>NW_024080622.1:2112052-2725142 GCF_014754425.2 Oryx dammah
ATTTATGGAGCTTACATTCTACTGAAGTGTACAAACAGCAGACAAAGGAGCAAGAAATTGCCCGTGTCATTAAGTGTTATGCAGAAAATAAAATGTGTTAGAGAATGACCTGGAGCTGCTTTAGATTGTATGAGAAGGACTGGCCTCTCTGAGGAGGCCTTACTGTTCTCTCTGGACATGTAACCTAAGACCTGAATGATGAGAAAAGAATGATACCACCAAGATCCAGGGCAAGATCATTTTAGAGTGAAAACCAGCACAAAAGGCCATGTTTTGGGATGTGCTGGCATGTTTCAAGATCAGAAGGTAACCAAGGATGAATGGAATGTTGTAAACAAGGGAATACATGATAGGAAACAGGGTCAGAGAGGTGTGCAGATGCCACGCATGGAAGGTCTTCTGGTGAGGGGAGGAAGCGGGATGTCATTCTAAGTGAAATGGGAAGCCAAGAGAGGTGCTGAAACACATTCAGGGCTTCCCAGGTGGTGCTAGTGGTAAAGAACCTGACTGCCAATGCAAGAGAAACCCAGGTTCAAACCCTGGGTCAGGAAGATCCCCTGGAGGAGGGCATAGCTACCCACTCCAGTATTCTTGGTCTGGGAAATCCCATGGACAGAGGAGCTATAATCCACAGTGTCACAAAGAATCAGACACAGCTTAGTGACTGAACAATGACAACAAAGACATAATATAATAATACTCTTTTAAAAAGATCTCTCTGGTGAGTGAATAATGGGTTACAGAAATAGAAAGGCCAGTCAGGAGCTCTTGATCTAGATTAGATGAGAGGTGAAGATGTGCTGGATTAGGAGAGTGTCATCAGAGATGAAGCAAAGTAGACAAATTTAGGTATGGTTGGAAGGTATTATTAAGAATTACATCAGGGAAAGGGAAAATTCAGATTTCTGACTTGAGTGACTGGACAGATGCTGATGCCATTCCATGAGATGAGGAAGCTTAGGAGATATTTGAGAAGGAAGTTTTAAACACCTATTTTTTTTAGACATCTAACTGAAAATGTTGGAGTTATTTCTCCACTGATCTCCAGTAGCATGTTGGGCACCTACCAACCTGGGGAGTTCCTCTTTCAGTATCCTATCATTTTGCCTTTTCATACTGTTCATGGGGTTCTCAAGGCAAGAATACTGAAGTGGTTGGCCATTCCCTTCTCCAGTGGACCACATTCTGTCAGACCTCTCCACCATGACCCGCCCATATTGGGTTGCCCCACGGGCATGGCTTAATTTCATTGAGTTAGACAAGGCTGTGGTCCTAGTGTGATTAGATTGACTAGTTTTCTGTGAGTATGGTTTCAGTGTGTCTGCCCTCTGATGCCCTCTTGCAACACCTACCACCTTACTTGGGTTTCTCTTACCTTGGGCATGGGGTATTTCTTCACGGCTGCTCCAGCAAAGCGCAGCCACTGCTCCTTATCTTGGAAGAGGGGTATCTCCTCACTGCCACCCCTCCTGGCCTTCAACATAGGATAGCTCTTCTAGGCCCTCCTGCGCCCGTGTAGCCACTGCTTCTTGGACATCGGGTTGCTCCTCCCAGCCACCGCCCCTGGCCTCGGGTGCCAGGGAGGCCTGGCATGCTGCGATTCATGGGGTCGCAAAGAGTCGAACACGACTGAGTGACTGAACTGAACTGAACTGAAAATGTCAACAGAGAATTTGAATGTACAGCTCTTGTGTTTAGGAGTGGAGATAAATTTGAGTGTCAACAGCTTATATATGATATATAAAACCCTAAGACTAGATAAGAGCACTAGAGGAGAGAGTATAGATACAGAAAAAAAGAAATGTCTGTGCAGAGATACAAGGAATGTCATTATTTAGCCATCAAGCTGACTTGTGGTGGTAACAACCTCTAAGATGGCTCATCTCCTGGTATCCTCATGTCCTGGTATCCATGCCCTTGGGCAGTGACTCCAACACTCCACCAACAACAAATCAGGGTTAGTGTGTGTGACCAATAGAACACTGTAGAAGTAACGGTGCAAGACTTTCAAGGTTTGGTCATATAAAGCATTGCAGCATCTCTTTGCTTATTCAAAGGAAAGTCAGTTACCATGTTGTGAGGATACTCAAGAAGCACCATAGAGAAGCCATATGAGTGAGTCCGTCCAAGTTAAGCCTTCAGATGACTGCAGACCCTGCTGACAAATTGATTGCAACTACATGATACCCCAAGTCACCTCCAAATTCCTGACCCACAAAAACTGAGAAAGATAATCAGGAATTACCATTTTAAGCCATTAAGTTTTGAGGTGATTTATTAAGCAGAACTATTACAATATTAGTAGGTAGCAAGCAAAGAAGACCAAGGGGAAAAGTCAACGTATTAGAAAGAAAATCAGAAAATAAAAGGATGAAGTGGAGGGAGAGTTATAGGTTGAAAGGGAGAGAGTATGTGAGACAATCATTTTGGAGTATGTAAAAATGAATGGACTAGAAAGTTCAGTAAGATTGATGGGTAGCATTGGGTTGTCATTTGAGATTTATATTCCTTAATCTGCAAGTTTTGTGTTTTTTTTCCTTGAATATTTAGTTGTTTGGATCTAGCAGAATAGGTAGGAAAACAGGGTAAGTAAAGTTGTGGTTTTGCCCGATGAATATGAAGAAAGGAGAGAGCAAGAAGGAAGTTAATGTTAAATGACAGGAACTCTGAAGACGGCCCGTAGGTTCTAACATGACCAAGAAAGGGAGCAACGATGGGGATACTGACTGGGAGTTAAATGCAGTAGGATGTGAAACTTGGTGATCCTGGTGGAAAGGAAGAAATGCTAGAGAGGAAACATCAGAGGAAGTAAGCTGGAAGGGAAGAAGGCACTTTGCCTAAAATTCAGATTTTAGATACACTATAGTCATTGATGAAGTTAAACATATGGAAGTAAAAATTACTTTAAAAAATAATATCTCACATGTATCAGTCATATACTATGTTTCAAACATTGTTTTAAGAACTTTTCATTTATTATCATGCTTCTCATAAGAAACTTCATTTTCCTGACAGGAAGCTGAAGCACAGACATTAAGCGGCATATCAGAACTCATGCAAGTAGGAGCACTGGAATGCAAACTCAGGCAATATTAGACTCCAGAGCATACATTTTTAACCAGCCTGCCACAATAACTACATGTGTGGGCAACCAATGACAGCAACAAAAAGAATTATTGTGGGGTGCTTCTCTTTTTGAAGGAAGATGGAGCAGAGGTAATATGATGCCAGTATAGGATGTCCAGTTCATTTCTACCAACTATAGCGTATTACTGGAGAGAAAAAATTATGGCCTTTACTCAAGAGGACTGCAGTGTCATCAGAGGAAATTTAGGTTTCACTTGGTCAAAGCAGGTGAAAAGAATGTGGAATGGAGAAGCTGGCTAAAGACAGTAGTGGGGTGCACAGTGGACGTGTTTGGGATGGCATGAAAAGGAGGGGATATCCAGAATACGGTGAGAATATAAGCATTAATGCATAAGCTGGGAGTTCTGGTCTTCTGATAGCAGTGAGGAAAAACAAGAAAATGAGAAGCAGGAAACGAATTGGTCCTCTCATTCTATTCGAACCAGAGGGCCTGAGCCACAGGGCAGCTCTTCTCACTTGCAGTTCCCAGTGGTATGGTGGCCCAGAGAATCATGAAGGCCTTCTGCTGATCATACCTTTTGGACCTTGACAAAATAAAATTTGTCAGTTTATTGTATGTTATTCTTGCATGAAGACATTGAGAGGGGCTAGAGCTTTAGGAGGAAATTTTTGGATTTTGAGACTCTTATCATTTCACTGTAACCTGGGAAATAAGTTCATACTTTGAGCCATTTATTGATAATTAAGGACAGGCATGTAGACCAATGGAACAAAATAATGAGCTCAGAAATAAACCCACACACCTACAGCCAATTAATCTGTGACAAAGGAGGCAAAAAAATACAGTAGAAAAAAGTCTCTTCAATAAGTTGTGCTGGGAAAACTGGACAACCACATGTAAAAGAACGAAATCAGAACATTCTCTAACACCATGTACAAAACTAAACTCAAAATTAATTAGAGAGCGAAATGTAAGACCAGAAACCATCAATCTCCTAAAAGAGAACATAGGCAGAGCGTTCTTTGACATAAATTGTGGCAATATTTTTTTGAATCTGTCTCCTAAGGCAAAAGAAATGAAAGAAAAATAAACAAATGGGACCTAATTAAACTGAAAGGAAACCACCAACAAAATGAAAAGACCACAGAAGGAACTGAAGAAAATATTTGCAAATGATATGATGGATATGTGGTTAATATTCAACATATACAAACAGCTCATGCAACACAATATCAAAAAATAATAAAAACAAACAACCCAATCCAGAAAAAAAAAAAAGAAAAAAAGAAACAGGCAGAAGACCTGAATAAACATTTTTCCAAAGAAGATATACAGATGGCCAACCAGCATGTGAAAAGATTCTCAACGTCATTAATCACTAGGGAAATGCAAGTCAAAACAAAATGAGAAGTCACCTCACATCAGTCAGAATGACTAGCATCAAAATGTCTACAAGAGGGATTGGGGGCAGGAGGAGAAGGGGATGACAGAGGATGAGATGGCTGGATGGCATCACTGACTCGATGGATGTGAGTCTGAGTGAACTCCAGGAGATGGTGATGGACAGGGAGGCCTGCTGTGATTCATGGGGTCGCAAAGTGTCAGACACGACTGAGCGACTGAACTGAACTGAATAAATGCTTGTGAGGATGCTTAGAAAAGGGAACCCTTGTACTCTGTTAGTGGGAATGTGAATTAGTGCAGCTAGTATAGGAAATGATATGGAGGATTTCCTAAAAATTAAAAATAGACCTACCACACAACCCAGCAATTCCATTCTTGGGTATATATCTAGAAAAATGCAAACACCAATTTAAAAAGATACATGCACCTCAGTATTCAGAGCAGCAGTATCAACAATAGCCAAAATATAGAAGCAACCCAAGTGTCCATCAGCAGATGGATGGATAAAGAAAGTGTGGTGTATGTGCAACAGAATATTATTCAGCCAAAACAAGAATAAAATTCTGTCCTTTGCAACAATGTGAATGGAAATAGAGGATATTATGCTTAGTGAAATAAATCAGAGAGAGAAAGACAAATACTGTATGATATTACTTATATGTATTATCTAAAAAATAGCACAAGTGAATGTCTATAGCAAAACAGAAACAGACACATAGATATAGAAAACAAACTAACCATTACTTTGTTGGGGAGAGGTGGGAGCAAGTTAGGGCTATGGGATTAAGAGATACAAAATACTGTATATAAAATGATGAGCAACCAAGATATATTGTACAGTACAGGGAATTATTTATCTTCAATAACTTTTAATGGACAGCAACGATAAAAATACTGAATCATAATGCCATGCACCTGAAATTAATATGGTAAATCAACTATACTTCATTTTAAATGAGGCTTCCCTGGTGGCTCAGTGGTAAAGAATCCACCTGCTAATGCAGGAGACATGAGTTTAGTCCCTGATCTGGAAAGATCCTACTTGCCACAGAACAGCTAGCCCATTGAGCTTGTGCTCTAGAGCCCGGGAGCCACAAATACTGATCCCATGTGCTGCAACTACTGAAGTCCACACCCTAGAGCCTGTGCGCCACAACAAAAGAAGCCATGGCAATGAAAAGCCCACACATTGCAAATAGAGAGTAGCCCTCAGTCTCCATAACTAGAGAAAAGTCCAACCAACAGTGAAGATCCAGTACACCCAAAATAAATACAAATTTACATTATTTAAAATAAATAAATAAATAGACATACTAGATCATATTTGCCTTTTCCTCTTATTTATATTAAATAAAGTGAGCCTGCCTCACTTTTTTCCCCAAGAAATTAAAGATTCCCTAGCACATTACCATGACCAATTACAGAGAAGCACTGCTTTCGCATGTCGCTGTGAACACCTGCATAGACATGCATCACCTTTGAAAAGTTTCAGCCAAGAGCCCATAAAAATAATTATGACCTTGCCAAAATAAAAGAATCTATCCCCCAGAAATGTTACACACAGTGTTGTTTTACTGAGGAACAGAACAATTCTACAAAAAAAAACCCACCAGATATAATGATCAGGGCCCAGGTTTTCTTTCTATCAGGGAACAGGCTATCACTTTACAGTCCTTCAAAAACATATGGGCTTCTTAGAGATGGAGGGTGATATTTCATATTTCACTTAAAGGTGAGTAAGGTCCTTTTGAAAAATGCTGAACTCAAAGGCCCTGGACAGTAGAATCCCACATGATGATAACATGGAAAAGAGGAGGTCAAATGATCAGTGCCCAACAAGTTCAAAATGTGGGCTAAAGCCACTCAGGGCCCACAGAATGAGAAGAAAATTAGACCAGACAAAAGTGCTCTCTACCAAATGTTTCTAGCTGTCTAAGGAGATACGGGGGATGGGAGTGGGCAACCTCCAGAACCTGGAGCAGCCTACAGGATGGAATCTTCCCAGGTGGCTCAGTAATAAAGGACCCACCCGCCAAAGCAGAAGAGGCAGGAGATTCAAGTCTGACTAGACATGACTTACCAACCAACAAATCCCCTCAATCTTACAACCACTCCATGAGGCCGTGATTCCATTTCTGGAGTAAGAAAATAACTTGTTCATACTACTTCTCAGTAATAAAGCTTAGACTTGGCCCTAGAACTTCTGCCCTAGAGGCTAGCTATGTACCTAACCACTAAGCTACACTGTTGTTTAGTTGTTGTGTCTGACCCTTTTGTGACCCCATGAACTGTAGCCCCACCAGGCACCTCTGTCCATGGGATTTCCCAGGCAAGAATCCTGGAGTGGGTTACCAATTCCTTCTCCTAGGAATCTTCCTGACCAAAGGATCAAATCCACACCGCCTTCATTAGCAGGAGGATTCTTTACCACTAAGCCATCTGGGAAGCCCAAGCTATGCTACTCCATCGTTATTAAAGATAAACAAGAAAGGAAGTGCTAGAACCACTTTTCAAAAATAAGTACACCAGAACAACCTTTCAAGTCATGAAGCAATTTTTCCTTATGTGAAAACTAAACTGTTTCTTACTATCCAAGCCCTAAAGAGATTTGATACTAAAGGCCTTGTATATAATCTTGATCAAAGTGAATTCTTGACAATTTATAACCATAATCTGATGGGGATATGCACCTGCTACATCACTTAAGAAGATAATCAACATTAAAACAGCTTCCTAACAATCAGGCCAGTAAAATATATCTTACATGTGTCTATTTTCTTTGCCAAGTAAATAAGCAATCATCTGTTCAAGCACAAAGTTTACCAGCTGTCTGGATGCAGCAAGCATGAGTTAAATTCCAAGCCAAATCACATAATTAGTTGGGCTTTATATATCAATCAGGTACACAAGAATAATCCAGATGGAAGTACATTTAATAAATAGCCTGTATTTTAATTTTCACAGATAAAATACATTCTCTATTCTTTTTCCCCCATTCTGCAAGGGAATTCAGACGTACCTTTATCAACATAAACTAGCTGCCATTTCACTATTATAATAACAATATCAAAAACTGGATAAAACAAACTCTGAAAATGAGGCTATGAATGATGTGTGTTTGTAATGATAAGTAAACAAGACATTACTACCAAAGTGTTCATTTTACTTCCAATTATCAGTTTTGTGAGAATATATTTCTTCTCTTCCAACCAAGGTCTCAAATGTCTCTGGCAGGTAGACAGCTCTCATTTTACCCAAGTATATCCAGCTCTAAGTGTTCAGAAATGGCAAAATTAATTAGAAGCTAGAAATAAAATTATAAAAAGCATGAAATAATAAGAAAGTTCCCATTCATTTTTATATTCTTCAGAGGAAAATGAACATTTTAAGAGATCATCAATGTTGGGTTTTCATAGATATACAGGATTCAACTATGGCAAAAATCTCAGAACCATGGCTTTGGCATTCTCAACAATTATCATTGTCAGTTTATTAAAAAGCAGCAGTTTTTATAAAGCAACTGGACTATTTTTAACCTTCACATTCAAGTCCTTCTGACTTCATCACTTTTTGCCACATAGGAATCTAACTCAAAGATGTCCATGCCACTGTACTTGCCTCAGACAGGCGTCCCCTTGGCATCTCTCACATCTTCCTCCCTGACGGAGTTCCTGCCTCCATCCCCCACTTCATCCTGCTTACCACACAAGTCCTGAGCTGTCACACACATCCGTTTCCAGTTCACACCTCTCGTGCTACTTGTGCCGAGACTTTCCACCGTTTCTGCAGCTCACTATCTGTCAGGATGCCACCCCAGCTTCCACATGGATAAGATGCTCCATCCAGTTGTCCCATGGCACCTTGTGCCTTTATCTATCATTATGCTTTACATTTACATGACTCTCCCACTAGAGTGTAGACAGACATCTAACCTATGCTGGGTTAGACACTCTCTTTAATGAGAATCTGGAGTCAGGACAATATAATTCTAGTTCGTCTGTTCTCAAGACAAATGGAGAGATTGTGCAAACAATCTTTGAAGAGAGAGGGGGGAAAGGAAGACAACATGGACAAAAAGCAAAAGGAAAGTAGCAAATTCCTGACAAGGTGAAAAATTAATCAATTTAACTTACCATTGCTAATGTCCAGAAACCATAATCACATATGCAACTTTGGGTTCGGTGAGATTCTCATGTATCCTTTCAATAAAACTTTCATTTTTAAAAAACAGTTTTGAAAGTGTTTTTGTTTCTAACAAGCAAATTATTCCTAAGACACATACAACAAGTGATGAATGTGTATATACTAACTAAATGAACCAATGACTGCCTTAATTTATTAGAACAGAACAAAGATTTCCTGCAGCTTCCCTGGTAGCTCAGCTGGTAAGGAATCTGCTTACAATGCAGGACACCCTGGTTCAATTCCTGGGTCAGGAAGATCCCCTGGAGAATGGGTAGCCTACCCACTCCAGTATTCATGGGCTTCCCTAGTGGCTCAGGTGGTAAAGAATCAGCCTGAAATGCAGGAGACCCAGGTTCGATCCCTGGGTTGGGAAGATCCCCTAGAGGAGGGCATGGCAACCCACTCCAGTATTCTAGCTTGGAGAACCCCCTTGGACAAAGGAGCCTGGTGGGCTAGAGTCCATGGGGTCACAAAGAGTTGGACATGACTGAGCAACTAAGCACAGCAAAGCATAGATTCCCTCTCGGCCACCAACACACAGTAGAACCTCCAGTTTTGCACCCAACTTTGCAAGAATAGCAATTTTTAAAAGAAGAAATATGATAGTACAGTTTTATAAGATTTTGGATATAGAAGGATCATAGAAGATACTCAAAATCTTAACTTCCTCCAATTATCACTATTTTAAAGATGAGAAAATGGAGGCCCAGAGGGGTGAGAAAGTTGCCTACAGTCATAAAGCAAGTCAGAATCACCATAGAGTTCATTATACCTTTGACTCAAGGACGACCAAGAAAACACCTGTGATGTGACGTGAGCTTTCAGAAGAACAAAAACAGATGGTGGTTTTATATTCTGAAGATTTTTCAAGAAAAGCAATGATAAGGGAACAGGTTTTAAGACATCCTATTCACTTAGTCTTTAACCATGATAACACCTTATTGAAAAGATTAAAGAAAGACCAGGAGACTTATCATCTCAGCTGTAAATTAGGTGATTTAATGAATAATCATTGGAGACATGAAAGACAACTTCTCATTTTCTTTGCATAAAAGTCAAAATTACAGTTATCAATTTAAATAAGTAACCATTTTAACCAATAATATATATGTCTTATATTTGAAGTATATATCATAATTCTTTTCACAATCACAAAACATTACTTCAAGCTGAATGCAAAGTATAAAAGAAAAATCTTTTGAGAAAGACTTAACTCACAGCCACAGAAAGCTCTGTCAATCAATAACTAAAATGCATGGGAAAGGTCAGTTTTCATTCCAATTCCAAAGAAAGGCAATGCAAAAGAATGCTCAAACGACCCCACAATTGCACTCATCTCACATGCTAGTAAACTAATGCTCAAAATTCTCCAAGCCAGGCTTCAGCAATACGTGAACCATGAACTCCCTGATGTTCAAGCTGGTTTTAGAAAAGGCAGAGGAACCAGAGATCAAATTGCCAACATCTGCTGGATCATGAAAAAGCAAGAGAGTTCCAGAAAAACATCTGTTTCTGCTTTATTGACTATGCCAAAGGCTTTGACTGTGTGGATCACAATAAACTGGAAAATTCTGAAAGAGATGGGAATACCAGACCACCTAACTTGCCTCTTGAGAAATCTGTATGCAGGTCAGGAAGCAACAGTTAGAACTGGACATGGAACAACAGACTGGTTCCAAATAGGAAAAGGAGTATGTCAAGGCTGTATATTGTCACCCTGCTTATTTAACTTTTATGCAGAGTACATCATGAGAAACGCTGGACTGGAAGAAACACAAGCTGGAATCAAGATTGCCGGGAGAAATATCAATAACCTCAGATATGCAGATGACACCACCCTTATGGCAGAAAGTGAACAGGAGCTAAAAAGCCTCTTGATGAAAGTGAAAGAGGAGAGTGAAAAAGTTGGCTTAAAGCTCAACATTCAGAAAATGAAGATCATGGCTTCCGGTCCCATCACTTCATGGGAAACAGATGGGGAAACAGTGTCAGACTTTATCTTTTTGGGCTCCAAAATCACTGCAGATGGTGACTGCAGCCATGAAATTAAAACACGCTTACTACTTGGAAGAAAAGTTATGACCAACCCAGATAGCATATTCAAAAGCAGAGACATTACTTTGCTGACTAAGGTCCGTCTAGTCAAGGCTATGGTTTTTCCTGTGGTCATGTATGGATGTGAGAGTTGGACTGTGAAGAAGGCTGAGTGCCGAAGAATTGATGCGTTTGAAGTGTGGTGTTGGAGAAGACTCTTGAGAGTCCCTTGGACTGCAAGCAGATCCAACCAGTCCATTCTGAAGGAGATCAACCCTGGGATTTCTTTGGAAGGAATGATGCTAAAGCTGAAACTCCAGTACTTTGGCCACCTCATGCGAAGAGTTGACTCATTGGAAAAGACTTTGATGCTGGGAGGGATTGGGGGCAGGAGAAGAAAGGGACAACAGAGGATGAGATGGCTGGATGGCATCACGGACTTAATGGACGTGAGTCTGAGTGAGCTCCGGAAGATGGTGATGAACAGGGAGGCCTGCTGTGCTGCGATTCATGGGGTTGCAAAGAGTCGGACACGACTGAGCGACTGAACTGACTGACTGAACTGATTCACTAGGTGCAGAGGAACGCCAGACCTTAACCTCAACATTATCTTCTCACCCAATTCTGGATGGTTATTTGAATTTGTTTTCTTTCTTTCTCAAGTTATGATAGATTAGTTGCCTGCATAATCTAGAAAGTCAGATTTGTTTCCTTTTAATACTTTGGCAATTCTTTTGGAGAGTAAATCTTTAAAGGCAAGTCTTTAATGTCAGTCTCCTCATAAGGACTGCTGCTTAGAATAATTTCAAAATTAATATACATTTTCTAGCTTATATATGTGATTACCATGATTTGTATAATGCAAACTATTCATGTTTATAAAGTTTACATACAAAAAAAACATAGCTTCCTATATAAAAATAAAGTTGATTCATCTAGAAATTGGTAACTATGTCTCTGTTTATTTCTTATACTTCAAGTTAATGACTTGTTTATTTAACCAATGGTGTTTTATTCAGCAGAGACCCTAAAGGATATTTTTCTTGACTATTGTTAGTTACAGAAAAATAACGAATAAACACTAACCGTTCTTTTCAATACTTTATTAATATAATGAGGCATTAATCAGTTAAATAAATACACCCTTTGTTTAGGAATGACTGTTAACCCAGGCATTCTCTAAGCATCCCAAACACTGATGAACTTTACAACATTATCCCAGAATACTTTTATTTTTTATTTCCTTATACTCTGTTTTTTTTCCCCTTTCAAATACTATAAGATCATAAAAAAAGAAAATTTAACTTAATAGGTCAAATGAAGATGATCCCATTTCCCCTAATGTACCAACAGAGAATGCGGGAACATTGTAGAAAGAATGTAGTTCTCAATAATAATTCAACATTGATTTGGTATAAAATAAACATGGGAAAATCTGAGCTCTACCACTGATTAATTGTCTCTATGCATTGGATTGTTTTAAGCCTTTTCATGTATTATCTCACTTATTCCTCACAACAAATGAGGTAAGTACTAGCATTTTTGCTCTGCACACATGAGGACCCTGACACAAAGTTTAAGAAATTTGTTCAGCACTATGACCTCTTCTTTTCTTCCTGAGAACGAGAGATGATACTTCTGTGAAAGATGCCTTCCATGTTCCAGGAGGAAAGGAACAGTCATATCACCAGAGACAGGGAGTCAAGGCTGAGGGAAATCAATAGAAACTGACTTTGTTAAAATAACTCTTATCATCCTTCTTTGTCATTCATTGTTCAGTTGCCCAGTCGTGTCCAATTCTTTGCAATCCCATGGACTGTAGCGCTACATGCTTCCCTGTCCTTCACCATCTACTGGAATTTGCTCAAACTCACGTCCACTGAGTCAGTGATGCCATCCAACCATCTCATCCTCTGTCGTCCCCTTCTCCTCCTGCCTTCAATCTTCCCCAGCATCAGGGTCTTTTCTAATGAGTAGGCTCTTCACATCAGGGGGCCAAAGTATTGGAGTTTCAGGTTCAGCATCAGTCCTCCAGTGAACATTCAGGGTTAATTTCATTTATGATTGACTGGTTTGATCTCCTTGTTGTCCATGGGACTGTCAAGAGTCTTCTCCAGAACCACAGTTTGAAAGTACCTATTCTTTGGCTCTCAGCTTTCTTTATGGCCCAGCTCTCACATCTGTACATGACTACAGGGAGTGCTGGTAACGAGCACTACAATTTTAATAACAGGTCAGGGAAGGCTCATTATGAAGGTGATATTTGAGCAAAAGTCAAAGCAGGTAAGGGACCATACTTTGCAGATATTTTGGGGCAAAAGAAAATGGAAAGGGATGCTGATGGCATGTGCCCAGAAGTTTGAGAGCAATACGAATCAGGGCTGGGATGATGGGGAGGCGAGTTGTGCAAATGCAGGGTTACATTCTATCTTCCTTCTAAATGTTTATATTTTGTGTATCATGATCACACATATTTGTGTATCATGATTTTTGCATTAATTTTGATATTAAACTAAAATACTATTTAAAAAGATAAATTTGCCAAAGTTCATACCCCTGACAAATAGTGAGGCAGAACAGGAGCCCAGGCTTTTGGCATGAATCCACACTTTTCACCACTCTGTGTACTGAAAACTTCATATGCTTTGGTAATGGCTGTGTGTGTACTCAGTCATGTCTGACTCTTTGCAACCCTATGGACTATAGCTTGACTATAGCCTGGAATTTTCCAGGCAAGAATACTAGAGTGGGTTGCTCTTTTCTCCTCCAGGGGATCTTCCCAACCCAAGGTTTGAACCCAGGTCTCCTGCATCTCCAGCCTTGGCAGGTGGATTCTTTTACCACTGAGCCAATAGTAAAACTTAAATATATATGCAAAACAATTAGTATAGTTCCTGCCTATTAGTAAGTACCCAGTCAAGTATAACTATGGTGGTTACCATCACGGTTATTGGTTTATAATCATGATCATGAATTGTGATGCTAGTTGCTGAATTCTAAAGTATTCATTCTCAATTATTTTTGCATGTATAGTCCTATTTTTTGGCTGAAAATGTTGGCCTTCTCAATTCTTCATTAAAAAAATGTTTCTAGCATGTATTTCTTGTATTCTTTCACAAGCATTCTACAGAATATAGATTATTCATGTGACCTATATTTATTATGTAACCTAGATTATTCATGTGTCCAAACATGTGACATGATTTTCAGGGGAAAAAAAATTGGAGCTTTTACCAAGAAATTTGGGATCTTAAGGATTTGCTACATAGTCTAGAATTATGTCCTCATGAAGGAACTATTACTAGATCTTCTGAGTTTGTACAACAGAACTATGATGAGACTGCTTTTATTATAACCACAATCTTTTGGCAGGTTACATTAGAAGAAAGTAGGGAGGAATAAAGGAAGACAGGGAGGGAAAAAGAGAAATGCTGATGTGTGTTTACAAAAGGCTGGAGAGATATTTGGTTATCTTGAAATCACAGCTCTTAACTAAAGGTAGAGAATTCTATATGGTGACTTTTTGATGGAAAAGCTTGAGACATGGAATATTCAACAAAGAAGATGTTATGACTGACTGAATTGCTTGTCAGTCAGAAATGCCTAGATTGTGTTATATTCTGTTTCAACATATGATCCTGGCCATTTATCTGAAGTTAGATACCTAAATTGATTAGTTTTAACTGAGAAAGAAAATAATTTATCTTCCATTGACTGAAATTCATATGGGTGATCAAAAATGGCCAATTAACATTAAACAAGATGAACCAAGGGCAGCAGTAGCTAGAACTACCCCATAAAGAAATTTTGCTACCAGGAAATTAAAGAAATTTTGTCTCTTTAGCAAATGATTTATGAAGGAGCTCTTAGTGCTAATTTCTGAATGAAGCCAAGAAACATTTTATTGAAAGAAACCATTTTATTACTGAGTTCAGTTCAAATACCAACACAGCTGCCAGTAAACTTTTAAAAGAATACATCAACATAATTTTTGTTTTACTACATATTCTAGGGACTCACAAGGCATAAATATATGTACATATATTTTTAATATAAATTTATTTATTTTAATTGGAGGCTAATTACTTTACAATAATTGGTAGTTGTTTTGCCATACATTGACATGAATCCACCACAGGTGTACATGTGTTCCCCATCCTGAACCGCCCTCCCACCTCCCTCCCCATCCCATCCCTCTGGGTCATCCCAGGGCACCAGCCCCAAGCACCTTGTCTCATGCATTGAACCTGGACTGGCGATTCATTTCACATATGATAATATACATGTTTCAATGCCATTCTCCAAAATCATCCCACCCTCACCCTCTCCCACAGAGTCCAAAAGACTGTTCTATACATCTGTGTCTCTTTTGCTGTTTCGCATATATTTTATTCTCTGTATTTCACCATAAAGGAATTTGAAAGTCCAGCTTGGGTTAAATCAACCAATCCAAAAAATAATAGAGGCAGGAGTCTTCAGAATAAAACCCTCTTCCTTAATGATAATCCCCAATGGAAAGTGGCTGATAATTTAGAAACTAGCAATACTAGTCTAATATAGTTTCTTCTATAAATTCTCCAGTGACTCCCCTCACCTCTGTTTCTCATATGCTCAAATGAAGATATCTGATCATGTTCCTAGTTAAGTAATTTCTTCCCTGCTAAAAGACATTTGCTTGGGCACCAGTATACCCAACTACTTCTCCAATGCCTTCACATACCCTAAGAATGCTACCTCAGGGTACTTGGTGTTAACAAAATCTATAGAGAGTTTATTGTGCTTAAAAATTAAAAAAATATTTTGTAAACAGTATAATAACATTTTTATGCAATTGGATAAAGACTGGAAAAGATCATAGCAGTATGAAATTATTAAATTCAAATACTAAGCTATATTATGAAGCATTTTTTAAATAACAAGTTACTTTAAAGCTACCAGGATTTGTTGAAATCCAATGGATGACAAATTCCTCTGCAGAAAACTGAGACCCACAAACTGTTTCACCTTTAGCATGATGTAGGAGAAAGAAATTATCACCATAAAGTAAGAAAAAAAAGTGAAATTTTAACAAATTCTGAAATGCTGAGTATGGACTAACCTGTCAGACTATATCCCTGGGAGCCTCAGACTTAAGGAGGGTCTGTGTTCATTCACCAGCTTTTATCTGGGGGCCTCTATTGAGTGCTCATAAGACGGGACAGGGATGGTACCTGGCATAGGCCCCTTCACCGGAACACAAGCACTAAACCCCATCTTGTATGAAGCAAAACCTTGAAGACATGAGGAATGAGGCAGGAAACCCCCATGCACCTGCTCGTGGATGAAGGTATGCTGCTGGGGAAGGAGGGCTAGCGGGGAAGTGATCTGTAGCTGATGGGGGATGAGACAGCTGTTTGAGTCCAGGCCCTGAAACTGAGCCCAGGCCCCTAAAGCAGAGGCCTGCTACCACTGGGAGAGGGCAGGGCATGAGCCCTGACAGAAGGGCTCCCTGCAAGACACTGTCACTGGTAAAGGACAGACTATGGCTGTGTGGCAGGGGAAGGTGCAGGAAGTTGTAGTGAGGACAAAAGTCTGAAACAGTAAGACAGTTCCACACCCACAGTGTAGATGAACAAGGCCTTCTAAGAACTGAGGCTACAACAGAAGCAAGAAACTCTACCTGCCTTCATCATAAGCCTTCACCAATAACCACCAATAGCAGTCTGTTGCTGGGGAAGAACAAGGCCATGGGAAAATATCCACTTGTAGTTCAGGTCTCCTGGGCCTACTGAGAGCTAAGAGCAAATCAGGAAACCTGAAATAAAGGCCCTACAGTAATGAAGCCATGGGCTTCCCAGATGGTGCTAGCAGAAAAGAACCCACCTGCACATGCTGGAGATGTAAGAGATGTGGGTTCCATCCCTGGGTATGGAAGATCCCCTGAGGGAGGCCAGGGCAACCCATTCCAGTATTCTTGCCTAGAGAATCCCACGGACAGAGGAGCCCGGAGGGCTACAGTCCATAAGGTCACAAAGAGTCAGATATGACTGAAGTGACTTGGCACACATGCAATGAAAACCACTTGCTGAGCACAAAGTGGCAGCAGCCCACCATTGGAGGAATTTGGGGGGGGTGGAATACAGTGAGAGGGTTTCCCTGGTGACTCAATGGCAAAGAATCCGCCTGCCACTGAACGAGAAACAGGTTATATCCCTGATCTGGGAAGATTCCCACAGACTGTGGAGCAAATAAGCCCGTGCACCACAATGATTGAGCCTGTGCCCTAGAGCCAAGGAACCACAACTCCTGAGCCCACATGCCACAACTACTGAAGACCATTCCCCCTAAAGAACGTGTTCCACAATAAGAAAAGATGAGAAGCCTGTGAGCCACAGCAAAGAATAGCCCCTGCTCACTACAACTAGAGAAAATCCCAGGCAGAAAAAAGACCAGCATGGCCAAAAATACATAAATAAAAATAGCTTTAAAAAAAAATAGTGAAACAAAGAGAACAGATTATCCAAAAGATATGAGGCAATACACATGTACTTGGAGTACCAGAAGGATAAAAGAGAAGTGGACAGAAAGATTATTGAAGATATACTTTTCAAAATTACTGAAAGACAAGCAACCACAGATTGAAGAAATTCAGAGAGCCCTAGCAGTACAAGTACCTAGAAAAACCCCACCTAGGCTCCTCATAGTCAAACTGCTGAAACCCAAAGATAAAGGAAAAGTTTTCACAGTAACCGGAGGAAAAAAACATTTTCTGGAGGCACAAAGATAGGAAGCCAGAACAGATTCACTGTCAGAAATAAAGCAAGCAGGAGACAGTTCAGTCACCTCTTCAAAGAACTGAAAAAAAAAAAAAAATCAACTCAGAATTCTGTGTCCAGTGAAAATACTTTTCAAAAAAGAGGCTGAAAGGTAGATTTTTCCAGAGAAACAAAAGCTGAGGAGAATTACTTGTCAGTGAAACTGTAGAACAAAAAATGTTTAGAGGAAGCTCTACAGGCAGAAGAAATCTGATACAAGATAGACAAAAAGAAACAAAGAACGTGGGAAAAGGGGAAAAAATGTGAGTAACTCTGACAGACATTTTTCTTGATTTTAATCTCTTTGAAAGGTAATTGTCTGAAGTGAAAATACCTGTCAGGCATATGTTTCATAGAATACATTGAAGTAAAATATATAAGAGTAGCATGCAGGATAGGATGGAGAAAATTAATAAATAATATGGTAAGATTCTTACACAATACAGGAAGTACCATAGTATTATTGGAAATGTACTGTCATAAGTTAGGGGCTTCCCTGGTGGCTCAGATGGTAAAGAATCTGCCTGCAATGTGGGAGACCCAGGTTCAATCCCCGGGTCAGTTAGATCCTCTGGAGAAGGGAATGCCTACCCATTCCAGTATTCTTGCCTGGAGAATTCCATGGACAGAGGAGCCTGGCAGGCTACAGTCATAAGCTAAAAATTTGTATTGAAACCACAGAACAACCAAATTAACTTAAAAGATGTATAACTAATAAACTAGTAGGAGAGATAAAATAGAATCATAAAAAATACTCAAAAGAAGGTGATAAAAGAAAAACAAAGGAAACAAGAACAAACAGCACACATAGAAAAGAACTAAAATTAGATTTTAAAAAAGGGCGAATTTAAATACAAATGCATCAATAATTAAATTAACAAGGCAATGGCACCCCACTCCAGTGTTCTTGCCTGGAGAATCCCAGGGACAGGGGAGCCTGGTGGGCTGCCATCTATGGGGTCGCACAGAGTCAGACACGACTGAAGCGACTTAGCAGCAGTAAACACTTCAGTTAAGGCAGACTGTTGGAGAGGATGAAGAAAGCTAGATCCAATTATACACTCTTTAAAGGAAAATTACTTAAAATATAAAGACATAGATATATAGATTTAAATGATGGGAAAACTATGTCATGCAAATGCTAATCAAAAGAAAGCTATATTAATATCACATTAATTGGATTTCTAGGGCTTCCTTGGTGGCTGACAGTAAAACAACCTGGTAAAGAACCTGCCTGCCTCTGACCCAGAGAAGGTGGTCTCCGCCTTCCGGAAGGTGTCCTCCGTGTTCGAGGAGGAAGCCTAGGTGAGGACAGCCATGCAGGACGCAGTAGATATTTTGATGAAGAAGGCCTTCAGCTCCTCCTCTTCTACTCCAGCACCTTCCTTACCCGCTCCTCATCCACATGGGTCTACTCAAGAGTGAAGACAAGGCCATTGCCAACCTGTACTGCCCCCTGATGGTGCTGAACCACGTGGTGCAGCAGGACTACTTCCCCAGGGCCCTTGCCCCACTGCTGCTGGCATTCATGACCAAGCCCAACGGCACCCTGGAATCTGGCTCCTTTGCCAGCCACAATCGACTGCAGACGCTGTACAAGGTCTAGATGCCAAGCTGGCCTCTCCCCATCCCTCGCCTGGACCAGTGACTTGCTGTCCCCTCCCTGTGTTGCAGCCAGGTGGGTCCTGCCCTGCCTGGGGCTGCTAACTCACTGGCTGCTCTGCTTCCTGTCACCAGGCCTTGTCCCTTTGGCCACCCCTGCCCCTGCCATCCATCCCTGCTGTGTGATCCCTCAGCCTGAGGGGTCTGGACTGCTTCACCTGGGGCCACAGGGTTGGTGGCAGAGGGCAAGACTGGCACCCACACTTTGTGGACAAGAAGTGAAGCCAAGGAGCAGACACTAGGGTCTGGGGGCTGGACTTCCCTGGACGGTGCTGGTTCTGAACCCTTTGGGACCTCCTCTGGCTGCTAAGATGTCTGGGAGTGGCCTGGGAGCCATGCTGGAGGGGGCATCTGAGCAGGCCCAAACCTGTTCTCCAGCTGTGGGGGTAGGGACAGGGCCTGCTCATGCCTGAGGACCTGGGGCAGGGGCGAGGTAGGGGTTGGGCTGGGCTGGAGCACCCTGTGACACCCTGTGCTTCCCCCCTGTGCTCTGTGTGGTGTCTGGGCTGTGCCCAGGGCTTCACAAATAAAGTGTGGCAGCAGTGAACACTGAAAAAAAGAAAAAGAAAAAAAAACAGGAAACTGCCTGCCAATGCCAATGAAGGAGACAGGGACTGGATCCCTGTGTCTGGAAGATCCCCTGGAGAAGGAAACAGCAACCCACTCCAGTATTCTTGCCTGGGAAATCCCAAGGACAGAGGAGCCTAGCAGGCACAGTCAATGGGGTTGCAAAAGAGTTGGACATGACTTAGTGACTAAAAAACAACAACTGAATTTCTGAACAAGCAATATTACTGTTAAGGAGAAGGGGCATTCCATAATGATGAAAGGGTTAATTCATCAAGAAGACATAACAATCTTAAATGTGTATGCAGTTAATTGCAGAGTTCAAATGTACAATAATATAAATGATATACCATAATAGTTTTGTTAGTGAGTTTGGTTTGTATCAGGAACAAAGGCTGCACTGAAGTTAATTCTCCCTCAGTGCCCACCACCACCACCTTCCTGCTTCGCCAGCTTCAGTGATAATTGTCTGGATGTGACATCATAAGTTCTACAATGAAAGACTAAAATATTTCTATCTCCCAATAAACTAAAAACCTTTAGAGCAACATATGTGCTAAGACATCTTTAAATAAAGAAATTTCACATGCAAATAAATAAAAGGAAATAAGAAACTATAGTGACACAGAAGTTGAAAGGGGAAAATGACTTCAAAAATATTGTTAGATCCCTGTCATGTCATGACTTGTGCTCTGAATTAAGCATATTTACTTATTAATTAGGCTTAAGCTTTCATCAAGACACTTCAAAGTGAAGAGATTAGCATATTAAGCAAGCATGGTTTCACAACATCACTTTAACCAGTGGTTGTATATTCTGTGAAGTCTCAGTATTTAACTTCACACCTTGTTCATTCCATTATTTCATTTTTGACAGGTAGCAGCTGAATAAAGTCAAGAACTACTCATCTGAATTTAGTCAACAAGGAAAGGCATTTAAAATATAGGAAGGAGGAATAACAGGTAAACAACAGTTTCCATCAGAAAAAAAATGTTATTATTTATTGACTACATATGATTTAGTTACAGATTATTCTTTCTGTCTCTTACAAATCTCACTGCACTAGCTCATCAAATTTCTCTCCCATCAGTACAATGCTGTTAATAATTATCTGAAATGCATTTGGTCTCTCATAGCATCACAGGTATGGAATAAAACCTTAACATTCCTGTAAAGGAGGTTAAATAATATGAAGAAAAATTATACAGTGTTTTCACTTCAGGGAAGAAGAAAAAAAAAAAGCATGAGGTTTATGAGAATAAAGTAGTAAAAGGACACAAGAGTTTCACTAGTGCAAAGGACTGAATATTTGTGTCCCATCAAAATGCATATGTTGATGCCTAGATCTCCAGTGTGAGGGTATTTGGAGGCAGGATACTTAGTAGGTAATTAGGTCATAAGAGTGTATCACTTATGAATGGGATTAGTGCCCTTACAAGAGGCTGAACAGTTTCTCCCTTCTGCCATGTGAGGACACAGCAAAAATTAACCAGGGAGTGGGCCTTCACCAGACATCAAATCTGCAGACACCTTGATCTTGGACTTTCAGACTCCAGAACTCCAAGAAATAAATTTTTACTCTTTATAAGCTACCACATCCATGGTATTCTGTTCTAGTAGCTTGAATGGACCAAGATAGTTCCTCCTTCCAACAGTGCCAGTTGAAATATTTATATGTCTCCCTATATATTCTAATTTTATAGCTTTACAATTTCACTTTAATGCCAAATGTGTAACTGTTCTCCAAATCCAAACCTGTCTCAGTAACCTGATTTACATGCTTTTGTGCAATTAAAATATGTAATTAAAATGTGTAGTTAAAATAAAGACTTTTAAGACTCACTGAGTAGGAGTTTAACCAATGTTTCACCTACAAAATTTAGAAAATGAGCCAATTTTAAGCAAAAATCATGGTCATCAACCAGCTAAGTTCTATGAGGAAAGAATTGTATTTCATTGACTCTGATATTCCCCCAACAGCTGGAAGGATACCTGATATGTAACAGACACTCAATACATATTGTTACATTAATGTAAGAATATGAGAGACCTGCAGCAGAGGTTTCTGCAGAGATGAATTCCTTAAACCAAGAACTGTCTCAATGCATATTGTGGTGACTGTCATTGAAATATGAAACATGGGCTTACATATGTATCAGGAATAAGGAAAATAAAGATAAGACTTCTTATACATATCCCTAAGCCTACTAATGCCAAAAGTTGTGTGCATTAATTTGACATATTGGTATGATGGGGAAAGAGTATTTAAGTACAAGGCATTTCTCAATTTGCAAACAGCAGTTTAGGAGAAAGACAACAGTAAATGAATTTCTTCTGATCTGGAGCCATGCATACTGACAGTCCAGGATTTCTAATACAATAAATTCTGCTTTCAAGCCAATCACAGCAAAGAAAATAAAATTAGGCAACTAAATAAATGAAATGAGAAGGAAAGGATTTTGCTCATGCTTGGTGACATCTGTAACCCATATCTTATTTACCAGATAAAGTATTTAGCCAGATTTGTGTCAGCCTCAGAGTAATGAGCATAGCATAATTTCACTCTAGGGTTTTGCTTGGAAAGAGCTCTCACAAATGAACTAAACAAGAATAGGAACAAACAAATCTCATACAAATTCATCACTTCATTCCCAAACTGTGTAATATCAGAATCTCAGAGCCACTATTTCTCAGTATGTTCATGCTTTGCTAAGAACTGAATTGTGTTTCCCCAAAATGTATATGTTGAAGGTCTAACACTCAGTGTGATGGTATTTGAGATGTAGACAGATTTATTAACAGATTAGATGATGAGCTTGAGGTCCTCATGATGGGATTAGTGCATTTATAACCGGGAAGCTTGCCTTCAAGGTGACCCTCTGTAAGCTAGGAATAGACATCTCGCCAGTCAGCACCTTGATCCTGGACCTCTCAGCCACCAGAATTATGAGAAATGCATTCCTATCATTTAAGACACTCAGTCTGTGGTATTCTATTACAGCAGCCCAAGGTGATGAAGACATGCTTAAGAAAACAATAGGAATGGAAACAAAACAAAAATAATGCTGTGGTCCCATTGCACAGGGCCTGGGTTAGGAGTTTAGAAACACAATGCCACATTTAGTTCTCACAATCCTTCCTGAGGGAGGTCATATTTCCCTCGCCATTTTACATGTTAGGAAACTGAATCTCAGAGAGATGAAACAAATTGCCTAGGAAGCACTGGAATCATGATTTAAACCAAGGCCCTCTTCCTCCCAGCTCAGAATTGTTAAGTCCTGGACGTATCACTTCTTCAGACTTTCTATTAACCTCAGTTGATCCACCACCTGATACAAAAGAACAAATAAAGATTCTAAAACTTACTTTAATCCTTTGCAGCATACCATAAATTTTGACAGCTTTCCTTTCAAAAGAGGGCAGTTTCCCTCTTTGCTCACGAACATGACAACCTATAAACCTCAGGTGCTGTGTATTGCAGTCCAGTTGGCTCACTTTGCAGAATTACTGATGGTTAGGGTTAAACATGAAAATGGCAGTGAACGTCTACCACCTGATTCCTCACCTATGCCAGCTCCTCGCTGGGGCTCTTTAGAGTCCAAATGGCCTATACACGGCCTAATGGTAATAGTGCAGGTTCTGGGCACAAACCCAAGCTACTGTTGGCTCATCCTGGAACTTCAGGGAGTGATTTGAGCTCAAACCCTTAGTCACTTCACATGAAAGTGGAGAATATAACACTACCCCAAGCAGCGATTATAATGATTACATGAGAAAATACACCCCTGGCCCTTGGGAGACGGTATACCACACGCTTCTTCCCATCCCTGTCTCCTCCCTGTTTTTCGCTTCTTCCTTTTCCCCTATCTGCTGCTCATCCTCATCACCCCCTCCTCTAGGACCTCTTTCATCAGTCCTCCCCAGAGGGTTTCTTTGCTATGACTATAGGAATCTCCTGTCCTTTAAACAAAAATAAATATGAAACCTGCCATTGCTCCAGCTGTAGCATCCTTCTCCTCATGTCTTCATTGTGACACTTACTGGAAGTACTCTACACTCAGTTCCCACACCACGTTACCACCCATTCATTTGTTTATTTACTTTGAATATTTGGCATCTACATTTGCCAGGCACTAGGGTACAACTGTGAGCAAAGTCTGAGCTGGTCCCACTTCCTAAAAGCCCTGATCTCATGTCCTCACCATCTCCCTGTGGTCTGACTTCTGTCTCTCTTTCTGCTGAGATCCCCGCACTGACAGTCACCAATGCTCTCCTAACTCCTCATTCCTCTCCTCCATCACCCTTCTGAACAAATGAACAAATCCCTTTCTCTCTTACTCAGGGGTCTCATATCTCCCTGTGACTACATTCTCCCTCCTCCTCTAACACCTACCCCTCCAAATTCCTCCTCCAATCCTTCTATCTCAATAAAGAGCTTCTCCCATCCACCCAGCTATTCTGTTTGAGCTAGAAACCTCTTGATTTTTCCCTCTCCCCATCTGGCCCACCAGCAGGTCCTGTTGACTCTAACCAAAACATATAGACCCTCATCTATACACACCCACTTTCTTCTCATTAAAGCATATAAATGTTTCCTATTTGATCCCCTGCTTCAACCCAGTACATAGCCCACCCCAATCCCCACCAACTGTCACATGGCAGTCAGAGTGATCTTTAAAGCTAAACCAGTGATGACACATGCACCATTTTAAATGCTTTAAAAAATACAAACTCCATGTACACCCGTGGTGGATTCATGTCAATGTATGGCAAAACCAATAAAGAATTGTAAAGTAAAATAAAAATAAAATAAAAATAAAAAAATAAAAAATAAAAATATAAACTCCAGTCTTCTCATTCTACTCAGAATAAAATCCAAACTTGCTTCTATAGCAAAACAGCCCTATATCACCTGGGCCTGCCACCCCCTGAGCTTACTCCCTAACTCCCCCTTTGCACATTACCCTTAAGCTTGAGAGACCCTGAGAGGTCCTTGCAGGGTTGGTCCTCCCCCCATTCAATCTCAGCTCAGACTCCACCTGCTCAGGGCGGCTGACCCATCACTCTCCATCACATCCTGTTTCACTCTCAAACACATCCTGTTTCATTTCCTCTTCATAGCACTGACATCAGTTCTTCACTGTAGATTATTTAGTATCTGTTCTCCTCTACAGGAAGGGAAGCTACACAGGGTCAAGGACCTTGTTCTCCTTATTCACCAAGACATCCCTGGTGCCTGAAACATGCCAGGCACATGGCAGATGCTTAATAAATATGTGTTGAATGAAGGACCAATGAGATGGGAAAATAAATGATATAAATGGTCAAAAGAGGGAACGACTAGGATCAAAGACCCTGAAAAGAGGAGGTTTTTCGGGGACTTCACAGAAGATGTAAGCTGAAGTGGTAAAGTACTAACACTATAAATTGAATTTTCATATTTATTAGAATTCTCGTCCATTAGAAACAGCTTCATTTAGTGAGCATCCATGCTGATAAATCTGTCAGTCCTCATAGCTGGATCAGAAGAGCCAACACCAAAACTACAAAGGCTTTGGAAAATCCTGTGCTCTAAAAGAATCTCCATGCCTCCTCCTAAACATGTCTTAAAGGCAGAGTCCTCCAGGCTTCTTCCCAAATTTCTGCTGTAATATTGAGTTGGCCAAAAAGTTCGTTCAGGCTTTTCATACGATGTCATGAAAAGCCCAGACTTTTTGGCCAACCCCCAACATTTCTAACACAAGAAGCAGGGAAAGACAGTGGGGAAGGTAGAGCCCACCTACCCCAGAGAACTAGGAACATCTGTGCTCTCGTGCTCAGGGCTCTTCCACCACAGAAGCAGCAGTATTTTCTCCTCCTCACTGAGGCTTCACAGACCCATACCTCACCTCCCCTGGTTTCTAAGTAAGGGCAAACAGCTGGGCTCCTGCTACCTTCTTTTTCTCCCTTTCCACTACTCCTTTTTTCTCTAATCTAATATATGAAAAGAAGGGAGAAGGCAGTGGTGGTGGGGTGCGGGCTACAGCTGACTCAATGCTTCACTCCTCAAGTCACCAGATCTGTACAAAGTGCCACTGAATATTGAATTCAACGAGATGCGGAGCCCAGCAGGTACCTCATCATGGACCACATGGCTTTCCAACACTCTGGAAACCCAGAGCTCTGGGCTTCTGGTACCAATGGGGAGGCAGCCACTCTAACTCCTCTGTGAGAGGACCGCTGCTGCTTCCAGTTTTCCAGAGAGGGTGTGCTGACCACAAGAAGGGACCAGAGGCTTTCAGGCTGCCATGCTTCCATGGATGACTCTAGCATCCCTGATTTCAAAAACCTTTGAAATTGAGGGAAAACGAAGTCAAACAACAAGGCTTGCAACAAGAAACTGCAGTCCCTTGGCCAACCCAACCCTTTCCCAAATCCCACTTCCTAAAAGCAACATTTTTACATACTTTCAACCCTTTTATATATTTTTGCATTTACATACTCCCATCCCTTTATTTTTTACACTATTTACTTTCACATCTTAAAATAACAGAATTGTATTACCAGTACCTGATTTTCCAATTTTCAGTATTATCATCTTGACTTTTTCCTACAGAAACTAGGATTTGGCCTCCTCATATCATCCTCACCAACACCTGGCCCCACACAGGCACACACACAAACACACTTCCCTTCACCTGCACCCTCCAAAGACTACTCTCAATTAAATCAGTTTGCAAATTTCTTTATTATGACTATGGAAATATTGTTCACTGCTGAACCACAGTTTACTATAATCACATTTTTCTTTCTTAAACCACACTGGAATATAGTTTCACACCTATCAGATGGTCAAAAGTTAAAAATATGATATACCAAAGTATTGGTAGGCAAGAAGCACAAAAGGAATTCTCACACGATATAGCTGTGAGGAGAAACAGCTATATTCAGACTGTGTGACTAGAGAGGTTATTTTCTTGTCTCTTTGTATAAGGAGGATAACAGCGTGACTGGGGGCATTCAGTGGTTTCATGCCTGTAACAGCATGGAATATTGACTGGCACAGGGTCAGGACTCAAGAAATATTAACCCCTATCAGTCAGGTGTCCTGTTACAGCTCTCATTCTGCAATTATCACAATGTAATCAAGTGTTCATACAGTTACTCACATGATGTCTATCTCCCCAACAGATCAATAGCTCTTCAAAGACAAGAACCATACCTGTTTTGTTCTCAGTTATACCCTTAGTGCTAGTGGAGGGCTATGCACAAAATAAATGAATGAATTGATGAAGAAAGGAAGAATGAGTGATTGGGTGCAGAGATGCTGAATGTGAGGGCTAAGGCTTTCTTTTTAAGTATAGACTTGGAAACTCTGAGCTACGAGGCTCTTAACCTACATATCAGCAGTGTAATTCCTTCCACAGTCTTGTTAATTTGTTATGATGAAGTTTTAAGGATGGTTCATAGAATGGAAGGAAGAATTATGCCTCTTTGAAAAAAAGAAGCCTGGTTCTGTAGAGACCGGGTGGAAAAGAGTAAAGAGTGTAGGTTAACAGTTGACTGGAGAGTCACAAGACCACAGGAGACACTAATTCACAGATAAAATTAAAACAGATCTGGAGTGGACCAGGTGAGACTGCAGTCCGTTGCTGCATCCATTTGCTGTCTGAAACAAAGCAGAAGGACTTTAGGAGGCAGCTTTTGAGTGCATTTGAGAAGAAAGGGAAAAGCAAGGGGGATTAGTCAGGGGCTTGGTCTCTGATAAGGAGTGTGACCTGCCGATTGCTACATGACATTTCATTAAATTGTTCTACTGATTAAAGGGAAAGAAAGGAAAGAAAGCTTAATGTGAAGAAATGAAGGTCCTCAGACTCATGGCATTTGGATACTGAGGTATTTGGCATAAAATCCATGCTCGAGATGAGCTTGGGTTAAAATGATAACTAGGCTCTTTGCCTTTTACAAACAGCTGGGATATCCAGAGAGCCAACAGAGTAGCAGGTTCTATTAAATGATCTCCAATTATCAGCTTCACAGGCAGGAAAGTGATTAAAATTTAATGACATATCCCAGCTTGTTCCCATTCAACAGAGCTGCTGTCATCTTCCCGTCAAGGAGAATAAAGAAGTGAGAAATATTGAAAAGAAAAAAAAAAAAAAGGAAGAAGAATGTTTTTAAGGTAAAATTTTTCAGCTGACAAGGTAGGAGAATAAATCAGCCATGATAAGAAAAAAGATCAAAAGTGATTTTGCCTTATAATTACTGACTTAAGAGTCTGTATGTCAAATGGTTGCTATTTATGGAGTTAATAAGGAAAGAAATTCTCAGTATGTGCTTCAACTCCTAATATTCTTAGTCAAGGTTTTTTTTTATCAATACCCCACATATTAAAATGCTGATGCTTTACCCTTTGTTTTTTAAATTATTTTAGTTAAATGGGCTAATGATTAAAGTTGTCTTTTAGTTTGAATATGATGTATGGCAATAAAGTCATGTATGACACTAACTTTAACATTGTGCCTACATGCTTCAGTGTGACCCTCTGCAGAATTGCAATAGGAAATTCCCAGAACTGTTTGCAGCAATTTTTTCCAGCAAAATCACTGGAGGAAGTAAATAGGCTCCAGGATCAGTAGCACCCCTTGTTGGACAGCACCCATTTGGATACATGAGTCACAGCTGGACAATAAGAGGCTCTTGGAAAGCCTTAAAGACAATATATGTCAGGCTCTGGAAAAGGGTGGGAATCAGACATATAGCATGAAGAGCTGGAAGCAAAGGATGTGTGTGCAGCAACTTTGGTGATCTTAAACTATAAATTACATCAATGTGACCGTAAGATCTGACAAACACAGTAGCTTTCCCTGTGTGATCAGAAGGTAATCATTTCAGGCTACAAGATGGACCTTTGAAAGTCTTGATTATACCTGATCTTCATGCCAAGTTGTCACAGAGACAGATTTCAGGGAAGCATCTACCTCCTGGGAGCCAGCAGCAGCCAGTCTGGGTAGTGCTGGGCAGCCATCACTGTCCATCACCCCATGTGGTCTCCGAGTGCTGCTCCCATCAACAGGGGCCCCTCTGCTTTTCTCTTTCCCACCCTCAGTCTCTCTCTTTCTCTCTGCTTGTGTCCTGTGCCAGTCGACTATTAGCACCACTTACAGCCGAGGCTCATTAACCTTACTTAGGAACTGGCAGTTTCAGAAGAGCGTGTTGTGCCCTCAGAAAGCTCAGAAAGAGGATACAGAACTCTTCAGAACACACACTGGTAATGTCATCATGGTGGTCTCCCCAACACATATCCACATCCCCCTGCAAAAAAAAAAAAAAAAGACTTGTTTTCCCAGCTGCTGGGACCACTGATGAACTCTTTAGAGATGGCTCCAGTGGCAGGACTGCCTCGCCCAAGTCACAGTCCTTCCCAGAGCAGCTAATAACCAATGACTAATCAGTGAGGGAATATAAATATATTGATCTTAAGGATACTTTTTCATAAACATCTGCAAGCAAAATTTCATTTCAGGATTGTCTCTCTAGGACCCAGTCTATAACACATTATCATGGATGATCCAGGAGAAAAACAGATGCTAAAATGGGGTTTTGGAGCTGGATCATGGATCACTCCCTGTCCAGGTAGCAATAAGGGCCCTCTCTCCCATGGTAGGTGAAGCCCAGATAGCACCTGGGATAGGGCAGCAGTTCCATTTTTTAACCTTCCAGCAGTCATCAGTTGGGATGGTATAGTGGTAGAAGAGACTGCATTGGCTGGTGTCAGATATAAAAGGGAAGGGGCAGCTGCATGATCATGGAATTACCCGGCTATTGCTACAAAGGAGGTAGCAGGGGCGGGGAGGCAGGTAACGAGTAGCTGAGAGATTAGTGGCTAGTTAAATGTTATGTGTGAGAACCTTCTTGTGTACATGTGTGCATGCTAAGTAGCTTTAGCTGTGTCCAACTATGTGTGACCCTATGGACTGTAACCCACCAGGCTCCTCTGTCTATGGGATTCTCCAGGCAAGAATGCTGGAGTGGGTTGCCTTCCTCCAGGGGATCTTCCTGACCCAGTAATTGAACCCATGTCTCTTTTGTCTCCTGCATTGGCAGGCAGGTTCTTTACCACTAGCACCACCTGGGAAGCCTGAGAAACTCCTTAGCAGCCTACAACGAATCTTTCCCCCACTACAGAGAGGGCAGAGGAAGCTGAGGACCAGAACCAGGTTTGTCTAAGTGGCTAAACTCTAAAAATAGTTACTCTCTCAACTAAAAGGGGTCTGCTATGCCAAGGTCAGGTTCCTGGTTGAGAAAGAATGAGAGTCCAAATGGATGAAATATGTGGGTTGATGACCACTAAACATCTTGACTCCACAGACCAGAGTCCTCAGAACACATTAGAAAATGACAAAAATGATCCACTTCTCTCTACTACTGACACTCCTATCCTTCCTTAAAATGATGTAGTCCTCTTCCCACTGGAAGCTAATATGTGTCCCTGTCAGAAGTGGGATGATACTCCAAAGCTATGGCAAGAGCTATCCAGCCTGGACCAACAGGAATACACACAGAACTGTATGCTGAGGGTGCTTGTACAAGAGGGCCCAGGCATAAAGTTGAATGAAGCCGAGATTATCATTACCGAATCTTTGCAAAGATTCCAGGAGATGGTATGAATTCGCAATTAGCAAGCCACCAAAAGCATGGGGAAATACATGCCTATTACTAATCAGGAGAAGGGAATGGCACCCCACTCCAATATTTTTGCCTGGGAAATCCCATGGACAGAGGAGCCTGGTGGATATAGTCCATGGGGTTGAAAACAGTCGTACACGACTTAGCCACTAAACAGCAACAACAACAACGCTAAATTAGATAATGTCAGAATTGAACAGTAGACCATGGTGGAAAATGGCTTAAAAGGCTCGGATGAGAGGCACACTGAAATGGATACTTTATGTAAAGCCTGAAAACCCGTCAGATAGTTATATTCCCTAAGAAGGCCTGGAGGCTATACATTTGCGAAGTGAAAATGTTAGCTGCTCAGTCATGTCCAACTCTTTGTGACCCCATGAACTGTAGCCCACCAGGCTCCTCTGTCCATGGAGCTCTGCAGGCAAGAATACTAGAGTGGATTGCCATTCCCTTCTCCAATACCATTTGTGAAGGCCAGAAGAAACAAACTAGTAAGGGGTCATCAATGCCCCTCCTCTTTGGGCCAGGAGAGGCCATTACACAGGGAGGCTTGCTGATTACAACATGGAAGATAGGATCTCAAAGCAGTAGATGCTGCTCAGCAGAATATCTTTCAAAAGCCAGGTGAGAGCCATTTTCATAATAAGCAGCAAGTCGAGAGCCAGAGGGACCTGAGCCACAGAGAATTATAGGGAGGGTTAATGGAAGCCAATGTCCTAAGGACCAAAAAGAAGGGCAGTCAGCAAGGATATCACTCAGGTTGTTGTTGTCATTTAGTCACTAAGTCATGTCCGATTCTTTTGCAGCCCCATGGATTATAGCCCACCAGGCTCCTCTGTCTATGGGATTTCCCAGGCAAGAATTTTGGGCAGGGTTGCCATTTCCTTCTCCAAGGGATCCTCCTGACCCCTGGGTCGAGCTCATGGCTCCTGCTGCGTCTCCTGCATTTCAGGCAGATTCTTTCTGCTGAACTAACCGGGAAACCCAGTTGAGTTGTACCATCAAAATAAATCAAGCATGGATCATTAGGAACCTGAAGAAAACATTACCAATTTGAAGTTAGAGTCACTTGTAGAGTTTCCAGACATGAGTGAGTTTTTATACATGGAACCCATTGACTGAAGAAGAGGGCAAGTTTCCAAGAAGGAGGGAACTCCCCAACACCTTCTAACACACAGCTGCTACTGCTGCTAAGTCACGTCAATCATGTCCGACTCTGTGTGACCCCATAGACGGCAGCCCACCAGGCTCCGCCGTCCCTGGGATTCTCCAGGCAAGAACACTGGAGTGGGTTGCCATTTCCTTCTCCAATGCATGAAAGTGAAAAGTGAAAGTGAAGTTGCTCAGTCATGTGCGACTCTTAGCAATCCCACGGACTGCAGCCTTCCAGGCTCCTTGGTCCATGGGATTTTCCAGGCAAGAGTACTGGAGTGGGGTGCCATTGCCTTCTCCAAACACACAGCTAAGTGAACACAAAAATGATTGCTCTGGTCCTTCCCCAAAGGAACCTATGACTGTTTACTTGCATAAATATACACTGAGGAAAAGGTCCAAACATTTTTGAGGACTATTGGACCCAGTGCTGAATTGACACTGATACTTAGAGCCCTGAGGCATCATTATAGCCTCTCCGTTAGAGTGAGAGTAAGCAGGGAGGGAACAAATAAATTCTGTCCACAGTGAGTCTTCAGGATCTACAGACCCACCTTGTGATCGTCTCCCAAATCCTTGCCCAATTTTATTATATTTGGATAAATGTAGCAATCCAGGGCTTAGACAGGAGAAAACAATGGCAACCCACTCCAGTACTCTCACCTGGAAAATCCCATGGACGGAGGAGCCTGGTGGGCTGCAGTCCATGGGGTCGCTAAGAGTTGGACACGACTGAGTGACTTCACTTTCACTTTTCCTTCATGCATTGGAAAAGGAAATGGCAACCCACTCTAGTGTTTTTGCCTAGAGAATCCCAGGGACGGGGGAGCCTGGTGGGCTGCTGTCTATGGGGTCGCACAGAGTCGGACATGACTGACGTGACTTAGTAGTGGTAGTAGTGCTTAGACAAGCATGATTAGAGCTAGACTTCTGAGTGATAAGCATCTGGGTCCTGTCACCGGCTAAACCACCAATATGGGCAGAGGTACTAGCTGAATGTAAGAGAGATCTAAACTGGGTGCTAAGGAAGAGACATGATTAGCAACTGAAACCCTGAGACCATCTCCACCGGAGAGGCTATAACTTCATCCCACTCATCTTTCTCTTCCAAGTTTCTCCCAGGAAGAGAAGTACACTGGAATCCTGGAAGAGCTGTCCCAGAATGAATAGGCAAAACTGGATTCACATAGTATGAGGAATGTGTGCTGTGTGCTTAGTTGCTCAGTCCTGTCCAACTCTTTGCGACCCCACAGACTATACCCCACCAGGCTCCTCTCTCCATGGGGATGCTTCAGGCAAGAATACTGGAGTGGGTTGCCATGCCCTCCTCCAGGGGATCTTCCCAAGCCAAGGATTGAACCCAGGTCTCCTGCATTGCAGGCAGATTCTTGACTCTCTGAGCCACCAGGAAATTGAGCCCCCCCCCCTCCTACCAAAATCTCCCTCCAATGAAGAACTCACCTGATCCTGAGAATGCTGTCAGCAGACAGCCATTAGCTGTCACACTACTCAGGGATTGTTAGAAGCAGAACACTGTCTTGTCCAAGGTCACATCCTTTCCCAAAGTGGCCCACATCCAATGACTGATGCAAGGGTATACAAGCCTGGCCATCTCAACCCAACTCAGAACAACTCTGAAGAGCCATTCTAGCCAAAGAGCTCTCACCTATACTGTCATTGGGTCTGCTTCATGCATTAATGATTCCCTTGACCCAGTTCTGCTTCCTCCTCCTCCACAGATACTAATCTCAGTGACACTCCTTAATAAATATCACGAGACTACATTTTATTCCAGAATCTGTGCCCCAGATACCAACTGACAGCAGGCACTTAACCCCAGTGTTTTCAATTCTAAAATGGGAGAAATACCTAACTTGTTCATTTCACAGGGGTAAAAGACAAATGGCATAATCTATGTGGAAGCACTTTTGAAACCATCAAGAGTTATACAGTTAGAATCCTATGATTACAGCATGCTATTAGTATGCAGATAATCATGGCCCCAATTCTTCCATCCTCTATATTTTTCTAGTGTGATCCAGTTTTTGAAAACATACCACCTGATGTGAGGAACCTATTCACTGAAAAAAACCCTGATGCTGGCAAAAGATTGAAGATTGAAGGCAAAAGAAGTGGGTGGCAGAGGCTGAGATGGTTAGATAGCATCATCGACTCAATGTATGTGAATTTAAGCAAGTTCTGGGAGATGGCAAAGAACAGGGAAGCCTGGTGTGCTGCAATCCATGGGATTGCAGAGTCAGACACAACTTAGCAACTGAACAACAACACAAAAACTTGAAAGTTATTATGTTCTAGCTCTAGGGTTCTTTTGCTACACTGAAAAAGGCAAAAAGGATTTTGAGTATAATATGAATCTTATTTCTCCTTCACAAATTAAAAAGCTACCTTGGGACTTCCTTGGTGGTCCAGTGGCTAAAATTTGGTGCTCCCAATTCAAGGGGCCCAGGTTCAATACCTGGTCAGGGAACTAGATTCCACACAGTGCCCCTAAGACCCCATGCAGCCAAATAAATAAATGTTGAAAAAAATTTTAAGCTACCTAGTTCCATCATTTCTTTTTAGTTTATGGATTTGTATCATGTTGTTTATAAATTGCTAGGGAGTAGTGAAAAAATCTTTAATCTGCCTTCACAGATTTTAAAAATAAACAAGATGAAGTATTAACCAAAACAAAATATTGGCCTCAATCAGTTTGTTCTTTGCCATCAGTGTCCGCTCAATGAAGCAGGAGTGCTCACCACCTGTTCTCTTCCTGGGAGTGAGTAAAGAGTCCAGCTTTGCTCTATTAATTAACTTATGAGCAGGAAATGGGGTGCCAAATAGGCTAGCATCTCATCATTGTGTTCTGGTAATCTAAAAAGGTAGCCTACTGGTTTGCAAATGGGTCCAGCTGCCTAAATCTATTGTGGTTGCCCCAAAGAGATGATGAGACAAAAGCCTTTTGGATGAGCTCTTTACCATCTGAGCCACCAGGGAAGACCCTTGGATGAGCTATCTACTCTCAAAATATTCAGTGGCTTGATTAATCACCCATGATGATGACATCATGCCACTCTTCACATTTGATGTAACTGTCATTTGTTTTGTGCCAGACCTTAAGGTCACAGACACTTGCCCTAAACTGAGGCAGTTCATCACTGAGCTGAAATAGAGACTCAAACACAGTCTACACATCTGCTGGGCCACTCGATATTAAAACCCCCCAGAACATTCCCTGATTAATACTTTTCCATTCCCTGCATCACAAACATGCCAAATCCATCTCTAATGATAAACTCTACACATTACAGGGTAGCAGCCAACAGTGGAGAATGAGAGCAAGTGGGAAGATGAGTCCACTGGTACTTAACACAGAGCCTGAATCACTGAAAAGGTGTACCTGAGAACTTGTCACTGACAGTGAACAGTTGAAACTTCATCCCCTAACAGCTAAAGTGTGAAAGTGAAAGTGTTACTTGTTCAGTCATGTCTGACTCTGTATGACCCCATAGGCCACCAGGCTCCTCTGCCCATGGAATTCTCCGGGCAGAATACTGGAGTGAGTTGCCATTCCTTTCTCAAGGCTAACATCCCGACCCAGGAATTGAACCCAGGTCTCCTGCATTGCAGGCAGATTCTTTACCATCTGAGCTACCTGGGAAGCCCAAACCTCTCTAAAATCCTGGAAACACAGTGACTAGTGATTGCATTAAGCACTAAGATCAAGCTGGAATTCTTGGTAGGTACTTCATTAACTAGTTTTGGTAGGTACTTCATTAACTAGTTTTGAAAAGAAAAAATGTATAGAATATCTGAAGTGCATTTAAGAATCTAAAGTTTCTACAGAACATAGTTTGAGAATGTGATCTAAACGTGATCTAAAATATTAATTTAGTTAACAAAAGTTATTTGTATCTAATTCCTTTTTGTTGTTTAGCTTCTGTGATTTTCAGTACTCTGTACTGATAGATTCTTTTGTATCGTCTAATCTACATTTTATTCCTTCTGGTGTATTTTCCATTTCAGATATTTTATTCTTCATCTCAGGTTTTTCTTTATATTTCCTAACTCTTTGCTGTTGTTGTTGTTCAATTGCTCAAACATGTCCAACCCTTTGCAATCCCATGAAGTGCTACACACTGAGCTTTCCTGTCCTTCACTATCTTCCGCAGTTTGCTCAAACTCATGTCCACTGAAGTCAGTGATGCCATTCAAGAATCTCATCCTCTGTTGCCCCCTTCTCCTCCTCCCTTCAATCTTCCCCAGCATCAGGGTCTTTTCCAGTGAGCTGGCTCTTTGCATCAGGTGGCTGAAGTATTAGAGCTTCCACTTCAGCATCAGTCCTTCCAATAAATATTCAAGTTGATTTCCTTTAGGACTGACTGGTTTGATCGCCTTGCTCTCAAGAGTCTTCAGCATATTTTGAAAGCATCAGTTCTTCTGTGCTCCACCTTTTTTATGGCCCAACTCTCACATCCAAAAATGACTACTGGAAAAGCCATGGCTTTGACTATATGGACCTTTGTCAGCAAAGTGCTGTGTCTGCTTTTTATTATGCTGTCTAGGTTGGTCACAGCTTTTTTTCCAAAGAGAAAGCCGTTTTTTAATTTAATGACTGCAGTCACCTTCCACAGTGATTTTGGAGAAAATAAAATTTGTCAGTTTCCATTTGTTCTCCATCTATTTGCTATGAAGTGATGGGACCAGATGCCATGATCTTAGTGTTTTGAATGTTGAGTTTTAAGCCAACTTTTTCACTCTCCCCTTTCACCTTCATCAAGAGGCTCTTTAGTTCCTCTTTGCTTTCTGCCATAAAGGTGGTATCATCTGCATTTCTGATATTTCTCCCTGCAGTCTTGATTTCAGCTTGTGCTTCATCCAGCACAACATTTTGTATGATGTACTCTGCATGTAAGTTAAATAAGCAGGGTGACAATATACAACCTTGACATACTCCTTTCCCAATTTTGAACCAGTTCATTGTTCCATGTCCGTTCTAACTGGTGCTTTTTGTCCTGCATACAGGCTTCTCAGGAGACAGGAAAGGTGCTGATAGTCCCATCACTTGAAGAATTGGCCACAGTTTGTTGTGATCCACACAGTCAAAGACTTTAGTGTAATCAATGAAGCAGATTTTTTTATTTTGTAATTCTTTTGCTTTTTCTATGATCTAGCAGATGTTGGCAATTTAACCCCTGGTTCTTCTGCCTTTTCTAAAGCCAGCTTGTACATCTGAAAGCTCTTGGTCCATGTACTGCTGAAGCCTAGCTTGAAGGATTTGGGGCATAATCTTGCTAGCATGTCAAATGAGTGCAATTGTGCAGTAGTTAGAACATTGCTTGGCATTGCCTTTCTTTGAGATTGGAATGAAAACCAAACTTTCCAGTCCTGTGGCCAGTGCTGAGTTTTCCAAATTTGCTGGCATATTCAGGGCAGCACTTTAACAGCATCATCTTTTGTGAGTTGAAATAGCTTAGCTGCAATTCTATCACCTCTACTAGCTTTCTTTGTTGTAAGGTCCACTTGACTTCATGCTCCAAAATGTTTCACTCCAGGTGAGTGACCACACTATCATGGTTATCTGGGTCATTAAGACTTTTTTGTACAGTTCTGTGTATTCATTGTCACCTCTTCTTAATATCTTCTGCTTCTGTTAGATCTTTACTGCTTCTGTCTTTATCGTGCTCATCCTTGCATGAAATGTTCCCTTGGTATCTCCAATTTTCTTGAAGAGGTTTCTAGTTTTTACCATTCTATTATTTTCCTCTATTTCTTTGCATTGTTCACTTAAGAAGACGTTCTTATCTCTCCTTGCTATTCTTTAGAATTCTGCATTCATATGGGTATGCACCTTTCTCCTTTGCCTTTTGCTTCTCTTCTTTTCTCAGCTATTTAAAGCCCTCCTCAAACAACTACTTTGCCTTCTTCCATTTCTTTTGCTCAGGGATGATTATGGTCACCACCTCCTGTATAATGTTACAAACCTCCATCCATAGTTTTTCCAGGACTCTATCTACCAGATTTAATCCCTTGAATCTATTTGTTATCCACTGTATAATAATAAGAGATTTGATTTAGGTTATACCTGAATGGCTTAGTGATTTTCCCTACTTACTTCAATTTAAGCCTGGGGTTTGCAATAAGGAGCTAATGATCTGAGCCACAGTCACTTCCAGGTCTTGTTTTTGCTGACTGTATATAGCTTCTCCATCTACTGCAAATAATATAATCAATCTGATTCCAGTATTGACCATCTGTTGATGTCCATGTGTAGAGTCGTCTCTTGTGTTGTTAGAAGTGGATGTTTGCTATGACCAGTGTGTTCTCTTAGAAAACTCTGTTAGTCTTTGCCCCGTGTCATTTTGTACTCCAAGGCCAAACTTGCCTGTTGCTCCAGATACCTCTTGACTTCCTACTATTACATTCCAGTCCCCTTTGATGAGAAGGATATCTTTTCTTTGGTGTTAGTTCTAAAAGGTTTTGTAGGTCTTCATGCTGCTGCTGCTAAGTCACTTCAGTCGTGTCCGACTCTGTGCGACCCCATAGACAGCAGCCCACCAGGGTCCGCCATCCCTGGGATTCTCCAAGCAAGAACACTGGAGTGGGCTGCCATTTCCTTCTCCAGTGCATGAAGGTGAAAAGAGAAAGTGAAGTCGCTCAGTCATGTCTGACCCTTAGCGACCCCATGGACTGCAGCCCACAAGGCTCCTCCGTCCATGGGATTTTCCAGGCAAGAGTACTGGAGTGGGGTGCCATTGCCCTCTCTGGTAGGTCTTCATAGAACTGTTAAAATTCATCTTCTTCAACATTAGTTATTGGCACACAGACTTGAAATAATGTAATGTTGAATGGTTTGCCTTGCCTTATAAACAAACTGAAATCATTCTGTCATTTTTGTGATTGCACGCAAATACTTCATTTTGGACTCTTTAGTTGACTATGAGGGCTATTCCATTTCTTCTAAGGGATTCTTCCCACAGTAGTAGATATAATGGTCATCTGAATTAAATTCACCCATTCCCATCCATTTTAGCTCACTGAGATGATATCGATATTCTAAAATGACGTCAATGTTCCTAAGATGTCAATGTTCACTCTTGCCATCTCCTTCTTGATCATGTCCAATTTATCTTGATTCGAAGACCTAACATTCCAGGTTCCTATGCAATATTGTTCTTTAGCACTGAATTTTGCTTTCACCACCAGACACATCCACAACTGAGTGACATTTCTGCTTTAGCCCAGCCTCTTCATTCTTTCTAGAGCTGTTTCTCTGTTCTTCTCCAGTAGCATATTGGACACCTGGCAACTTGAGGGGCTCATTTTCTGGTGTCATATCTTTTTGTCTTTTCATACTGTTCATGGGGTTCTTAAGGCAAGAATACTGAAGTGATTGCCATTCCCTTCTCCAGTGGACCACGTTTTGTCCAACCCTGACTAAGAAGGACATGCCTTTCAGCCAGTCACTCCACATAGCTGGATGACATGCCTGGCAGCCATTGCCCCACGGCTGGTCCTCGTTGAGCATATGAACCTTCACCGGCCACTGAGTGTTGGTTACTGTGCTGGGGGACCAGGGAAAAGGCCCTGCTGGAGTTGCTGGGAAAGTGGTCCAGGGAAGGCTGGAGTCAAGGTCAGAGGAGGGCCATGAGCAGGGGGCTCCCCAGCCTCACAGCTGCTGCTGGCTGCCCTGAGGCTGTTGATACCCACAGGCTGTGGTCTGGCCCCCGCCTTTCCTCACCTCCGGCTCCTCAGTGTTACTGTCCAGGCCCAGGGAGCCCAGGTGCCCTGAGGCAGGTGGGCAGTGCTCTGCAGCTTCCCACCCTGTTGCGTTAGAAACTCGAGGAGCTGGTCACTACTCTGCTCCTGCCTCTGCTTCTGCCATAATCTCGGCTACCTTCTCACTCTGCTCATCCAATCTTCCCTCACATTCTTTTTTCATCTTTAAGATCATTACCCTGAACTCCTTATTAGATAGATTGCTTAACTCCACTTCACTTAGCTCTTCTTCTGGGGTTTTACCTTGTTCCTTCATTTAGAACGTGTGCATCCGTCACCTCATTTTGCCTAATTTGCTGTTTTTATTTCTATGTATTTAGCAAGCATGTTACCTTTTCCAACCTTGGAGAAATGGACTTTTATATGAGATACTTTATAGCTCAATGGTTCCCAACCATTTTGGCACCAGCTACTGGTTTTGTGGAAGATAATTTTTCCATGGATGAGGGTAAGAAGGATGAGGAATGATTTCATGATGATTCAAGCACCTTATATTTATTGTGCACTTTTTATTTCTATTATTATTACATTGTGATATGTAATATAATAATTATACAACTCACCATAATGTGGAATCAGTGCTTGTTTTCCTAAAACTAGACAGTCACATCTGGGGATTATGGGAGACAGTGACACTTGGAATGTGTTGCTTATGTCCAGTCTACTCCATAATTTCCTTTTGGTGGCTGTCACAGCAACCAAAAATTCTGCTTCACAAAGGTAAGATGTTGGAAATGGAAGCAGGCTTTTAAATGCTTTTGTGACAGTCTCAGGATATTCCACCTTGTCTTTAATCCAGAATGTATGGAGATTTGAAGTTGTCTCAAACATACTTTTAAGGCCCCATCATTTGAGACCTCAAACAGATAATCCTCTTCTAGCACAGAAAAATTCACCTGGCTTATTCACAAATGGGTCATGGATCCAATCCTTCCCAGGCTGGGGGTCTTTTATTATTGGGAAGTAATGCTCAAACTCTCTTGATAGTAATGCTCAAACTCTTTTGAAAGCTGAGATGCACTAGCTGAAATAAAGAAGTCCCTGGCTCAGTCTCTTTCAAAATCTGCTAATGTTTTTAAACTATCAACAATCCCAATGTCCACTTGTCACCCTCATAATTCTAGTTTGGCTTTGAATGCAGCCACTTTATCTGCTGACTTGAACGTAGTGGTAATTCTTCCCTGAAGTTACATATTGAGTTCTTTGAGCTGATTGAATATGTCACACAAATAAGCAAGTTTTGCAACCCATTCTGTGTCACACGTATGTGTTGCCAATGGTGACTGTTTCTCTAAAAGAAATCTCTGGAGTGGGCATTATAACTCAAAAACTCTGGCCAGTGATTTATCTTTAGAAAGCCATCTCACTTCTCTGTATAAGAGAAGACGTGTGTGCTCTGCGTCCATCTCCTCACAGAGCTGCATGAACAGATATGAGTTAAGGGCATGTACTTTAATATGGTTGATAATTTTAACCACCTTCTGCCAAACGTTGTTAAGTTCAGGTGACTAGCTAGCATTTCTCTATGGACGACACAGTGCATAGACTCACATTTAAAATTGACCTTTCTAATCTGAGTAGTGAAACCAGAAAACCATCCAGTCATGGCAGCCACTCTACCCATGCATGTACTGACATGAAATGGTCAATTCAGTTTTTTCTGATATTTAATCTTTCAAAGACTTGAATAGTTCTGTAACTGTGGTATTGGTTGGCAACAGAAGTTATGCACATCCTCCTGAAAAATATATCACACATCATTGCCTCATTGTTAACAAAAGCAGACTCTGTGTACCATGGTGACTCATGAATCCTCTCTAACAATTGTGCTTCAACATTCTCTGTTATTTCATCAGTTTTTCTAATTATGGTACTAGCTGAAAGAGGAACATGTGCCACCTTTTGAAGTGTCTCCTAAAAGTTCATGACAATTGTCCTTAGTGGCAGGCAGGATCTGCTCTCCACCAATAGTAAAGGGCTTCTTAGCTTTAGCAATGCAGTTAGCCACTAAGAATGATACTGTCAGTACATACACATTTGATGAAGTGGTGGCCTTCAATAACTGCTTCTATTCCTTGTGTTCATGATTTTTCTTTTGAAAAACTCCAAAGACTTGTGTTTTAATGCACAGTGCTCGGTCTCTGTGTGGCAAAGCAGTTGTGAAGGTTTCATGACTTCCTTGGATCCACATATTATATGAAGCAGATTTGGAGAATGTGAATCACCTGTTGCAATGAACCAATAATTTAAGTAGGATTCTTGGTATTTTCTTTAAATGAAGCTTTCTTTTTGTTGGCAGTCTTAGAGTCTTCTGATCTCTAATCATTGGATCTTTCTCCCCTTTCAAAGAAGCCCTACCGTGATGTTTGTTTTTCACTCATTTTGGCTGGGGTTAGCTTGTAGGCTTCAGAGAAGGCAATGGCAACCCACTCCAGTACTCTTACCTGGAAAATCCCATGGATGGAGGAGCCTGGTAGGCTGCAGTCCATGGGGTGGCAAAGAGTCAGACACGACTGAGCAACTTTCACTTTTCACTTTCATGCATTGGAGAAGGAAATGGCAACCCACTCCAGTGTTCTTGCCTGGAGAATCCCAGGGACAGGGGAGCCTGGTGGGCTGCCATCCATGGGGTCGCACAGAGTCAGACACGACTAAAGCGACTTGACAGCAGCAGCAGCAGTAGCAGCTTGTGGGCTTACCAAAACTGTGACTGAGACAAGTGCACAATATGGGAAAGAGGTATGGATGGAAGTGGTAAATAAAATAATGGGCACTTATTTCTGACACGGAAATAAGTGTCAGATTCTGACTTAAAGCCTGCCACCAGATGCAGCTTAATTGGAACTTGCCACTCACTGATAGGGTTTAGAAATAAGTCTGTAAGCAATTGATTTATTACAGCCTTGGTGCAGTCAACCCTCTACTAATGATAATCTGTATTTGTAGTCCCCCACCCAGTGCTAGCATCACCTTATCAGCTTCACCTTGGATCATCAGGCATTAGATTGTCAAAAGCAACCTAGATCTCTAGTTCACAGTAGAGTTCCTGCTCCTATGAGACTCTAATACCACTGCTGATCTGACAGGAGGAGGAGCTCAGGCAGTAATACAAGTAATGGGGAGCAGCTGAAAATATAGATGAAGCTTCACTTGCTCACCCGCCACTCACTTCCTGCTGTGAGGCCCACTTCCTAACAGGTCAGCAGTCTGTAGCCTGGGAGTTGGGGATCTCTGCCACACATTTTAGCCGTGCATCCCCCTCAGGACCCCAGAGCTCTATGTTCTAGGGGTGCCCTCTCTGTGGACTGCATGGGTCCTTCTGTTGTGGTGGGCTGACTACTATGTGTTGTCTGCTAAGTGTGGCTGATCCTTGCTCTGGTTGATTGCAAGGTCTTTCCTTGTGCAGAACCTGCCTACTGCTGGAGAGTGAAGCCAGGTCATGAGGCTGCTTATTGTAGAGCCCCAGGTGGTGCTAGGGCTAGTGTTGGCTTACCAGTGTGTGGAGCTAGGCCCCTGGTGGTTGGTTGTGGAGCTGGGGGACCTGGATCTAGTTCTCACTTATTGATGGACCGTGCTGTTTCCTGACCAGCTTATTGTGGGGTCTGGAGTTTCCCAAAGATAGTTTCATCCCACTGTGATTGAGGCTGGATTCCAGGGCAGCTGGTTGAGGGATTCAAAGTGCCTTGTGTCACTTTGCTAGTGGTGGTATCAGCTTACTAGTAGGCAGAGCCAGGGCCCAGGAGTCCTAGGGGCTGGTACTTGCCCACTGGTGGGTAAGGTAGGTCCCAGGCCTAGTTCTGGCACACTGATGGGTGGAACTGGGTCCCATGGTCTCTGGCTGCAGGGCCCTGGTGTCCCAGTGCTGGTGCCAGCATACTGGTATCCTATATCGTCTGATAGACAGGGCTGGTCCTGGAGTAGCTGGGGGCTCAGGAGGTCTTAAGAAAGCAGGCTTGCTAAGACTGGAGGCCTCCTCACACTGGTGGCGACACACTGATGTGCAGACCAGGTCCAGCTTCTAATAAGCTAGAGGGAGGATTCCAAATGGCAATTGCAAACACCAGTGTCCTCATGATAGAATGAGCTCTCCAAATTTGCTGCCTAAAGTGTGCATGTCCCCAGGGTGGGCCCCACTTGCCTCTTACTTCTCCAGGTGGCTCTTCAAGATTAGCAAGTGGGTTTGCTCCAGAATTCTTTCAAATTACTGCTTCTACTATGTGTCATGAAGTGTATGAGATTTTGTGTGTGCTCTTTAAGAATGGAGTATATCTCCTACAGCCCTCTTGCTCTCCAGAAAGTAAGCCCCACTGGCCTTCAAAGTCAGGTGCTCTAGCAGCTTATCTTCTTGGTACAAAAGACCCCAGACTAGGGAGGTTGACGTGACCCTTGCTGCTTGGGGAGAACCTCTGTCATTCTGTTTTCCTCCTGTATGTGGGTTGCCCATCTCAAGATATGGGTGTAAACATCCAGAGTACATCATGAGAAACGCTGGGCTGGGAGAAGCACAAGCAAGAATCAAGATTGCTGGAAGAAATATCAATAACCTCAGATATGCAGATGACACCACCCTTATGGCAGAAAGTGAAGAGGAACTAAAAAACCTCTTGATGAAAGTGAAAGAGGAGAGTGAAAACGTTGGCTTATAGCTCAACATTCAGAAAACTAAGATCATAGCATCTGGTCCCATCACTTCATGGGAAATAGATGGGGAAATAGAAGTCAAGTGGGCCTTAGAAAGCATCACTATGAACAAAGCTAGTGGAGGTGATGGAATTCCAGTTGAGCTATTTCAAATCCTGAAAGATGATGCTGTGAAAGTGCTGCACTCAATATGCCAGCAAATTTGGAAAACTCAGCGGTGGCCACAGGACTGGAAAAGGTCAGTTTTCATTCCAATCCCAAAGAAAGGCAATGCCAAAGAATGCTCAAACTACCGCACAATTGCACTCATCTCACACACTACTAAAGTAATGCTCAAAATTATCCAAGCCAGGCTTCAGCAATACATGAACCATGAACTTCCTGATGTTCCAGCTGGTTTTAGAAAAGGCAGAGGAACCAGAGATCAAATTGCCAACATCCGCTGGATCATAGAAAAAGCAAAAGTTCCAGAAAAATATCTGTTTCTGCTTTATTGACTATGCCAAAGCCTTTGACTGTGTGGATCACAATAAACTGTGGAAAATTCTGAGAGATGGGAATACCAGACCACCTGACCTGCCTCTTGAGAAATCTGTATGCAGGTCAAGAAGCAACAGTTAGAATTGGACATGGACCAACAGACTGGTTCCAAATAGGAAAAGGAGGCTGTATAAGGCTGTATATTGTCACCCTGCTTATTCAACTTCTATGCAGAGTACATCATGCGAAACGCTGGACTGGAAGAAACAAAGCTGAAATCAAGATTGCCAGAAGAAATATCAATAACCTCAGATATGCAGATGACACCACCCTTATGGCAGAAAGTGAAGAGGAGCTAAAAAGCCTCTTGATGAAAGTGAAAGAGGAGAGTGAAAAAGTTGGCTTAAAGCTCAACATTCAGAAAACGAAGATCATGGCATCTGGTTCCATCACTTCATGGGAAATAGATGGGGAAACAGTGGAAAAAGTGTCAGACTTTGTTTTTTGGGGCTCCAAAATCACTGCAGATGGTGACTGCAGCCATGAAATTAAAAGACGTTTGCTCCTTGGAAGAAAAGTTATGACCAACCTAGATAATATATTCAAAAGCAGAGACATTACTTTGCTGACTAACGTCCATCTAATCAAGGCTATGGTTTTTCCTGTGGTCATGTATGGATGTGAGAGTTGGACTGTGAAGAAGGCTGAGCGCCGAAGAATTGAAGCTTTTGAACTGTGGTATTGGGGAAGACTCTTGAGAGTCCCTTGGACTGCAAGGAGATCCAACCAGTCCATTCTGAAGGAGATCAGCCCTGGGATTTCTTTAGAAGGAATGATTCTAAAGTTGAAACTCCAGTACTTTGGCCACCTCATGTGAAGAGTTGACTCATTGGAAGAGACTTTAATGCTGGGAGGGATTGGGGGCAGGAGGAGAAGGAGACGACCGAGGATGAGATGGCTGGATGGCATCACTGACTTGATGGATGTGAATTTGAGTGAACTCTGGGTGTTGGTGATGGACAGGGAGGCCTGGTGTGTTGCGATTCATGGGGTCGCAAAGAGTTGGACATGACTGAGTGACTGAACTGAACTGAACTGATCCATCTCTCTAGCCATCTTGATATGGTTCTTTATTTGTATTTTTAGTTTTAGAGGTTTTATACTAGCTCCCTGTCCTTTTTCATCAGCAGCTGCTCTGTGAACAGTTCTAACTTTGGTGTGCCCATGAGTGGAGGTAAGCTCAAAAGCTTCCTGCTCTAGCATCTTGACCACCCCTCCTCTGATGAAAGTAGTGCCAGTTTCATGCTCTTAAGAGACTGGCCGCCTCTACTTCCCATGTCTTAGAAAACTAACTCCCAGAACCCTGGGCCTCCATGTAAAAAAATCTAACTGTGCTCCACTGCCTGTGTTTGTTGAATCTTCAGCTATTTAAAGTAACACAGATGAATCCCCAAGAAACCTGAGACAGAGATGAATACTTCTCTCTGTGCCCTGAGATCCTGACCCACAGTATAATAGACACAGAATAATAATAAAATAATTTTAAGCCACTATATTTAAGATAGTCTGTAAAGCAACAATAGATAATTGAACAACCAGCAAAACCCTGAATATAGCTGAATTTTTTCGCTGGGAGCAGAGAATTGAAAACCATTAGAACATACTGCTACTGTTAGAACATACACAGTTACTGATGCATGAATCTGAGAGGAACTAGGAAATCAGGAAAGTGAGCAAGGGGTGTGCAGTGTCACCACAGTTTAAGAGTCAGACCTGACCCACAGGCTGAAAGTAATGATTTTAAGCAGGGCAGCTGTGAGGGTCAAAATCTCTTCCTTCTACACACAGACTCCTTGAGTACTTATTTTTACATTGCCTGCATTTAATAGGACTTTCCAGGTGGCGTTAGTGATAAAGAATCCACCTGCCAATGCAGGAGACTTAAGAGACAAGGGTTTGATCCCTGGGTCTGGAAGATCTCCTGGAGAAGGAAATGGCAACCCGCTCCAGTATTCTTGCCTGGTGAACTCCATGGACAGAGGAGCCTGGTGGGCTACAGTCCATAGGATCACACAGAATCAGACATGACTGAAGCAACTTAGCACAGCCCAGCATTAAACAGGGAAGCAGACTCATCCGTGATAAGGTGCTGGCCTGAAGCCAGGTGCCTGAGCGTGAATGAACACTCTCGCTGCACATATGGATACTCAAGACATGGAGAACACTTGGATCTGCAAGTGCTCCTGGGGTAGCAAGTTGGAATGAGGCAATCATGGATTGGGCAAGTATGGCTCAGGCTTGCATGATGCCCTCAAACACTCTTCCTCATCCCATTGTCCAGTTAGGCACTGCTGAGAAGCCTCGAGCAGCAGCATGTGCTAGCCCAATGAACCCTGCTGTAAAGAATGTAGCATCCTTAGAGCAGAAACTCAGAGGGGAAAATAGCATCAGAGCTACTCACACTGATGCCAGATTGAAAACCAATCACAACACGAGTGAACACACAGAGAAGAAGCTGTTCATCTGGACTCTTCAGCCACACCTGACATTCAGATACAATTACTATTAATAGCATGTATAGAATATTTTACCTTGTGTCCCATGTTTTTCTGGAAATTCCAGGATAGTGAGAACACATTTCTGAAAATCAACCACTATATGTTTACATGAGGCACACATTGATTCAATTAGTGAACTCCTTCAGACTCAGTTGAGTGTTTTATTCAGTGAACAAGTATTTTTTGAAATAGCTCCTATTTGTCAGATGCTGTACAAGGAGTTTAAGATCTTATATGAAGTCAAGCCCTCTGACATCTAGCAGGCTCTGTACCCAGTCATTCAGTTGTGTCCGACTCTCTGTGACCCCATCAACTGCAGCCTGCCAGGCTCCTCTGTCCATGAAATTCTCCAGGCAAGAAGACTGGAGTGGGTAGCACATTTGCTTCTCCAAGGGATCTTCCCAACCCAGGAACTGAATCCATGTTTCTTGCGTCTCCAGCATTGCAGGCAGATTCTTTACCACTGCACCACCTGGGAAGCAGAGTGATAAACAAACTCATTTGTTGACTGTGTAGATAATATGGAAGATAAAATAGTCTAATTACATTGACATTTCAATCTAGGCCAAACAGAAAACTATTTAAATCTGCTGTTCCATTTCTGGAAATATACGTGAGGGAAACAAAATCACTGTGTCGAAAAAGTATCTCACCCCCATGTTCACTGAAGCATTATTTACAATAGCCAAGGCATAGAAACAAACCAAGTGTCCATCAGTGCATAAATGGATATAGCTAGACAGATAATATGGGGGAATATTATTTAGCACCGAGAAAAGAAATAGTTATTTGCTACAACATGAATGGATATTGAGGACATTATGCTAAGAGAAATAAGTCTGACAGAGGAAGAAAAATACTGTGTGTTCTCACTGACATGTAGAATCTAAAAAACTGAGCTCATAAATACAGAGAACAGACTGGTGGTTGCCAGAAGTAAGGGGCAGGGAATGGGTGACATGGGCGAAAGGAGGCAAAAGTACAAACTTCCACTTACAAGATGAATAAGTTCCAGGGATCTAGTGTACAGCATGGTGACTATAGTTAACAATACTGCCTTTATATTTGATCATTGCTAAGAGAGTAGATCTTAAAAATTCTCTTCACAAAGAAATAAAATGTGTAACTATATGAGGTGATGGTAAACTGATTGTGATAATTTTACAGTACATATCAAATCATTATGTTGTACACCTTAAACTAAGTTATATATCACTTGTATCTCAATAAAACTGGAAGTAGATAGATTGATAAATTTGCCATCATGCCTGGTATCATTCAGAGTCTTTGCTTTTTGTTCAATACTTAGCAATGAAGTGATAGTTCCCATTACTCTCTTTCTCTCTATGATCTTTTTATGTGTGTGTACATGAATACTTTTCCATCTCTGTCATCTACAAAACGGTTCTTTTTTCCTATTTCATGCTCTGCTTCTTAGAAACCTGAACTGGGGTCCACTTAAATGGGTCTTCGGTTTTTCAGCTCCTACTGTAACCTGATTCTTCAGACAAATTTTCTCACCTCTTTCCTACACCTCTCCCATCTTCTTGTGAATGTAAATCACCTTCTCTAACATATTTCCCTAAAAAAATCCCAGTCTCCAATTACTTTACTCTTCTATCTTGTTTCCATGGATTCTTTTCAATTAGTGCTAAAGTGTGTTGAAACCTTTTGAAAGGTCATTTAATTAATAGGATATTCGACTTTCATACTCTCCAATCTAAATTCTATCAGCTTGTGATTACATTGCCCCAGCTTCCCTATGGTTTAATCCACTCCCTCTCTGCAAACTTTGAACCAGGAGATTCACCTGCCCTATTCATTTGTTCTTTTTTCCAATAATTGTCCCATACTACTATTAGCAGATTTTCGACTGGGCTAAAAACAAATCACTCGCTAGAAGTACAATGCTACTAATACTTTTAAAAAAAGGAAGACACTGACTGTAGAGAATGTCATGGGGAAATTGTTAAGAACTTTGGATAGTCGTCTTTTGTCTTTTTTTGCTCATTTATTTCCTAATATAATTTTTAAACTATGTATTAAATTTCACCTTTTTAAACTGATGTGTAAATTTCTTTATGATTTTAATTAGCTGAAAGGATGTTGTTTCCAGCTTATTCTAAGTGCAGGCATTATAAAATGAGTGACATCACTGCTTTGTATGTACCCCATGGTATCTAAATGTAATAATGATTAAAGCTGATGATATTCTATTTACACAATGTGAACAAGCTAATTTTATTTCATTCTTCTCCTAAAACTCTTATTTCTATTCCATTTCCCTCTCAGCATTTTATCTTACTGTAAACATATTTTCATGCTTTAAATTCTTTTGTTGATTGTCCTATTTCTCTGCATCAAAATATGCACATAAATTTAAAATTTTCCTTTTGACCATAAGGCTTTATAAAATGTTAAAAATTACTTTAGATTAAGTTGTCATTAAGTTACTAATACATAATCAATATAACAAATATATTCTGATCTATTATTCAGAAGTATAAATATAAAATATGCATCTCTCAATAAGATGGATGTGGCTATTCTGAATGTTGGAGGCTTGGTTTGTTTTGATTGTTAATCCTTATATCTGGTTGCCAGAAGGAGAGAAAATGCAGCATAGACTTGACCTCTAATTTTTGACTTTATAAATGGTTCACATGAACTAGTGAAAGTGGAAAGAGAAGTTGTGTTATAGCAATGACTCAATTCTTTAAGCTTATTTCATGTTGTATGCCAAAATTTATGTAATGATTTATGTTGAACACATATTTATTAAAGTGTCAGCTGACAACTCAATAGATTCACATCCAATTTTGTTGAAAGCAAATAATTAGTACTCTGCATAATTGTAAATTGACTTCCTGCTCTTTTCTTAGAGTCCTTCACTTTTTCAGCTACTGGGAGGAACATAAATAGAGCTTTCCAAGACTTAACAAAATTTTATTGCTTACATCTTTTAATCTTTTACTTAAAAGCACCTTATTGAACTCACATACGCAGAAAGTGGCAGTATGTCTTTAAATCCCGCCTGATGTATACGTCTAGCTTCCAAGGCTATTTGCTAGTCAAACATGTCCTTTACTCATAAGGCTTAGACTCTGCTGGAACATGAGCTATGTATGGAAAACTATCTGCCAAACATGTGCTTTGAATATAACTTAATTAAAGTCTTGGAATTACAGATTCATTTATTCAAATTATGGAAAATACCCACCATACAACTTAACTGACAAAGTCATTTTTGGTTACCAAATCAGTTGGCCAAATAAAACTTCTTTCTGCTAGAAAAAAATGGTTACTTCATTATTTAAAATTCAAATAAATGTACTACTACTAATTTCTATAATGATCAGAACTCTTCTGAATTGCATTCATGTGAAAACTGACATGAATCAAAGCATTCTGGTTCTAATGTTTTATCCTTCACAGAAATAGAAATATAGCAGGAAAGACACAAAGCTCTTTCCTGAATTGTTCGTGACTTAATGGAAGGAGGGTTTGCTGACACCAGAATTTTGAATTTTGTGCTTTGAGGCTTGTCTGGTGCCTCAGCAGTTTTACACCTGTGATACAATACCACTGACATAGGAAATATACCGTATATTTGTAAGCTGAGAGATAATTGTGGGAGGGAGGGGAGAAAGGAGAACAATTTCATTGTCATGATTACAGGTCAATGCTCAGGTAATTTTAGGAAAATGGACATTGAGGCACTAAAATATGTTTACTTACATCTAAGTCCCATATCTCCCTTAAAAAGTCTTTGTGTGTCCACAGCAATGCACATATACCTGCTGGCTGTGGGTACTGTGAGAAGAAAACAGTGATCTCATAACTCCATCTTGGTGCATGACCACAGGAAGTTCATGGAACCAGAACATTTATAATTTTTAGATAAATAACTTTTTTTCCCACAATACAACTGTGCTAGATTTTCAGTAGCTTCAAATATAATGTATAGGTCACAGAATTCTGTCTTTTTAATATGAGGAAATGCTAAATTTACTTGGTGATTGTAGAGCATCATAGTTCTGCATTATGATACTATAAATATAAAAGAAGGGTGAGAAAAATGCATGAATTTAGAAGAGGAATAATAACTCAGCATGATGGGAAACTCAACTCCTAGGTGCTGCTTAGAACACCTAGGATCTTGACATTTCTGCAATTAAAAACTAGAGCCCTTATTCTTACTTACAATGATAATAGTGGTTAATTAGAAAAGCAGCTGATCTTAGAGTTACTATAAAGGAAACTGTGTGCTCTAATAAAGGGCAACTGTCAAGTGGATCCAGCCAGTGATTTATAATGATAAAGAAACTACTTTGGTGGAACTTTGTTTTCTCTGCTCATCACATATTTCAATTCAAGTGGAACATTTGATTTTGAGAGGAAAAAGATTAGTTTAGCTTTTGCCTTTTTTTGGTCCATTTCCAATTACACTTACCACTCCACTGTGAATAAAGTACATAGCAATAGACAACACCATAACAAAAGCAAGTCCACAATTCTTGCAGCCAGTTTTATCAACAGCCAGTGACTATCAACACAAGTCACCAGGCAGTGTAAAATGATATGTATGCATGAAAATACATTAGCTAAAAACAGAATATGTGATTCTCACATTCAAATAATACCAGTAAATACCATAAGGAAAGCAGAGGAAATCTGTTATTTATAAAGATAAGCCATTCAGTTAATAAGTTAAATATTGCCTCCAACATCGTTATTCTGTATGTTTGAGTAAATCTTACTTCTCGTCCTAAACAGAATTGCGGGGAATAACTACAAATGCAGTACAGTACTATGTCAAGAAACTTTGGTTTCCCATAAGTAGCAAGTGACAGCTGCTGACCCAGTTCCTCCCCTCACTCCACACAAAATGCAATCCAAGCCCTTCCACTTCTGAGCTCACATTGTTGGTTCTTCCTAGACTGCTGATTATTCAAAGACAAGTCCTATAGCACTTTGGATCAGAGTCACAGTAACCAGAGATGAGGCAGAAATCACTGAGCTTTCCTCCTATGATCACACCTGCAATTAGGACAAATCAGGCATGAGTGTGTCTTTTTACCTGGGGTGCTGCTAGGAACCAACTTTCCAGATTATGCATCTGCAACTATCATCTAATTACCATTCACAAGGGAGTCCTTGGGGCCTCAAAAGACTTATCAGTAACTGCAGCTGAGATTTCAAAGAATAGCAAAACCATAGTTATTTAGAATTTTTAGTAAAGTCTGCTAATATAAATCCTCACTGACTTGAGTAACTGAATTTCAATATTAAAAATAAACTATAGGAAAAGAACTGTGATGTTGGAGAAGACTCTTGAGAGTCCCTTGGACTGCAAGGAGATTCAACCAGTCCATCCTAGAGGAAATCAGTCTTGAATATTCATTGGAAGGACTGAGGCTGAGGCTGAAGCTGAAGCTCAAATACTTTGGCCACCTGATGCAAAGAACTGACTCATTTGAAAAGACCCTGACGCTGGGAAAGATTGAAGGCAGGAGGAGAAGGGAATGACAAAAGATGAGATGGTTGGATGGCATTACCAACTCAATGGACATGAGTTTGAGTAAACTCCAAGAGTTGGTGATGAACAGGGAGGCCTGGCCTGCTTCAGTCCACAGGGTCGCAAAGAGTAGGACATGACTGAGTGACTGAACTGAACTGAACTGATAGGAAAAGAGAAAAAGAAGAGAAATATATTTTCACTTTCTTTAAAAAAATTAATTTTGTGAGATAAAAATGTAGAACAGAGACTTCTAAAGGTTGTCTTAGATTTTTTTAAGTGAAGAGGAAGTATGAAGTGAAGTCGCTCAGTCATGTCCAACTCTTTGCGACCCCATGGACTGTAGCCTAGCAGGCTCCTCAGTCCATGGGATTCTCCAGGCAAGAATACTGGAGTGGGTTGCCATTTCCTTCTCCAGGGGATCTTAATAGGATTTAATATTCCCAGTGGGGAAATTTGCATGCAGATGGTAAGGGGTAGGTAGAGGATGGGGAGGAGAACATATACAATCACACTGAAGTTGCCTATATTATCTACACTCCAAACCATTTTACAAAACAATAGTCTCATGTCTTTATTCTCATGACCTTGACTTGTTTCTCGTATATAAACATTTCCTCTTTGCCAAATAATTTGAGAATACGAAAGTCTAGAGTTTACATATGGTGTATACTTATACTAAATACCTGATATCTACACAATTTATAATCCACAAAATTTGAAACATCCAAGATTATGTTTGAGAGATCTGTCTAATAGGGATAGAAGACATCTTGTTGTCTATTTCATTTCCATTCCCACTAGCACAATTAAATGTTGGCTGGGACCTCATGCCAGTGATCTGCAGTGAGATCTGACCCAACTGTGTGTTGATCCAGCTTGATGGGAAATAAATCACTTCAAACACATCACCCAGAGGAAATAAGGAAGGAACAGTGGACAACTAGGAAGTCCAGTTAAGACCCAGGTAAAGCATCCCACTAAACCGTGAAATAGTGAGAGCACTGCTGGAAATTATAAACCATTGGGAAAACAAACCTGAGTAAAGGGCAGGACAAGGTCTCAGGCCTCAGAGAACAGTCTTACCCCACATGGAGCCCAGGGCCCTATGGCTGCCTTTACACAATGTCCATCTTCAGCAGGCTGAGCTTTTCAGAACAACAAGGCCGTTTGTTTAAAATTTATTCACCTTTATGATCATATTGACTTGCTGCGCTTAGTCACTCAGTCATGTCCAACTCTTTGTGACCCCATTGACTGTAGCCAGCCAGGCTCCTCTGTCCATGGGGATCCTCCAGGCAAGAATATTGGAGTGGTTGCCATGCCCTCCTCCAGGGGATCTTCCCAAACCAGGGACTAAATCCAGGTCTCCCACATTGCAGTTGGATTCTTTACCATCTGAGCCACCATGGAAGCTTAATGTTGACTTAAGTTCACACAACATAAGAGCTGTGAGTTAAGTTTTAGTCAGGGTATTACTAAGGACTATAGTCTGGGGAAAAGCCCCTCAGCTCTGAGGGGACTGCTCTGCTGAGATAGGGGAAAAGCTAGTATATATATATGATCTGTTAGGGAATATGTGCACTCAATCATGCATGCATGCTCAGTTGTGCTTAGTCATTAAGTAGTCTTCAACTCTTTGCAACCCCATGGACTGTAACCCACAAGACTCCTCTGTCCATGGGATTTTCCAGGCAAGAATACTGGAGTGGGTAGCCATTTCTCCTCCAGGGGATCTTCCCGACCCAGGGATTGAACTTACTCTCCTGCAGCTCCTGCACTGGAAGACCCATTCTTTACCACTGAGCCCCCTGGGTAGCCCTTGCAGTGAAGCATACATTTAGGTAAAATGTTACCGCTAGTCACAAGGAAGAGGTATCTCAGTTAATAATTTTAGCACCTGTTCTATATGTGAAAGATGCAAGAACCTGGATTTATTATAATTTTTCCTGAGGTCTGTGTCTATTTAAGGGCCTGTTTTTCCAAAGCATAGAGTGCACTGTTGGTCAATAATTGCAGTTATCATTATAACTGATGACTTAATTATCATTCTTTTTTAAAAATTTCTCTGGCTGTGCTGGGTCTTTGTTGTAGCACATGGGCTTTCACTAGTCACAGCCTGTGGGTCTCTCTCTTGGTGGAGCATGGGTTCTAGAGTATATGGGTTCAGTAGTTGTGGCACGTGGGCTTCTCTAATTGGGCTTAGTTGTTCTGTGGCACGTGGGATCTTTGTTCCCCAGTCAGGGATTGAACCCATGTTCCCTGCATTGGAAGGTGGATTCTTAACCACTAGACCACCAGAGACGTCCCTTAATTCTTATAGAACCCTCAGATAGTGAGCAACATTCTGTGTTTTACAATCACAGTGAGAGGAAACAGGCAATTTCATAACATTGGTGGATGTCCAGTTTATAGCAATATGTATCAAAAGCTTTTAAAAAAGTACATAATGCATCTATAATTTCACTTTCAGAATTCTGATAAGAAGAAATAACTAGGGAATTACACAAAGATGTATATGTATAGGAATGCTCCTCACCATGTTAATTATAGAAGCAAATTTGAAAAATAAAAAACTAAAAGTCTAACCATACAGAAATATTCAAATAACTTTGGTAGCATCATACCATACAGTATTAGGCAATTAAAATAATAATTTGAAACTATAATGACATGGAGGTATATCTTTATTGTATATCTAGTTTTAAAAGGAGATTGTAAGAGTGCAGTGGGTTCTGTCAACTTAAAAAATATTCACAACCTAAAGTTGGGAGCTATGTTATATCTGGTGGGAGTTTTTAGGACTTCAAGCCCAAGAGACAGCATCTCAAGTGACCCTGAGAGATCTGCTCCAAGGAGATGAGGGGAGGAGCTGGTTATATAGAAGTTTTGCAACAAAGGGCAAGTAGTCTGAACATCAAAAGATTATCATTAATTAAAGAAATACAGATAACCTAAGTTTAGGAATTTGGCACTTTTCTATGTATGGGAAGGTACCAAGAGTCTGTGCTCCCTGAAATCATTAGTTTGAGACACACCTCAGCTATTTGGGGCCAGTATCCTGTTTTCACATCCTGAGTTTCTCAGGGAATGGCTGCAGTCTGATGGCTGCTAGATGGCAGGTATTCTTTCCTTCCTAAGTTCCCTCCAGACTCATGGTGGCTAGAATCGCTGGTGACTGTGACCTCCTTGTTTGCTGATATGGCAAGAAATATTACATTTCTCACTTCTAATTTTGTATTTAAAAGATATGAATGCACAGAAAAGTTTTATTTGTTATTTGTAACAAATACATCTTATTTGTTATTAGGATGAAGAAATTTTCCTCTATCCTGCTGACTTCTTCTGGCTGGTCTAAGAATTAATATAAGACAAGTTAATACGAAAAATAAAACAAGAGTTTAATAACAGTCACAGACTTTATTTTCTTGGTCTCAAAAATCACTGCAGATGCTGACTGCAGCCATGAAATTAAAAAACACGTGCTCATGGCAATAAACTAGATAACCTGGAGGAAATGGATAGATTCTTAGAAAAGTTCAATCTTCCAAGACTGAACCAGGAAGAAATAGAAATTATGAATGTAATTACAAGCACTGAAATTAAAACTGTGATCAAAAATCTCCCAAAACACAAAAGCCCAGAACCAGATAGCTTTACAGAAAAATTCTATCAAACATTTAGAAAAGAGAGAATGCCTATCCTTCTAAAACGCTTTCAAAAAATTGCAGAGGAAGGAACACTACCAAATTCATTCTATGAGGCTACCATCACCCTGATACCAGAACCAGACAAGGAGAACACACAAAAAAGAAAACTACAGGCCAATATCACTGATGAACATAGATGCAAAAATCCTCAACAAAATTTTAGTAAACAGAATTCAGCAACACATCAAAAGCTCATATCCCATGATCAAGTTGGGTTTATTCCAGGGATGCAAGGATTCTTCAATATATACAAATCGATCAATGTGATAGACCATATATCAAATTGAAATATTAAAACCCATATGATAATCTCAATAGATGCAGAAAAAGCCATTGACAAAATTCAACACCCATTAAAACTCTTCAAAAAATGGGTATAGAAGGAACCTACCTCAACATAGCAAAGGCCATATATGATAAGCCTACAGCAAACATTATTCTCAATGGTGAAAAACTGAAATCATTCTCCCTAAGACCAGGAACAAGACAAGGCTGTCCACTTTCACCACTGTTATTCAACGTAGTTTTGGAAGTCCTAGCTACAGCAATCAGAGAAGAAAAAGAAATAAAAGGAAGCCCGATCAGAAAAGAAGAAGCTCTCAGTGTTCAGATGACATAATACTGTACATAGGAAACCCTAAATATAGTATCAGAAAATTACTAGAGCTAATCAGTGAATTTAGCAAAGTTGCAGGATACAAAATCAATACACAAAAATCACTTGCATTTATATATACTAACAATGAAATATCAGAAAGAGAAATTAAGGAATCAATCCCATTCACCATTGCAACAAAAAGAACAAAATATCTAGGAATCAACTTACCTAAGTAGACAAAAGAACTGTACATCAAAAATTATAAGACACTAATGAAAGAAATCAAAGACAACATAAACAGATGGTGAGATAGTCTATGCTCCTGTGTAAGAAGAATCAATATTGTGAAAATGACTATATTATCAAATGAAATCTACAGATTTAATGTGACCCTTATCAAATTACCAATGCTATTTTTAAATGAACTAGAACAAAACATTTCACACTTCATATGGAAACACAAAAGACCCTGAATAGCCAAACCAATCTTGAGAAAGAAGAATGGAGCTGGAAGAATCAACCTTCCTGACTTCAGATTATACTACAAAGCTACAGTCATCTAGACATTATGGTACTGGCACAAAACCAGAAATATAGACCAATGGAACAAGATAGAAAGCCCAGAAATAAACCCATGCACCTATGGGTACCTTATATTTGACAAAGGAGGCGAGAATACAAAATGGGGCAAAAACAGCCTCTTCAATAAGTGGTTCTGGGAAAACTGGATAACTACATGTAAAAGAATGAAATTAGAACACTTCCTAACATCAGGCTGCTGCTGCTGCTAAGTCGCTTCAGTTGTGTCTAATTCTGTGCAACCCCATAGATGGCAGCCCACCAGGCTCCACCATCCCTGGGATTCTCCAGGCAAGAACACTGGAGTGGGATGCCATCTCCCTCTCCAATGCATGAAAGCGAAAAGTGAAAGTCGCTCAATCGTGTCTGAGTCTTCATGACCCCATGGACTGCAGCCTACCAGGCTCCTCCATCCATGGGATTTTCCATACACAAAGATAAACTCAAAATGGATTAAAGACCTAAATGTAAGACCAGGAACTATAAAACTCTTAGAGGAAAACATAGGCAGAAAACATAAATCAAAGCAAGATCCTCTATGACCCACCTCCTAGAGTAATGGAAATAAAACCAAAAGTAAATAAGTGGGAACTGATTAAATTTAAAAGCTTTTGCACAGCAAAGGAAACTACAAGCAAGGTGAAAAGACAACCCTCAGAATGGGAGAAAATAACAGCAAATGAAACAACTGACAAAGGATTAGTTTCCAAAACATACAAGCAGCACGTAAAACTCAATACTAGAAAAACAACTCAATCAAAAAGTGGGAAAAAGACCTAAACAGACATTTCTCCAAAGAAGACATACAGATGGCTAACAAATACATGAAAAGATACTCAACATCACTCATCATTAGAGAAATGCAAATCAAAACTACAATGAGATATCACCTCACACCAATCAGAATGGCCCTCATCAAACAGTTAACAAACAATAAATGTTGGAAAGGATGTGGAGAAAAGGGAACATTCTTGTACTGTTGGTGGGAATGTAAATTGATACAGCCAGTATGGAAGACAGTATGGAAATTCCTTAAAAAACTAGGAATAAAATCACCATATAGCAATCCCACTCCTAGGTGTATACCCTGAGGAAACCAAAACTGAAAGAGACACATGTACCCCAGTGTTCACTGCAGCACTATTTTACCACAGCCAGAACATGGAAGCAACCTAGATGTCCATCAACAGACAAGTGGATAAATATACATAGATTGTACCACAATATATGTACATGTGGTATGTATATACACAATGGAATATTACTCAGCCATAAAAAGGAACACATTCGAGTCAGTTCAGATGAGGTGGATGAACCTAGAACCTATTATACAGAGTGAAGTGAGTCAGAAAGAGAAAGATAAATACTGTATTTTAACACATATATACGGTATCTAGAAAAATGGTACTAATGAATTTATTTACAGGACAACAATGGAGAAACAGACATAGGGAATAGACTTATGGACTTGGGGAGAGGGGACAAGAGGGTGAGGTGCATGGAAAGAATAACATGGAAACTTACATTACCATATGTAAAATAGATAACCAATGGGAATCTGCTCTACGGCTCAGGAAACTCAAACAGGGGCTCTGTATCAACCTAGAGGGGTGGGATGGGGCTGGAGATGGGAAGGAGTTTCAAAAGGGAGGGGATATATGTATACCTATGGCTGATTCATTTTGAGTTTTGACAGAAAACAGAAAAATTCTATAAAGCAACTATCCTTCAAATAATTAATAAATTAGAAAAAACTGGGAAAATGTTAGGCTAACATTGCATTTATAAAATGCTGTTTTTTTCTAATATCTTTTTATTTTTTAATTTTTCTTGGTGTATAGTTGCTTTACAATATTGTATTAATTTCTGTTGTAGAGCAAAGTGAATCAGCCATACATAAATATATCCTCTCTTTTTTTAATGTCTTATTTTTTATTTATGGGCAGAGTCAACTCATTGGAAAAGACCTTGGTGTAGGGAAAGATTGAGAGCAGTAGGCGAAGGGGACGATAGAAGATGAGATGGTTGGATGGCATCATCAACTCAGTGGACATGAGTTTGAGCAAATTCCAGGAAATAGTGAAGGAGAGGGAAGCCTCACATACTGCAGTCCATGAGGTCACAAAAGATTTGGACATGAGTGAGCAACTGAACAAGAACAAAGTACCTAGTAGAGACCCAGGAAAACTAAGTAACTCACCAACGTGGCTGAAGCCCTCACCTTAAACACCATCTTAAGCTAAAGACAAAAGAGGAGATGGGGTTAGTGCTTTGGACCTTCAAAGGGAAGAAAAGCAATTCACATGGAGATGGAGAAACAAATGTTTGATAAACAAATATTTGTTGGGCCATACAGAGACAATAGGACACAGGGTGGACTCCGATCTCTAGAACTTGCTGACTTTCCCCACCACACTCAGCCCATCTTCTCTGCAGAAACCTCTGCTTGTAGCTCTACTCCTGGGATCGACCTTTTTATCTAAATTCTTTAGACAGCTACTGCTACTGCTAAGTTGCTTCAGTCGTGTCCGACTCTGTGCAACCCCATAGACGGCAGCCCACCAGGCTCCGCCGTCCCTGGCATTCTCCAGGCAAGAACACTGGAGTGGGTTGCCATTTCCTTCTCCAATGCATGAAAGTGAAAAGTGAAAGTGAAGTCACTGAGTCGTGTCCAACTCTCAGCGACCCCATGGACTGCAGTCCACCAGGCTCCTCCATCCATGGGATTTTCCAGGCAAGAATACTGGAGTGGGGTGCCATTGCCTTCTCTGTTAGACAGCTAAGGGGCAAGCAAAAAGAAAGATTTCCTAAGTGTTCTGTTTCTTAAAAATGTGTGCATGATAAGTTGCTTCAGTTGTGTCCGACTCTTTGTGACCCTATGGACTGTAGCCCACCAGGCTCCTCTGTCCATGGGGTTCTCCAGGCAAGAATACTGGAGTGGGTTGCCATGCCCTCACTAGGGGATCTTCCCAACCCAGGGATCAAACCTGCATCTCCTGTGACTCCTGCATTACAGGCTGATTCTTTACCAATGAACCACCCAGGAAGCACTCCTTAAAAATAATTAGCTTAAAATAACCCTGATGACAAAAAACATTTTGGGGTGGCAAATTTTGCTTCCCTATTCTGTGGAACAAAAAAAGCTATAAATTGAATTGTTATTTTTAAAAGTTTTTGTTAAGATTTCTTTCTTTCTTTTTCAACTCTGCTTGCTTTTCATTGCTGTTCAGATTTTTGCTAGATGCCCTGTGTGGGTTTCTCATTGCAGTGGCTCCTCTTGTTGCAGAGCACAATCTCTAGGACACATGGGCTTCAGTAGCTGCAGTACATGGGCTCAGTAGTTGCAGTTCCTGGGCTCTAGAGCACAGGCTCCATAATTGTGGTGCTTGAGCTTAGTTGTTTCAGGGCATGTGGGACTTTCTCAGATCAGGGATTAACCTGTGTCTCCTGCAGTGTCAGGTGGATTCTTACCACTGAGCCACCAGGGAAGCACCTGATAGTCTATTATTAAGTTTAAAACCTATTTCAGAGCACTATTAGTTTATCATTCCCCAGTAAATAAACGAATCATATATATGTATGATATGTACACTTACATGGAAATAAAATTCAACTTTTATGATAAGACATGAAATTTTTTCTCTGCTTTTTTACCCCCTCTCCCTCTATTGTGCACTGTGTACCTGCATTGTGCACCAACAAAACCTCGCCTTGGAACTGTCTGGGTTTTTCCCCCAATATTTTTGATCCACAGTTGGTTGAATTCAAGGATGTGGAATCCTAGAATATGGTCAGCCAAATATATATCTTCCTATACTGCATTTATATACATGTAAATAAAGAAATACATGTATATACAGAAATACCTGCTCAACCACAAAGAGCAACATTCTTCTGGAATCAACGGTATTCTGAAAGAATAACCGTTCTTCCTCATCTTGTAAAGGATCACAATGACCCACTGCTTTGTACTTGCAGATCTGGATTGTGTCAGTAATACATCATTTAATGAACAACCCTCTGTCTCAAAAAATTTTATAACTGCTTTGACTTCTAATGGGTGGAACAGTATGAAACAGTACTCAGATCTTTCTGAGATGCTGTTCCAAGACTATAATTCTCAATTTAGATTGAAAAATTATTCATTTCTTTTTTAGATCAATTTTTTTATCTGATTAATTTTTCATTCAGTTCAGTTCAGTCGGTCAGTTGTGTCCGATTCTGCCATCCCATGAATCCCAGCACGCAAGGCCTCCCTGTCCATCACCAAATCCTGGAGTTCATCCAAACTCATGTCCATCGAGTCGGTGATGCCATCCAGCCATCTCATCCTCTGTCATCCCTTTCTCCTCCTGCCCCCAATCCCTCCTAGCATCAGAGTCTTTTCCAATGAGTCAGCTCTTCACATGAGGTGACCAAAGTACTGGAGTTTCAACTTCAGCATCAGTCCTTCTAATGAACACCCAGGACTGATCTCCTTTAGAATGGACTGGTTGGATCTCCTTGCAGTCCAAGGGACTTTCAAGAGTCTTTTCCAACACCACAGTTCAAAAGCATCAATTCTTTGGCACTCAGCTTTCTTCACAGTCCAACTCTCACATCCATACATGACCACTGGAAAAACCATAGCCTTGACTAGATGGACCTTTGTTGGCAAAGTAATGTCTCTGCTTTTGAATATGCTATCTAGGTTGGTCATAACTTTTCTTCCAAGGAGTAAGCGTCTGTTAATTTCATGGCTGCAGTAACCATCTGCAGTGATTTTGGAGCCCCCCCAAAATAAAGTCTGACACTGTTTCCACTGTTTCCCCATCTATTTCCCATGAAGTGATGGATCCGGATGCCATGATCTTCGTTTTCTGAATGTTGAGTTTTCAGCCTACTTTTTCACTCTCCTCTTTCACTTTCATCAAGAGGCTTTTTAGTTCCTCTTCACTTTCTGCCATAAGGGTGGTGTCATCTGCATATCTGAGGTGATTGATATTTCTCCCAGCAATCTTCATTCTAGCTTGTACTTCTTCCAGCCCAGCGTTTCTCATGATGTACCCTGCATATAAGTTAAATAAGCAGGGTGACAATATACAGCCTTGATGTACTCCTTTTCCTATTTGGAACTAGCCTGTTGTTCCATGTCCAATTCTAACTGTTGCTTCCTGACCTGCATATAGGTTTCTCAAAAGGCAGGTCAGGTGGTCTGGTATTCCCATCTCTTTCAGAATTTTCCACAGTTTACTGTGATCCCCACAGTCAAAGGCTTTGGCATAGTCAATAAAGCAGAAATAGATGTTTCTCTGGAACTCTCTTACTTTTCCGATGATCCAGTGGATGTTGGCAATGTGATCTCTGGTTCCTCTGCCTTTTCTAAAACCAGCTTGAACATCTGGAAGCTCATGGTTCACGTATTGCTAAAGCCTGGCTTGGTGAATTTTGAGCATTACTTTACTAGCGTGTGAGATGAGTGCAATTGTGCGGTAGTTTGAGCATTTTTTGGCATTTCCTTTCTTTGGGATTGGAATGAAAACTGACCTTTTCCAGTCTTGGTTATATATATGCACATATATATATGGCACAGTGGTAAACAATTCACCTGCTGATGCAGGAGACTTAGGAGATGCGGGTTCAATAACTGGGTGAGGAAGATCCCCTGGAGTAGGAAATGGCAACTCCCTTCAGTATTCTTTCCTGGAAAATCCTATGAACAGAGGAGCCTGACATGCTACAGTCCATGGGGTCACAAAGAGTTGGACACCACTGAGCAACTAAGCACACATGCATATATATATATATATATATATAGTGTGTTCATTAAATATATATATTATATATATCATATATATGTATATAAATAAATTATAGGAAAGTATGTACTTGGCTCAGGAGAAGGCAATGGCAACCCATTCCAGTACTCTTGCCTGGAGAATCCCATGGATAGAGAAGCCTGGTAGGCTGTGGTCCATGGGGTTGCGAAGAGTCTGACACAACTGAGCAACTTCACTTTCACTTTTCACTTTCATGCATTGGAGAAGGAAATGGCAACCCACTCCAGTGTTCTTGCTTGGAGAATCCCAGGGACGGTGGAGCCTAGTGGGCTTCCATCTACGGGGTCGCACAGAATCGGACATGACTGAAGAGATTTAGCAGCAGCAGCAGCAGCATATACTTGGCCCACAATATTCTTGGGTTTCATATCCTTGAATTCAACCAACCATGGATCAAAAATGTTGGAGAAAAACCCAGAAAATTCCAAAAATCCAAACCTGAATTTGCCATGTCAGTAACTACATAGCATTTACATTGCATTTACAACTATTAATGTGGCATTACATCATTACTAATTAGATATTATACCTAATATCTAATAAAATTAGATATTATAATTAACAGAGATGATTTGAAGTACACAAGAGGATATGAGTAGGCTATAGGCAAATACTATACCATTTTATTTGGGCATCCATGGATTTTGATATCCAAGGGAAGAACAAATCCCCTGTGAATACTGAGGGATGACTGTATACCAAAATGTTAGTGGTAGGATTATGCATGGGTCTTGTTTTCACTCTCGTACATATCTGAATTTTGCTAATTTTCTGTAAGTATTTACTTTTCTTATTCAGAAAAAAGCAATGACTCTTTACCTCTTACCTACAATGTTCCTGCTCATTCCTTTGCAAATGAAAGCTGCTGGCTTCCCATATTATGATATTTAAACAATGGCCATTTCACATTTTCTTCTTTGGTAGTGAAAGCCTAGATGTGAAAGAAGGAAATGAGATTAGACACCCATTAGGTCAAATCCTTGCTGTTATAACTGATTCCCACAGACCAACATTCAGATTACACAACAAAGCACTTTTGCTATCAAACTCAGGCTTGGCTGCTTCCCACTTCAGAGCCAGTGCTCAAGAGAAAAGCATTGACCAGAAAGGAAAGATTTCTTTATTCAGAAGGCCAGCAACCTGAGAAGGTGAACTTGTTTCCAAGAACCAATTCCAAAGATTCTGCCTGACCATGATAGCTTTTAAAGGGAAATTCAGTTCAGTCACTCAGTTATGTCCGACTCTGCGACCCCATGGACTGCAGCATGCTAGGCTTCCCTGCCCATCACCAACTCCCAGAGCTTACTCAAACTCAAGTCCATTGAGTCGGTGATGCCATCCAACAATCTCATCCTTAGTTATCCCCTTCTCCTCCCGCCTTCAACCTTTCCTAGCATCAGAGTCTTTTCCAGTGAGTGAGTTGTTCCTATCAGGTGGCTAAATTATTGGAGTTTCAGCTTCAGCATCAGTCCTTCAAATGAATATTCAGGACTGATTTCCTTTAGGATTGACTGGTTTGATCTCTTTGCAGTCCAAGGGACTCTCAAGAGTCTTCTCTAACACTGCAGCTCAAAAGCATCAATTTTTCAGTGCTCCACTTTCTTTATAGTCCAACTCTCACATCCATACATGACTACTGGAAGAACCATAGCCATGATTAGACAGACATTTGTTGGCATAGTAATGTCCCTGCTTTTTAATATGCTGCCTAGGTTGGTCATAGCTATTCTTCCAAGGAGCAAATGTCTTTTAATTTCACAGCTGCAATGACCATCTGCAGTGATTTTGGAGCCAAAAAGAAAATCACCTGAAGAAGGGAATGGAAAACCACTTCAGTATTCTTTCCTTGAGAACCCCATGAACAGTATGAAAAGGCAAAAGGGGGAATTTAATCACCAATATTCATGTGGGGAAGGAGTCATGTCTTCCTTATCTTCCACTGTGTGTAGACTTTCTTCAGATTGGGGTTTTGAGGTAATAGGGTGGTGTTCCAGGATTCTTTTGCTCAGCCTCCACCTGGGTGGAGTGCCTTAGTTCTTAAAGAAGAACTCAAAGATACTGTTATGTACATCCCTTGAGGAGGAACTGAGACACTGCCCCATTGCTGCATTATTGTTTCTTGATTGTTCCTCCTTTGTTTCTGCATTCCCTCACTTTTCTAATTAGCAACTGTTTTGAATCTGCCCATTGGAATTTGGGGAAGTTCAAGGAGGCTGAACGAAGTGTATTTTCTAAAAAACAGAAATGGGGGACACGGAAAGTATTTGTACCCAAGAGAGCTCCACAGGATCCTGCTTGGTTTCACTTTCATTTAAAAAGACAGAGAACTTATTATATTTCTGAAACATAAAAATATCTTGATAGATCATAGTTCAGTTCAGTTCAGTTGCTCAATTGTGTCTGACTGTTTGCAAGCCCATGAATCACAGCACACCTGGCCTCCCTGTCCATCACCAACTCCCGGAGTTCACTCAGACTCACGTCCATTGAGTCCGTGATGCCATCCAGCCATCTCATCCTCTGTCATCCCCTTTTCCTCCTGCCCCCAATCCCTCCCAGCATCAGGGTCTTTTCCAATGAGTCAAGTCTTCACATGAGGTGGCCAAAGTACTGGAGTTTCAGCTTTAGCATCATTCCTTCCAAAGAAATCCCAGGGCTGATCTGCTTTAGAATGGACTGGTTGGATCTCCTTGCAGTCCAAGGGACTTTCAAGAGTCTTTTCCAACACCACAGTTCAAAAGCATCAATTCTTCGGCGCTCAGCTTTCTTCACAGTCCAACTCTCACATCCATACATGACCACTGGAAAAACCATAGCCTTGACTAGATGGACCTTAGTCGGCAAAGTAATGTCTCTGCTTTTTAATATGCTATCTAGGTTGGTCATAACTTTTCTTCCAAGGAGTAAGCATCTCTTAATTTCATGGCTGCAGTCACCATCTGCAGTGATTTTGGAGCCCCCCAAAAATAAAGTCTGACACTGTTTCCACTGTTTCCCCATCTATTTCCCATGAAGTGATGGGACCAGATGCCATGATCTTTGTTTTCTGAATGTTGAGCTTTAAGCTAACTTTTTCACTCTCCACTTTCACTTTCATCAAGAGGCTTTTTAGTTCCTCTTCACTTTCTGCCATAAGGGTGGTGTCATCTGCATATCTGAGGTTATTGACATTTCTTCTGGCAATCTTCATTCCAGCGTGTGCTTCTTCCAGCCCAATGTTTCTCATGATGTACTCTGCATATAAGTTAAATAAGCAGGGTGACAAAATATAGCCTTGACATACTCCTTTTCCTATTTGGAACCAGTCTGTTGTTCCATGTCCAGTTGTAACTGTTGCTTCCTGGCCTGCATATAGGTTTCTCAAGAGGCAGTTCAGTGGTCTGGTATTCCCATCTCTCTCAGAATTTTCCACAGTTTATTATGATCCACACAGTCAAAGGCTTTGGCATAGTCAATAAAGCAGAAACATATATATATATATATATATATATATATATATCCTCCCACCCTTTATTTATATACATACACATATATGATATATATTGGGCTTCCTAGGTGACTCTAGTGGTAAAGAACCAGCCTGCCAATGCAGGAGATGCATGTTCAATCACTGGGTTGGGAAGATCCCCTGGAAAAGGGCATGGCAAGCCACCCCAGTATTCTTGCCTGGAGAATCCATGGACAAAGGAGCCTAAAGGGCTATAGTCCATAGGGTGCAAAGTGTTAAACGTGACTGAAGTGACTTAGTACACACGCATGCAAGATATACATTCCTGAATTCATATGAGTTTTAAAAAAATGATATAAAATAACAGATACACACCGCCTTTTGTGGTCCACATGCATCCTATGTTAAAATGTATGTGTGTGCATGCTAAGTCACTTAATCATATCCAACTCTTTGTGACCCAGTGGACTGCAAGCAGTCAGGCTCCGCTGTCCATGAGATTCTCCAGGCAAGAATACTGGAGTGGCTTGCCATGCCCTCCTCCATGGATATAAAAATGTACATGGATTTTATTTTTTACATTTTTTTGTAGTAGATTAAGAGAGAGCACTTGGTATTTGAAGTGTGTTCATTTAGATTTTTAGAATATCAAAAGGAATTGCCAAATATGAAGCAACTGCAATAATGAGATAGCACGGTGAAGTAATGTCTCATAGTGCTTCAGATAGTGCAGAACTTAATATAGTTTAAAATCATAAATTAATTAATTAGTTAAATAATTTATTACATAAAAATCACTCAGAAATAAAGAGGGGCCAGAAACCTGGAATTCAAATAATTTCCTAGTTTTCTAAAATGTGGCAAGTGGAGACTAAAACTATAGAAGGCCAAGCAAGCTTGACAATAAATAACAAAACATTCTGGAGTGGATTACTAACCAAATGATTTGTGAACACTTAGAAAAGGATCTCTGATTAGACTGGAAGTCAATATGGGTTCACAGAAAAATAAAGTTATAATTATTATTAACCTGATTTTTTAAAACAACCTCCTTAAAATGGAGATGCTCTAGAGATATATCTGCATATCTAGTTTTGAAAAGTTATTTACCAAAGTCTCTCATAAAATCACATACAAGATGAAGAAACGTGAACTAGAGGAAAATCCAGTAAGGTAGACTGGTAGGATTTGCAGAAGTAAGATTGGTGAGTCCACATCATCTTGAATGGAAGCCTCCAGTGTGTGAACATGTGCTTATATGTGTGTGAGTGTGTGGATGTGCAGGGAGGTGTGTATGTGTGCATACGCATGAATGGGTGAGAGGGGCTTAAGGGAGAGCTAACAAACACACGCACACACATAAGTACATTGCTTCACAAATTTCCCTCAATTCCTCTCTCTCACCCCACATATTAATGCTTCATTTTAATGATGAATTAATTCTTCATAAGTTTAATTTCCCCAAAGTGAAAGTGAAAAGAAAGTGAAAGTGAAGTCACTCAGTCGTGTCCGACTCTTTGCGACCCCGTGGACTGTAGCCCACCAGGCTCCTCCATCCATGGGATTCTCCAGGCAAGAATAATTTCTCCAAAGCATGTACCCAATTGGTCTACCTCTCATCATCTCTATTACTATCACCTCATTGAAACCACCACCACCTCTCACCTGGACAGTAGCAAACACCTCCTACCCCGTCATCTACTTTGGTTCTCATTCTACAGTCCATTCTCAACACAAAACCAGAGTGAGCTTTTAAAAAAGTAGATCATGCCTTTCTTCTACTTAAAATTCTCCAAATTTCTACAGTCAAATGAAAACTCCCTACCTTGGCTGACAAATCTGTCTGCTGCCACCTACCTCTCCCCCTAAACAACCAGGGACTGTGGCCTCCCTTGCAATCCACCTGCTCTCACCTTGCTGGAACTCACTGCATCCTGTGCCTGGAACATCCTCCCTCAGCTTTTGGTCTTTGAAATTTTAGTTTAAATGTCACCTCTGCAAAGAATTTCTCTGACCACTCAATTTTAAGTAGTCATCCCTCATCTCACTCTATTTTAATTCTCTGTATGTATGGCCCTCTATATTTTTTGTATAGTTCTTCTGTGTATTCCTGCCATCTCTTCTTAATATGTTCTGCTTCTGTTAGGTCCATACCATTTCTCTCTATTGTGCCTATCTTTGCATGAAATGTTCCCTTGGTGTCTCTAATTTTCCTCAAGAGATCTCTAATCTTTCCCATTCTATTGTTTTCCTCTATTTCTCTGCACTGATCACTTAGGAAGGTTTATTATCTCACCTTGCTATTCTTTGGAACTCTGCATTCAGATGGATATATCTTTCCCTTTCTCCTTTGCCTTTCACTTCTCTTCTTTTCTCAGCGATTTGTAAAGCCTCCACAGGCAACCAGTTTGCCTTTTTGCATTTCTTCTTGGGGATGATTTTGATCACCACCTCCTGTACAATTTTACGAACCTCTGTCTGTAGTTCTTCAGGTATTCTATCTATCAGATGTAATCCCTTGAATCTATTTGTCACTTCCCTGTATAATCATAAGGGATTTGATTTAGGTCATACCTGAATGGTCAAGGATTTCCCCCTACTTTCTTCAATTTAAGCTTAAATTTTGCGATAAGGAGTTCATGATCTGATCCACAGTCAGCTCCTATACAAAAAATATCTTAATCACCCAGATAGCCACGGTTGGAGTGATCATTCACCTAGAGCTAGACATGCTGGTATGCAAAGTCAAGTGGGCCTACAAACAAAGTTAGTGGAGGTGATGGAATTCCAGCTAAGCTATTTCAAATCCTAGAGGATGTTTTGTGAAAGTGCTGTCAGCAACTTTGAAAAACTCAGCAGTGGCCACAGGACTGGAAAAGGTCAGTTTTCATTCCAATCCCGAAGAAAGGCAATGTCAAAGAATGCTCAAACTACCACACAATTGCACTCATCTCACATACTAGCAAAATAATGCTCAAACTTTTCCAAGAAAGGCTTCAACAGTACATGAACTGAGAACTCCCAGATGTTTAAGCTGGATTTAGAAAAGGCAGAGGAACCAGAGATCAAATTACCATCATCCACTGGGTCATAGAAAAAGCAAGAAATTTCCAGAAAAACATCTGTCTCTGCTTCATTAACTACGTCAAAGCCATTGACTGTGTGGATCACAACGAACTGCGAAAAATTCTTCAAGAGATGGGAATAACAGACCACCTTACCTGCCTCCTGAGAAATCTGTATGCAGGTCAACAAGCAACAGTTAGAACTGGACATGGAACAATGGACAGGTTCCAAATTGGGAAAGGAGTACATCAAGGCTGTATATTGTCACCTAGCTTATTTCATTTATATGCAGAGTACATGATACGAAATGCTGGACTGGATGAGGCACAAGCTGGAATGAAGATTGCAAAGTGAAGTGAAGTGAAGTCGCTCAGTCGTGTCCGACTTTTTGCAACCCCATGGACTGTAGCCTACCAGGCTCCTCTGTCCATGGGATTTTCCAGGCAATAGTACTGGAGTGGGTTGCCATTTCCTTCTCCAGGGGATCTTCCCAACCCAGGGATCAAACCCGGGTCTTCCACATTGTAGACAGACTCTTTACTGTCTGAGCCACCGGGGAAGTCAAGGGGAAATATCAATAACCTCAGATATGCAGATGACACCACCCTTATGGCAGAAAGCAAGCCTCCTGATGAAAGTGAAAGAGGACACCACCCTTATGGCAGAAAGCAAGCCTCCTGATGAAAGTGAAAGAGGACAGTGAAAAAGCTGGTTTTAAACTCAACATTCAAAAAAGGAAGATCATGGCATCTGGTCCCATCACTTAATGCCAAATAGATGGAGAAACAATGAAAACAGTGACAGACTTTATTTTCTTGGGCTCCAAAATCACTGCAGATGGTTACTGCAGCCATGAAATTAAGACAGAAGAAAAGCTATGACAAACCTAAACAGCATATTAAGAAGCAGAGACATTACTTTACCAACAAAGGTCCGTATAATCAAAGCTATGGTTCTTCCAGTAGTCGTGTATGGATGTGAGAGTTGAACCATAAAGAAAGCTGGGCACCAAAGAATTGATACTTTTGAACTGTGGTGTTGGAGAAGACTCTTGAGATTCCTTTGGACAGCAAGGAGATCAAATCCTAAAGGAAATCAGTCCTGAATAATCATTGGAAAGACTGATACTGAAGCTGAAGCTCCAATACTTTGGTCACCTGATGCAAAGAACCATAGTGCCATGGTTCCATGCAGAGTGCCATTCCCAGTAACAAAAAGCTGATAGAGAATGGAGAGTAGAGAGGGTTTGAGGTGAAAGAAAATAGCTTGGTTTCTGGCACACCACTTCCCACCTCTATTTTACTTATTTATTCATTTATATATTTGTTTGTGGTTTACCTCTCCTTACTATTTAGTCAAATCATATGAAATTGCCATTTCTGAAATTCAAAAATCTGTTAAATGTTAGTAATTCCATGTAGTTCAGTCTAATAGATTATTAAAGCCCTGTGGGCAAGAATTTCATCTATCATGCTCAATAATTTATAGCCAACACCAAGATCAGTGTTCATTAAATGCTTGTAAATTGATATTTTTTTTTAATTTCTGACATTTTTAACATTAAAAATGTAAAGAATGTAATCTCATCTTTCACTAATAATATAAAAATCACTTCAAAACCTTACCACGTTATTACATTATAGTGTGAAAGATGTGTAGAACTGATAATTAAGAGTGTCAGATAATATAGACTTGAGAGTAGAAGAATTCTAACCTGAAGTTTGAGAGATTTGAAGGATTCTAACCTGGAAGGGCATGTACAATATGCTTTCTTGAGGTCCAGTCTCTCAGACTTTTGCAGGCAGGTAATCTCAAGCTCTTTTTTGGAAAAGCAATAGATATTCTCTTGAAAGATTCTCCCTGTTTCAATGGCAGAAACCAGTTATCAGAATGAAAGCTCTCTCAGTCTTTTACTGTTAAAATAAGTGACAAATCCAGAGTTTTCCATTCAAAGTTGGTTTCACTCCATGCTTATACATATTTCACACACAGACAGGGGGTGGGAGTGTGAAACCATTCATTAGCCTCTTTTTACAAGGAAAAGGTGAATTAACCTTTGATACAAGAGGAATGTAGTAAACCACTTCCCCTGGCTGTTCCATCCTTTGAGGCTGTCAGGATTTCAAAATTAACTGTCCTCAGAGTGGTCACCTATTGTGGTGAAGAACCTAGAGTGTTAACTTATTACACACTCACTCCCATTTAAGGTAAAATTCCAGCTAGAAAAAATTGAATAATACTTTTATCATCTGTTTCTGGTGTCTCAAATGATGGGGCTCTATAGCACTTTCTCTGAGTTTTCACAGCCTAATATAAACACATGGTACATTCTGCTGCCTTCCTCTGGTCTTCTTCCCCATCTCTTGTCATCATCTCAGCTCTCAAATGCTTATAAGTGGTTTCTACAGTCTTCTTAGATCATTCAACCAATACATATAACAACATCTGGTTCTTCTTCTTTTTCCTCTAAGGCAAGTCCCTCTGGTCCTTCATCATTCTGGTTGCTCTTCTGCATTCCCTCTAGCACCAGGAACAAATCAGCAAATTATCATCACCTCATCTCTGAAGTGCCAGAGGATCTGAATCCCAGGCACCAATGTGAACACATAGTATATTTGAAAGGGAAAGCAAAGTCTAGGATTCAAATTTAATGCATGACATCCTCACATGGCTTTAAAGGAAAGGAGGGAGTATGTACAAAAAAGCAGGGGAGCTGGTTAAGAGGAGCCCACACCCATGAACAAGTTCAGGGGTAGTCAGTGTCACTACTGCCACCTTAGCATTCAGAGAACAACTACATCAAAGGAAGGGTATGGAAACAAAGGACAAGGAAGATCACTAACACCATGGAGAAGGTGGCAAGTCCCAGGAGAAAAACCTCAAGAAAGGAAGTAGGCAAACAATACAAGTTAGATCAGAAAAAATGTCAAGTGTTTTCTCTAAAAGTGATAACTGGGTTGATAGCTTTAGCAAAGGCTTTCCTTTCTTCTAAAGGGCTATGACTGGTGAAGGAGTCATATTCATTACTGAAAGGTTGTTGCTGAGCTGTGAAAGACACCAAGATTCTTGGCCTCTGGAGGAGAGGCTTTCAATCCAGGGCCAGTGATGAGGCTTGATTGCTCAGAGCTTTTGTGTAATAAAGTTTCACTAAAGTATAAAAGAGTTAGAGAAGGCTTCTGACATAGACATCAGAAGGGGGAAGAAAGAGTGCTAGTCTTTAACAGGAAGTTATATACCTACTAATAGGCTGCTAACTAGAGAAAGGAAATGTCTCAAAACAGAGAGTGGCCCTTCACCCACAGCATTCATTTTGAGATAACATTGGCACAAGGTGAGTCATCCCAGGTCATAAAACCATTGACATGAATCTTGAAAAAAGGCAAGTTTCCAAGTAAACACATAGTCTTATTAACATAGATTAGGAGAACAACTGTATGAATAAAACATACTGATTTGTTGAGCCATTATCGGTTCTGAGTCTTAGGAGGAACCGACTTGAAGAAAGACAGAGTCTAGGGTAAATGCATAGTTCATTCACATAGATTAAGAAAAACATTTCCATAAGAAAAATGCATTGGTTAGCTCAAGGTTTGAGAAAAGTTCACGTGGAAGCAGCTATCATCATGGCAACACAGAAGGAAAACTGGTCAACCACTTGTAAAAGAATTAAACCAGATCACTTTCTAACACCATACACAAAAGTAAACCCAAAATGGATTAAAGATCTAAATGTAAGACCAGAAACTAGAAAACTCCAAGAGGAAAACATAGGCAAAACACTCTCGGACATAAACCACAGCAGGATCCGCTATGAAGCACCTCCCAGAATATTGGAAATAAAAGCAAAAATAAACAAATTGAACCTAATTAAAATTAAAAGCTTCTACACAACCAAGGAAACTATAAGCAAGGTGAAAAGACAGCCTTCAGAATGGGAGAAAATAATAGCAAATGAAACAACGGACAAAGAATTAATCTCAAAAATATATAAGCAACTCCTGCAGCTCAGTCCCAGAAAAATAAACGACCCAATCAAAAAGTGGGCCAAAGAACTAGACAGACATTTCTCCAAAGAAGACATACAGATGGCTAACAAACATATAAAGAGATGCTCAACATCACTCATTATCAGAGAAATGCAAATCAAAACCACAATGAGGTACCATTTCACACCAGTCAGAATGGCTGCTATCCAAAAGTCTACAAGCAATAAATGCTGGAGAGGGTGTGGAGAAAAGGGAACCCTCTTACACTGTTGGTGGGAATGCAAACTAGCACAGCCACTATGGAGAACAGTGTGGAGATTCCTTTAAAAACTGGAAATAGAACTGCCATACGACCCAGCAATCCCACTGCTGGGCGTACACACCAAGGAAACCAGAACTGAAAGAGACACTTATACCCCAGTTTCAACACAGCACTGTTTATAATAGCCAGGACATGGAAACAACCTAGATGTCCATCAGCAGACGAATGGATAAGAAAGCTGTGGTACATATACACAATGGAGTATTACTCAGCCATTAAAAAGAATACATTTGAATCAGTTCTAGTGAGGTAGATGAAACTGAAGCCTATTATACAGAGTGAAGTAAGCCATAAAGAAAAACACCAATACAGTATACTAATGCATATATATGGAATTTAGAAAGATGGTAACGATAACCCTGTATGCGAGACAGCAAAAGAGACACAGATGTATAGAACAGTCTTTTGGACTCTGTGGGTGAGGGCAAGGGCAAGATGATATGGGAGAATGGCATTGAAACATAAATTATCACATGTGAAATGAATCACCAGTCCAGGTTCAATCCATGATAGAGGGTGCTCGGGGCTGGTGCACTGGGATGACCCAGAGGGGTGGGATAGGGAGGGAAGTTGGTGGGGGTGGGTTCAGGATGGGGAACACATGTACACTCATGGTGGATTCATGTCAATGTATGGCAAAACTAATACAATATTGTAAAGTAAAAAATAAATAAATAAATAAATAAAACAGATTTAAAAAAATGAAAAAAGAAAGAAACCCCCTTTAAATTTTGTATAGAGAAGGGGAAAAAAAATCTGACACTTATTGCTTGTTTCCTCCTTCTGCTTAAGAGAAAGATAAAAAATGTCTGACCCTTGCAGCCTATTCCCTCTGTTTTGAGACCCCTAGCCTTCCTGACTATTAACCTCTCCTTACTTTGAAGAGAAGCCATTTTCAGGTCTTCATTGTTTAATCCAAGAAGGAAAAACTTACCCTTTCTTTCTGCTTGTGGACTGAGCGAGCGAGAGAGAGAATGACCCTTCTCAGCAATAAAGGTTACCAATATGTCAGAAATTTAGTTCTTATTTAGTGGGGAGGAAGAGAACTCCCTGTAGTTCTGTATTTCTCCTCAGGGTATTTAGTGATTTGAACGTCACAGGGAGATTCATCAACAAGCATACTTCAATGTGCTGTCTAGTGCTGAAGAACCTCATTCTCCATGGAGAGTCCCAACCTCAGCAGATTTCCAGCTGAGAGCCACAAGTGCCACCCCTATTCCCATCCTCCACTCCACTACTCCCATGCGAGAATCAGACTGACTCCTGAACTCCCCAGTAGCCAGACCTCTGGGGTACCCAGGGACACCCTAGCTGGAAAATAGGACCATGAAAACTTTATTACCTGTATTAAAGTGGGGGGGGGGTAGAAACCAACCTTATAATTACCTAGAAAAGTTCCTAAACATCTGCAGAAAAATCATCATTCATTCACCAACACTGACTGAGCATCAATTTTGTGGGCAAGTAACTAGGGCTAGGGATTCACTTCACTGGGCTTACACCATATTGAAGGCAAACCTGGAAAAATATCTGGATGAAGCAAATTCCAGGGAGAGAAATCAGAAAGTACAAAAACCCTGAAGAGGTACTGTGCTTGGCCCGTCCAGAAAGCATGGGATCTAGAATGTAATGAAGTGTGGAGTGAGAGATTTGGAGATGCATAGAAGATTACATCTCAAAGGCAACATAAAGATTATAAGCATTTGTTAAATAAATGAATGAACAGGGTATTTGACCACCTGTAAAACAGGGACCTTGTTTCCTGGGCCTGTAGCAGTCTTCTAAGGGCTGGAAACAGTCTATATACATTTAAGGCAAAAGCCTAAAGATTACCAGCACCCTCTATAATTCTTTCTTGTAGAGGAAGACCTTCACTTGCTCATAAAGGCACTGCTAAGGATCCTGCAAAAACTCCAATGGGGCCCTTTAAAGGGGGAAAATCATGGTTTCTCAATACACTTGTAAATTATTCACAGAAGAAATGCTGGGGAGTTGGGGGGAACTATGTTGGGAAGACTGCATACCTTTGTTTTCCTTTCCTTTGTACATTTTCAAGTCTTGATGGAGAAGATTTTTTTTATCAGCTCGGGCTCAGTGACTACTGATGGCTCAGGATTGTCTCTTTTCTGCCGAGATTCTCCTCCTCATCTGTGAAGATGTGGGTGCCCGCATGCTAAGTTGTTTCAGTCATGTCTGACTTTGCGACTGTAGCCCATTAGGCTCCTCTGTCCATGGGATTCTCCAGGCAAGAATGCTGGAGTGGGATGTCATGCCCTCCTCCAGGGAATCTTCCCCACCTAAGGATCCAACCAGCATCTCTTACATCTCTTGTATTGGCAGATGGGTTCTTTACCACTGAGTTATCTCGGAAGGCCAGGAACCTGTAAAGATTCCCAACTGGGAAGCAGCATCCACTCCCCAACAAAGGCCGCTGAGTCCCATCCATGCAGGTTTTCCTTCGCCATTGTGGGCCGGGTCTGCGGATAGGGTGGGCGGGCAAACACCAGGGAAACTCCCATTCCGTCTCCCCACTGGTGCCTCTGGAGTTGGGCACCAAGACACCCTGGGTCTTACCTAAAAACCTAGTCCCAGAAGCCCAGACGGGCAGAGAACATTAAGGAGAGGGGTGGCTGGGGGAGGGAAGAAGAGCCCCGTAACCTCAGAGAGTCCGCGCGCAGGTGGAGGGGTCATGGCTGCCCCAAGCGGCGGGTAAGGGGCACCAGGGGCGCCTGTCCGCTGTCCTCGAGGTGCTCTGCGCCCTCATCATTTCCCCATTAAGGGTCTGCTGGGGAACCTCACCGGCGGGCACCTCCAGGCCCCGGGCCAGGACAGGCTCAGCAGATGCCCAGCCGGAACCCCTGCCGGCGCCCAGGGAAAGGGCCGTGGCCGCCGCCGCCCCTGACCTCCCCGGCTTTTCAGCACCCCTGACAACAGCAGCGGCGACCCGGCCGCGCTCTTCGCTCGCGTCCGTCTCTGCCTCCACCGTCTGCTTCCCCTGCTTTCTGCCCCCATCTCCCCGAGTCCCGCGGCGGGGGTGGAAACTGCAGGGAAATGGAGCTTCGAAGCGTCCTTCTGAAAACCGAGAGAGGGTCTCCCTGAGGTGGGCTTCCTGCCCGCCCTGCCCGGGTTTGCTCAGAGACGCCACCGGCAGTTTTCCTTTACCGCCCATTGCACTGCTTGCCCTTACAAAAAGTCTCAGGTTCGATTTTTGGTTTGGGTTTGGGCGCCGAATTGGCTTCTGAAACAGTTCTCCTCCTTTTAGTTTTTTACTGCGGTTCTTACAACAATTCGAGAGATGCGGAGCAAATTACTTTTTATTCCCATCTATATGAAACACCTGTATCTATTATTTTCCGGGCTGCACACTTGTTTGAACTGTTCCTGCTAACATTATGTAAACAACTGCGAAGTTCTCTGGCTTTAACTCCTAAACTTTCCTGTCATCTTCAAAGGTTGTTTTTCTCTTTAAAATAGCAGTTATCAGGTATCAATAATTATTAATAGATATTCCAAGACGTTGCTCACTAAATATGTCTCCATGTTTGAAATTCCGTTAGAGTTCAGTAAGTCAGAAAGAGAAAAATAAATATCATATTAACACATGTATGTGCAATCTAGAAAAATGGTACAGATGAAACTATCACCAGGGCAGAAATAGAGACACAGATGTAGGGAAGGGACATGTGGATGGCGGTGGCTGAGATGAATTGGGAGACTGGAATTGACATGTGTAACAGTTAGCTAGTGGGAACCTGCTATATAGGGCAGGGCACTCAGCTAGGTGCTCTGTGGCGACTGGATGGGTGGGGTGGGGGAAGAGGGAAGTCCAAGAAGGAAAGGTTATATGTACATATATAGATGATTCATTTCACTGTGCAGAGCAAACTAATATCACATTGTAAAGCAGCTATACCCTAATTTCTGTTTTAAAAAGGAGATCTCTTCCAGATCCCTTGTAAATGACATTGTTGCATACCAGCAGCAGGCCTCTGATGAGCCTTCCAGATTCTCCTTCAGAACTGAAAGACTTAACCCCCCAGTTCCTGGGAGTGTTGCAGGAAGGAACCCTCAAGTGTCAGTTCTCTTCAAAATTGCCTTGGCTGAAAAGGGTCGTTGCAATCAAGGTCACCTCCCCATTGGAGCAGCATATAACCAATGACTGATGGATGTTGCATTATGAAGGCCAGCTTGACCCTCTGACCCTAGTTAGGGCCAATTTTGATGGCCATTCCAGCTTCAGGTCTCCATAGGGGGGCTTCACTGAGGCCACATCATGACCCAACTTCTCCTTTCTCAACCTTGATTTCTATCCTAAGAGCTCTACTAAGACAATGTAAGAAAACTTGTGCACCCATCAGAACCCACTCCCACTTCACTTCCACCACTAAGGCTGGAGCCCTTGATAAGATACATGCTGTCTTGAAGGTGGAAGGAAAATCCTACAAGATTCAGAGATCTGTCATATCAGTAACTATTTAGGCAATAAATATCCAGGACTGCTGCTGCTGCTGCTGCTAAGTAGCTTCAATCGTGTCTGACTCTGTGTGACCCCATAGATGGCAGCCCACCAGGCTCTGCCGTCCATGGGATTCTCCAGGCAAGAACATTGGAGTGGGTTGCCATTTCCTTCTCCAGTGCATTAAAGTGAAAAGTGAAAGGGAAGTTGCTCAGTCGTGTCCGATTCTTAGCGACCCCATGGACTGCAGCCCACCAGGCTCCTCCATCCCTGGGATTTTCCAGGCAAGAGTACTGGAGTGGGGTGCCATTGCCTTCTCCAATATCCAGGACAGCCCCTTCTAAATAAAAGACAAATTACTGCATCTGTAACCTCCCCTCCCTGAACAGGAAGCATAGGGGCCCATAGGGTTCTGGAGGGAGCATATTCCATACCTAGGAATATTATTCCAGCCAGTGAGATGCATACACTGCCATTTTAAAGAGGCCCAAAGCAGAACAGGACTGTTCAGCAGGTCTAGGCTGCAGCACAAGTTACCCTCATCCTTGGGCCATGCATCTAAGAGACACTACGTTAGTGTTCAGTGGTGGGAGAAGACATTGTGTGAAGTGTTTGGGAAAGCTCTGGGGGAGAATCACAATGCAGACCCATGGGGTTCCGGGACAAGGCCATGCCACCTTTTGTACCAATTAAACACACACTCCAAAACAGCTCTTAATGTGTTACTGGGCCCTAGTAGAGCTAGGGTGCTAGACTCATGGGGCATCAAGTGACCATGGGTCAAAAGCATCCTTAGTACCTGTGGTGGATTCATGTTGATGTATGGCAGAACCAATACAATATTATAAAGTAAAAAATAAAATAAAAATAAAAAGCAGAGACCAAAAAAAAAAGGGGGGGGGGATCCTTGGTGATCTGGATTCTTCCAAGCCCACCAAGGCATAGGCTGGGCAGCCATAAAAGCATTCTGACACATGATTAGAAGTGGTATGTCCAAGATCAAGCATAAGGAGGGCCAGAGGTAGTAGAGCTGGCATGTACTGCTTCACAGAGCCAGTTCTGAAATATCCAAGAACTTTGCAAGCACAACCATTATTAAGAATTAAATTACATACAGTTAGATACATTATATTTAAAATAAAGCCAAGAAATACTCAAACTTTAAAACTCTCTAATTATTTTACTGTATTTTACTATTACTCATGCTCTGGAGGACTGTTTATGACTTTGTGTCTACATAGTGGACACACTAATAGTACATCTTTTCATAACTCCACATTCAGTGTTGTCATGGTTGTAGTTTGAAACTGACCATTTTGGAAATATTTATATCAGATAAATGGGTAATTGCTACAAAAGAAATTTTGATTTATTGTTTTACTGAATGACTATATGGAATGTAATAGGAAAAATCTTAATTACATATATTAAAGTGTATCATTTGTATAGCTATTACATTGTGAATAGCACAAAAAATTGAGAAAATGTCATCTTAGTATCAGAAAACAATTATCCCTTTCAGCCAATAAGTCAGTCACATCATTAGCAAAGAAGTCAAGTTCTAACACACATTTTTGTGGCTTCATTTTTGTCTTACTCATTATAAAAATATCAATCAACATTCATGTCAGAACTATATTAACTTGTCGATTGCAACAAAGTTGGCTATGGAGGCAAGAATTTCACAAAAATCAATAAAAACATTCTGTAAGAATAATTTGACTATATGAAATTTAAAATAGGGCTTCCCTAGTGGTTCAGACGGTAAAGTGTCTGCCTGCAATGCGGGAGATCTGGGTTCAATCCCTGGGTCGGGAAGATCCCTTGGAGAAGGAAATGGCAACCCACTCCAGCACTCTTACCTGGAAAATTCCATGGATGAGGAACCTGGTAGGCTACAGTCCATGGGATCACAAAGAGTCACACACAACTGAGCACCTTCACTGGTTCACTGGATTGTTTATAAAATCATTGATTGTAAATTGGATACTATACATCTTTCATATTAATACAATTTATAATAAATCCATTGACGTATATTGCTATACACTGAATGCTTATATCCCCCCCAAATTCATGTGTTGAAACCTAATCCCCAGTTTGAGTAGGTGGGGACTTTGGAAAGTGATTAGGCCATAAGGATGGAATCCTCATGAATTAAATCACCATTCTTACAAAAGACATTCCAGAAGCTCCTTTGCCCTCTTCGTCATATTAATATGAGGACTTAGCAAGAAGACAATCTGTGAACCAAGAACAGAGCCTCACCAAACACTGAATCTGCTGGAAACTTGCTTGGATTTCCCAGTCTCCAGAGCCATGAAAAACATTAATAAATCTCTGTTGTTTATAAGCCATCCAGTATTCTACTATGGAAGTCTGATATATATACCTTTTTTGGGAGCCAGTGGTTAAACTGGCTAGAGGAAGCACAGGCTTCAGTATCATCCACTAACTTTGCTCCAGTCCTTCACCTCCTTCTCATACATATAGCCACATGTGGGGGCTCCTTTTGACCATCTGCCGAAAAAAAACTAGAGCTTGCTTCATTCTAAATCTGCTTGGTAGACAAGTACAAGCATTACAGTGCCACTCAAGAATGGCTACAAATGAGCCCAACAGCTTGGGCACTTACTAATGAGAGCTGATCCAGCTATTGTCACCTCTGAATATACAACTGATAGGAACGAAGATCCAGTGAGGCACTGTTCCTCTAGGACACCATCTGGCTCCTTGGTAGCAAGTTTACATCATGAGGTCTTTTCTTATTTTGGAAGGGCCAGTAATTTCTTCCTATAGGAATAGATAGCTCTTCTCGGTGTGTGTTTGCCTTTGCTGCCCACAGAACCTCAGCCAGAATCACTATCCAGAAGCTCACAGACTGCCTGTTTCCATATAACACAGTATCCATCCAGGGATCTCACTTCAGTGAACGAAGTGTGGGCACAGATCCATCTCATAGGGTGCTTTGGTTGTATCACAAACATCCAGAAGCAGCCATTGTAATATCCTGCTATAAGTGCAGCTGAAGTACTAGCTCCAGTGTGTATTCAACACTTACACACTTTATATAGGTGTATATAAAGTGCTATCTTCCAGAGTCCTCCATATGGTGCCATGTCCTAATAGGAAGGACACATGGATTCAGGAAACAAATATTGGAAGCAGGAATGGTCCCACTTATCATGACTCTCTATGCTCTGGGGGAATGTTGTGTTCTCTGTCCTCGACCTCTGGGTTCTCCATGCTTAAATATTTTATCCTCAAATGGGGCCTATCCTTCAGAGGACAAAGCAAGGAACCCATCAACCTAAGGCTGTTCCCTGGCACTTTGGACTCCTTGTCATGTGAGAAAGGAGCCAGCATCATACCAGGGGTAACTGACCCTGGTCAGCAGGATGAGATAAAGTTGCTCCTACATGAGGTAGAAGGGAACATGTGTGAAACTCTGGTGATACACTGGGGTGCCTCTCGGTATTTCCTTGCCCAAATGTTACTGTAAAGGGACATGCGCAGCAATCCTGGCCTGAGAAGGAGATGATTACCAAGGGCTCAAAGCCCTCTAATATGAGGATATGAGTCACATTGTCAGGTTGTGAAAGAAAGCCTCCCCTTTCCCACACTCTGCTTTCTTCCACTACTATACCATACACTTCTGGCCACCAAATGGATAGGACTTCTTCCCATACCAAGCAATTCTCTGACATCAACTAAGTTTCCTATAACTCGATCCTGACACTATTCTCCCGGGGAAAAGTCACTAAGTTGTGTCGACTCTTGCGAACCCATAGACTGTAGCCTGCTAGGCTTCTCTGTCCATGGGATTATCCAGGCAAGAATACTGGAGTGGGTTGACATTTCCTTCTCCAGGGGATCTTCCTGACCCAGGGATCAAACCCAGGTCTCCTGGATTGCAGGCAGATTCTTTACCCACTGAGCTACAAGGGAAGCCCTTATTTTGCTAGAGACAGTGTCAATTTCCATAAGCTAAAGCTGTCTCATAAGACTGCCTCCATTTCAGATGCCAACTGCAAGCCCAGGTTGTCACCTGTGCTTCTCAGGAATGTGCTATAATTCAGTTTCCCATGACCCTCACCTCGTGTTCCATAATATGCTAAGATGGCTCACAGAATTTAGGAAAACATTTTATTTAATAGATTACCATTATAGTATTAAAATAATTCAACTCAGGAACAGCTAAATGGAAGAGATACATAGGGCAAGGTATGGGAAAAGGGGTGCAGTTTATATACCCTCTCCAAGTGCATCACCCACTCAGCACCTCATGTATTCACCAACCTGGAAGCTCTTCAATTTCCTTCGGTCAGGGTTTTTTGTGCGGCTTTATTAAGTAGAAATGATTGATTAAATGCTTGACCATTGAGGACCAATTCAGCCTCCAACCCTTCTCCCTTCCCTGGTGGTTGGGAGGGTGGAGCTGAAAGTTCTAACCCTCTAATCATGTGATTGTTTCTTTGCAACTTGTCCCTTATCTTTAAGTACTTTTCTGAAAGTCATCTCATTAACATAAACTTGTGTGGTTGAAAGATGCTTGTTATGAATAACAAAAAATACTTTTTTCACCCCTCCCTCTTATCTCTTAGGAAATACAAGGGTTTTCAGAGCCCTGAGCCAGGAACAGGGACAAAGACCAAATATATATTTTCTATTATAAATCGCAGTATCACACAGGTAAATCACCTAGACCTGCAGAAATGAGAGCTAAGGGTGAGAAGAATTTAGACTAGATAATGGAGGAGTAAAGACAATGAGTACCAACCACAGAACTGAAAGAACAACTGCAAAACTGAGATCTGTCGTTCACCCCACTAACCATCGTTTTCTGAGTATCCTCTCAGGAAGACAGGCCAACCAGGAACCATGGAGTCTGAAAATGCATGAGAAGTGAATCTGTATGAAAGACTCTTGGTCCATTCATGTCTCTAAAAATGACCCAATTTCATTCTTTTTTATGGCTGAGTAATACAGATGAACCTACTTGCAGGTCAGGAATAGAGATGCAGACATAGAGAATGGACATGTAAACACGGTCCAGGGGGAAGTGGAGGTGGAATGAATTGGAAGATTGGGATTGAGATATATATATGATAATATGTATATACATATATATACACACACACTGCTGCTGCTGCTGCTGCTGCTGCTAAGTTGCTTCAGTCGTGTCTGACTCTGTGCGACACCATAGATAGCAGCCCACCATGTGTAAAATAGATAGCTAGTGAGAAGCTGCTGTGTGGCACAGGGAGCTCAGCTTGGTGCTCTCTGATGATCTAGAGGGGTGGGATAGGGAGATTGGAGGGAGGGTGGGGGGAGAATATATATATATATATAGCTGATTCACTTTGCTGAACAGCAGAAACTAACACAACATTGTAAAACAAATATACTCAATTAAAATTTTTTTAAAAAGTGAATCTGTATAGTGCAAGCAGTGGAATATGGAAGGTTTGTAAGTGTATTGCTCAGATCTTCCTTCAAGCAAACTGCCCCAGGTCTACACTAGCTACAGTGCCTAAGGGGCTCCGCAGCACTGGGACAGAGGACACATTCTCCATGGGAAGCTTCAACCAGTGATTGACCATAGTGGAGTTCTAGGTCTTGCTATATCAACCCAGTGCAGTTGAGTTCTAAGTCATCTGTGCTCTGAAGCTCTGTCTTGAATTGGCCAGGACCACTCTCTAAGGCTCTTCTTCTGCATTCTTCCTTTTTTCCTTCCTTTCATAAATGTCAGATCTTCACAGGTATGAAGACTTTTCCCATCTATTGCTATTCCTTTCTCCCATTTATCTTTATTACCTTTATCTTTTACCTCCAATAAATGTTTCATGCTTCTAATTCCATCTTGCCATCTGCTACCCAGACAAGCAAAGCTGATTCATATGGTCACTTGATTTATGACAGATACAAGTGCAGTATACTAAGAAAAAATAAAACACTGGACAAATGAAATATGGGAAAAAACATAAATCTGATTCTTGCTCTGCTTCAACACTGAAGTCAATTCTAGATGGATTTAAAATCTAAATGTTGAAAGTAATAAAAGGATTTTTTTTCAAGCAAGACCAGTAACACCAACAATAAATGAAAAGTGGATTTCATTAAAAATAAGAACAGCTAATTATGAAAACACATCACTCAGAGAGTGAAAAGGCAAGGCTCTAAATGAAAGAAGATATTTGTGATTTACATATCCTACACAGAGCTCATGTCCAGAATCTATATCAAATTTCTTTAAACCATCAACAAAAAGATAACCAAAGTTTTAGGAAAGGAGTATATTCATTTCCCATAGCTACTAGAACAAATTACCACAAACTTAGTGACTTTAAAATGACAGAAATTTATTCCCTCACATTTCTAGAAGCATAAAATAATGATCACTGATCTGAAATTAAAGTGCTAGCAGGGCTGCCCTCCCCCTGGAAACTGTAGAGAAGAACCTCCTCTAACTTCTGATGACTGCTGGCATTCCTTGGATTGTGGCCACATCACTCCAGTCTCTGCCCCTGTGGTCACATTACTTTCTCTTCTTCTCTCTACCTTCTCTTCTTCTATGTCAAATCTCCCACTGCTTGTCTTATAAGAATACATGTGATTGCATTTATACCTCACCCAGATACTCCAGAATTATTTCCCATCACAAGATTCATAGTCACATTTGTAGTACCCCCTTTTCCAGATAAAGTAACATTTACAGGTTTGGGGATATATTTGAGGGCCATAAGGCAACCTTCTTCCAGGCACAGAGGGTTAGGGCAAGCACTTGACAAGAATATTCAAATGTCTGTCAAACTCTCTCAGGTCACTTCCAATTCCAAAATTCTATCATCCTATGAAAATCAGAATTATTACAGTTAAATGTTATAAAAAACAAATTGACAGTCTTTCTATGCTATAGTTATTATTGTTTGGGGGGATAATTTAGAAAGTTTTTTATTGTTAAAAACAGAGGTGATGAAAGAAATAAAATCTTAGATACTTAGAATGAAAAAGATATTAAAAATATGGACTCAAGGGAGAAAGAAAAAAGAACTACAAATAATATAAAAACTTTATACTTTGAGCTAAAGACTACAAGTTTCCCAAGATTATGACTGCAAATAAATCTATTTCCCTGTGAAAAATCTCAAAATTATCCCCTTGGTGTGACAGAATCCTAAGCAGATCAGCCAGCAGATTTAAATCCCTGTGTTTTGCATCTGGGAGAATAAACATTCTACTGACCTCAATTAGTCCTCTTATAAGGAATGCTTAATTTAATATGATCAAAAAAGCAAAGAACCACTAACTTAGAGAAGAAACTTGAACAGTCAAACTCTATATGAGAAACTGCATAGGCTTCCTCTCTTATGCAATGAAAAGCTGGCATGTGTGTTTTTTAACCACAGTCCCAGATTTCATAAGGGGTTGTGAGGACTAAGGAGACCATAAACAGGACTCTCCTGCAGAGCCTGGTGAACTGGAAAAGCAAATTTGCAGGAGCTCACCTGAGTAAACTCAGGTATCCTACCATAGTGCAACAGCCCTGGAAATGCTCACTTCCTCCCAGAGAGTAGTTCAACTATTAGCTCATTAGAGAGTATTAGGTCAATAACTGAGAAAGTACTCCTGGTAAGATGATTATTGAATAAAGTCTTACTCATTTAGGTTGTTTGAATTTCTCCTATTATGTGGTGAGGAACTGAAAATGATTTAGCCCATAAATCCGTTTAATCTAATTTGTAATATAAAGTGAAAGATTTTATTTCTGTATTATAGCAGGCGTTTTGATGCCAAGCTTCTGGCAGGGAAATGGACCAATTGGCAGAATAGAGGCCACACCTGAAGAGGCTTAATTATACCTGAGATTAGACACATACTGTTCTACAGAAAAAAGTCTATGGTCCAGAGCAAAAAGACACTGATTTTGGAGTTGGGAGACCCAGGCGCTGGTCATGAACTAGCCGTGAGGAGCTGTCACTTCCCGCATCCACCTCTGTGCCATTTCTAAATGTGTAAGACTATGATGGGACAGTTTCTAAGATCTCTACAATCTAAGATTAAATGGATCTTTCCTTTGAAGATAAACCAAATGCTATAGCTTAATCAAGAAAAACATAAAAGCAGTGTGTATGTGTGTGTGTTAGTTGCTTAGTCGTGTCTGACTCTTTGCAACCCCATAGACTGGGGCCCACCAGGCCCCTCCGTCCATGGGATTCTCCAGGCAAGAACACTGAAGTGGGTTGCCATTTCCTTCTCCAAAAGGAACTATAGAAAGAAAGTGAAGTTGCTCAGTCTTGTCTGACTCTTTGTGACCCCATGGACTGTATCCTACCAGGCTCCTCCATCCATGGAGTTTTCCAGGCAAGAGTACTGGAGTGGGTTGCCATTTCCTTCTCCACATAAAAGCAGTACTAGTAGCTAACTTCCATTGAGTTCTTACTATGTGCCAGACATTCCACTAAAATCTTTACAAGTGTCGAACCATTTCAGCTTTAAACAACTATTTGGGGCATTATTATTATATTCCTTTTGAAACAGAAAAAAAAAAATTTTTTTTAATTTCTGAGATCACACAGCTAAAGTGGTGGGTCACACAATTCGAAGAAATGGCCATTAAAGTGGGATTTGAAAGGAAAAAGACAGCTTCTGATAAGTCTGGGGGATATAAACCCCCTAAGTCAGTTGCAAAGCAGTTCATTTCATGCCTTCTCCCCTGCCAAGAGCCTGCCTCATGCTGTCACCATCTCCTACAAGGACCCCTGCAGAGGCCACAGCTGACCACGGCCAGCTTGTCTTGGCACACCCACCCCCATCCTGAGTGATCTGATGTTGCCTTTTCCTCAACTATATTTGCTGAATGAATCCATGAAACTTATAGTTCATTTATGTTAGAAAGAAGGCAATGGCAACCCGCTCCAGTACTCTTGCCTGGAAAATCCCATGGACGGAGGAGCCTGGAAGGCTGCAGTCCGTGGGGTTGCTAAGGGTCGGACACCACGGAGCAACCTCATTTTCACTTTTCACTTTCATGCATTGGTGAAGGAAATAGCAACCCACTCCAGTATTCTTGTCTGGAGAATCCCAGGGACAGAGGAACCTGGTGGGCTGCTGTCTTATGGGGTTGCAGAGTCAGACACAACTGAAATGACTTAGCAGTATGTTAGAAAATAAAAGCTGACTGTCCGTGAAAAGAAGAAAGAATGCAGTGGTCATTTCAAAGGCAGGTCAAAGGTTTTAGATTCTTGTGATAAAAACAAAAGGAACCTCTGTAGATTCTCCACCCAGAACTGACACCATGAAAACTGTTCGCAGAAATGTTCTACCCGTCGGCATAGAACACACTAACAAAGGAAGAAGAGACAAGAGACTGGCCAAGGTGCTGTGGCTGCTACCAGGCTGGGTTGATGGGACCCCCAGGGTGGTACCTGCGCAGCCTGAGGTAGGTAAAAGAGACCAGGAAACACTCCTTGAGAAACTATGGCAAGGAAAAGGAGAAAGGAAAAGGTTAATGAGGGCCTTAGGAAACATCAAACAATGAAAGCAAAAAGGAAATAAAATATTTTGTGATTAGTCCTTTAGCACCTTAAATATCTGGAATTTCAACAGAACTGTAGTCCTAACAACATGACCCCAATGTTTTTCAGCTTTTCTACAATTATGATGTTTCTAACAACCTAAATTTGTACCCTGGAAATCCATTTTAGCAACAAAAAGAAAAGTTTTATATCAAACTGACAGCTCACTAGTGATGAACATCTTTAATCCATTTCTCTACTGTTTATTTTTTCCACTAATGTCAGGTCATGACATCTAACATTTTACTTTTATATTAACACATATTCTTGGGATAAGTGATAAACCTTGGGATAAACATTTTGTTGAAATCAAGTCAAAGACCCAAAGCTCAGATTTCACCTATGCTTTAACCCCCCCCATATATTAGGGCAATACCAATGTGAATGTTAACTTCATTTTAATTTTAGGATAATTGTAACATATAAAACATATTCCCCTAAGCCTTAACCTTTTCATTCCAAGAAGAAATTGGTAATGTTTTCTTTTTCATTGCTCTCTGTTCTAAGTCAGGATAGAATTCAGAATCACAAACATTAACTTGAATCTCATACTGGACCAGGTAATCAATACATTTTCTAATATGTGTTATTTTGGTTCAGTGACTTTCATTTCAATTTCTTTCCTCCTGTGTCTAGTTTCCCAATATGATTAATGACCAAACTTATCTTGGTCTCCCCATAATTGCCTTGAGAATGTGCAATACTAGATTTATTCACTTATTATAAATGCAAAACAGAGATGAAACTTTCAATGTAAATGCTGCCCTTAAAATAAACAGATACAGATATTTATCATTGACTGTTTTTTAATACATTTTTTGGATTTTTGCACACAGAAATGGTCTATGTGGTAACTGTTGACTTTTAAAAATAAAATATTATCAGTGATAAGTATTATATTAACAACATTGTAAAGTAAACTTTTTTACCTAAAAACAGAACAATGATAGAAACCAGCCCTCACTCTACATATGTGCTCTGAATCCTACCTCAGAAAAACCACTTCAAACACCAAGAATTATTTTCCTAAGAGGAAATAATATTAACTGATTTCAATAATTAAGTAATTTATAAAGTAAATGTTGTAATAAATTGACATCATGTTATTCTGATATTTACCTGAGAAACCACTGGATTTTTTTCTCCTCTGAACCTCTTGCCAATCCACTGGAATTCAGTTCTCTGAGTCATCATACATAGGTGACTATAGAACATTACTACCATTCTGTAGTGAGCAACATTCACAATCCAGTCTTACTATCCCAAAACCGCTTCCACAATGGTTCCAATCCCAGCTCAGGTGCAGCATGGCTCAGCTGGCCCCTCCTCTGCCTCCAACTCTGGATTCCAAACATACAAATTCTTTTAATTTCATCTACCTGCCATCTGGACCTTTCTCAGCCCCAACCCTGCACACATGCTGTCCTTGAAATACTTTTAGCCTCCTTTCTGGCTTGGCTAACCCTACTTCTCCTCCAAGTTCTGGCTGAAAGTTCATTTCTTCAGCAAGGTCTTAGCTATACCTTCAATTAGATTAGGCCCTCCTGACATATGTTCTTATAGCTTCCAATCTTAGCATAACAAGGATCATATTCTCATTAAAGTCAGCTTTCTCCTTTGGACTATAAGCTCCATGAGACCTGAGAGACACTGAGTGCTCTATGAGACATGCTTTGCAGGGCTAGTACAAAGATTAAATGAGGTAAGGTATACAGTGCTGAGCTACACAGACTTTTATTATAGCAGTTGACATGCTTGGTGCCAAAAATGTTAATATGATAGCAATTCTATAAAGCAATTGGAGCAAAACAAAAGCCACCTCAAAGTACCCCAGTTTAGGAATACTGGAGTGATCAAATCTCTAGAAAATCATCAAAGCCAAGCTCAATGGCCATGGCATCCCATTGATCTAACTGTGGCAGCCTCAGTGGACCTTTAAGAACATTTAACAAGGCCTAACTTATTGTACATTTCCATCTTCCAGCTAGAAAATAGTATTTACAAGGGAAATATGGAAATAAGGTTAATAGGCTAAAAGATAATTATGAAATAATGTTGTGTTTTTCATAAAATAAATGAGTAAATGCATCAATGTTAGATGGGAAAGGAGATTTTCATAACTAAAGACAGAGATTGTTTTCAGCAACAAAATGGAACCAGCCACTAACAAACACAACTGTTTGGATGAATCTTAAAAATACTATGCAGAGTACAAGAAGATAGACACAGATAATATGACACTCTGTTGGAATTTCTGGATGAGACAAAATTAATCTACAGTGACAGAAAGCTGATTAATAGTTACATGAGGCAAAAAGATTAGAGTAGAATGTAAACAATATGAGGGAAGATTTGAGGATGACGCAAATATTCTATATCTGCACTGGAGTGGAATTTACATGGGGGTATACTTTTGTCACCCTGGGATTACTTTGGAAGGAATGATGCTAAAGCTGAAACTCCAGTACTTTGGCCACCTCATGCGAAGAGTTGACTCATTGGAAAAGACTTTGATGCTGGGAGGGATTGGGGGCAGGAGAAGAAGGGGACGACAGAGGATGAGATGGCTGGATGGCATCACCGACTTGATGGACGTGAGTCTGAGTGAAATCCGGAGTTGGTGATGGACCGGGAGGCCTGGCGTGCTGCGATTCATGGGGTCACAAAGAGTCAGACACGACTGAGCGACTGAACTGAACTGAACTGATACTTTTGTCAAAACTTACTGAACTTAAAGAGGTACATTTTATCATCTATAAATTTATACAACAAAAAGTTGAAAATTATATTCACAAAGGACACTCTCTACAGTACTAAAAGAAGTATAAAGATACCATAAATGTTTTTAAAGAAATAAAGAAATACAGAGGAAATACTAACTTGTATCTTTTATTTTTTAATTTATTTTTATTGAAATATGTTTGCTTTACAATGTTGTGTTAGTTTTGCTGTACAATGAAGTGAATTAGCTATATGTATACTAACCCTAACCCTTGGACTGCAAGGAGATCCAACCAGTCCATCCTAAAGGAGATCAGTCCTGGGTGTTCATTGGAAGGACTGATGCTAAAGCTGAAACTCCAATACTTTGGCCACCTCATGCGAAGAGTTGACTCATTGGAAAAGACCCTGATGCTGGGAGGGATTGGGGGCAGGAGGAGAAGGGGATGATAGAGGATGAGATGGCTGGATGGCATCACCAACTCAATGGACCTCAGTTTGAGTAAACTCCAGGAGTTGGTGATGGACAGGGAGGCCTGCCGTACTGTGATTCATAGGGTCACAGGGAGTCGGACACGACTGAGAGACCAAACCGAACTGAACTGATCCTTTCCCTCTTGGACCTCCCTCCCATACCCTATCCCACCCATCTAGGTCATCAAAGAGCACCGAGCTAAGCTTCCTGTGCTTTATAGCAGGTTCCCATTAGCTATCTATTTTACACGTGATAGTGTATATAAGGGCTTCCCACGTGGCTCAGTGGTAAAGAATCTGCCTACAATGCAGGAGAAATGGGTTCAATCATGGGTCAGGAAGATAACCTGGAAAAGGAAATGGCAACTCACTCCAGCATACTTGCCTGGGAATTTCCAGGGACAGAGGAGCCTAGCAGGTTACAGTCCATGGGGTCACAGAAGAGTCAGACACAATTTAGTGACTGAACAAAAACAAAGCGTATATGTCAATGCTACTCTCTCAAGTCATCCCGCTCTTGCCTTTCCCCCTGTGTCCACGTATTGGTTCTCTATGCCTGCATCTCTGTTCCTGCCTTGGAAATAGGTTCATCTGTACCACTTTTCTTTTAAATGTTTAATTACTGTGGAAAGTTTCACGTGTGTGCATATGTGTGTATATGTATGTGTGTGTTTCAGTTTGCTGTTTTTTCCTGAATTGTATCTTTTTAGTAATACAAATGAATTATCACAACTAAGTCGACCTTACTGTGGGGTCTCATTCTTAGCCACAACCTGTGCTACCTGGGATCTGTGGTCTGAATGCTTAGACACCCCATATGATCTTTCAGCAATGTAACGGCTTAGTGATAATCACTCTCCTGACTGAGCCCAGGTCCTGACTTGCACGTGTAGAACACAGAAATGTATGGTAATTAGAATCCTGTAAGCAGAGGCAACTTTTCATGTTTTCTTTCCCTTTTGGCACATTCTAAAAGATGGAAAATACAGTAATACCTCTGAAAAGCCAGGAAATATTTCAAAGCTTGTCAAGCCAAAGCCTGTGGCAAATGCTTCTTTGACATCACACAACCACAGATGTTCCAGCATGTCCATTCCAACGTGCTTGGCAAGAGTGATGTGGGTCACAGCACCACGAATGCTGGGCAAGTGTGCAGCTTTCCAAACAGCACTGTCTTCCTGTCTCCTACCACCTCAAGTCCAGATGCAACCATCACTTAAATATCATAAGAGCATTTTAGTTCCAATGAGAAAAGTATTACAAGAGGGAAATTGTCCTTAGCTCAATGTGATAATAATGAGACGTGATGTCTTTCTATTTACATAAGTAAAGTTTCCATTGAAATCCATCACTGAGAGAGATTAGAAAAGATATGTTACACGGAAGTTTGGCTTTGCTGAAACTGTGCTATGCCGATAGGAATGTACCCCCATCAAGTGCTCCATTCTAAGCCAGCTCCAGAGGTTCCCTGTGCAAACTGGAGGACCAAAAGAAAAATGTAACCTCAGTAGGAGGCAGATGAGTTACTTTGCTGATTTAGTGTCCACTCAACTGTTTGGTTCTAATTGTATTTCAAGTTTACTGACTAAAAATTTACTGGTTTTACTTGTTCTACTCTCATCAGGTGTGTGTGGTATTTGCCATCATTTCTTTATAGAGTCACATTTGATATATTTAATAAATCTAGGTCTCTTAATCCACATTTTTACATGTAAAAATGGGGTGGATATAAGTGTATACCTGTGCATGTGTGCTGCACACTAAATAGCTTCAGTCGTGTTCAACTCTTTACAACTCTATGGGCTGCAGCTTACCAGGCTCCTCTATCTATAGGGATTCTCTAGGTAAGAATACTGGAGTGAGTTGCCACGCCCTCCTCCAGGGGCTCTTCCCGACCCAGGGATTGTCTCCTGCATTGGCAGATGGGTTCTTTTCACTAGCACCACTTGTATATGTGCATATATGTACATGATTCAAAAGGTAGTTTTCCTTTGAGACAAAAATTTCAATCATTACTTTTGGTGACTATTTTAGTCTGCCTGGCTTGTCATAACAAAACACCATAGACTGAGTGGTTTAAACAACAGAAACTTTTCTCCAATTCTGGAGGCTGGAAATTCAAAATCAAGGTACCAGCATGGTCTGATTCTGGTGAGGGGTCTCTTCAGGGCTTACAGACAGCCACATTCTCACTGAGGTCCTATTTGGCCGTAGCCCAGTACACTGGGGCAGAGAACTCTCTCCTTCTTCAAAAGAAGCCATTAGTCCTATGGGATTAGGATTTCATTGTTATGACCCAATTTAAACTTAATTACCTCCTAAAAGCCTTATTTCCAAATACAATCACATTGGAAAATAAGGGCTTCAACATATCAGTTTTGAAAGGGATGTGAGGTTTCACTGGTGGCTCAGCAGTAAAGAATCTGCCTGCAAATACAGGAGATGCGGGTTCAATCCTTGGGTCGGGAAGATCCCCTGGAAAAGAAAATGGCAACTCACTCCAGTATTCTTGCCTGAGAAATCCCATGGACAGAGGAGCCTGGTGGGATACAGTCCTTGGGGTTGCAAAAAAGTCAGACACGACTGAGCAACTCAACAACAACAATACAATCCGCGGCAGTGGGTTTTGAGCAGAAATATATGTCTGTTTGTTTCTAGCAAATATTTATTAAACACGGGCTGAAGGGCAGGTTCTGGGGACACAAAAGTGAAGGAAAACAAGATTCAAGTCCTCAGCCTATGCATAGCTTTCATGTAACAATGGATTGATTATAATAACAAGGGAGAATACTTTCTAAATTTAGAATGCAGGATGAAGAATTTTTACCTATTGTTTCATTTAGCCTCTAATACATGAGAATTAAATTGAAATAGAAGTAAATAAAGAGAAACATTTCTTCCAATTTTTCATCTAGAGAAAAAAGGCTATATTTCTGGAGAAACTGATATTTATATTGCAAGTTGTGGGAGTGGATACCTGGGCTTGATGGGCTACATCCTTTCCTCCACCCCTCTCCTTCCCCTGGTGACAGTGGTCCAGAATGCTGAGTCCTCAGTGGGATATGGAGGGAAATGTGCTAATTTGACACCAGAAGGGTCATGACTCAGGTCACCAGATGAGGCACAAACCTTTCAGGGTGCTCTTAAAAATATCTGGTTTGCTTAGGAAATCTAAAACTTTGTGCATCTCACTAACCTCTTCCTTTTTCTCCTAACACTGGAACACTTGATCTGCAGAGAAAGAAGCGTGCAATTGGTACTTAGTTGAAATTCAGTGGCAGGAAAAACATTCAACATAAGAGGAAAAAACCTCTAAAATATTCCATTTTCTTAAATTGTAAGATGTACTTCACTGTCTTCATGTGAGTGGTAGTCATCATAACTTGAATCAAAACAGGTTTTTGGGTTCTTAAAGTGTTTTTATTGTTAAATAATCTGATTGAGAGATTTCCATCAGGAATTCTATATCTGCTGGCATATACTTGAGCTGGTCACTCAGACTCTCGAAATTTAATCACTTTGATGATTAAGAAATAGGCCTGACACCTTCAATGGCATGAGGCATAGCTTGAAATCTGCAAACCAAAATATCTTTGAACTTATATACTTTTTTTTCCTCTTAATCCTTAAAACAACTATGAGATATAGTACATATTATATCCATTGTTAAATATGAGGAAACTGAATCCAAGAAAGGCTAAATGACTCACCTGTAGTCACAAATTTTCTAAGAGGAGGGACTCTCTTATGAGTGTGTCACTATGAAACACAGGTGGGTTCCATTCCAAAGCCCTTACTTACTCTTCCCACTTTTCCCCCTGCCTCTCTCCTCCTCTTTCTGATAAGAAAAATCAGGCCAACATTTTCATTTTTCAAAGGGATCTCACATGCTTGGTTTTATTTGATAACCACAGCTTCTCTGGATGATAGGAAAAGGCCATGATAGTTTCTCTGTAACAGAGGTGTGGAAACAGCAATTCAGAAATTTTCCCAAGGTCACAACCCTTTGAAATGTCAAATTAGGTGTTGAATTCAGTTTTTCAATCCCCTCTTCAATGTGATTTTCATTGTATCTCATTTTCAAGCATCAAATTGGCCCTAAATTTATAACACCTATGTTTTCCTTTCACATTTGATACCTACCAGAGTTCTTAACCTTCCTCCATCATTAGAAAATGACTAGAGGCCAGACAAGTGGCACTTCCCAGGCAGCGGTAAAGAAACTGCCACCAGTGCAGGAGACATAAGAGACTCAGGTTGGATCCCTGGGTTAGGAAGATCCCCTGGAAGAGGGCATGGTAACCCACTCCAGTATTATTACCTGGAAAATTCCATGGACAGAGGAGCCTAGCGGGCTACAGTCCATGGGGTCGCAAAGAGTCAGAGCGACTAACACACACTCTTCTGAACAGCCAAAAGGCTGTGGAATTTTCCAGGTAACAATACTGGAGTGGGTTGCCATTCTCTTCTCCAGGGGATATTCCCGACCCAGGGATGGAACCCAGGTTTGCTGTATTGCAGGCAGATTCTTTACCATCTGAGTTACTAGGGAAGTCCCTAATAAGGACAATTAGTCTTTTTTGTCTCTTTGTATCTTTTGTCCATAATTTTCCCCAACTGAGCATTCATGCAGTTATATTTAGTTTCATATAGTATCTTTGTATTTTGTGGCTCAGAGAGGTTTGTCCAGGTACAAGGCTTGCAGCACTGCAGCAAAGAGTCTCACTCTCATTGTCTGTGTCTTCTTGAGCCCCAAGTGTTCTCTTAAGGGTGATTTCCTTTCTGGTGCAGGCATGGACATTCTTGGGTATAAGGGTACAAATATCTTGGCCAAGCATGTCTAAATCTGAAACATATCAAAGCCAGTCAGAGGCAAGGCTGTTATTAGTAGTCAAGTCAGAAAGAAATTTGAGTCAAATTTATTTTTGTTCACTTTAATGTCTTGAACATTTGATTGATTTCCAGTGTTTTCCACTGGACTTTCACTTTGATTTTGGTTCTCCACATTCTCTACTTGCACTATTTTGGAGAGCAAATCTTTGAGCACATCTGGATTATTTACTTCCGGATGTTTTGAAAGAGACAAGTGCAAAATAAAATATATGCACTTGTTTATGGAGTTGGCACTGCTTTTCCCAAGACGGAGAGCACTGCAGCTGTTTGTCATCAAAGAATATTTCTAAAAGTCTTTCTCTCCTGTTGTCATCACCAATGCCACAATTCAATTGCTCCATATTATTCCAGGGTCACCTCCTATCTCTGCAAAATATAGTAAGTGATTGGGAGGTTCACTTAAGATGCTAGAGTTAAGAAGTAGATATGCAACTATGCAATCACTCCTGAGTCTAAAATGTCCTAGCAAGCCCTTTTAGAATGCTTTTAGCAAGGCACTTTCCTTAAAGCAAGCACTTTCATCACTCATCTCACTGTCAGTGAGATACATAAAATGAGAGTGGTGATTGAGGGCTTATGAATTGTTAGTTCTTCCTCTTTACATATATTACTTTCACAGTCCTCACAACAACTTCATCCTCACAATGCATGGTATTTTTAATCGTCATTCTTCAGATGCAGAATCTGGGGCTCAGAGACACTAAGTAAAATGCTTAAGACTGTACATTTAGTATGTGGAAGGATCACAATTTGAAACTATGTCTAAAGTCAATGATTCTAAAGTCATTGTTCTAACTATTAGACTATATAGATACTATGCAGCTCTGTACTGTATGGTACTCTACCATACTATTCTAGATGATTACACTCTACATCAGACCACTCTATATTGTACTATACCACCCTGTGCTATAGTCGTCCTTGTTTAGTTGCTAAGTCGTGTCCGACTCTTGCGACCCCATGCACTGTGACCTGCCAGGCTCCTCTGTCCGTGGGATTCTCCAGGCAAGAATACTGGAGTGGGTTGCCGTTTCCTTCTCCAGGGGATCTTCCCAACCCAGGAATTGAACCCAGGTCTCCTGCATTGCAGGCAAATTCTTTACCGACTGAACTATAACTAATTGTGCTATAGTATATTATACTATATATATTATATTAGTATATTATATATAATTAATAATATGTAATAAAGTATAATATAAAATATAAATATGTGCTATAGTATACTTTATTATACTATAGTGTAATACACCACACTGAGATATAATATACAAGAATATTCTATACCAAAATATATTGGCATATAACTATATGAATACTATGCTATGCTATTTAGTATAATTTAATAATTTACTTTATATGAGCATCTTTGTAACTGGAACATGCACACAAGGTCATCATGGACGAGATGTTTAACATTCTGCAATGGTCTGTTGATCACATGGTACTTAGCATTAAGTGGCAAAGCTATAGCACTGGAAAACCTGTTGCCCAGGAGATGTTTAATGCTTCAGCTCAGGAAACGCCACAATTCTTAACTAATGTGAGGTCCATATTCACTTTGGTCTCCAAACTGAAAGATTTGGGGAAAATTCTTTCACCAAAATTAGAGTTTTTAAACATCCATAATTTTAACAGTTTTGGAAGAACATATCCTAATCTGGAATATGTAAAAGTATACTGCATAAATAACTCTTTTTATAATAAGGAAATTATTATAAAGTAAAGAATAATTTACCTAGAGTTAGGCAACCTCAGAAAATCAAGTTTGTGCTTTCTATTTTTCTTTCAGCTATATCCAAACGTATATTTTTAGATGTTAAAATGATAGCACAATTGCAGTTTTATATTCAGCTTTCATTATATCAAGTTTTTCAGAGTATTTCAATAGAAGGATACAGGGTGTTTCCCGTGGTCAAAGATGAAAGAGTTGGTAATGAGGCTTACCTGGGACTTGCATATCTTCTGGACTTAACAAACTGTAAATACAAAGAAAAGAAAATCAACTTCATCTAATATGTTATTTCCTTTTATTTAAGCCACAAATTTGAAGCCATATTTATACTGAGTGTAGATGAAAGCAGACAAATAAAGCCTAGCAAATAATTCTAGCTCTTCTAGCCATGAAAACTTTGGCTTGTCCAAAGTTACCCATTAGCCACCTGAGTAAGTTTCACTGCCAGCCAATAACCTGTGATTATTCAGGAAATACCCTGAGAGCCAGCCGGGGAGGTATACTGAAATCAGAAGCTTCTGTCAAGTATAATAGGCACATCAGCATATGTGTGAAAGTGCTGGAAGAACAGAAACAGCTGAGGCAATCACAGTCAAAGGAATATAGTCAAATCCTTCTTCTGCTCTTTAGACAAAAGTAAGTGAATAAATGAGCCTACTCTGTATGCTTAGTGAAGCTGGAATTTCATGGCTACATGTGTTGTGTATCCTGCGACCATTTGTTCATTCATCCCACAAACAGGAGCTTCCTGGGTAAGCATTTATGTAAACATCTCAAAAAGTGCTTGAAAGTGGGTTAGAAGCTTGTTAAAGTAGCTTGGGATACGAAGGAGCTAGAAGGGGAATGAATAATGTCTCCTCAGGGAGCTCTCTGGGAAGCCAGAACTGAGCCCCAGGAACTGGTACCAGGTCCAGTCAGAAGCTGATATCTTCACTAGTCATCTGGAAAAGTGAATCAATGGCTCATTGATAAAATGCACAGTTGAAGTGAAATGATTGATTGGATGTAAGAAAGCAGAGAAATTAGTGATGTTGATAAAATGAGATGCAACTTAGGGAAATGCTTGCTCATCTGTAACACAGAAAATCAGCATGTGAAACTCATTTAATGGGAATAATCAGTTGGGAAAGCATCACTGCCAGTGGAAGCCTGGAGGTGATGCCAGGAAGGTTAGACAGAAGGTGGGAGGCCCAGCCAGGATGATCACAGTTTGGAAAGACGTCATGACAGCCAGCCAGTGTTCATGCACCATGGCACAGCTGGCCACAGTTCCTGACACCAAGCCATAGCCTCTGAAGTCCACTTTGCTGCTACCTGTCCAGCCTGTTCTATGCCTTCTAGCTCTGGCTGGAAAAATGGCTCTATGTAGGCTTCCCCTTACTGCTCTGCATAATAAGTTGATGATGTCCAACACTGCTGCTTTGGGGCCAATATCCAGGGCAGAATTGTGACCCAGACCCAGGATTGAAGATTAAGAGCATTCCTGGATAGACCTGGGAATTGCATCCTGATCTCTGGCCTACAGCTGATTATGAGTTTTCTGAGGTAAAGTTAGAACCAATCAAGACTCAAACTACTTTTGATTCCAGCATTTGTAGAAAGTAGATCCCAAAGTCTCTGCTGTTTGCTAGTATGCATTACATCTATCAGCTGATAAGCATACCCTAATTTTTCTGAATAAATTTGCATTTGTACTCATACTTGTAGCTTTGTGCTGACCTTGCTCCATTAGTTCCCTTATTAACGGTCACTCTACTGAGCTCGTGCAGAGACCACTGCTCATTAGTTGAGAACAATAGTGTACACTGTGGACTGGGTAAGTGGAAAATAAAAGCCTCTGGATCCTCATTAATATGTGTAAGCTCTCTCCTCAATACATGGGGCAAGAATCATTGCATTCCTAAATTTTTCCAAATCAAGTTAAATTTTGCATGCATTTTCATTGAGGATATTTAATATCTAAATTTACAAGAAGGTTGAGGGATATATTCAATCCAGAAAAATGAAGAAGGGCCTTTGGTCTTGCGTCCATCATGATTAGGACTGGAAAAGGTCAGTTTTCATTGGAACGTCTGATGCTAAAGCTGAAGTTCTAATACTTTGGCCATCTGATGTGAACAGCTGACTCATTGGAAAAGACCCTGATGTGGAGAAAGCTTGAGGGCCAGGAGAAGGGGGAGACAGAGGATGACTATCACTGACTCAATGGACGTGAGTTTGAGCAAACTCTCAGAAATTGTGGCAGACAAGGAAACCTGGCGTGCTGCTTTCATCACATCTAAAAGAGTTAAACACGACTTAATGACCGAACAACAACAAATGTTGTCCCAGAGGTCTCTGAGACTGTTCTCATTTCTTTTCATTCTTTTTCTTTATTCTTCTCTGCAGCAGTTATTTCCACTATTCTATATTCCAACTCACTTATCCATTCTTCTCCCTCAGTTATTCTATTGTTCCTTCAAATATATTTTTCATTTCAGTTATTGTATTGTTCATTAGTATTTGTTTTTTAGTTCTTCTAGGTCCTTGTTAAACGTTTCCTGTATCTTTTCAATCCATGCTTCCATTCTATTTCTGAGATCTTGGATCATCTTTACTACCATTCTGAATTCTTTTTCAGGTAAATTATCTATTTCCTCTTCATTTATTTGATCTTTTGGATTTTTACCTTGCTCCTTTAATCTGTAACATATTTCTCTGTTTTCTCATTTTGTCCGTCTTACTGTGTTTGTGATCTCCTTTCTGCGGGGGGCAGGATCCTAGTTCCTCTTTCTTCTAGTGTCTGCCCCCTGGTAGGTGAGGTTGGTCCAAGGCCTTATGTAGGTTTCCTGATGGGAGGGACTGGTGCCTGTGCTCTGGTGGATGGAATTGAGTCTTGATTCTCTGATGAGCAAGGCTGCATCAGGTGGTAAGCTTTGGGGTGTCTGTGAGCTTAGTATGACTTTAAGTAGCCTATCTGCTATTAGGTGGGGCTGTGTTCCTTGTCTCTCTTGTTGTTTGGTATGGGGTGTTGAGCACTGGAGCCTAGAGGCAGTTTGGTTAAGCCAGGTCTTGATTTGAGATGGAGATCTCCAGACAAGCTCACACCAATTATTATTCCTTGGATCTGGGAATTCTCTGTCAGCTAGCGTCTTGGACTTGGTGTTCTTACCCCAGAGGTTCAGGCTCAACCCCAGAAAATCAAGACTCTGCAAGCCATGTGGTGCAACCAGCAAAAACAAGAAAAGAAGAGGAGAAAATAAACAGGTAAAAAACCCCAAGACAAAATGATAAAAGAAAACCAACCAAAGAAATAAAAGATACAAGAGGACAACATTACATGCAAAAGAACCCCAAAACTAAACTAAAAAGCACAAAAAAAGAACAAAAACATAACACAAACTAAAAAAATAAAAAACAAACATTAAATAAACATGTAAGAACAATGAAAATAGTACAATACAAAATGAAGACAAAACAACAAAAAAGTAAACAGAAAAAAAATTTTAAGTTAAATTTTTTAAAAAAGAAAAAAGTAAAAAAATATAAAACTACAACAGAATAAAGAATAGTAATAATGATATTTTCCTGAAGTCTCTGCTGTCAGTGTCCTTGTCCCCCAGTGAGCCACAGCCAACCTTCACTTCTCTAGGAGGCCCTCCAATATTTCTAGGTAGGTCTCTGGACCCACCAAAGGCACTGTGGGGCAGCTCAGACTCTGTTGTCCATCTCCTGTTGTGTACTTTCCCCGAAAGTCCACAGTTGCTAAAATTAGACTGGTCTCAGTTGTGGGAGTACTTACTGTCCATTCAGATACTCCACAGATCCAGGATTTACAAAACAGCTTGTGTGGCTGCACAAAGAGATTTCTGTTCCTCTTCCTTAGTCACACAGCCCCTGAGACTCAGATTTGATTTGGGCCCCACCTCTAGGTGTGGGCCACACCCAGGTGTTTGTTCCCCACCCAGGTGAGAAGGAACAAAAGCAGTGGCTGACTGGGGCTCTCAGGCTGATTTGGGGAACTTATTCACACAGGCTGGGGAGGAATAAGGAAGCCACAACTAGGGTGTACACAAAGACCCTGAGGTGGCAGGAACTGACAGGAAGATAGACTGGGACATGCTCTCTCTGGTGGGAGTCCCTCCAAGTACCCACAGAGGCAGGGACTGTCCAATCAGCGAGGGGTTGTAATGGCCCCTTGCACATTCAAAAGTGGTGCCTCATTTCCTAGGCAGACCATGCTTCCTCTAAGAGCATTCCTCACCGTGGAGACCCTCACTCCCATCCCCTCAGGTTGTTCCTGTATAGCCAAGAGCAGTCCTCTCCCAAGATCCACTCTCCTAACTGCATTAGGAGCACTTGGCCCCCACCAGCACTGGCAGCTTCCTGTCTCAGGCTGGGGTGCCCAGGGCAGATTCCAGAGGCAGCTTTCATGGTGGCAGCGCTCAGGACTCTGGAGCTTGCATGGGTTGAAGAGGCCTTGGCTTGAAGGGTGGATGAACCGCCTCAAATGGGGTGCCCTCCCAGTACCCATAGAGGCAAGGGGCCAGCAGGTGGAGAAGGGAATTGCAATGGTGACCCCATGCCTTGCACACTACTCAACCATAGTGCCTTGATCTATAGTGCTCCAGTTTCTTCTGAAAACTTTCCCTGTTGTGGATCTTCTTACTCCTGTCCCTCAGGCTTTCTCCTCACAGCCAGCAGCTGTCCCCTCCCTGGGTCCACGCTCCAAACCCCACTTCCCAGCACCCAGTCCCTTCTGCATCAGGAGACATATAACCCAGGATGTTGTGCACAGGCAGTGGCGTAGACCACGTGTGCAGCTCTTCCTTTGTCCCGCCTTCCACAGACGGAGCTTCATTTTCCTCTGATCCCCCAAAGATTCCTTTCTGCCCCAGCTGACTTCCTCACCATGAATGGGCTTTTCTGAGTGTGGGAAGCTCTCCTCACCTTCAGTTCCCCAGCAGTGGTGCTGGTCTCCTTCTGTTTCCTCTTTTTTTTTTTTTTTTTTTCATTCTATCTAGTCAGGTGAGGATTTTTCTTATCCTTTTAGGTGTCTGAGGTCTTCCACTAGTGTTCAGCTGGTGCTTTTTGAGAATTGTTCCATTTATAGGAGTATTCTTGATGTTCTCGTGAAGAGAGGCAAATTCCATGTCCTCCTAGTCAAGATCCTTCTGGTAGCCCTCACATCACTTTGGTTCAGACCTCCTTAACCTTAATCCCCCTTTATGGCACTGAGTCCAGGATGAATGTTCCTTCTTGTTTGGTGACATAAAGAGATCCAGCTTTGAGAATCCAGTGGTGTGGAGGATGTCCAATGTGAATTTCAAAAAGTCTGGCCCAGCTGTGATGAACTTAACTTGAGAGGACCCTTCTCTTGGTTTGTATTTGCTACTGGAACCAAAACCGTGTGTGTATGTGTGCTAAGTCACTTCAGACATATATGACTCTTTGCAACCCGATGGACTGTAGCCTACCAGGCTCCTCTGTCCATGGGATGTTCCAGGCAAGAATATTGGAGTGGGTTGCCATGCCCTCTTCCAGGGGATCTCCCCAACGCAGGGATCAAACTTGTGTCTCTTTTGTCTCCTGCATTGGGAGGCAGGTTCTGTACCACTAGCGCCACCTGGGAAACCTGAAGCCAGAACCATTGCTTGTCAAATCATGACTGGATGACCCTTCCAACTTTCAAGAGAAAAGATTTAACATTTCAAAACCCCTGCAGCTTTTCTTTCTGTTGCTCATGATATGAAGCCTCCACTCTAGTCAGACCACAGCCCAGTTCTCTGATTCCTGCTCCAGTGTCTTTCCCTTGGAGCCATCACAGTTGCTGCTGCTGAGATTACATTTAATGGCACCCTCAATTAACCTGACAGGATCCAGTCCTCCCAAACTGAGAGAAGAGGCTTAAGGCAGGAAACTGAAAATGGCCTTTATGTTCCTGGCTTTTTCTGCAGGTAAATCTCTCAGAAAATTGCTGTTTTATTGTTTCCAGGCACTTGGCTCATATTATACCAACAAGGCCTAGAAGGTTCTGTCAACCCGTCCGTCAGCTTTTACAGGATAAGAGCTTTTGGGAAACATGAAAATTACTCAACAAACGGGAACTGTTAATGACATGGTCCATGTAAACACCAAATTTTGGACATTTCCTTCTTGCAGCTTCCCCTAGCTAAAAATGATGCAAAACACTGTTGTAAAGGCAGCTTTTAAAATAACTACATGTGGGTGTGTCTGCGTGTGCGTGCTTCTGTGTGTCTGTGTGTGTGCTCCAAGGGAAGAATGGAGCCAAAGGCATGGGGAATTTTCAAAGGAAATGAATCATTGTGTTCTCCCTGGAAACTGGACACTATAAAACCCAGAATTATTATAATCTTTATTGCAGTAATGGGTCATCAGATATTTTCCCCTTTAAAACTATCTTATTTAAGCACTTTTTAGTTTTTCTCCATGCATCTGAATAGCATGAGTTGTCCGGAAAACAATGTCAATAATTTAGCTGGAAGATAAAAGCTCTAAGTTTGGAATATGTTGAGAATTTTTAATATTTAATGGGTAATGAATTGTTATTTCCCTGAATAAAATCCACCATCACAAGGTAGCAAGATGCCTAAACTTCACCTAAACTGTCTCTGGTGTACTTTGTACATCAGCTGCTATAAAATGCCCTGGCTTGCCATTTAGAAATGAAACTACTTCTTGGCAAGTAATTCAATACCTTGGATTTCCTCGAGGAACATAACAGGAAAAAATTGAGAAAGGCTACTTGGTAATTGGGCTTCCCTTGTGGCTCAGCTGGTAAAGAATCCGCCTGCAATGTGGGAGACCTGCATTTGATTCCTGGGTTGGGAAGAGCTCCTGGAGGAGGGAAAGGCTGCCCACTCCAGTATGCTGGCCTAGAGAACTGTTTCAAAGAGTTGGACACGAATGAGCGACTTTCGCTTCACTTAGTAATTATGTTGTCATTTTTGCTGCTTTTATTCCCATAAACACAAATTTTATCCTAATTCTGTAATGATGTGCCTAGATGTTTGCTTCCTGTATGATTCCCTGTGCACAGCAGGCACAGTGAACCTCTTAATTATTCCAATGCAGCCACAGTGAGCTTATGCCAGAAAAAAAATCAGAAACAAGAATTTCACACAGGCATTTGGATAACTCCCACTGTTGTAATTGTAAACTAAACACTAGTTGTTTTTTAAAAATAAATTGTCTAAGTTAATGTGTCATTACTGCTCCATACATTGTTAACAAGGGTGACTTGCATTTGATTTTTAAGTGTACATTCACACAGTTTTGGGGAAGCTTTCAACAAATTGTCTGCATACCTAAAGAAGTTTGCATGTTTTATTTCCACTCAGAAGAAAAGAAAAAAAGTATTTTTATTTGTATAATTTTTATTAAAATGATGTTTTAAGATGTTTATGAGGATATTTTACTCAGAATATATAGGATATGTGTGGTAGGTAAAAAGAGCTACTAGTGATAAAAGTCTGAAAGTTGCTATCAAAATGATTTCAAAGATATTTTCTAGTTCCAATAACCCATAGTAATGGGGAGAAGGGGTAATATAGAGGAGTGAATACATCTGTAGTTTGAAAATATTCTTATTAAGATGCAAATCTTATTAAAGAGGTTGGTAAACAACATCTTTCAAAAATTAATTAAAATAATTATAGATAACATCTTCATTTGTTCATTACTAGGTTAAATCTTATGAAACTAATATTTTCAAAGGTCAGAAATTGTCAAATATGGGAAATTTTTCTTATGTTAAGCCTAATATTTTCTTCTTTTCATGTATCATTATGTATATCCTTGCTATGTGTCAGTATTGATGTGAGTTTATAATAAAATACAACTATAATAAATCCATAGCACAAACTGTGAAAGAACAAGGGCTATGTAACTACATGGAAGTGATCGTTGTTTTGAAATTTTAGTCTAAGGGCAGCGTCCACAGTCAAACAGAAAATCTAACTCAGAATTTCCTGGAAGCCAAAACAAAACTGGAACAAAAATTACATAACTCTTACCTATTAAAAATACAAAGATATTCACAGATGAAAGTCAAACTTCCTACCTGTTAAGAGAAATATAGCAAGTGTGTGCTCAGTTGTGTCTGACTCTTTGCAACCCTATGGACTGTAGACTACCAGGCTCCTCTGTCCATGCACTTTTTGAATTAAGAATACTGGAGCCGGTTTCCGTTTCCTACTCCATGGGATCTTCCTGATCCAGGAATCTAACCCACATCTCTTGCATCTCCTGCATTGGCAGGTAGATTCTTTACCACTAGCGCCACCTGGGAAACACTTTCATATGAAAGGTATTTCTAAATTTAATGCCTAATATTTTTATAATGTCTTGTAGTGTATAAATATTTCTTTTAGTAATTTGATTGAACTTAACAAATCAGTTGGGGCTTCCCCGTGGCTCAGGGATAAAGCATCCACCTACACTACAGGAGCCACAGGAGACTGGGATTCAATCCCTGGGTCAGAAGATCCCCGAAGCAGGCATGGAAATCCACTCCAGTATTCTTGCCTGAGAATCCCATGAACAGAGCAGCCTGGCGGGCTACAGTCCATGGGGGTCACAAGGAGGACAGGACTGAAGCAACTTCACACCCACACACACAATGAAACAATCGGCATGGTGAAAAGAAGACTGTGGAGAGGAGCTGGAGGTAGTGCACCTCTGCTCTTGGAGAAGAAAGGAGCGCTCTTCCCAAGGAGGGCTTTCCCCTGGCATCTTGATTCACGTACTCACTAAACTACTTTGGTTTCTAAAGTATGGGGTTCCATATTAGAAAAAAGTCATTTGATGTTGTGAAGTATTAAATTGATTTTCAAATAAAAACTAAACTAATGAGCACTGGGCCAGTTAAGTTGATTTCTCCCACCCAAGAATCTGGATAAACTGATATCAGATTTCCAGATTTGTTGAGTTGGGAAAATAAATTAGGAAATGAAAATGCAAGAAGGTAAAAGCAAAGTTGGAAATATTTTTTATAGGTTTACTTCTCTAGACATTCTTACACCACATTACAATATCAATATGTGTTAAAGAGAATAGCTTTCACTTTTATTGAGATATAATTGACACATAACATTGTAAAACTTTAAGGTGTACAACATTTTGATTTGCGTATTGCAAAATGATTCCAAGGAAAGGGATGCAAGGAAGGGAATATTAATCACATGTCGTTTGTTCTGTTGGTAGTCTTAGCGTTGGGTGCTGGGAGTGGAGAGATTTCAGGTGGCTTCTGATGGATACTTTTTTGAGGACTCTGGAAAGAAGACAAGGAAGGTTGGTGGAAGCAGACAGAGAGGAAAAAATTACTGGTTGGCGGGCCTTTGACAGACCCTGGGAATGGGACGGTGACTTTACCATCAGATATTTCATCAATCATTTTACTAATAAGTAGCTGAATGATTCAGAGAAGGCAATGGCAACCCACTCCAGTGTTCTTGCCTAGAGAATCCCTTGGACAGAGGAGCCTGGTGGGCTGCTGTCCATGGGGTCACACAGAGTCAGACATGACTGAAGCAACTCAGCATGCATGCATGTATTCAAAATGATTACCGCCATAGCAGTATCTAACACCTGTATCATGTTACATAATTACCATTCCTTTTTCTGTGGTAAGAACTTGTAAGATCTAATCTCTTAGCAACTTTCAAGCATATAATACAGTATTATTAACTATGATCACTATGCTGTACTTTTCATTACCAGAACTTCTTAAAACTAGGAGTTTGTACTCTCCTTCCCCTCTATCCCCACCTCCACCCCACGGCAGCCACCATTCTAGTATCTGTTTCTATGAGTTCAGCATTTTTATATTCCACATATAAGTGACATCACATGGTATTTGTTTTTCTCTCTCTGACATTATTAACTTAGCTTAATGCTGTCAAGTTCAATTCACATTGTTGCACACAGCAGAATCTTCATCTTTCTCATGGCCAAATATATGTATACAGATATACTGGAATGTAAAAGTAGGAAATGAAGAGATACGTGGAGTAACAGGCTAGTTTTGCTTTAGAGTACAAAATGAAACAGAGCAAAGGCTAACAGAGTTTTGCCAGGAGAACACCCTGGTCATAGCAAACACCCACTTCCAACAACACAAGAGATGACTCTACACGTGGACATCAACAGATGGTCAATACCAAAATCAGATTGATTATGTTCTTTGCAGCCAAAGATGGAGAAGCTCTATACAGTTAGCAAAAACAAGACTGGGAGCTGACTGTGGCTCAGATCATGAACTCCTTATTGCAAAATTCAGACTTAACTTGAAGAAAGTAGGGAAAACCACTAAGCCATTCAGATATGACCTTAATCAAATTCTTTATGATTATACAGTGGAAGTGACTAGATTCAAGGGACTAGATCTGACAGACAGAGTCCCTGAAGAATTATGGACAGAAGTTCATAACATTGTACAGGAGGCATTGATCAAGACCATCCCCAAGAGAACGAAATGCAAAAAGGCAAAATGATTGTCTGAGGAGGCCTTACAAATAGCTGAGAAAAGAAGAGACATGAAAAACAAATGAGAAAAGGAAAGATATACCCATCTGAACACGGAGTTCCAAAGAATAGCAAGGAGAGATAAGAAAGGCTTCTTAAGTGAACAGTACAAAGAAATAGCAGAAAACAATAGAATGGGAATCTATAGAGATCTCTTCAAGAAAATTAGGGATACCAAGGGAACATTTCATGTGAAGATGGGCACAATAAAAGACAGAAATGATATGGGCCAACAGAAGCAGAAGACATTAAGAAGAGGTGGCAAAAATACACAGAACTGTACAAAAAAAGGTCTTAATGAGCTGAATAACCTTAATGGTGTGATCACTCACCTAGAACCAGACATCCTGGAATGCGAAGTCAACTGGGAATTAGGAAACACTGCTAAAAACAAAGCTAGTGGAGGTGATGGAATTCCAGCTGAGTTATTTCAAATCCTAAAAGATGATGCTGTGAAAGTATTGAACTTAATCTTTCAGCAAATTTGGAAAACTCAGCAGTGGCCACAAGAGTGGAAAAGGTCAGTTTTCATTCCAATCCCAAAGAAAGTGTAGCAGGAGGGGGAATCAAGGGCATTTGGGATGCTTCTTCATGTAACACACTTAGGCCTTCAAGGCCTACTTGGGCATGATCAGATACATACCACTGAGATTTGATGATGGAGTGCTGCTGTATACACCTAATTTTATACCAAGTTCATCATAGGTAGCTCAAGTCACCATAATAACTTGGTGGCCCATGGTTAAGCATTCAATCTCTGCTAAGGCTCAGTAACAGACCAAGAGCTGTTTCTCAAAAGAAGGCCAGTTACCTACAGAGGATGACAGGAAGTTGGTCCAAAATCCTAAGGACCTGCACTATGATTCTCCTATATTTGTTGTTGTTGTTTAGTCGCTAAGTTGTGTCTGACTGTTCTGTGACCCCTTGGACTTTTAGCACTCCAGGATCCTCTGTTCATGGGATTTCCCAGGCAAGAGTGCTGGAGTGGATTGCCATTTCCTTCTTCAGGGGATCTTCTTGACCCAGGGATCAAACTGGCATCTCCTGTATTGACAGGTGGATTCTTTACCACTGAGTCACTGGGGAAACCCATGATTCTCCTATAAGGACCTGCCAAAATCTCCAAACAGCATCCCTATCTGCCAACACTTCAAGGACCACTGCATCTGCTGGGTCACATGGCCCAGGTGACAAAGCAGCTTGCACAGCAAGGACTGGACCTGTGGCACAGTCTCCTCATACTCTGGCTCCACTCAGAATCAGCAGCTTCTTGAGTCACTCTGTAAATGGGCCACAGTAACACACTCCAAATGAGGAATATGTTACTGCAAAAATCCAGAACCCTAGTAGGCACTGTACTCTTTCTTACTTGCAGGAAAAGCCAAATGCAATAACTTATTCTTCACCTGAGAAGAGTTATCTCAACATGCCCAAACCACTGGAATCCTAGAAATTTCACTAAGGTAGAAGATTTCGGAATTTTTTGTCAGATTTATTTCTCACCTTCTGAGGTGCAAATTTCTAAAATAAGTTTAGAGTTGCTTCTTGCTCACTAAGTCCAACTGGCATAATGTCACCAATTTAAAGGACCAGTGTGATATCCAATGGAAGAGAAAGGTAATAAAGATGCTTACAAACTAAACGATGACATAGGGCTGCAGAGTTGATATACCCTTGAGGTTAAAAGTGAAAGAAAACTGTTTCTGGTGGCTCTTATTGACAGGCATGGAGAAAAAGGCACTTGCTAGATCAATAGCTGCACACCAGGTTCCAGGGATGTGTTAATTAGCAATAAAACCACATCTGGTACAGCAACTGCAGTTGGAGTTATCTAGTTAAGCTTATGATAACCCACTGTCATTCTTCAAAATCCATTTGCCTTCTGTACAAGCCAAATAAGTGAACTGAATGGAGATTTGGTAGAAATCACAACTCTGGCATTCTTCAAGTGCTTGATGGTGGCACTAATCTCTGCAATTCCTTCAAAAATGCAGTATTGCTTTTGGTTTACTCTTCTTCTGGGGCAGCAGATCTAATGGCTTCCAACTGGCCTTTCCCATCATAATAGCTCTCACTCCACAGATCATGCAACCTGTGTGAGGATTCGGCCAGTTGCTGAGTGTATCTATCACACTATTCATTCTTGACCTCGGAAATAACTACAGGACAGTTTTGAGGACCCACCGGTTCCACTGTGAGAAAGACATGAGCTAAAACTTCATTGATCACATGAACTACATAGTCCATGCAACAGATAAACCACAGTGATATTTTGGGGGGATTTCCTGGAATTAGTGTCATTTCAAAATTAGTGTCTAGAAGTCCTCCAAAGCTCTCACTATTTCCTTTTCCTCAGTGTACATTTACCCTGTAGGTCTTTTTGGGGAGGACTGGGAGAAAGATCAATGGTATATGTTTTGGCAATGTACCAAGATCCATCTTCAAGAAGATCCTGCCTCTCCCCTCCATTCAAAGAGCTCTGAGTTTATAAACTGTCAAGTGAGGAAATTGCTTGAAGGGCCATGACTTTTTTTTACCACTCAAGTTAGACTTTTTTTTCAGTCAACCTACCTAACATTTTTCTGCCTCTACAGATCAAATAAAAATGTATTAGGGACTTCCCTGGTGGTCCAGTGGCTAAGACTCCACACTACCAATGCAGGGGGCCTGGGTTCAATCCCTGGTCAGGGAACTAGATCCCACATGAATCACTAAGACCCAGCACAGCCAAAAAAATAAACAGATAAACTTCGTTAGCTAGGTCTTCTGAATAATTTGTGCAGCTTTTACATCAGCACTTGCTGCTTCATCTTGCACTTTTATGTTATGGTGACAGCTTCTTTCCTTAAATCTCATGAACCAACCTCGGCTAGTTTGAAACTTTTTCTGCAGCTGCCTTTGAATCCAAAACTTTGCTAACTGTTTGCTGCAAGAGGCCCAGCTACAGCACCCTCACCATTCTCAACCTTTATAGAATTGAAGAGGTCTTGCTCCTTGGAAGGAAAGCTGTGACAAACCTAAAAGCATATTAAAAGGCAGAGACATCAATCTACCAACAAAGGTCCACAGAGTCAAAGCTATGGCTTTTCTGGTAGTCATGTATGGATGTGAGAGTTGGATCATGAAGAAGGCTGAGCACTGGAGAATTGATGCTTTCGAACTGTGGTGCTGGAGAAGACTTGTTAGACTCCTTTGGACTGCAAGGTGATCCAACTAGTCAATCCTAAAGGAAATCAATCCTGAATATTCACTGAAAGGACTGATAATGAAGCTGAAGCTCCAATACTTTGGTCACCTTTTCATTGGAAAAGACCCTGAGAAAATCTTTCCTTGGAAAGACTGAGGGCAGGAGGAGAAAGGGGTGACAGAGAATGAGATGGTCGGATGGCATCACTGACTCAATGGACATGAATTTGAGCAAACTCTGGGAGATACTGAAAGACAGAGAAACCAGGCATGCTGCACTCTATGGGGTCACTAAGAGTCAGACATGACTTAATGACTAAACAACAAACAGCAACAAGGTCTTGCTATGTACAAATTGAAGTTTGACTTACAGGAATATTGCAGCTGGTTTGATATTCTATCTAGACCACTACAACTTTCACCATATCAGCAACAAAGCTATTTCATTTGTTTTATTATTTGTGTGTTCACTGGAGTATCACTTTATTCAGAAGATCTAGCTAACAAAATTAGTACTAATCAACAGATATTAAAAGTAGGCAAACAGCCTTTGAGGACTCATAGCTAGAGAGTCAATGCCTGGCTTCAAACCTTCAAACAATAGGCTAACTCTCTTATTAGGTGCTAATACAGTTAGTGATTCTAAGTTAAAATCAATGCTCCTTTGCCAGAACAAAAATCCTAAGTCCCTTAGAATTATGTCAAATATATTCCTATGCCTGTGCTCTATAAATGAAATAATAAAGCCTGGATAACATCACATCTGTATACAACATGATTTACTGAATATCTTAAGCTCACTGTTGAGGCCTGCTGCTCAGAAAAAAGATGTCTTTCAAAATATTGCTGCTCATTGACAAGGCACCTGGTCACCCAAGAGCTCTGATGGAGATGTATAATGAGATTAATATTGTTTTCATGGCTGCTAACACAACATCCATTTTGTAGCCCATGTATCAAGGAACAAATTCAACTTTCAAGGCTTATTACTTAAGAAATACATTTTGTAAGGTTAGAACAGCCATAGGTAGTTATTCCTCTGATGGATCAGAGCAAAGTAAATTGAAAACCTTCAGAAATGATTCACCATTCTAGATTTCATTAAGAACATTCATGAGTCATGGGAAGAAATAAAAATATCAACACTAGTGGAAGTGTGGAAAAAGTTAATTCTAATACGCATGTATGATTTTGAGGGGTTCAAGACTTCAGTGAAGGAAGTAATTACAAATGTGGTAGAAATAGCAAGAAATAGAAGTGGATTCTGAAGATGTAACTGAATTGCTGCAGTCTCATGATAAAAGTTGAACAGACAAGAAGTTACTTCTTATGAGTGAGCAAAAAAAAAAAAAAAAAGGTGTTTTCTTGAGTTAGAATCTACTTCTGGTAAAGATGTTATAAAGATTATTGAAATGACAACAAAATAGTTAAAATTAATATTCAAAAAAACTTAGTTGATAAAGCAGCATCAGGATTTGAGAGAATTTATTCCAATTTTAAAAGACATTTTACTGTGGGCAAAATGTTCTCAAAAACATTGCATGGTACAGAGAAATGATAGGAAGAGTTAATGAAAGCAGCAAATTTCACTGATGTCTTATTTTAAGAAATTGCCACAAGGTCTTTGATCAAGGACTTTCCAAGATGGCAGAAGGGTAGGAGGATGTGGAGTTCTCTCCCCACAAATGCATCAAGAGTACATTTGCAAATGGAACAATTCTCACAGAGGACCTGCTGAACACTAGAAGAGGACTTCAAGCACCTAAAAGGACAAGAGAGATGCCCACATAACCAGGTAGGATGAAAGGAAGAAGGGAAAGGAAAAGGAGAGGAAGTAGGATGGGACTACACTTCTGATGGGGAGTTGAAGGTAAGGAGAGGTTCCGCCATTCAGTGAAGTCCTCTCTCCCAAGCAGAGATCAGCAGGGACATAAGGGTACCTAGGAGGCTCAGAGGAGAGCACAGTGGCCAGTCTGTGGCAGGCAGGACAGAGCAAAACCTACACAGGTGGTCCATGCCACAGCCCTGCACACTCTGACCTGAGACAGATGTCTGCAAAGACACACAAGAGTCTGGCGCTGGAAGGTGAGATTTGGAGAGCAGACCTTGGGAGGGAACTGCTGTTGGCTGTGAAGAGACAGTCTGAGGGGATGAGAGTGAGGAGTTCCACAAGTAAGAGTGCTCGTGGAGGAAGCCTCAGCCATCACAGGAGCAAATCACCATTGTTGAGTGACCTGTAAAAGGCAGGGCCTCTCTCCTCACTGGCAGTTCCTTAAATTCCGTGCCTGCAAAATATCCAAAAGGATAAGTGTTCCTGCACTTGGGAACTGGGAGATGGGTCATGGGTCTGGCTTAAGGAACTGTGGGCTTTGTGGGCACATACGCATAGGGGCTGGGCCAGGCAAGAGTCTGAACTACCTCCATAGCTACATTAGCAGGTCCAGGTGCACAACTACTGCAGTCCTGGGACCTGATCTCAGTGAATCAGCACCAGTGGCCTGATGAAAACAGCACCTGAGAGTCACCAGGGCTGATTGCTAGCACATCCACAGTTAAGTTGGGACTGAGAGCAGTGCCAACGACAGTTTACTTTATAAGTCCACACAATGGACAAAAGGGGACACAATAGAGTATACTCATAGGTGAACAGCTCCAAAAGAGGAATACTCAGAGGCTTTTCTCTCACTGGGAGTGCTCCAATCTCAACTACCTCACACTGCAGATCAGAAACACAGCTAAGAAACAAATCTAGGCATCTCTAGCCCAACAACTAGGGAGTAGACCCCAACTTTGACAGGGAAGTGACAATCACAGAGAAAGGGAAGGACTCAATAAATCTCCAGAGCAGACTCTGGTCACCACAGCACCAGTCAATCCCTGTATCAAGGGGATAAACAAGCCTCTGGACCAACCTCACTAACCAGAGGGCAGACATCAGAAGCAAGAGGAACTATGATTTAACAGGAATACATGGCGTGATATATTTAAAGTGATAAAAGAAAATATCTACAACCAAGAACACTTACCCAGCAAGCTCTCATTCAGATTCAACAGAGAAATCAAAAGGTTTACAAACAGCAAAAGCTAAGAGAATTCAGCACCACCACATCAGCTTTACAAGAGCTAAAGGAACTTCTCCAGGTAAGAAACACAAGAGAAGAGAACAAAAGAGGAAGAGAAAAAAAAGACCTACAAAAACAAACCCAGGAAGAGGGTGCAGAAGAAGATGGTGGAAGAGTAAGATGGGGAGATCACCAGCCTCTCCACAAACACATCAAAAACTCATCAAGATATGGAACAACTCCTTCAAAGCAATCTCTAGGTGATAGCAGAAGACCCCAGGCTTCCAGTGGGGCAGGCTAAGCTCCCTGGAATGAGGTAGGAGAGAGGATGGAGACATAAAAAGGGAAATGATGGAGAACTTCTGGATAGGAACTTGTGCAGTGAGGGAGAGAGGGAGTTGTGAAGCAGGAAGAGTTCCTATGCACTGGGAAGCTCCCTCCTCACAGAGGGGCCCAAGAGGGAATTGCATAATCTCAGAAAGCCAGGCAAAGTAGGGACTTAAGAGGGCAGAAGCCAGAGAAAGCTGTACTTCTCAATCCATAAACAGCTCACAGACTGTGGCCCACCAGATAGCAGTCTTGGGGAATGAAGAGAAGCACACAGAAGCCCAGTGGTGCAGAGAGCGGGCCTGGGGTGCTCAGAGAGGCATAGCATAAAAACCTCTCCAGTGCACACAACCCTCGTGGTGCAGAGGGCACACCCAGGGAGCCAAAAGTAGAACACACAAGTCCTGTGACATACAGGGAAGGCCCAGGGAGCCGAGACAAGTGCACACAAGATCTGTAACATAGAGGGCGAGCTCAGGGGGCTGAAGGAACTTCACACAAGTCTCTGTGATGCAGAGGGCAGGGTCCAGGGGGCCAAGAAAAGAGCCACACAAGCCCCTACCTAGCAAGCGTCAGCCTTCAGTGCAGGGCAGGATGGGGGAACAGAAGCACTGGTAAAGAATCCAGGGACAGGTAGGGGGCAGGGGGCAATTAAGATATGCTAAGGGGGTCACTTCAACGTGGGTGTGGAAATAGACATGTCTAACACTGCCAAAGCCAGAAGGACTGCCCAAAGACATACTGAACCCATAGACACCCCAAAACTTACTACTGAATACTGCATTGCCCTTCAGAGAGACGAGATCCAGCTCCATCAACCAGAACACAGACGTAAGCTCTCCCAACCAGGAAAACATCACAGGACACTAATCCAACCCCATCCATGGGGGCAGACTCCACAACAAGAAGAACTATGACATTGAGAACTTTTTTCTTATAAATCACACTGTATATTCCCCCTACATATTTCTACCTTCACATTAGCTTTTTGTGATGCGGTGGAGTTTTCTTCTTTGTTATCTCTTGTTATTTTTTTAAAAAAAAGAAAACTCTTTTTCAAGATATTTTTTCTCTCTTTCACTCTTTTTTTTGTGATTTTTCTGATTTTGCTTTTGATGTATTTTACCACCTTTTTTATAGTTCTTTACCAGTTGTAGCTATTCCTGAATATATAAATCTTTTTCACATATGTCTATTTATCTTTTCTTTTCTATTTTTCTTTTCTCCCTTTATTTTACCCTCCCACACACCCCCTCCTTTGCTCTTTTCTCTCCCTTCTCTTTTTTTCTTTCTTTCTCTTCTTTTTTTCCTTCACTGTCTTTTTTCACCATGTAAGTTAAATTGTTGTGCTCTCTTTGCTATATTCCCCAGTTGGCAATCTGCTCAGGCTCAGTTTTCCAGATTGAACATTAGTTAGCTCTGCTTTTAACTGGGTGATATCACTTTTGGTTTCCCTTGTCCACCAAGTCAATCTCTTGTACTCTTTTCTTTAGAACACTTTGGTTATAACTGTGTGTATGGAAGTGGATGTATATGTGCCATTATTTCTGTAATTACCAGCTTGATCTGCTTGATCTCCTCCCACTAGAACACAGGCACAAGTCACCCCAAACAAGCAGTCAACACAAATCACTCAACCAACTTTTCCCTCCAAGGTCAAAACCCAAAAGGAAGGAAAAATACAACCCTGAAGCCTGGGAAAAGGAGACCTTAAGTGGAGCAAGTTAGAAAAAAAATGAAAAGACAGAGAAATACATCACAAATGAAAAAGTTAGAAATTCACAAGACCAAATAAATAAATGAAGAGGATATAAGCAATCTATTTGAAAGAGAATCCAGAATAATGATACTAAAGATGTTCCAAAGACTTAGAATGGAGAGAATGCAAGAAATAATTAACAGAGTTAAGAAAACACCAAGGACATAGAAGAAATAAAGAATAAGCAAACAGAGATAAATAAATAACAAAACTACTGAAATTAAAAATACTCTAGAAGGAACCAGTAGCAGAATAACTGAGGCAGAAGAATGGATAAGTGAGCTGGAAGATAGAATAGTGGAAATAATGCTGAAGAGCAGAATAAAGGGAAAAGAATGAAAAGAACTGAGGATAGCCTCATAGACTTTGGGGACAATATTAAATGCACCAACATTCAAGTTATAGGAAACTCAGAGGAAGAAGAAAAAAAGAAAGGCATTGTGAAAATTCAGACAGGTAAGTTTAGCTAGAGAAATTGAGCTGTTCTTTGCATAATGAGGCCAGGAACAGTTCAAACAGATGCAAAGACCACTTGAAAAAGAAGATGAATTTGCTCTGCCTCTCCCGCATCATCTCAAGACTTTAGAAAATAAAATTAGGAAAAATATTTCAGTAATCAGCAGGCCCCAAACCCAAACCAAAAATCGAACCTGAGACTTTAAAAGGCGAGCAGAGCAATGGGCGGTAAAGGAAAACTGCCGGTGGCGTCTCTGAACAAACCCGGGCAGCGCAAGCAGGAAGCCCACCTCAGGGAGACCCTCTCTCGGTTTTCAGAAGGACGCTTTGAAGCTTCATTTCCCTGCAGTTTCCACCCGCGCTCCGAGACTGCAACCGCGGGACGCGGGGCGGTGGGGACAGAAAGCCGGGGAAGCAGACGGCGGAGGCGGAGACCAGACAGGAGCTTGGAGCCGGAGGGAGAACGTGGCCCGGAGGCCGCTGCTGTTGTCCGGGGTGCTGAAAAGCCAGGGACGACCCAGGCGGCGGCGGCCACTTGCCTCTCCCGGAGCGCTGGCAGGGGTTCCGGGTGCGCACCTGCTAAGCCCGTCCTGGGCTGGGGCCTGGAGGTGCCCACCGGTGAGGTGCCCACCGGTAATGTCCCCACAGCAGACCCTTAATGGGGAAATGATGAGGGCAGAGAGCATCTCGGGCACAACGTACAGGATCCCGGTGCCCCCTCCCCACTATTCTGCACAGCCCTGCGCCGCGACCCCTCCACCTGTGCGCAGACTCTAGCCGCCTCACCGCGGTGCGGGCGAGCGGAGCGTCAGACCAGCCTGGCGCGGGCGGAGGGGCGGGGCGTGGGAGGAAAGCAGCACCGGTTCCGGGATTGCAGGGTGGAGGCAATGGCGAGAACACCAGCCACATATCCTACCGGCCGCTCTGCGTCCTCACCTTCAAACGTACTGGTGACAGAAGCTGGGAGTCTGGCTAGAGGAGAGTTTCTCTATCTTGCTGCCCCTTCCCCTCTACACCTCCCTCCTCTCCCAACTGTCCACCCCACTCTGCTCCGTGGTCCTGGTACCGTGCTTCTTTGAGCTCCTGGGGTGGTTCGCGAGGAGAGGACTGCGGAGTTGGGACGTTTTCCCCAAGTACCTTCACTCTAGGAGATGGCTCACTCTGTATAGAGCTGAGAGTAGTCTCACCTCCTCCCTTCCATCTTGGGCCTCACAGTGACTAAGCAGACCAGCCCCAGTACAGACTCTCCAGGGGGGTATGTGGAAGGGGCCGGGGGCGGGGGGTAGAAATACTGTTACCAGGGTAGTAATTTCTTAGAGTCATCATACCTAAGAGTCATCATACCTAATCATATAGATTTGACCATACCTGCCAAGGTCAATCCACAATCAGAGGGGTTCTCTCCAAGTCTTCTATTAGTGAACTGTTTTCCATTATAGCCTTCTCTAAGGAGTGTTCACGTTTATTTCAAGTAAAACAAAAATAAAATAAAATAAAAGGAGGGATGTAGCCATGGAATACTGTCTTCAGTTCAGTTCAGTCGCTCAGTGTCCAACTCTTTGCAACCCCATGAACCGCAGCATGCCAGGCCTCCGTGTCCATCATCAACTCCCAGAGTCCACCCAAACACATGCCCATTGAGTCGGTTGTGCCATCCAACCATCTCATCCTCTGTCATCCCCTTCTCCTCCTGCCCTCAATCTTTCCCAGCATCAGGATCTTTTCCAATGAGTCAGCTCTTCACATCAGGTGGCCAGACTATTGGAGTTTCAGCTTCAACATCAATCCTTCCAATGAACACCCAGGACTGATCTCCTTTGGATGGACTGGTTGGATCTAATTGCAGTCCAAGGGACTCTCAAGAGTCTTCTCCAACACCACAGTTCAAAAGCATCAATTCTTCGGTACTCAGCTTTCTTCACAGTACAGCTCTCACATCCATACACAACCACTGGAAAAACCATAGCCTTGACTAGATGGACCTTTGTTGACAAAACATCTCTGCTTTTTAATATGCTGTCTAGATTGCTCATAACTTTCCTTCCAATGAGTAAGCGTCTTTTGATGTCATGGCTGCAGTCACCATCTGCAGTTATTGTGGAGCCCAGAAAAATCAAGTCAGCCACTGTTTCCCCATATATTTTCCGTGAAGTGATGGGACCAGATGCCATGATCTTAGTTTTCTGAATGTTGAGCTTTAAGCTAACTTTTTCACTCTCCTCTTTCACTTTCATCAAGAGGCTCTTGAGTTCTTCTTCACTTTCTGCCATAAGGGTGGTGTCATCTGCATATCTGAGGTTATTGATATTTCTCCAGACAATCCTGATTTCAGCTTGTGCTTTATCCAGCCCAGCGTTTCTCATGATGTACTCTGCATAGAAGTTAAATAAGCAGGGTGACAATATACAGCCTTGATGTACTCCTTTTCCTGTTTGGAACCAGTCTGTTGTTCCATGTCCAGTTCTTTTTTTTTTTTTTTAATAAATTTATTTTAGTTGGAGGTCAATTACTTTACAATATTGTATTGGTTTTGCCATACATAAACCTGTATCCACCACAGACACACACGTGTTCCCCATCCTGAATGCCCCTCCTTCCTCCCTCCCCGTACCATCCCTCTGGGTCGTCCCAGTGCACCAACCCCAAGCATCCAGTATCATGCATTGAACCTGGACTGGCGACTCGTTCGTATATGATATTATACATGTTTCAATGCCATTCTCCCAAATCATCCCACCCTCTTCCTCTCCCACAGAGTCCAAAAGACTGTTCTATACATCTCTGTCTCTTTTGCTCTCTCGCATGCAGGGTTATCATTGCCATCTTTCTAAATTCCATATATATGCGTTAGTATACTGTATTGGTGTTTTTCTTTATGGCTTACTGCACTCTGTATAATTGGCTCCAGTTTCATCCACCTCATTAGAATTGATTCAAATGTATTCTTTTTAATGGCTGAGTAATACTCCATTGTGTATATGTACCACAGCTTTCTTATCCATTCATCTGCTGGTGGACATCTAGATTGCTTCCATGTCCTGGCTATTATAAACAGTGCTGCAATGAACATGAGTCTCTTTCAGTTCTGATTTCCTCGGTGTGTACCCAGCAGTGAGATTGCTGGGTCATAAGGCAGTTCTATTTGCAATTTTTTAAGGAATCTCCACACTGTTCTCCATAGTGGCTGTATTAGTTTGCATTCCCACCAACCGTGTAAGAGGGTTCCCTTTTCTCCACACCCTCTCCAGCATTTATTGCTTGTAGACTTTTGGATAGCAGCCATTCTGACTGGCCTGAAATGGTACCTCATTGTGGTTTTGATTTGCATTTCTCTGATAATGAGTGGTGTTGAGCATCTTTTCATGTGTTTGTTAGCCATCTGTATGTCTTCTTTGGAGAAATGCCTGTCTAGTTCTTTGGCCCACTTTTTGATTGGGTCGTTTATTTTTCTGGAATTGAGCTTCAGAAGTTGCTTATATATTTTTGAGATTAATTGTTTGTCAGTTACTTCATTTGCTATTATTTTCTCCTATTCCGAAGGCTGTCTTTTCACCTTGCTTATAGTTTCCTTTGTTGTGCAGAAGCTTTTAAGTTTAATTAGGTCCCATTTGTTTAATTTTGCTTTTATTTCCAATATTCTGGGTGGTGGGTCATAGAGGATCCTGCTGTGATGTATGTCAGAGAGTGTTTTGCCCATGTTCTCTTCTAGGAGTTTTATAGTTTCTGGTCTTATGTTTAGATCTTTAATCCATTTTGAGTTTATTTTTGTGTGCTGTGTTAGAAAGTGTTCTAGTTTCATTCTTTTACAAGTGGTTGACCAATTTTCCCAGCACCACTTGTTAAAGAGATTGTCTTTACTCCATTGTATATTCTTGCCTCCTTTGTCAAAGATAAGGTGTCCATAGGTGCATGGGTTTATCTCTGGGCTTTCTATTTTGTTCCATTGATCTATATTTCTGTCTTTGTGCCAGTACCATACTGTCTTGATGACTGTTGCTTTGTAGTAGAGCCTGAAGTCAGGAAGGTTGATTCCTCCAGTTCCATTCTTCTTTCTCAAGATTGCTTTGGCTGTTCGAGGTTTTTTGTATTTCCATACAAATTGTGAAATTATTTGTTCTAGCTCTGTGAAAAATAACGTTGGTAGCTTGATAGGGATTGCATTGAATCTATAGATTGCTTTGGGTAGTATACTCATTTTCACTATATTGATTCTTCCAATCCATGAACATGGTATATTTCTCCATTTATTAGTGTCCTTTTTGATTTCTTTCACCAGTGTTTTAGTTTTCTATATATAGGTCTTTAGTTTCTTTAGGTAGATATATTCCTAAGTATTTTATTCTTTTTGTTGCAATGGTGAATGGAATTGTTTCCTTAATTTCTTTTTCTACTTTCTCATTATTAGTGTATAGGAATGCAAGGGATTTCTGTGTGTTGATTTTATATCCTGCAACTTTACTATATTCATTGATTAGCTCTAGTAATTTTCAGGTGGAGTCTTTAGGGTTTTCTATGTAGAGGATGATGTCATCTGCAAACAGTGAGAGTTTTGCTTCTTCTTTTCCAATTTGGATTCCTTTATTTCTTTTTCTGCTCTGATTGCTGTGGCCAAAACTTCCAGAACCATGTTGAATAGTAGCAGTGAAAGTGGGCACCCTTGTCTTGTTCCTAACTTTAGGGGAAATGCTTTCAAATTTTCACCATTGAGGATAATGTTTGCTGTGGGTTTGTCATATATAGCTTTTATTATGTTGAGGTATGTTCCTTCTATTCCTGCTTTCTGGAGAATTTTTATCATAAATGGATGTTGAATTTTGTCAAAGGCCTTCTCTGCATCTATTGAGATAATCATATGCTTTTATTTTTCAATTTGTTAATGTGGTGTATTACATTGAATGATTTGTGGATATTGAAGAATCCCTGCATCCCTGAGAGAAAGCTCACTTGGTCATGGTGTATGATCTTTTTAATGTGTTGTTGGATTCTGATTGCTAGAATTTTGTTAAGGATTTTTGCATCTATGTTCATCAGTGATATTGGCCTGTAGTTTTCTTTTTTTGTGGCATGTTTGTCAGGTTTTGGTGTTAGGGTGATGGTGGCCTCATAGAATGAGTTTGGAAGTTTACCTTCCTCTACAATTTTCTGGAAGAGTTTGAGTCAGATAGGTGTTAGCTCTTCTCGAAATTTTTGGAAGAATTCAGCTGTGAAGCCATCTGGACCTGGGCTTTTGTTTGCTGGAAGATTTCTGATTACAGTTTCAATTTCCATGCTTGTGATGGGTCTGTTAAGATTTTCTATTTCTTCCTGGTTCAGTTTTGGAAAGTTGTACTTTTCTAAGAATTTGTCCTTTTCTTCCACGTTGTCCATTTTATTGGCATATAGTCCATTTATTGTCCATTCTATTGGCTGATAGTAGTCTCTTATGCTCCTTTGTATTTCTGTGTTGTCTGTTGTGATCTCTCCTTTTTCATTTCTAATTTTATTGATTTGATTTTTATCCCTTTGTTTCTTGATGAGTCTGGCTAATGGTTTGTCAATTTTATTTATCCTTTCAAAGAACCAGCTTTTGGCTTTGTTGATTTTTGCTACAGTCTCTTTTGGGGGTTTTTGCATTTATTTCTGCCCTAATTTTTAAGATTTCTTTCCTTCTACTAACCCTGGGGTTCTTCATTTCTTCCTTTTCTAGTTGCTTTGGGTGTAGGGCTGGTTATTTATTTGACTTTTTTCTTGTTTCTTGAGGTATGCCTGTATTGCTATGCACCTTCCCCTTAGCACTGCTTTTACAGTGTCCCACAGGTTTGGGGTTGTTGTGTTTTCATTTTCATTCGTTTCTATGCATATTTTGATTTCTTTTTTTATTTCTTCTGTGATCTGTTGGTTATTCAGAAGCGTGTTGTTCAGCCTCCATGTGTTGGAATTTTTAATAGTTTTCCTTGTAATTGAGATCTAATCTTACTGCATTGTGGTCAGAAAAGATGCTTGGAATGATTTTGATTTTTTTGAATTTACCAAGGCTAGATTTATGGCCCAGGATGTGATCTATCCTGGAGAAGGTTCATGTGCACTTGAGAAAAAGGTGAAATTCATTGTTTTGGGGTGAAATGTCCAATAGATATCAATTAGGTCTAACTGGTCTATGGTATCATTTAAAGTTTGCATTTCCTTGTTAATTTTCTGTTTAGTTGATCTATCCATAGGTGTGAGTGGTATGTTAAAGTCTCCCAATATTATTGTGTTATTGTTAATTTCCCCTTTCATACTTGGTAGCATTTGTCTTACATGTTGTGGTGCTCCTATGTTGGGTGCATATATATTTATAATTGTTATATCTTCTTCTTGGACTGATCCTTTGATCATAATGTAGTGTCCTTCTTTGTCTCTTTTCACAGCCTGTTTTAAAGTCTATTTTTATCTGATATGAGTATTGCTACTCCTGCTTTCTTTTGCTCTCTATTTGCATGGAATATCTTTTTCCAGCCTTTCACTTTCAGTCTGTATGTGTCCCCTGTTTTGAAGTGGGTCTCTTGTAGACAACATATATAGAGGTCTTGTTTTTTTATCCATTCAGCCAGTCTTTGTCTTTTGGTTGGGGCATTCAACCCATTTACATTTAAGGTAATTATTGATATGTATGATCCCATTGCCATTTACTTTATTGTTTTGGGTTTGAGTTTATACACCCTTTTTGTGTTTCCTATCTAGAGAATATCCTTTAGCATTTGTTAGAGAGCTGGTTTGGTGGTGCTGAATTCTAAAAATATTGAACACTTCATGAATTTGCATGTCATCCTTGTGCAGGGGCCATGCTAATCTTCCCTGTATTGTTCCAATTTTAGTATATGTGCTGCCGAAGCGAGCACCCATGTCCAGTTCTAACTGTTGCTTCCTGACCTGCATACAGGTTTCTCAAGAGGCAGGTCAGGTGGTCTGGTATGCCCATCTCTTTCAGAATTTTCCACAGTTTGTTGTGATCCACACAGTCAAAGGCTTTGGCATAGCCAATAAAGCAGAAATAGGTGTTTTTCTGGAACTCTCTTGCTTTTTTGGTATTTGTACTGGCACATTTTTTCCTGTGAATCACTTCCTTTGGTACTTCAGAGATGTGAAGTAGTCATGATTTGCTTATTTGTTCCTGGTACTAGAGGGAATACATAAGAGCAACCAGAATGATAAAGAGCCAGAGGGACTTAGTTTAGAGGAAAACACAAAAAACCAGATGATTTTATTTATTGGTTGAGTGATCTAAGATGACTCTGGAAACCACTTACAAGATATGAACTAAGATTATGACAAGAGGTGGGAAAGAAGAAAGACCAGTAACTTTACAGAAAGAAGAAGGGGCTGCGTGTTTAGTATTGGGCTGTGAAAACTCACTGAGAAAGTATTATAGAACCCATCGTTTGAGACACCAGAAACAATTGATGAAGGCCTACATTTCAATTTTTTCTTCCCTGGATTTTAGCTTAAATTGCAAGTGGATATTCAGTTACCAGGGAGCTGGGTTCAGCTGGAAAGCATGGCAGTTAGCTCTCTGCATCCTGCCATAAAACTTTTAGATCTCTGGGCCGCCTCCAGCTCCATTAAGTGAAAATTTATAGAGGATACCTCAGGGGACCTGCTTCACAACAAGCACAGGAGGTGATTCCCAGATTCTCAAAACTCGGAAACCACTGGTTATGGTCATAGCTGTTGTTCAGTTGCTCAGTCATGTCTGACTCTTTGCAGCCCCATGGACCGCAGCACACCAGGCCTCCCTGTCCATCACCAGCTCTTGGAGTCCACCCAAACCCATGTCCATTGAATCGGTAATGCCATCCAACCATCTCATCCTCTGTCTTCCCTTTATCCTCCTGCCCTCACTCTTTCCCAGCATCAGGGTCTTTTCAAATGACTCAGAACTTCACATCAGGTGGCCAAAGTATTGGCTTTTCAACTTCAACATCAATCTCTCCAATGAACACCCAGGACTGATTGCCTTTAGGATTGACTGGTTGGATCTCCTTGCAGTCCAAGGGACTCTCAAGAGTCTTCTCCAACACCACACTTCAAAGGCATCAGTTCTTTGGTGCTCAGCTTTCTTTATAGTCCAACTCTCACATCCATACATGACCACTGGAAAAACCATATCCTTGACTAGACAGACCTTTGTTGACAAAATAATGTCTCTGCTTTTGAATATGCTATCTAGGTTGGTCATAACTTTCCTTCCAACGAGTAAACGTCTTTTAATTTCATGGCTGCAATCACCATCTGCAGTGATTTTGGAGTCCAGAAAATCAAGTCAGCCACTGTTTCCACTGTTTCCCCATCTATTTCCCATGAAGTGATGGGACCAGCTGCCATGATCTTTGTTTTCTGAATGTTGAGCTTTAGGCCAACTTTTTCACTCTCCACTTTCACTTTCATCAAGAGGCTTTTTAGTTCCTCTTCACTTTCTGCCATAAGGGTGGTGTCATCTGCACATCTGAGGTGATTGATATTTCTTCCAGCAATCCTGATTCCAGCTTGTGCTTCATCCAGCCCAGTGTTTCTCATGATGTACTCTGCATAGAAGTTAAATAAGCAGGGTGACAATATACAGACTTGACATACTCCTTTTCCTATTTGGACCCAGTCTGTTGTTCCATGTCCAGTTCTAACTGTTGCTTCCTGACCTGCATATAGGTTTATCAAGAGGCAGGTCAGGTGGTCTGGTATTCCCATCTCTTTAAGAAGTTTCCGCAGTTTGTTGTGATTCACACAGTCAAAGGCTTTGGCGTAGTCAATAAAGCAGAAACAGATTTTTTCTGGAAATCTCTTGCTTTTTCCATGATCCAGCAGATGTTGGCAATTTGATCTCTGTTAGTGATGATAAGTTATTTTAGTGTTTGCCTGTATGAGAAGCTCTTTTTTCTGTCCTTGAATTCTGAATGATAATCTTGAGTGGTAAGATATTCTAGGTCTTAGGTTTTTTACTCTTTCAGCACTTTAAATACATCGTGCTACTCTCTTCTGGCCTGCAAATCTCCTGCAGAAAAGTCATCTGATACCCTTTGGGGTTTACCTTGTATGTGACTCTGTTTTTCTCTTGCTGTCCATAGAATTTTTTCCATATCTTTAATTTTGCCATTTTAATTATAACATGTGGATCTCCTTGGGTTTATCTTATTTGGGATTCTTTGTTCTTCCTGTACCTGGAAATCTGCTTCTTCCTTCAATTTTGTGAATTTTTCAGCCATAGTTTCATCAAATAAATTTTTTTTCTTTTCTCTCTCTCTTTTCCATATGGAGCCACTATAATGCAAATGTTAGAATACTAAAGGTCCCAAATGTCCCTTAAACTGTTCTCATGTTTCGTTTTTCTTTTTGCTATTCTAATTGAGTGATTTCCATTATTCTATCTTTTCAATCACACGTGTTCTTCTGTATCACCAATTCTGCTGTTAACTCCTTCTAGTGTTTTTTTTTTATTTCAGTTATTGTATTCTTCAGTTCTCGTTGATACTTTTCATATTGTCTAGCTCCTTATTAAATTCTCATTTTGTTTATTTATTCTTTTCCTAAGTTCAATTACTATTCTTACTACTAATGCTTTGAATTCTTTATCTGGTAAATTATTTTTATCTCTGTTTCATTTGGGTGTTTTTGTAGGATTTTTTTTTACTTGTTCTTTCATTTGAAACATATTTCTCATTTTTACTTTCTCTGTCTCTGTGATTAGTAATTTCTCACCTCTGAAATTAGGTGAAACAGTTTCCTGTCCCAGTCTTGAAAGAGTGTCCTTCTGTAGGAGAGTTCCTATGCAGTCTGCATGTGCCCAGTGCCTTTGGTGGGCAAGCTGGCTGGATCTGATATGAGCCAAAGTCCCATCTTGCCCCAGGTGTGCTAGCAGCTATCACCTTGGTGAGAAGAGGGGCTGGAGTTGGAGAGGTTGGAGCCAGAGCCAGGGGTGAACTGGGGCTTCTCCTATCCTCAGGGCCATCACTACCCTATCAGGACAAGGTTGGTTCCCAAGGTTCTGGAGCAGAAACCCTGATATCTGGTCTGAGCTGGTTCTATTCCCTCTAAGTATATGCTCTTCCCATTCCTGGCAATGACACTGTCACCCTTGAGGGAAGCAATGCTGGAGCAAGAGGGGCCAAAATGGGGGCTCAATGGGAGCTGGAATGTACACTGGGATGGTTCTGATGTGTCAAACAGGGTTCCAGGCAACTCTGGATTTGCTGCTGCCAAGGCTTCCCTGGGACTTGGACAGTAAAGACTGCCTACAATGTAGGAAACTCGGGTTCAATCCCTGGATTGGGAAAATCCCCTAGAGATGAAGTGGCAATCCACTCCAGTATTCTTGCCTGGAAAATCTCATGGACAGAGGAGCCTAGCAAGATACAGCACATGGAGTCTCAATGAGTTGGACACAACTGAGTGACTAACACTTTTGTTCACTTTCATGAGTGCCAGTGGTGTCCACAAGCCTGCTCTTTCCTCCTCAAGTGTTCATGCTCCTTGGCAATGGCAGCATTCTTCTTAGTGGGGAACTGCTCAGGAACTAGAGTGGCCTGGCATGTGTGGAACAGCTGTGGAAAACTGGCTGCTAGTTTCCTGAGAGTAAGCAAGTGCCTGTGTGATCTTCAGAAGTAAAGTCTCAGTTTCTTACAGCCCTCCTATAAATCCTACTGGTTTTCAGACCAGCTAAGGAGATTCTTCTCAGTTTCATGCCCCATGCTTCAGTACTCAATATATGGCTCAAACCCCACTTCCCAGGGATGCTCTCTGAGCCCATGTAACCCCTTCCTCTTCTGAGTCCCCTCCTAAGGTTGTGGAATCCAACATTATCACTTCTCCTCCCTACTGTACACTGTCTGGATCTTTTTCATCAGCCTTGATTGCAGAAGAGTCTCTCTGCCAGTCACCAATTTCTTTTCAGTGAGAATTGTTCCACATGTAGGTGCATTTTTGATGGGTTTGTGGTTGAAAGTGAGCTCAGCATCCCCCTACTTTGCCATCTTGATCTCCAACCCTTGGCAAAACCTATTTTGACAGGCATGAACCATCTATTTCTAAGCAGTAAATGTGATTTTACACTGCCTATGGCTCTTGAGCTCATATATATCTGTGACAAATCTGTCTTCAAGAATCGTGGAAATGTATTGTTTTTCACTGTGTATTCTATTCCCACTGAGGAACTCAGTGAAGTGATGGACTAAAAAATAAGTACAAGCTAATTTGATGTTTTTCTCTACTTGAAGTAATAGCTGGTGGCCAGGAATTTTTTAAAAGACAATACATTTTTCTTTATCTTCATAAATAATACACCACGTAACTGCTTGGAAACTTTCTTTTGTGATCACAATGCGTTTATTGAACATCCAAGATGACCAGGATTTTTTAAATTACTAAACATCCCTGTAATTAAAAATATGAATAAGACCCACAGTCTTTTGTTGCAGAAAATTGATATCCCAGGGTTTTTTTAAGCATCAAACATCATTAGAGGTGCCTATGATAATTCTGACTCATTATTCTTGTCCTAAATTTATATTTTACTTTGTCCTTGTGCTGCCTTTTCACTCATAGTATTTATGATGCAGGATTGTGAATGTTCTGAGAGGACCATGAGAAAGTTAGTATCCCATTCTTCAAGTTATAATGACAGACTATGTGACCTAGACATTGTTTTCTAAATTATCTTATAAGAAATCAAGTTATTCTATGGGGAAAAAAGTTATTGATTTATAAGGTAGAAATATTCTGGTCCTACAACCCTCTTTTGATGATGTATTAAGTTGGAATTATCCAGCTCCCTTGTACCCTTCATAACACCATAGGCAGCCCACTCTCAGGAAACAAGAATGGGTCCCAAACATCTTAGGAAGGACAAACAATTCCCCAGGGGCACATGGGCCTGACATTTTTAGAAAATAATTTCCCACAGCCTTGACTCCCATCCACACACTCTCCTAAAACTGACCTACCTGAGAATGTGCTTGTGGCCATGGCACCATGATGATTCTCTTATCCCTCTTCTCTGCTGACAGCAAGCTTTTCCTCTTTATGTGTATATATCATCATCCTTACTCAACCAATGAGTAATCCCTTATCTTTGACTCTGGTATAAAAAACCTGAGACAAGCAAAATGATAATTTGAAGTATTAGGGTTTAAAAAAAAGCCCTTCTTTAATCAAGACCCCACAAAACAAAAGTAAATCTCATTTCTTCCTCCCAGTCTCTTTCTGAAAAGGATACAAATGACATTCAGTTCAGTTCAGTTCAGTCACTCAGTAATGTCCGACTCTTTGCGACCCCATGAATCACAGCACACCAGGCCTCCCTGTCCATCACCAACTCCCGGAGTTCACTCAGTCTCACGTCCATAGAGTCAGTGATGCCATCCAGCCATCTCATCCTCAGTCGTCCCCTTCTCCTCCTGCCCCCAATCCCTCCCAGCATCAGAGTCCTTTCCAATGAGTCAACTCTTTGCATGAGGTGGCCAAAGTACTGGAGCTTCAGCTTTAGCATCATTCCTTCCAAAGAAATCTCAGGGCTGATCTCCTTTAGAATGGACTGGTTGGATCTCCTTGCAGTCCAAGGGACTCTCAAGAGTCTTCTCCAACACCACAGTTCAAAAGCATCAATTCTTCAGCTCTCAGCCTTCTTCACAGTCCAACTCTCACATCCATACATGACCACTGGAAAAACCATAGCCTTGACTAGATGGACCTTTGTTGGCAAAGTAATGTCTCTGCTTTTGAATATGCTATCTAGGTTGGTCATAACTTTTCTTCCAAGGAGTAAGCGTCTTTTAATTTCATGGCTGCAGTCACCATCTGCAGTGATTTTGGAGCCCCCCAAAATAAAGTCTGACACTGTTTCACCATTTCCCCATCTATTTCCCATGAAGTGATGGAACCAGATGCCATGAGCTTTGTTTTCTGAATGTTGAGTTTTAAGCCAACTTTTTCACCCTCTTTCACTTTCATCAGAGGCTTTTTAGTTTCTTTTCACTTTCTGCCATAAGGGTGGTGTCATCTGCATATCTGAGGTTATTATTGATATTTCTCCCGTCAATCTTGATTCCAGCTTGTGCTTCTTCCAGCCCAGTGTTTCTCATGATGTACTCTGCATAGAAGTTAAATAATCAGGGTGACAATATATAGCCTGGGTGTACTCCTTTCCTGATTTGAAACCAGTCTATTGTTCCATGTCTGGTTCTAACTGTTTCTTCTTGACCTGCACACAGATTTCTCAAGAGGCAGGTCAGGTGGTCTGGTATTCCCATCTCTTTCAGAATTTTCCACAGTTTATTGTGATCCGCACAGTCCAAGGCTTTGGCATAGTCAATAAAGCAGAAATAGATGTTTTTCTGGAACTCTTTTGCTTTTTCCATGATCCAGCGGATGTTGGCAATTTGATCTCTGGTTCCTCTGCCTTTTCTAAAACCAGCTGGAACATCTGAAAGTTCACAGTTCACGTATTGCTGAAGCCTGGCTTGGAGAATTTTGACCATTACCTTACTAGCATGTGAGATGAGTGCAATTGTGTGGTAGTTTGAGCATTCTTTGGCATTGCCTTTCTTTGGGATTGGAATGAAAACTGACCATTTCCAGTCCTGTGGCCACTGCTGAGTTTTCCAAATTTGCTGACCTATTGAGTGCAGCAATTTCACAGCATCATCTTTCAGGATTTGAAATAGCTCAACTGGAATTCCATCACCTCCACTAGCTTTGTTCGTAGTGATGTTTCCTAAGGCCCACTTGACTTCACATTCCAGGATGTCTGGCTCTAGGTGAGTGATCACACCATCGTGATTATCTTGGTCTTGAAGATCTTTTTGCTACAGTTCTTCTGTGTATTCTAGGGTATTTGGACCTGTGTTGGGATGTTTTAAATTCAGAAGGGAGACAGTTCTCATGGGAATGTGTATCATTGGTTTATTCAAATTGAAAACACAAAACAGGACTTTGGGACAGAAAGTACATTAGTTTTCAATGGGTTTGATAATGGAGACTATCTTTATCAGTTAAGCTGGTAGATGTCTTTCATAAATTGAATGAATTAAATCTTCAAATTTTGATGAAAATATTTAAATGATAATACTGTAAAATATACAAAAAATAAATATATTAACAGTACTTAAAATATTTCATATTTTTAAAGTATTAATTTGGCAAAAGTGTTTCCATTTTACAATCCATTCTAAATTTGTTGGATTGATCAAGGTGTCTCCAGGGGAAGAAGTAACACATATCAGTAAAAACTCCTTTAATAAAGATAAAACCTTATGGGGTACTTTCCAGAAACTGGGCAAATGAAAGACTCTCATGACAGAGTTACAAATCACTTTATGTCAGATGGGTTCCAGTAATTTGCTTCCTACAAAGGAATTGAATTGTCAGCTGCCACCACATTAAAAAACTGCTTCTGATGATAAATCACTCTGTGAATTTTGGCATTCTGAAAGGAGTTTGAAAGAACAAAGTAATTGCTGGAACACAAGTTCCCCTATTCTCATACACATGAGCAGCTGGTAAAGAAATATTTAGGAATATTGTTGGTTGTGCCCACTGTTTTGTTCTAGCAGTAGGTAACATTCACCCACAGATACAAGAGAAACATCCTCCAAAGTGCGTTTTTACACTTAATAAAATTGTATTATAAAAATGTATTATCAGTTCAGTTCAGTCACTCAGTCATGTCCAACTCTTTGAGACCCCATGGACTGCAGCATGCCAGGCTTCCCTGTCCTTCACCACTCCCAGAGCTTACTCAAATTCATGCCTGTTGAGTCAGTGATGCCATCCAACCATCTCATCGTCTGTCGTCCCCTTCTCCTCCCACCTTCAATCTTTCCCAGCATCAGGGTCTTTTCAAATGAGTCAGTTCTTCACATCGGATGGCCAAAGTATTGGAGTATCAGCTTCAACATCAGTCCTTACAATGAATATTCAGGGTTGATTTCCTTTAGGATTGACTGGTTTGAATTCCTTGCAGTCCAGAATGGGGAACACGTGTACACCCGTGGTGGATTCATGTTGATGTATGGCAAAACCAATACAATATTGTAAAGTAACTAAACCAATACAATATTGTAAAGTAACTAGCCTCCAATTAAAATAAATAAATTTATAGTTAAAAATAGAAAAATAAAATATGAAAAAAAGTAAAAAAATAAACATCCCCCCCGCCCCAAAAAAAGTCTTCTCCAACACCACAGTTCAAAAGCATCAGTTCTTCAGCGCTCAGTTTTCTTTATGGTCCAACTTTCACATACCTACATGACTACTGGGAAAACCACAGCTTTGATGAGACAGACCTTTGTTGGCAAAGTAATGCCTTTGCTTTTTAATATGCTATCTAGGTTGGTCATAGCTTTTTCTGGCAAGGAGCAAGCATATTTTAATATCATGGCTACAGTCACCATGTGCACTGATATTAAAGCCCCAAAACATAAAGTCTGTCACTGTTTCCATTGTTTCTCCATCTATTTGCCATGAAGTGATGGGACTCAAAGCCATCATCTTAGTTTTCTGAATGTTGAGTTTTAAGCCAACTTTTTCACTCTCTTCTTTCACTTTCATCAAGAGGCTGTTTAGTTTTTCTTTGCTTTCTGCCATAAGGGTGGTGTCATTTGCATACCTGAGGTTATTGATACTTCTCCCAGCAACGTCGATTCCAACTTGTGCTTCATCCAGCTGGGCATTTCTCTTGATGTATCCTGCATATAAGTTAAATAAACATGGTGACAATATATAGCCTGGGTGTACTCCTTTCCCAAATTAGAACCAGTCTATTGTTCCATGTCTGGTTCTAACTGTTGCTTCTTGACCGGCATACAGACTTCTGAGCAAGCAGGTAAGGTGGTCCAGTATTCCCATCTCTTGAAGAATTTTCCGCAGTTTGTTGTGATCCACACAGTCAAAGGCTTTGGCATAGTCAATAAATCAGAAATAGATTTTTTTGGAACTCTTTTGCTTTTTCAATATTTCCATTTTACAATCCATTCTAAATTTGTTGGATTGATCAAGGTGTCTCCAGGGGAAGAAGTAACACATATCAGTAAAAACTCCTTTAATAAAGATAAAACCTTATGGGGTACTTTCCAGAAACTGGGCAAATGAAAGACTCTCATGACAGAGTTACAAATCACTTTATGTCAGATGGATTCCAGTAATTTGCTTCCTACAAAGGAATTGAATTGTCAGCTGCCACCACATTAAAAAACTGCTTCTGATGATAAATCACTCTGTGAATTTTGGCATTCTGAAAGGAGTTCAAAGAACGGAGTAATTGCTGGAACACAAGTTCCCCTATTCTCATACACATGAGCAGCTGGTAAAGAAATATTTAGGAATATTGTTGGTTGTGCCCACTGTTTTGTTCTAGCAGTAGGTAACATTCACCCACAGATACAAGAGAATCATCTCCTAAAGTGCATTTTTACACTTAATAAAACTGTATTATAAAAATGTATTATGTGTGTGTACATATACGTGTGTGAGTGGAATGATCAAATCTGTATCAACAACAACAGTCATGACAACTTAATCCAAATTAAAAATTTTTAACACTTAGAGCCTTACAGCTATAAGAAATAGAATTTTAAATTTACATACATATTTATGATGTTGAGAGATGAAGCAATTAATAAGAGATATTCCAGGATAAATATATATATTAAAGCAAGCTAAAATGCTGTGAGAGAAATAAAACAGAATCACTTGTTTTAAGAGAAAAGGAAGGATATAAAATATCCCATCTGTTAACAAAGAGCTTGTTCATGTTTGTGCAAATGGAAGATGATGGAGTTTCTTATCACTATGGCATTTAGAGTCCACTGGGTACATTTAACACAGTGACATTAAAGGTTTATTTTTAAATGTCAAATATACCATAAACTGAAATCCTTTCTATTTAAAATTATCATGCAAATTTAAATATTAACCTAAAAGATGATAGAGGATGCATAGTTTCTTAAAATTAAAAAAAAAAACCTTCTGAGGCAAAAAGGTAAAATGCTTCTACTATAAACAAGAATTTCTGATAGAGTGTCATTGGCAGCATGTCACCTTGCTTTAAATGTCAGCATTATACTTCTGACAAGAGATTGTTTTAATTGCAAATCCATGTTTAGAGTACCTTGGAGTCAATTATTAGAAGAAAGAACAAATGAGCAGAGCAGGTAACCATCTGAATTCAATACCTGCAGAGATGGGGTGCGTGAAACTACAGATCACATTGAGCAGCAGGATCACAAGCTGGTGGAGCTTAGGTCAATTTCCAAAGAAAAAGGAAAACTCTATTAATAAAAAACCTTAATTTTTTTCATCAGGCTTTAGTATTAAATGAAAAAAAATCCATGGGAATACAATGAAAGGGGCAATGGAGATAGGGAGCAGATACTCCTTTAGGGAAGAGTGTTAGAGAAGATAGGAGAGGTCTCAGAAGAAGTCCAGAAAATTGTTTACTGAGACAAATTACACTGGAAAATTAAACCCAAGAGGCTCATTTGAAAAAGTATACCTCAGTTCATGTTATAAGGAAGAAGAGAAAAAAGGTAAAAGAGATGCACTTTGCACAGAACATAAGGATAAATTATATTTTAAAAATGAATGATTAACCAGAGTATTTCAATACCCAGTTACATAACAAACTGCCAACCACAGGCACTAGTTTCTTCAAAAACCCCTTGGTCAATAAAGAGTTATTTAGGAAGGTAGTATGCTGATGACACGCTATCCTTTGTGAGAATCTTGTTGTTCAATTGCTCTACTGCTAAGTTGCTTCAGTCATGTCCGACTTTGTGCAACTCCATAGATGACAGCCCACCAGGCTCCCCCGTCCCTGGGATTCTCCAGGTAAGAATACTGGAGTGGGTTGCCATTTCCTTTTCCAATGCATGAAAGTGAAAAGTGAAAGTGAAGTCATTCAGTTGTGTCCAACTCCTAGCGACCCCATGGACTGCAGCCCACCAGGCTCTTCTGTCCATGGGATTTGCCAGGCAAGAGTACTGGAGTGGGGTGCCATTGCCTTCTCCTCAGTTGCTCAGTCATGCCTAACTCTTTGTGACTCCATGGACTGCAGAAGGCCAGGCTTCCTTGTCCTTCACCATCTCACAGAGTTTGCTCAAACTCATGTCTATTGAGTCGGTGATGCCATCCAACCATCTCATCCTCTGTCCTCCCCTTCTCCTCCTGCCTTCAATCTTTCCCAGCATCAGTGTCTTTTCCAATGAGTCAACTCTTCGCGTCAGGTGGCCAAGGTATTGGAGCTTCAGCTTCAGTATCAGTCTTTCCAATGAATATTCAGGGTTAATTTCCTTGAGGATTGACTGGTTTAATCTCCTTGCAATCCAAGGGACTCTTGAGAGTCTTCTCCAGCACCACAGTTCAAAATCATCAATTCTTTCATGCTCAGCCTTCTTTATGGTCCAACTCTCATATCCACACATGACTACTGGAAAACCATAGCTTTGACTAGATAGACCTTTGTTGGCAAAGTGATGTCTCTGCTTTTTAGTATGCTGTCTGGGTTGGTCATAGCTTTTCTTCCAAGGAGCAAGTGTCTTTTAATTTCATGGCTGCAGTTACCATCCACAGTGATTTTGAGCCCAATAAAATAAAGCCTGTCACTCTTTCCATTTTTTCCCCATCTATTTGCCGTGAAGTTATAGGACCAGATGCCATGATCTTAGCTTTTTGAATGTTGAGTTGTGCACTTACCTAGAATCTTTCCTTCACCAGCAAGATAGAATTAAAATAAATATAATTTAATACAGAATTGAAGATCATGTAGAAATAAAGGGGTAATGAGAATAATTCCCCTTTGTTGAGTTGGAAACAAAAAAAATAGATCATAACTAATAAAAGGAAAGATGGGAAATTTTTTTAAATCTCTTTTTATTCATGTGACTTCACCAGAGTATTCATCTGCCATACTAATCTGCCAGACACTCAAACACTATTCAGTAAGTGACCACTGAGTACAAAGCACCCACAAACTGGTCCTTGCCCAGGAGTTGTTTACAGTCTCATAGGAAAGAAAAAGAACACAAAAATAGCTACAAGAAGTAGCAGTTTGTTGTGACATAAACAAAAACTTCAACAGGGAGAGAATCTGATTCCAACTTGGGTAGCAGGAAAGAGCTTATTCATTTGCTCATTCTTCCCACAAATATTCATGCCTATATTTCATGTCAGCAAAGACTGCTTGGTGCAGCAGAGACCCCATCACTGCCCTGATGTCAATCCTGGTGATACATGGAGGAGTTTCCTGAAAAGTTCTGATGACATCTGAAATTTGCCCAGCTCAGTCCACCTCCCTGGCAATGGCAGCCTCCAGTTTGAAGCAGAAATATATGTTACTTATTTGCAAGTATTTTTCTCTGACTGTGAGTTGACCAAGACTTTTACAATCTTCTCAGTATCTCATTAGTATTTCTTCATTATAAAGTCCACCTGTTCTAATGTGGCATTCAAGGCTTTTCATATTCTAGTCTCAATTTCTTTTCCACCTTTGCCTCCCATGGCCCTCCTCCCATTTTCATTCACTCTGTGTCTTGACACTTTGTGCCTCTCCTCCTGGAAACTCCCTATATTGCTTTAGATCCCTATTCCTTAGCTCTTGTTTCCTCTGTCTGGAAGGCATCTTTTTTCCCTTCTGCCCTCAAATACATGTTTCTTTCATTTCTGCTTTCTTAAGTCTCAGTTCATTGGCCAAATTTTCCATGAAGCCTTCCCATATCCTCCAGTCCAAGTTCTTCCCAATCTTCTGTCTTCCTGTGGCAATTATCTTTTCTCTTGATGACACGTGCAGTGTCCTGATACCATACTTAATACTCTTCTTTGCCTCCTCACTAGGAGGCGAACTCTTTGAAGTTGTGCCCCTCTCACTGGCACCCCACTGGACAAGTAGGAGGAAGTTGAAGAAAGTTTGTTGACGGGAATGAAATACTAAGTGGAAGATGGTGACATCTGCTAATGTGAGTCAGGTATCAGCTTATAGTCATTGCTGACAAGCACCTTATTTTTTAAAGCCCTAATGTCCCCACAGTTCCCAGCACAAACTGGAGCACAGGGTAAGTGTTAAATGAATGGTTAGTGCTCATATCTGAATGTCAGATGTGGCTGAAGAGGCCACATGTACAGCTCCTTCTTCATGGTAATTGGCTTTAAGTCTGGTATCAGCATTAGCATCTCTGACATTTTACTTTATTCTCCAAGTCTCTATTCCAAGGGATGCAACTTTTAAGAAGATATATTTGTCTTTATTTTCAGCCACACTTCACAGCATGCAGGCTCTTAGTTCCCCAACCAGGGATCAAACCCATGCTCCTTGCACTGGAAGCTCAATGTCTTAAGCATTGGACCTCTAGGAAAGTTCCAGTGCTACATCCTTCACAGCAGGGTTCATGAGGCTGGCACATTCTGCTGCTAGTGATGCTTCCCAGTAGCTGGACCATGGGATGAGAAGCAAGGCCACAGGGCATCGTTGAAGCCTGAACCATGCTTGCCTAACTTATGATTTCCTCATTCCAACTTGCTACCCCAGGAGCCCTTGCACATACAGTGTTCCCTTTACATATCCACGCATGCAGTGAGAGTGTTCATCCAAGCCCAGGCACATGCTTCATCCCAGGACCTCATCACTGATGAGCCTGGTTCTCTGTTTAACCTTTAGGAGGCCTTGCAGGTGATGCTGAGGAGAAGGCAATGGCACCTCACTCCAATACTCCTGCCTGGAAAATCCCATGGACGGAGGAGCCTGGAAGGCTGCAGTCCATGGGGTCGCTGAGGGTCGGACACGACTGAGCAACTTCAATTTAACTTTTCACTTTCATGCATTGGAGAAGGAAATGGCAACCCACTCCAGTGTTCTTGCCTGGAGAATCCCAGGGACGGGGGAGCCTGGTGGGCTGCCGTCTATGGGGTCACACAGAGTCGGACACGACTGAAGCGACTTAGCAGCAGCAGCAGCAGCAGCAGCAGCAGGTGATGCTGAGCTAAGTGCCTGTATGTAGATGGAACAGATTGGGCCTCACAGCGGCTCTTCTCATAATCATTACCTTCAGCCTGAGGGTCAGAGCTGGCTGTTAACACCATGGTGATATCACACTCCCCTTCTCTGCCTTCCTAATTTCTTAACTGTTCCCAGATTCACAAATCAATGGACTGTGATTCTACCAGGAGCTCTGTGATCATAGCTTTCAGCTCTCTGCTCTCAATGAAAATATTTTTCTGTCTTCAAAATTTTGGGGGGTGTAGGTCAGTAGAGAATTTCTTTTTATACGTGATGATGTAAATCTATATGTATGTATATAATTTAATTCCTTTTTATTTAAATTTATGATTAGTTTATTACTCTGGGTAAGTGAGATAATTTAAAGCAATATCCAGGTGAAATTTAAATTAATAAAATAATTTTTCCAAACACAGAAAAGCAGTTGAAATAGTTACAGCTCTGCCCTCTTCCTTCAAAGTGGAAAGGAGGAAAGAGAGAGTGCCACCAAGCTTTATAGAACATCTACTTTGTGTATGTTCTCTCTTTAAATACAAATACAAATTATGTGAGCTAGGATATGGGAGGTGTTCTACTCATTTTAAGATGACAAGCTGAGGTTTAAAAATTTAAGGTAAACTTGTCTATGGGCAGACAACTGGCAGGTGATGGTGTGTGGATTCAAACCTTGATTTGAATAACGAGGCAGAAATACATGTCACTCATTTGTATGTGTTTTCCTCTGACTGTGAGTTGACCAAGCACTTTGCGTATTCCTCAGTATCTCATAGTATTTCTTTATATAAGCACAAGAGCTTCCCAGGTAGCACTAATGATAAAGAGCTTGCTTGCCAATGCAGGTAGATATAAGAGACACAGGTTCAATCCCTGGGTTGGGAAGATCCCCCTGGAGGAGGGTATGGCAACCCACACCAATGTTCTTGCCTGGAGAATCTCATAAACAGAGGAGCCTGACAGGCTGCAGTCCATGGGGTCACACAGTTGAACACAACTGGAGTGCTGCAATTCATGGGGTCGCAGAGTCGGACATGACTGAGCGACTGAACTGAACTGAACTGAAGCAACTTAACATGCATGCATACTAGCACCAACACCCATGCTCATTAAACTATCCTGCCTTTTTAACAGCAAAGTGAGCAGGTTTATCTTGTAAGGGTAATTGCCAATATATGTCCCAGAAAATTATTACCTGCTGTTAATCAATCACCGATTCTCCATTCCTGCTCTTTTCTGTCACCTGAGCTCTTTCCTTTGGTGAACCCTGGTTCACCCTTTAAGAATTAGCTCAAACTGTGACTTCATCTTTGAAGCACTTCCTGAACCATATCCCACCTCCAAATAATTCTTGACAGAATTATTTTGCTCTTCCATTACATAGTTCTTTATAAATGTGCCTTAATTTTAGCATGGCATTATGATTAGTAATTTATGCCTTTCTTCTCTTCTCATTATTTTAAACACCCTAATACCTCAGAACCCAGTAAGCTGACTATACTGAGTGTTTGCTCAAAAGCTATTTTCGAAAAACTGAGTGAATAAATTTTGATGAGGTAAATGACTCTCTGATAGAAAGAAGTTTAAAGTAAACATTAAAATCATGCACCATCCTCCCTCAACCCCTCCCTATATAAAGCCATTGTTAAATGTATATGATTATGAGCATCTGTCCAAGACAGGTATACAGTTCTTCTGCAGGGCAAGGATTAGAGAGCTTCCTGGGGGTCAGGGACGGGACATTTGAGCAAATGATGCTGGTGTGCTTCCTGGGGGGATATCTGATTCTACTTCCTGAAACTTAATCTTTAGTTTAACAAATTAACCCACATCTGAACAACATGCTGCATGAATGATCCAGTGTCTCTGTTTGAGAACACTGTTCTAAACCAGTTTCTAATTATATGAAGGTGATGCTGTAGAAATCTTCAGTCAACATAATGCTACAGCCCCAGATTACCAAAGAGGATCGACCACACTCTTTAGTTTGACTATGTTCCTTCAGACTTTCCCAGTGGGTAGTTATTGTATTATAGAAGCTCCATGAGGCCAGGGGTGATGAGGTCTGTGTACTACAACAAATTATGTGACTGAAAGTGTCTATTTTGTGTACTTTTGTGTATCATTGTAGAAGTGAAGGCATTTCTAAATGTAGTAGGTGAAGGAACAAGAGTAAGATGACCCAACTATAGAACTAATGGCCATCATTTCAAAAATGACTGTTCCTTCTGAAGGGAACAGTCCCATTTCTTGACATGAAAACAGTTCTATTTTAAAAGTAAAAGGAAAGTTTTGCAACTCTGAAGAGATTTTAGAAATATCTCTTCAAAACTACACTTAGAAGTAAAAATTTTACCAAACTAGTAAATATTCATTGAAAAAAATTAGAAAATAGATATAAACCATACCCAATTATGGTCTTAAAACCATAGAGAACTGCTGTTAGTATTTTATTGTGTCTTTACTGAATAGGTTTCCCTGGTGGCTCAGTCGGTAAAGAATCTGCCTGCAATGAAGAAGACGCAGATTCAATCCCTGTGTCAGGAAGACCCCCTGAAGAAGGAAATGGCAACCCACTCCAGCATTCTTACTTAGGAAATCCCTTGGACAGAGGAGCCTGGTGGGCTACATACAGTTCATGGGGTCAAAAAGAGTTGGACACAACTAAAGATGGGAATACCAGACCACCTGACCTGCTTCTTGAGAAACCTATATGCAGGTCAGGAAGCAACAGTTAGAACTGGACATGGAACAACAGACTGGTCCCAAATAGGAAAAGGAGTACGTCAAGGCTGTATACTGTCACTCTGCTTATTTAACTTCTATGCAGAGTACATCATGAGAAATGCTGGACTGGAAGAAGCACAAGCTGGAATCAGGATTGCTGGGAGAAATATCAATAACCTCAGATATGCAGATGACACCACCCTTATGGCAGAAAGTGAAGAGGAACTAAAAAGCCTCTTGATGAAAGTGAAAGAGGAGAGTAAAAAAAGTTGGCTTAAAGCTCAATATTCAGAAAACAAAGATCATGGCATCCGGCCCCATCACTTCATGGGAAATAGATGGAGAAACAGTGGAAACAGTGTCAGACTTTATTTTTGGGGGCTCCAAAATCACTGCAGATGGTGATTGCAGCCATGAAATTAAAAGACTCTTACTCCTTGGAAGGAAAGTTATGACCAATCTAGATAGCATATTCAAAAGCAGAAACATTACTTTGCCAACAAAGGTCCGTCTAGTCAAGGCTATGGTTTTTCCAGTTGTCATGTATGGATGTGAGATTTGGACTATGAAGAAAGCTGAGCGCCAAAGAATTGAGGCTTTTGAAGTGTGGTGTTGGAGAAGACTCTTGAGAGTCCCTTGGACTGCAAGGAGATCCAACCAGTCCATTCTAAAGGAGATCAGTCCTGGGTGTTCTTTGGAAGGAATGTTGCTAAAGCTGAAACTCCAGTCCTTTGGCCACCTCATGCGAAGAGTTGACTCATTGAAAAAGACTCTGATGCTGGGAGGGATTGGGGGCAGAAGGAAAAGGGAACGATGGAGGATGAGATGGCTGGATGGCATCACCGACTAGATGGACGTGAGTTTGAGTGAACTCTGGGAGATGGTGATGGACAGGGAGGCCTGGCATGCTCCAATTCATGGGGTCGCAAAGAGTCGGACACGACTGAGGGACTGAATTGAACTGAACTGAAAGCAACTGAGCGCCAAACACTATGTATGCACACATTCTTACTAGAATGATTATAGTGATAATTACTAATACTTATTGAACATTTAATATGTTCTTATCATATTAGATGCACAGTTAGTTAAACCCCAATAACCTTATATGGTAATTTCTATTATTCAATCTATTTTACACATGTTTGCTTTTTAGAGTACACAACTGTGTACTGTTACACAGAGTCTGTTACCAGAGCCCACGAGAGCATGGTATGAATATTATTAGTATTTGGAAAGCAACTTATCCACTTAAAAACTTACTGTGAACATCTTACTGTGGTGGCTCAACTGGTAAAGAATCCATCTGTAATGCAGGAGACCTGGGTTCAATCCCTGGGTTGGGAAGATCCCCTGGAGAAGGGAATGGCTACCCATTCCAGTATTCTGACCTAGAGAATTCCATGGACTGGAATGAAATAGTTCATGGGGTCGCAAAGAGTCAGACATGACTGAGAAACTTTCACTTTCACTTTCCTGGTCATTAAAATTATATATCTACATCATTTTTAAATGATTGTGTAGGTCTTATTTATAAACATGCATCTCAACTTATTCATGCCCTTCTGCAGGGTATCCAACTATTTCAATCTGGAAATTTTAAAAAATTTATGCTGTACATTCTTGAAGCTAAATCACTGCTCATCTACCTAATGATGAGGTTAGAATAGAGTTAAGTTGCTTAATAGATGTTATATTTACAACTTGTTATTTCTTAGCAACCCACATTTCTTCTTGGAGTAAAAGAATCTGTCATTTTTCAGGAGTATGGGCCAGTATTGTGTTGGGAATGTTTTTTCTGTCCATGGTTTACAACACTCTTCTTCCTGCTGCTCAGCTTGTTTCTGGGGTCCTGCAAGATACAGATAAAAGAGAAGGGCATCATGGTGTTTGGACTGTGCTTGGTTTTTGATCTCAAAGCAAGAGAAACCATAAGTTACTTGGCTGTTTTGATATCAAGCAGGAAGACTATACAGAGAAATTTTCTTAAAATGCTGCTTTTCAAATTCTCATTGAAAATATAAATAGGAATAGAACTTCTTTCAAATGTGATCTCATAGGGGACCCTATCATAATAAAAATATGTATTTTGCTAGTATAAATTTATTTTATAAATCCAAGTTTCAACATTTACTTTTTATAAAATTCTTATAAAGAATTATGAAGCTTTTTGGTGAACAAAAATTTTGGAGTTAACAATTACCTGTTAGCTACAAATGTATTATTTGTACCTAGTTTACTTCAGTTTTTGTTTTGATTAACCATGATTGAGAAAACTCTCGGTTCATACAGATAAGTATTTGCAAAAGTTTTTTTTTTTTATAGCTTATCATGAATTTCTTCATAGTCTTCAATTAAATAAATACAAACATTTGAAAAAGATCAAATAAGAAATTTTGATTTCAGAGTTGTGTCCTTGAATAACAACTGCTCACAAGACTTATAATAGAAATGATCATAGAAAACCACAAATATCTATAGTAATCATTGCAACTATTTATAATAAAATGTTGTCAAAACATATGTTCACTAGCTTGATTGTAATAATCACAACATACATGTTTATCAAAACATCAGTTAACTGTACCTTGATTGTATACAATTTTTATTTGTCAATTATGCAAACAGATGACAAGAAAGAGAAATCTTGGGCTGGCCCAACTGAGGGGAGTCAATGAGCTATGATCATGGGAGGGCAAGGAGGTTGACCCAGGATTTCCCAGCCTGGTGATGATTGTTCCTGACAGGTGAAAAGTGATCACTCCCTGCTTTTGTGACAATTCAGCATGAAGATTAGGTGTAACCAAGTCTTTGAAAGATCTGTCCTGTAACCTATCTGATTTGGCTTTGAATGAGTGAGCACAGAGGGAATGGTCTTGTGTTTGTCACGTGACACAATCACAGAGACACATTGTACAATGAGAAACCACACATCCTTTGGCTTAAGCTCTTTTTCCCCTTTCCCAAACCCTTGAGCCCTCTCCAGGTGCACTATCTGACCTATATTTTCTTCACAACCTTCTTCAACCTTCCTCCTCCTTCCCCGGGTTGAGCCCTGGGCAGCTTCTCCTGGTATGACTAGAAGACAATCAGGCACATTATTGTTAACATAAAAGCCCAGGATCATTATGCCTGTTAGAATTTCACAAAACACACTAGAAAAACAGGTGATACTTTGGAGTCACATGTTATATTCAAATAAGAACTTTATTTAGTAGCCTATTTTCATTAAAAAATTAAACATATGTATTTTTACCTGTAGATAATTAGTGAAAAGAATGGCGGAGGTACATGCCAAGTTTAAGCACATACTGCAGTTTTCTTCATCTGTTAAATCCATAAATAGCAGCCATTTGACATGCAGATATTGAAGTTTTTAATGGTAGCAATTAAAGCCTTAACTCTTTTAAACTTTTTCGCAATTGTTTTGTTTTCCTGCCTTATCCGATGAAGAATTTTATCTGGGCGGGGTGGGGGGTGGTGTGTGTGGAAACTGTTGGATTTTTGGTTTGTTTGTTTGTTTGAAGCTCCTATGTCTTTATTCTCCTTGACATGAGGATAACAGTGCTGTTGAGGGCTGGAAACTGGGATGAGTCATTACATTCTGATTACCTTCTTGCCTGGGTGTGTGATCCTTGGAGAGTATTTAACAGCATGATGCTCTGTAAATCCCAGAGGGTGAAGCACAGGCAGGAGCCAGCTGTCACATTGACCCAGGCTCGTGCCTGGCATACATCTGATGCAAAGCTTCAACAGTGCCTGAGAGCAGTGAGCCAGAGGGCCTCCCCTTGGTTTATATGAAGATGCCTCTCCTCTCTTTCCTCTCAACCGATAGGAGTAATTGTACTGCCTGGCTAACTTTTTAGAGGGTGACCTGTAAACCCTCCTTGCTTCTCATTTTTTTCTTGTAACCACCTTGTCTGTGTCTTAACTTTGTTCAGCTTTAACTCACTGACAGCAGAAGGATACGACAGCTGGCTGCAGCTGTGCCCACTCTCTCACTGTTCAGTCCCATCCAGAGCTATGTTAATGTCCCCCCTGAAGTCTTGTCTCTTCTGGTCTCAGGACTCTCCAGCCCACTATTACCAGCACCTCTTTCTCTTCTTTCACCTGTCGCTGTGGAATCAGGCCTTTCTCCAAGGAAATTAGTTTCCTTTTCTCTGAATAATCCTTCTTGACCTTCTTCATAATACATTAGCAGAAGTCCTATGGAAAGAATAATACTGCTGATATGTAGCTTAGAAGGCCCACAAAGCATAATTTCAATTTCTGTGCTTCTCAAACCATACGAAAGGTGAAAGTGACACCCAGCAACTCTGCCTATATGGAAGCATTCATTCGTGTTCCATATGTACCCTGTGTGTTTCCTGCTCTGCTGGGCATTAGGAGTCAAGCCAAATACAAGACAGATGATTCCTGACCTCAAAGACTTCTAGTTGGCTGGATAATGCAGATACCACATAGTACGTACAGTAAAACTGATTACAGTTATGACAAGTGCTATAAAGGGAAAGTTCAGAATGCCACGAAAGCATGTAACAGGGAGCCTAGCCAACAACAGTAGTGTTTCTTGAGTGCTGACCATCTACCATCCAGCCTTTCCCAAAGTGAAAGTGAAAGTCTCTCAGCTGTGTCTGACTCTTTGCAACTCCATGAACTACACAGTCTATGGTTCTCCAGGCAAGAATACTGAAGTGGGTAACCTTTCCCTTCTCCAGGGGATCTTCCTAACCCTGGGATCAAACCCAGGTCTCCTGCATTGCAGGCAGATTCTTTACCAGCTGAGTCACAAGAGAAGCCCACCTTCCCAACAACCCCACAAGATAAGGACTACTTTCACTTCAAAGGGGAGGAAACAGTCTCAAAGAATAATGGGTCCAAAGTGAAGCAGCTAATGGGGGATGTGGTCAGGGTTTAGACCTAAGTTTGTGTGACCCTGAAGACCATGTCACTAATTTTTGTGCAACACTGCCTCCTCCTCCAATGGAAAAACACAGAGCAAGGTTCAGGAGACCTCCTAGCACATCTGCTGCAAAGGCCTGGGCTCACAGTTGTACTTGAAACAGTTATGCTAGTCAAGGTCCTCCCACTGCATCTGGATAGACTCTCTGACTACTCTGACCAACAGAGCACCTTTGACAGGAGCAGTTCACTGTATTCCTTTCCATATTCAGACATTAAGTGACTGGCAACTTCCATTTCTTATCTCTTGGGAAGCTCTTTCTGAGAGAAGCCAACCACCAGGTGAGAAATTCCACCACCCTGAGACTACTATACTGTGAAAAGTTCAAGCTACCTGTGTGGAAAGGCTGTGTTGAAAGAGCGAGCTACCCAGCCTGCTTTAACTGTTAGGGCCATTAAAGCCCAGCCACCAGGAAAGCATAAAGAAATTTTGTCATTCCAGGCCCACCAGATTCAACCAGGTAAAGAGTCCAAGAAACAAGTCAACTGCCAGAGCCAAAGGCCCAGGCATATATAGTATGCACAGCTATCCAGGCCACCCCAGCCAAAGTTCTAGTCTTCCTGGGACACACACAAGCCAATCACCCCATGTCCTGCCTGAATTCCTGCTCAGCATGGTGGCTTAAGAAAATATTTGGTATTTTACTGTCCTAGATATGAGGTGGTAGATACTTTGAGAATCTAATATAAGCAATAGACCTTCTTCCTATGATGAAGCACATATGCACACTATTTTCATCCTATCTTAAGGTCCACATCCCTGAAATTTATCTGTTTAATTCTAGACAAAGTGCCTGGTCACTAGACATTTTCTGAGGCCTTCAGTTTTATGGCTCAAGCTACAGGAAAATAAAACAGAAGCTAAAACAATTTTGGGAGGCACTTCGACCAGTGAAATTTATTCCTAAATTAAATTCAGGCTTCAAGTGTGAAAAGGGATTTCTTTACTAGACATTTTCTTTTGGGAGAGCATTTTATGAAAGTGCATTTTCATTTCTTTTAAAGAATTATGTAATTCCTAACATGAAATACAAAGAAAAACAATGAACATTTGTGTTCCCAACACAAGCTCTATTAAGTCTTGACATTGTAATATATATGCCTCATCTTTATAAAACTTACAGAAACATTTTACATCTCTTGTACCACTTCTTGCATCAGTCTTCTCCCTTCCTAGAAGTAACTATGATACTGAATTTGCTGTTTATCATTACTATGCATATTTTATTACTCCTAATTTATAAGTATATAACTATAATGAACAAATGGCATTGTTTGATTTATTTTCAAACTTTGAATAAAGGCTATATAGGGAAGCAAAATTTGCCACCCAAAAATGTGTCTCTTTGACATGAGGATTAATTTAGACTGATTCTTTTTAAGAATCAGAAAATTCAGGAAGTTTTTCTTGTTGTCTCTCCCTTAGCTGCCTAAAAGAATATAGATAACAGAACAGAATAATATTCTGCTAACAGAATAGAGTTATCTCCAGAGATATCTGCAAAGAATGAAGGCTAGTTATGTTGGGGGAAACTCAGCAGGGCCTGGATATCAGAGTCCCATTCCATGTCTCTTTGTCTCTGAATGACCCAGCAAACTTTATTCACCAAATATTTGCTTTTCTATCTCCTTGTGACTTTGCTTCTTCCCATTAGAATTTCCAAACCACTACCCCCAGCATTCTCTTTTCTCTTCGGTTAAAGGTGGTATTTAAGGTGAGGGCTTTGGCTGTTTTGACAAGTTACTCTGTTCTCCCAAGACTCTCACAGGCATACGTGTTGTTAAACTTTTGTTTGAACTTCTGTTTATCTCTCTCCTGTCAATTTAATTCTTTCAATTCTTTAAAGACTAACTGATAGAGATATAGTATGATAGTTACAGGAAAGTAGTCAGAACCTTGTGACACAAACCAGAACCATTTAACAATGAAACCATGCAATAAAAGCACAAGATATGCCCCAGGCCATTAAGTGGGGGAAAAAAAATGAGGCCTGCATCCTGCTAGTCAAGGTCAGCAATATAATGATCCTTAGGACATGCACCTCTGCATGTACCAAGGACGGGAATATAAGGGAAAGGTGACATTCCAAAGTACAAGACCTTCATTATACTGAAACCTCAGATGATTTAACATATTTTAACATGTTTTAGTATGTTACCACCCTTCCCTGAATACTCATTGGAAGGACTGATGCTGAAGCTGAGGCTCCAGTATTTTGATCATCTGATGCAAACAGCCAACTCATTGGAAAAGTCCCTGATACTGGGAAAGATTAAGGGCAGAAGAAGAAGAGGGCATCAGAGGATGAGATGGCTGGCTAGATGGCATCACTGGTGTAATGGGCATGATCCTGGGCAAACTTTGGGAGATGGTGAGGGACAGGGAGGCCTGGCCTGCTACAGTCCATGTGGTCACAAAGAATCAGCCACAACAGGGAAACTGAACAATAACAAATAGAATGTAGAATAATAGGACCACTTTCTCCTCCTCAAGGGCTCAGAACCCTTCCTCCTTGAAGACCCTAGACTCCTTATCAACCTACCTAAATATTAACCCTTTCAATATTGTATACCTCCAAGTCCCCTACCCTTACATTGTTCCTCTTCCCCTCCTCACTGGTAACCACTAGTTTGTTCTATGAGTCTGTTTCTTTTTTGTTAAATTCATTAGTTTTTGTACTTTTTAGATTCCACATATAAGTTATATGATACAGTATATTTCTTTCTCTGCCTGGCTTTTTTCACTTAGCATTATCTCCTCCAAGTCTATCCATCTTGCTGCAAGTGGCAAAATTTCTTTTTTTATGACCAAGTAGTATTTTATTGTGTGTGTGTGTATACCACTTTTTCTTTTCATTTGTTTCACCATTCATATGTTGATTGTTGTTTCCATATCTTGGAAACTGTAAAAAAAAGAAAATGCTGCTGTGGACATTGGGGAGCATGTATCTTTTTGAATTAGTGTTTTCTGTTTTTTCAGTTATATAGCAGTTCAGTTCAGTTGCTCAGTCATCTCTGACTCTTTGTGACCCCATGAATCGCAGCACACCAGGCCTCCCTGTCCATCACCAATTCCTGGAGTTCACTCAGATTCACATCCATTGAGCCCATGATGCCATCCAGCCATCTCATCCTCCGTTGTCCCCTTCTCCTCCTGCCCCCAATCCCTCCCAGCATCAGAGTCTTTTCCAATGAGTCAACTCTTCCCATGAGGTGGCCAAAGTACTGGAGTTTTAGCTTTAGCACCATTCCTTCCAAAGAAATCCCAGGGTTGATCTCTTTCAGAATGGACTGGTTAGATCTCCTTGCAGTCCAAGGGACTCTCAAGAGTCTTCTCCAACACCACACTTCAAAAGCATCAATTCTTTGGCTCTCAGCCTTCTTCACAGTCCAACTCTCACATCCATACATGACCACTGAAAAAACTATAGCCTGGACTAGATGGACCTTTGTTGGCAAAGTAATGTCTCTGCTTTTTAATATGCTATCTAGGTTGGTCATAATTTTTCTTCCAAGGAGTAAGCCTGTTTTAATTTCATGAATGCAATCACCATCTGCAGTGATTTTGGAGCCCCCCAAAATAAAGTCTGACACTGTTTCCACTGTTTCCCCATCTATTTGCCATGAAGTGATGGGACCAGATGCCATGATCTTCGTTTTCTGTATGTTGAGCTTTAAGCCAACTTTTTCACTCTCCTCTTTCACTTTCCTCAAGAGGCTTTTTAGTTCCTCTTCACTTTCTGCCATAAGGATGAGGTCAGCTGCATATCTGAGGTGATTGATATTTCTCCCAGCAATCCTGATTCCAGCTTGTGTTTCTTCCAATACAGCATTTCTCATGATGTACTCTGCATATAAGTTAAATTAGCAGAGTGACAGTATACAGCCTTGACATATTCCTTTTCCTATTTGGAACCAGTCTGTTGGTCCATGTCCAGTTCTAACTGTTGCTTCCTGACCTGCATATAGGTTTCTCAAGAGGCAGGTCAGGTGGTCTGGTATTCCCATCTCTTTCAGAATTTTCCACAGTTTATTGTGATCCACACAGTCAAAGGCTTAGGCGTAATCAATAAAGCAGAAGTAAATGCTTTTCTGGAACTCTCTTCCCTTTTCCATGATCCAGCAGATGTTGGCAATTTGATCTCTGGTTTCTCTGCCTTTTCTAAAACCAGCTTGAACATCTGGATGTTCATGGTTCATGTATTGCTGAAGCCTGGCTTGGAGAATTTTGAGTATTGCTTTACTAGTGTGTGAGGTGAGTGCAATTGTGCAGTAGTTTGAGCATTCTTTGGCATTGCCTTTCTTTGGGATTGGAATAAAAAGCGACCTTTTCCAGTCCTGTGGCCACTGCTGAGTTTTCCAAATTTGCTGGCATATTGAGTGCAGCACTTTCACAGCATCATCTTTCAGGATTTGAAATAGCTCAACTGGGATGCCATCACATCACCTCCACTCACTTTATTCATAGTGATGCTTTCTAAGGCCCACTTGACTTCACATTCTAGGATGTCTGGCTCTAGGTGAGTGATCACATCATCGTGATTATCTGGGTCATGAAGCTCTTTTTTGTACAGCTCTTCTGTGTATTCTTGCCACCTCTTCTTAATATCTTCTGCTTCTGTTAGGTCCGTACCATTTCTGTCCTTTATCAAGCCCATCTTTGCATGAAATGTTCCCTTGGTATCTCTAATTTTCTTGAAGAGATCTCTCGTCCTTCCCATTCTGTTGTTTTCCTCTATTCTTTGCACTGATCGCTGAGGAAGGCTTTCTTATCTCTTCTTTCTATTCTTTGAAACTCTGCATTCAGATGCTTATATCTTTCCCCCTCTCCTTTGCTTTTCGCTTCTCTTCTTTTCACAGCTATTTGTAAGGCCTCCCCAGACAGCCATTTTGTTTTTTGCATTTCTTTTCCATGGGGATGATCTTGATCCCTGTCTCCTATACAATGTCATGAACCTCCGTCCATAGTTCATCAGGCACTCTATCTATCAGATCTAGTCCCTTAAATCTATTTCTCACTTCCACTGTATAATCATAAGGGATTTTATTTAGGTCATACCTGAATGGTCTAGGGATTTTCCCTACTTTCTTCAATTTAAGTCTGAATTTGGTAATAAGGAGTTCATGATCTGAGCCGCAGTCAGCTCCTGGTCTTGTTTTTGTTTACTGTATAGAGTTTCTCCATCTTTGGCTGCAAAGAATATAATCAATCTGATTTCAGTGTTGACCATCTGGCGATGTCCATGTGTAGAGTCTTCTCTTGTGTTGTTGGAAGAGGGTGTTTGCTACGATCAGTGCATTTTCTTCGCAAAACTCTATTAGTCTTTGCCCCACTTCATTCCGTATTCCAAGGCCAAATTTGCCTGTTACTCCAGGTGTTTCTTGACTTCCTGCTTTTGCATTCCAGTCCCCTATAATGAAAAGGACATCTTTTATGTTACTCTCTTAACTTTCATAAATAACATGCACCACTGTTAAACACTATATATGTTAAACACCATATATCACACCTCATGAAATTAAAAGACGCTTGCTCCTTGGAAGAAAAGCTATGACCAACCTAGGCAGCATATTAAAAAGCAGAGACAACAAACTTTGCCAACAAAGTTCCATCTAGTCAAAGCTATGGCTTTTCCAATAGTCATGTATGGATGTGAGAGTTGGACAATAAAGAAGGCTGAGCACCAAAGAATTTATGCTTTTGAAGTATGGTGTTGGAGAAGACTCTTGAGAGTCCTTTGGACTGCATGGAGATCCAACCAGTCCATTCTAAAGGAAATCAGTCCTAAATATTCATTGGAAGGACTGATGCTGAAGCTGAAACTCCAATACTTTGGCCACCTGATGTGAAGAATGGACTCATTGGAAAAGACCCTGATGCTGGGAAAGATTGAAGGTGGGAGGAGAAGGGGAAGACGGAGGATGAGATGGTTGGATGGCATCACCGACTCAATGGACATGAGTTTGAGTAAACTCTGGGAGCTGGTAATGGACAGAGAGTCCTGTTGTGCTGCAGTCCATGGACTCACGAAGAGTCAGACACAACTGAGCAACTGAGCTGAACTGATTACATCCCTGGCATTTATCTATCTCATAACTGGGGAGGTCTATACCTTTTGACTGCCGTCATCAAATTCCACCCTTTGCCTGTGGTATAGTATAGCATAGTGAAGTTGCTCAGCTGTGTCCAACACTTTGTGACCTACCAGGCTCCTCCATCCATAGGATTTTCCAGGCAAGAGTACTGGAGTAGGTTGCCATTTCCTTCTCCAGGGGATCTTCCTGACCCAGAGATTGAACCTGGGTCTCCCACATTGTAGGCAGATGCTTTACCATCTGAGCCACCAGGGAAGACTGTGGTAACCACAGATCTAATCTCTTTTTCTATGAGTTTGTTTGGTCAGTTGATTGGTTTTTCTTTTTTTTTTTTAACGTATAATTGGCCTATACCATGATGCTAGTTTGGCCATCTGATGCAATGAACTGACTCATTTGAAAAGATCTTAATGCTGGGAAAGATTGAAGGTGGGAGGAGAAGGGGAAAACAGGATGAGACAGCTGGATGGCATCACTGATTCAATGGACATGAATTTGAGTAAGCTCAAAGTTGGTTGATGGACAGGGAAGCATGCAGTCCATGGGGTCGCAAATAGCTGGACACAACTAAGTGACTGAACCAATTAACTAATAATGTTAGTTCATGGTGTACAACATAACGATGTCATATTTCTATTCATTACAGAATGATCACCACAATAAAAGTCTAGTTACCATCTTCTACTATACAAAGGTATTACATTATTATTTACTATATTCCACATGCTATATATTTCATCACTGTGACTCATTTATTTTGTAACCAAAAGTTTGTATCTCTTAATCTCCCTCACCTATTTCACTCAAACCTCCCCTCTGACAATTATCTATTTATTCTTTGTATCTATGATTCTTTTTCTGTTTTGTTATATTTGTTCACTTGTTTTGTTTTTTGTAGATTCTGCATATAAGTGAAATAACACTGTACTTGTCTTTCTCTGTCAGACTTATTTCACTAATAAAATATCCTCTAGTTCAGTCCATGCTCTACTAAATGGCAAGATCTCATTCCTTTTTGTGGCTGAGTAATATTCCACTGCATATATCTTGGCTATTGAAAATAATGCTGCAATGAGTATAGGGGAGCATATACTTCAAATTAGTGTTCCTGTTTTCTTCAGAATAATACTCAGAAGTAGAATGGCTGTATTCTATAGTTCTATTAATTTTTTGAGAACCTCCATACTGTTTTCCACAGTGACACCAGTATACACTCCCACTAATAGTTTGTGTGTGTGTGTGCACACTAAGTCACTTCAGTCGTGTCCTAATCTTTTTGACCCCATGAACTGTAGCTGGCCTGGCTCCTCTGTCCATGGGATTCTCCAGGAAAGAATACTAGAGTGGACTGTCATGCCCTCCTCCAGGGGATCTTCAAGACCCAGTGTTTTAACCCATGTCTCTTACATCTAACCTGTAATGGCAGGTGGGTTCTTTACCACTAGCACCACCTGGGAACAGTGTTTGTGGGTTCACTTTTCTCTACATTCTCGCCTATAGTTATTTGTAGTATTTTTTGATAATAGACATTCTGATAGATGTGAGGTGTTATTTCAGTATAGTTTTGATTTGCATTTCTCTGATGTTTAGTGATATTGAACATCTTTTCACATGCCTGTTGTTCATCAGTATGTCTTCTTTGGCGAAATAACTATTCAGGCCTTCTTTGTATTTTCTAGTTGGTTTGTTTGCTTTTTGTAGTTTAGTTGTATGAGGTTTTTTTGTGTATTTTGTGTATTCATCTCCTCTCAGATATATCATCTGAAAAATATCACCCATTAAGTAGGCAGTGTTTTGGCTTTGTTGATAGTTTCCTTCACTGTGCAAAAGTTTTGGGGCTTGCTATATTCCAATTTGTTTATCTTTTTATTTTGCTCCCTTGTCAAAGGAACATCCAAAAAATATTGCTGTGACAAATGTCAAGTATCATACTGCCTACATTTGCTTGTAGAATTCTTATGGTTCCAGGTCTTACATCTAAGTATTTAATACACTTTTGAGTTTATGGTTTTGTATGGTGTGAGAAAGTAGTTGAGTTTGATTCTTTCCCATGTAGTTGTCCCATATTCCCAACTCTGTTGCCTGAAGAGACTGTCTTTTCCACATTGTATACTCTTGCTTCCTATGTTGTAGGTTGCTCATGTAAGTGTGGGTTCATTTCTGTGCTCTCTCTTCTGTTCCATAAATCTGGTGTCTGCTTTGTGCCAGTACCACATTGTTTTGATTACTGTATCTTTGTAGTAGAATTTGAAATTAGGAAACATAGTATCTCCAGCTTTATTCTCCTTTTTCAAGATTATTTGACTAATGGTTTCTTTCATGATTCCAAGCAAATTTTAGAATTACTTATTCTATTTCTGTGGTACTGTTCATGGGGTTCTCATGAACATGTACAGCTAAGGAGATCCAACCAGTCCATCCTAAAGGAAATCAGTCTTGAGTATTCATTGGAAGGACGGATGCTGAAGCTGAAGCTCCAATACTTTGGCCACCTGATGCAAAGAACTGATTCATTTGAAAAGACCCTGATGCTGGAAAAGATTGAAGGTGGGAGGAGAAGGGGATGACAGAGGATGAGATGGTTGGATGGCATCACTGACTCAGTGGACATGAGTTTGAGTAAACTCTGGCAGCTGGTGATGGACAGGGAAGCCTGGCATGCTGCAGTCCGTGTGGTCGAAAAGAATCAGACACGATTGTGGGACTGAACTGAAACTGAACTGAGTTCTGTGGTAAATGCCATTGGTATCTTGATAGGGATAGCAGTGAATCTTTAGATTGCCTTGGGGATCATGGTACTTTTAACAATATTAGTTCTCCCAATGCATGAGCATGATATACCTTTCCATTTGTTTGTATCATCTTAAATTTCTTTCATCAATGTCTAACAGTTTTCGAGTACAAGTCTTTGACCTCCCTGGTTATATTTATTCTAAAGTATTTTATTTATTTTGATGCCATTGTAAATGGGGATGTTTTCTTTATTCTCTTTCTAATAGTTTATTGTTTGTGTACAGAAATGCAACAGATTTCTGTATGTTAATTCTGCATACTGCAAGTTTACTAAATTCAACTATTACTGAACTGAATTATTACTTCTGTTTTTTGGTAGTGTCTTTATATTATATATATAATATCATGTCATCTACCAAAAAAAATGACAGTTTTACTTCTTCCTAACCAATTTTGATGCTTTTTGTTTCTCTTTCTTCTCTAATTGCTGTGTCTAGGGTATCCAATATTATGTTAAGTAAAGTGACAAGACTGGGCATCCTGGTCTTGTTCCTGATCTTAGAGGAAACACTTCAGCTTTTCATCATTGACTATGACATTGGCTGTAGGTTTGTCATATATGTTCTTTATTATTTTTATGTCTATTCCTCCATACTCACTTTGTAGAGAGTTTTTATCATAAATGGATGTTGAATTTATTCAAAATCTTTTTCTGCATGTATCAAGATGATTATATTTTAATTCTTCAATTTGTTAATGTATTGTGTCATATTTTTTATGTTTATGAATTTTCTAAAGTTTTTGATTGGAGGATAATTGCTTTACAATATTGTTTTGGTTTCTGCTGTACAACAATGTAAGTTACCAATAAGTGTGTGTATATATATATATATACACATATATATATACCTATATAGATAGATAGACAGATAGATCCCATCCCTTTTGAGCCTCCCTCCCACACCTTATCCTACCCCTCTAGGTCTTCACAGAGCACCAGGCTGCCAGGCTTGGCTCCCTGTGTTATACAGCAGCTTCCCACTAGCCATTTATTTTACACATGGTAGTGTATATATGTCAGTGCTACTCTCTCAATTCATCCCACCATCTCCTTCCCCTGCTGTGTACAAATGTTTTCTCTATCATACTGACTCATTTGTGGACACTGAACCCTCTTTGCATCTCTGAGACAAATACCACTTGATCATGGTCTGTGATCTTCTAAATGTATTGTTGAATTGAATTTGCTAACATGTGGTAGAGAATTTTTGCATCCATGTTTTTCAGTGATACTGGCCCATCTGTTTCTCTTTTTGTTGTATCTTTCTGTGGTTTAAGTATCAGGACGATACTGGCCTCATACAATGGATTTGGAAGCTTTCCTTTCTGTTCAGGTTTTTTTTTTTGGGGGGGGAATAATTTGAGAAGAATAGGCACTAATTAATCTTTAAATTTTGGTGGAATTCTCTTATGAGGCTATCTGGCCCTATACTTTTTTTGTTGGGCATATTCCTATATATATATATATATATATATACATTTCACTGCTAGTAACTAGTCTGATCAGCTTTTCTATTTCTTCCTGATTTGGGAGAAATTCTTCCTGAATTGGGAAATTGCACATTTGTCTTACTGGATGAGTTGTTTATCTCCACTTTGTTTAGTTCCACTTCTAGGACATTGTCTTGTTCTTTCATTTAGAACATATTTTTCTATCACCTCATTTTGCCTAATTCTCTGTGTTTATTTTTATGTATTTTGTAGGTTGGTTACATTTTCTGATCTTGGAAAGTATTTTTTTGTAGGAGACATCATACTCCCCTCTGTTCATCAGAGTTACATGATCTAGGGGTGTCCACCATGTGAGCTGTTTAGGCCATTCTTTTGTGGTAAGGACAAATACTGTGAGCACACTGGTAGACAGGGCAGGTCCCCAGCTCAACTGACTGTCAGATCCTGCCTTATTGGAGGCTGCCAGCTGCTTGTGGGTAGTACCAAGTTCTGGGGTGTGCTACTTTGGGCCTAGGTGACTCAGGGGCTGCTGCCTGCCTATTGGTGTGGGAACTAAGTCCCCGTGTGATTAAACTGCTTGACCTGGAGAGCTCCTAGGACTGGTGCTGACCAGTCTGGTCTTTGGAGCCTGGACTGTAAGATCAAACAGTCAATACTAAGGGAAATCAACCCTGAATTCAGTGGAAGAACTGTTGCTGAAGCTGAAGCTCCAATACTTTGGCAGCCTGATTCAAAGAGCTGACTCATTGGAAAAGACCCTGATGCTAGAAAAGGCTGAAGTCAAAAAGAGACGGGGGCATCAGAGGAAGAGATGATTGGATGGAATCACTGACTTAATGGACATGAATTTGAGCAAACTCCAGGAGATAGTAGAGGACAGAGGAGCCTGGAATGCTGCATTCCATGGGGTCACAAAGAGTCAAACATGACTTAGTGACTGACCAACAACTAATATTCTAGACAGACGACTCCAAAATGTTACTTGCCAGCACCAGTGTCCTCATGACACAAGGAGTTCCCCAAACAGCATCTTTGTACCCCAGAGGAATCCCAGAGACTTCCTGCCTCTTTCTGAGTCCCTCCAAGATCAGTATGTGAGTCTGACCCAAGATCCTTTCAAATAATTGCTTGTGCACTGGGTCTCAGACAATGTGAGAGTTTGCTCATGACATTTAGGAGTGGAGCCTCTGTTTTCTACACCCTTCTGGATCTCCTGCACACAGGGTCCACTGACCTTCGAAGCCACATGTTCTGGGAGCTCATTTTCCCAGTGCAAGACTCCCTGGGGGGGAGCCTGATGTTGTCTAGAACTCCTCACTCCTTAGGGAGAACCTCTTCAATTGTGATTATCTTACTGTTTAGGTAGCCTTCCCAGTTATATGAGTCTTGACTGTATTGCCTCTCTACCTCTCTCCCCTTCTTATTGTGGTTCCTCCTTTATATCTTTATTATGGAAAATTTTTTTCTGTGAGTCCTCAGATCATTCTCATTAATGATTGCTCTGTAAATGATTAGAACTTTAGAGTACCCATAGGAGGAGGTGAGCTCAGAGTCTTCTTACTCCACCATCTTAGTCATTCTAAAATTTGGTTGTTCTAGGATTTATATTACACATCTTTGGTTTCCCACAGTGCACTTTCAAATAATGGTATGATACTTCTTACATTAAGTAAGAATCTTACTGTCATATTCATTCATTTCCCCCTCTTGTCCTTCATACCACTATTCTCATTCATTTCACTTCAATATATTTTATAAGGCATACATGCCTTTTAAGTATTTTTTCTTCAGATTATTAATTTTTAAAGGGTAAAACAAGAAAAAGATTTTAATATTTACCCACATTTTCTCTTTATTTCTTTGTGTAGATTAAACATTCTATCTTGTATCAGATTTCTTCAGCCTGAAGAACGTCTTTAACTTTTCTTGTTGTACAGGTCTGCTAACAATCCTCTCAGCCTTTGTTTCTCTGGACAAAATAAATAAATAAATAAATCTTATTTCATGCTCATTTTTTTTCACCCTCATATTTGAAAGGTATTTTCACTGAATACAGAATTCTGACTTAACCAACTCTTTTTTGAGTTCTTTAAAGATGTGATTCCATTGTGTTCTACTTGCCTAATTTCTGAAAAGAAATTTCTTTTTCTTCCTATCTTGTGCTTCTGTAGAAAAAGTTTCTTTATCCTTGCTATCACCAAGATTTTCACTTTGTTTCTTGGTTTCAGCAGCTTGACTATGATGAGCCTTGGTGGATTTTATTTGGTTTTTATACTGCTTCAGCTCTGAGCTTCTTGCATTTGTGGTTTATTGTCTTTTATTAATTTGAAAGTTATCTCTTCAAGTAATTCTTCAGTCCTATTTTCTATGTCTTGTTCTGGAATCCAGGGATATATGTGTTTAGATCATTTGCTATTGTCCTACTTCTCTTAGATATGTTCCTTTTTTTCCCACTCCTTTTTCTCTCTGATCAATTTTGGATAATTTATATTGAGGTATCCTCAAGTTCACTGATTCTTTCTTTTGTCTATACTTATTTAACTTTCTAGAATTTCTATTTGATTCTTTCTCTTCTTTTAATCACCCTGCTAAAATTTTCCATTGGTGAATGCGTGTTTCTCACCTTTTCCACTAAGCCTTTAACAAATTAATCATCAGTTCAGTTCAGTCACTCAGTCATGTCCGACTCTTTGTGACCCCATGATTCCAGCACACCAGGCCTCCTGTCCATCACCAACTCCCGGAGTTCACTCAAACTTACATCCTTCGAGTCAGTGATGCCATCCAACCATCTCATCCTGGGTCGTCCCCTTCTCCTCCTGCCCCCAATCCCTCCCAGCATCAGAGTCTTTTCCAATGAGTCAACTCTTCGCATGAGGTGGCCAAAGTACTAGAGTTTCAGCTTTAGCATCATTCTTCCAAAGAACACCCAGGGCTGATCTCCTTCAGAATGGACTGGTTGGATCTCCTTGCAGTCCAAGGGACTCTCAAAAGTCTTCTCCAATACCACAGTTCAAAAGTATCAATTCTTTGGCACTCAGCTTTCTTCAGAGTCCAACTCTCACATCCATACATGACCACAGGGAAAACCATAGCCTTGACTAGACGGATCTTTGTTGGCAAAGTAATGTTTCTGCTTTTGAATATGCTATCTAGGTTGATCATAACTTTCCTTCCAAGGAGTAAGAGTCTTTTAATTTCATGGCTGCAATCACCATCTGCAGTGATTTTGGGGCCCAAAAGAATAAAGTCTGACAATCTTTCCACTGTTTCCCCATCTATTTCCCATGAAGTGATGGGACCAGATGCCATGATCTTCGTTTTCTGAGTGTTGAGCTTTAAGCCAACTTTTTCACTCTCCTCTTTCACTTTCATCAAGAGGCTCTTTAGTTCTTCACTTTCTGCCATAAGGGAGGTGTCATCTTCATATTTGAGGTTATTCATATTTCTCCCAGCAATCTTGATTCCAGCTTGTGCTTCCTCCAGTCCAGCGTTTCTCATGATGTACTCTGCATGTAAGTTAAATAAGCAGGGTGGCAATATCCAGCCTTGACGTACTCTTTTTCCTATTTGGAACCAGTCTGTTGGTCCATGTCCAGTTCTAACTGTTGCTTCCTGAACTGCCTATAGGTTTCTCAAGAGGCAGGTCCAAACTTATTTACTGTCTTCAACAAAATAGTAAATTTGGCAATGAAGGAATGGGGAGAAGTACCATGCTAACTGGCAGATAGAGTAGATTTTAATTTTTTTTAAGTTACATTTAATGGTTAAGGGAAACTTGTGTAAAGAAAAGAATGTGGCTTGCCATTTAACGTTCTAAAAGAGCCAAGTCATTAGCCACTGCATTCACCAAGTGACAGGACACCAAAAGGAACATCAGGACATCAGGATGGATAAAAACAAGAAGCATTCTGTGTTTTGGATATACCATCCCCTAGATAGTTAAGATGCATATCTGAGGAAATTTTTCAAATGACTTGATTCTTGCATTCTCCCATACAAAGCAAAGCACTGAAATCATTAGTTGTTTGCTCTTTCTGAGTAGCAGTTATCTTTTGATGTCCAACTACATGTATTTTTTTACCAGTGGAGGAAAATAATTCTTATATATCTTGGCTTATCTCTTACCTCTTCAGAGCACTTTCTCAAAGCTGTCTAAGAAGCTGTCTCCCAAGCTATAGTTCTCAGTAAGGTCCCTGAATAAAAACCCAACTTGCAACTTTTAGGTTGTGTGTTTGTCTTTCAGTGGACAGTTGGATGTTTGCAAGAAAGATAACTCTAGAGAAGACACTAAAGAAGCTGAGTATGAAGGAACAGTTGATTCTTAAGTTTCTTCCACAGGGAGAGGAAGCTAACAGTATTATTCATCTATTATGTTCCAGGAAGTGGGCTAGCACTTTACATCTGTTATCTCACTCAACCATCACAATAGCCCTTTAGAGGAGAGTTGCCAGACAAAATATAGGACACCCTGTTAAATTTTCATTTCAGATAACAAAACAAATTTATTATGTCTTGTGCAATAATTTAGTATCAGTATGACCCATGCAATATTTGGGACATACCTATATTTTTTAAATAGTCAATGTTTAGCCAAAATTCAAATTTAACCAGGTCTTATATTTTTACATGTTAAATCTGGCAACTCTACTTTGAGGCGTTACATGATTGCCATTTTACCTGAAGAAAACTGAGGATCTGAGAGATCAAATAACATTGTCCACATTCACAATGTTATTAGTAAGTGATAAAGTCAGAATTGGAAACAAGCCTGTCTGACACCAGAGGCTGTGCTTTTTCCATTTGCTTTGCTATAGGAGAGTGGAGTTTGAGTCCCTGGCAAGAGCGTAGCCCAGGAAATCAGCATTTTCCCACTGGTACACAGTCTCCCATTAACTTGGAGAGCAAGCCTGACTAGGCACGCCCACAGCCCTGCTCAAGTGGGCCAGACAGATATTTACCAAGTTGACATGTGTGAGTGAGGAGGACAAAATTTCCCTTTCATGAAAAAGAACTATCATCTTTTAATATAGAAATGTACTTAGTATTGAAATTATTTGAAGTAATGATGCTTGTATTTTTGGAATAGGATATGGGTTAGATAAGCTTAATAAAACTTCTGAGAAGTGATATAGGCTAGGACTTAAGAACACTAACTCTACTGCCTAAAGGATTGGAGCTTTGTTCTTGGCTCCACCATATATTTGGTTTGGGGGAAGTTACTTAACCTTTTTTATTTCATGTTCTCAAAAAAAAAAAAAGATGATGATAACTGTAATGATAATAATACCTTCCCTACAGAGTCAATGTAAGGAAGGACTAAATGTGATAATATAAGCAATAACTACTCAGCAAAGGGGTAGCTATCACCTTCACCAACATCTGCAGTAGCAGCAACAGAATGATTACTACTTCTGGGTGTGCTCTGTTTGTAAATAATGGTGGATCCACATTTTATAGGCTGGGAATAAGATTAGGTGAGAATACTTGTTTAACTTCAAGAGCTGTTTGTGACAACCTCATATGAATTTGTACTGGGAGTACTGGCACAAGACTGAAAAAAATCTGCCAAAAATCTTAAATGACCAAACGTAAGAAAAATCATTTCTTACTAAATATCATTTCTTTAGTTGCATTTAGATATATACATCACTTAGTCTTAAAGTAGAAAACAGTACATTATGAAAACATGGGACTGAGGATATACAACTCTGTCCTAAAATCATATAAAATTTAAGTTGATTTTGCCTTTTCACTGAATTACTCCACATTATAAACTCCCAATTCTGCACGAAATACTAAATTTCATGCTCATAGCTTTTCCATTTCATGTTGAAAAACTTGGTGAATTCTACATAAACTTTTATCTAGCTAGTATGTATAGCATCAGTTCAGTTCAGTTCAGTCACTCAGTCGTGTCCGACTCTTTGCAACGCCATAAATGGCAGCACTCCAGGCCTCCCTGTCCATCACCATCTCCCAGATTCATGGATATCACGCTCATCGAGTCCGTGATGCCATCCAGCCATCTCATCCTCCACCGTCCCCGTCTCCTCCTGCCCCCAATCCCTCCCAGCATCAAAGTCTTTTCCAATGAGTCAACTCTTCCCATGAGGTGGCCAAAGTACTGGAGCTTCAGCTTTAGCATCGCTCCTTCCAAAGAAATCCCAGGGCTGATCTCCTTCAGAATGGACTGGTTGGATCTCCTCGCAGTCCAAGGAACTCTCAAGAGTCTTCTCCAACACCACAGTTCAAAAGCATAAATTCTTCGGCGCTCAGTGTTCTTCACAGTCCAACTCTCACATCCATACATGGCCACAGGAAAAACCATAGCCTTGACTAGACAGACTTTAGTCGGCAATGTAATGTCTCTGCTTTTGAATATACTATCTAGGTTGGTCATAACTTTTCTTCCAAGGAGTAAGCGTCTTTGAATTTCATGGCTGCAGTCACCATCTGCAGTGATTTTGGAGCCCCCCAAAATAAAGTCTGACACTGTTTCCACTGTTTCCCCATCTATTTGCCATGAAGTGATGGGACCAGATGCCATGATCTTCCTTTTCTGAATGTTGAGCTTTAAGCCAACTGTTTCACTTTCCTCTTTCACTTTCACCAAGAGGCTTTTTAGTTCCTCTTCACTTTCTGCCATAAGGGCGGAGTCATCTGCATATCTGAGGTTATTGATATTTCTCCTAGCAGTCTTGATTCCATCTTGTGATTCATCCAGTCCAGTGTTTCTCATGATGTACTCTGCATAGAAGTTAAATAAGCAGGGTGACAGTATACAGCCTTGGCATACTCCTTTTCCTATTTGGAACCAGTCTGTTGGTCCATGTCCAGTTCTAACTGTTGCTTCCTGACCTGCATACAGATTTTTCAAGAGGCAGGTCAGGTGGTCTGGTATTCCCATCTCTTTCAGAATTTTCCACAGTTTATTGTGATCCACACAGTCAAAAGCTTTGGCATAGTCAATAAAGCAGAAATAGATATTACACATATACATGTTACATATACTATATTATGGGGCTTCCTAGGTGGTTCATTGATAAAGATCTTCCTGCCAATGCAGGAGACCCAGGAAGTGTAGGTTTAATCCCTGGGTCAGGAATATCCCCTTGAGTATAAAATGGCAACCCAAACCAGTATTCTTGCCTGGAAAATCCTATGGACAGAGAAGCCTGGGAGGCTAGAGTCAGACATGACTGAGCTATTGAGCATGCATATTATATTATATATCATGTTATATATATTATATATATAATATATATATTATGGTGTATATATATATATATATATATATCTTTGATAGTAACTGAAATATGCACCAAAGATAGTTTTTGACTCAGGGAATTCATCAACATTTCCTTTCTTCTCTTTTCCGCAGTAGCCTAGCCTGCAGGGTCTGTCATGTTTAATCATTTATTCATTTATTGAATACATGAATAATGAATAACACCCACTATATGCTAAGCACTATTCTAAGTGCTGGGAGGGGAGTTGCTGTGCTTAGTCGCTCAGTCGTTTCCAACTTTTTTCAACCCCATGCACTGTAACCTGCCAGGCTCCTCTCTCCATGGGGATTCTCCAGGCAAGAATACTGGAGTGGGTTTTCATGCCCACCTCCAAAGGATCTTCCCAACTCAGGGATCTAATGCACATTTCCCACATTGCAGGCAGATGCTATACCATTTGAGCCATCATGGAAGCCCAAGAATACTGGAGTAAGTAGCCTATCCTTGCTCCAGGGGATCTTCCTGGCCCAGGACTTGAACTGGGGTCTCCTGCATTGCAAGTGGATTCTTTACCAGCTGAGCTACCAGGGAAGCCTAGGAGCAGGGTGAGGGTGTTAGCAGACCATAAAACAAAACCTATCCTCATTGGACCTCACTGATTATGATGCTTTTGCTCAGTTTTCTACCTTTTGTGGATGAATCAAGGCTTAGATTTACACTAAGTAGATCTTAAAGGTCTTTCTTGTTATTGCCTTTACATAGGCAAATAAATCAAGAAATTAAAATAGGATTGGGAGTAGAGGATAGTTTCATATTGGACACTATATTAAAATCATGGTGTATTTAAAATTCAGGGGATTTAAGAAGACATATAAATATTATGATCTTCACTGTTAGAGTGGTTGAAATGTTGTTGAAGTGTCATTTTGATATTTCACTTTCACAGACCTTGCACTGCACTCTCATCTCACAAGCTAAGAATTTTCCCTGTCTTGCTTGATATCCTAAGATGTATTTCAAAGCTTTGTGTTACATATACATGGTGACATGAATAGATCAAATCATCATTATGAACAAATCAATTTTGAAACTCACTGAGCTTTCTGCACAGCTTTCTTGTCAATTGATCTCAGGCTGTTCTCACGTCATTCAGCTTCTATCTTTGATGAAGTGACCAAATGAACCATGTAAGGTGGATCCATTCATTTCAAGTGAAGTGTGTGGCTTCACATTTGTCTAATAGGTACCCACACCCCCATTTCAACCACCTATTGCTACGTTACGAGCCATCTCAGAACTCAGTGATATAAAGCAACAGTCCACATGGGTTCTGTGGGTTGGGAGTTCAGAAAGGGCACAGTGGGGATGGCTCCTCTCTGCTCCATTGTTTCACAAAGCCTCAACTGGTATGATGTCTATGGCTATAGGCAGCCCAAGAGTCTGGGGCTGGAGGACTCACTTCCAAGATGACTTCTTCACCCAATGAACAGCACTGTGGCCAGGATGCCAAAGTATCGGCTCAGCTGGACTGCCAAGCTTAATGCCAACATGATCTCCCTGGCATTGCATTTAAGGTTAGGCCTCCCTCAGTGCCTCAGGACTCCATCAGCAAGTGTTCCCAGTGAACAGAGTGAAAGCTACAGCCTCAGAAGCCACTACCATCACATCAGCTATGCTACAGTAGCTGAAGCTACCACATGCTCAGCTGAGGTTCCAGGGAAGGAGACAGAGACTCTGTCTTTCAATGGAAGGCATGTCAAAGAATTTATGGAAATGTTTTTAAACCTCCACACCCCATCATTCTAAATATCTTCATGAAAATTTAAGCTTAATGAATAGATAGATACCAAAGGAGAAGTTGGCCAGTTGTTTACATACTTTTCTTAACTCAGGCCACACTTCATGAAAGCAGATGTAATTTAATATTTTATTTTAAAAGTTACTTCCTTTTAAAATTATCATAATAGTTCCTCTGCTTTTCATCACATTTTCTTCCATTCTTTCTCACATGAATTTTCTGGCATGGAATTCCTCCTCTCTGGTGTTAGGAGTACTTGGGTCTTGCACTGAGGATGACACAGTAAGACCACTGCAGAATGAATTGGCGGTGTCAGGAAAGCCATGGTGCTGGGACCTAAGGGAGCAGTAGCTTCCAAGAAGTGTTTGGTACTAAATCAGCTACCATAATTATTATAAAGCCATTTACTATTAAAACAACTTCATATCTGTTTAAACCAATGATATCATCTGAATATATTAATGCTCCCAATTTCTTCATGCCCTTTTTGATTTTCTGTTCCATAAGCATCCAAAGTTTTTACATCTTTTAAAAAATACATATTTTGTAAGTATATTGAAATGAAAATTGTTTCTGCTAACACTTAATACCCCTAGATGTTACTGGACTGCAGGCATACACAGCACAGGTTAAGGCCCTGCAGAGGGAGGTGAATGAAGGAAATACCTGAGGCCAACTGAGAAGGGTGGCCCAGTGGCCTTGTGTGATAGGAGAGACAGAAATGGGAAAACTTTAAAAAAATTTCATTTAGTTTGCTGTTGCTAATTTCCTTAATTATGGTCTGTGTTCCTGGGGGGAATGCCATTGGGGATCAGGGGCTTTGTCCTACACAGTTCTTCTCATTTTTGTGTTCTTTAGGTAATTAACTTACTCAAGTTGGATTCTCAATTTCCTGTATAGTGACTTCATACAAATACAAAGATTACAAAAAAATTAAGAGCTTGAGCAAGGTTTTTTTGGCCTTATTCTTAAATCATTATTAGTATTTCCTAGCCATTAGTGGAGAACATTGCTATTTTTTGCTGAGCCAGACCCAGAGTATACAGTAAAAGAAAAATTAATGTGTTCATCTGAATTTCATTGAAAACTACTTAGGTGCTGAGCTCAACACTAAAATGTTGCTCATTACAATAAGATGTTTCTTGGCTTCTTTCAGAACTTAGCACTAAAAGCTTCTTCCAAATAAATCATGTGCTAAGAAAGTAAATTTTTAATTTTAACTTATGGATAGCAGTTGGTGGAGTTCCGAGATGATAACCCTGGATCATTTTGCTTAATATCAATTGAGAACCAGTGCTTGCAATATTCACTCCCCTTTGTGAAATTCAATTGTGCATTTTAAGATCTTTCTTTTCTAAAAAACAGCAGTGCTTAACAAATTGCAGTCCATCAGATCCTAGAGATCTCCATCATGCTCCCAGTGAACCCACTTGCCTTTATCACTATATTGCATTTACACTAATTGTGCAAAGATAATGGTGGTACCTTAGCTCAAATCAAGGCAATGGCACAAAACTGCCTAGTAGTCACTGTATTTCTTCACTGCCAGCTACTTCAGTCCCTGATAAAGCAGAGAAATTATTGATTTAACACATCTTCATGCCTTGTGTAAACTTCTTAACATTTTGTGTGATAAAATGGGATGTACACATGAAGCACTTCTGCTGCATTCCAAAGAAACATCGTTGTCTTAAAGAAAAGTGCTTGCATAAATCACCAGCATAACAAGCTGACTGGCACATTTATCAGGGAATATCTAGTTTCACAAACTCTGTCTTTTCAGATTTGGGTATCTGAGAGATATTTTCTTGAAAATGAATGAAGTGAGCCATAACTAGAAGAAAAATATCTGAGGGTGGTTGTTGGGAAAGGTAAAAATTTTACTCTCATTTTCAAGGGAAAATGAGAATTTTGGAAAATTTATACCTACACCATGAGCATCCCAAGGCTGGGCTGGATGAATTACAAACTAGAATCAAGATTACCAGGAGAAATATCAACAACCTTGGGTATGCAGATAATACCACCCTAATGGCAGAAAGTGAAGAGGAAATAAAGAGCCTCTTGGTGAGGGTGAAAGAAGAGAGTGAAAAGGTGACTTGAAACACAATATTCAAAAAACTCAGATCATGCATCTGGTCTCATCATTTCAAGGCAAATAGATGGGGGGAAAGTGGAAACAGTGACAGATTTTATTTTCTTGGGCTCCAAAATCACTGCAGACGGTGACTGCAGCCATGAAATTAAAAGATGCTTGCTCCTTGGAAGAAAAGCTATGACAAACCTAGACAGCATATTAAAAAGCAGTGACTTCAACTTGCTGACCAAGGTCTGTATAGTCAAACCGATGGTCTTTCCAGTAGCAATGTATAGATTTGAGAGTTGGACCATAAAGAAGGCTGAACACCAAAGAACTGTGGTGCTGAAAAAGACCTCAAGAGTCCCTTGGACAGCAAGAAGATCAAACCAGTCAATCCTGAAGGAAATCAAACCTGAATATTCATTGGAGGGACTAATATTGATCACTCACCTAGAGCCAGACATCCTGGAATGTGAACTCAAGTGGGCCTTAGGAAGCATCACTAGGAACACAGTTAAAGTAGGTGATATAACTCCAGTTCAGTTCAGTTTAGTTCAGTTGCTCAGTCATGTCTGAATCTTTGCGACCCCATGAATCACAGTACGCCAGGCCTCCCTGGCATCACCAACTCCAGGAGTTTACTCAAACTCTTGTCCATCGAGTTGGTGATGCCATCCAGGCATCTCATCCTCTGTCGTCCCCTTCTCCTCCTACCCCAATCCCTCCCAGCATTAGGGACTTTTCCAATGAGTCAACTTTTCACATGAGGTGGCCAAGGTATTGGAGCTTCAGCATCAGTTCTTCCAATGAACACCCAGGACTGATCTCCTTTAGGATGGACTGGTTGGATCTCCTTGCAGTCCAAGGGATTCTCAAGAGTCATCTCCAACACCACAGTTCAAAAGGATCTTTGGTACTCAGCTTTCCTCACAGTCCAACTCTCACATCCATACATGACCACTGGAAAAACCATACCCTTGTAATATCTCTACTTTTCAATATGCTATCTAGGTTGGTCATAATTTTCCTTCCAAGGAGTAAGCGTCTTCTTTTTCATGGCTGAAATCACCATCTGCAGTAATTTTGGAGCCCCCCAAAATAAAGTCTGACACTGTTTCCACTGTTTCCCCATCTATTTGCCATGAAGTGATGGGACCAGATGCCATGATCTTCGTTTTCTGAATGCTGAGCTTTAAGCCAACTTTTACACTCTCCTCTTTCACTTTCATCGAGAGGCTTTTTAGTTCCTCTTCACTTTCTGCCATAAGGGTGGTGTCATCAGCATATCTGAAGTTATTGACATTTCTCCTGGCAATCTCGACTCCAGCTTGTGCTTCTTCCAGCCCAGCGTTTCTCATGATGTACTCTGCATATAAGTTAAATAAGCAGGGTGACAGTATACAGCCTTGACACACTCCTTTTCCTATTTGGAACCAGTCTGTTGTTCCATGTCCAGTTCTAACTGTTGCTTCCTGACCTGCATATAGGTTTCTCAAGAAGCAGGTCAGGTGGTCTGGGATTCCCATCTCTTTCAGAATTTTCCACAGTTCATTGTGAACCACACAAAGACTTTGGCAAGTCAATAAAGCATAAATAGATGTTTTTCTGGAACTCTCTTGCTTTTTTGATGATCCACTGGATGTTGGCAATTTGATCTCTGGTTCCTCTGCCTTTTCTAAAACCAGCTTGAACATCTGGATGTTCACAGTTCATGTATTGCTGAAGCATGGCTTGGAGAATTTTGAGCATCACTTTACTAGCGTGTGAGATGAGTGCAATTGTGTGGTAGTTTGAGCATTCTTTGGCATTGCCTTTCTTTGGGATTGGAATGAAAACTGACCTTTTCCAGTCCTATGGCCACTGCTGAGTTTTCCAAATTTGCTGGCATATTGAATGCAGCACTTTCACAGCATCATCTTTCAGGATTAAAAATAGCTCAACTGGTATTCCATCACTTCCACTAGCTTTGTCCATAGTGATGCTTTCTAAGGCCCACTTGACTTCACATTTTAGGATGTCTGGCTCTAGATGAGTGATCACACCATCGTGATTATCTGGGTCGTGAAGCTCTTTTTTGTACAGCTCTTCTGTGTATTCTTGCCACCTCTTAATATCTTCTGCTTCTGTTGGGTCCATACCATTTCTGTCCTTTTTCAAGCCCATCTTTGCATGAAATGTTCCCTTAGTATCTCTAATTTTCTTGGAGAGATCTCTAGTCTTTCCCATTCTCTTGTTTTCCTCTATTTCTTTGCACTGATAGCTGAGGAAGGCTTTCTTATCTCTCCTTGCTATTCTTGCAACTCTGCATTCAGATGCTTATATCTTTCCTTTTCTCCTTTGCTTTTCGCTTCTCTTCTTTTCACAGCTATTTGTAAGGCTTCCTCAGACAGCCGTTTTGCTTTTTTGCACTTCTTTTCCTTGGGGATGATTTTGATCCCTGTCTCCTGTACAATGTCAGAAACCTAACTCCAATTGAATTCAAATCCTTAAAGAATATGCTCTTAAAGTGCTGCACTCAATATGCCAGCAAATTTGGAAAATTCAGCAATGGTCACAGGACTGGAAAAGCTCAGTTTTCATTCCAACCCCAAAGGAAAACAATTCCAGAGAATGGTCAACCTACCACATGATTGCACTCATCTCACATGCTAGCAAAGGAATGCTCAAAATTCTCCAAGCCAGGCTTCAACAGTATGTGAACAATGAGCTTCCTGATGCTCAAGCTGGGTTTAGAAAAGGTGGAGGAACCAGAGAACAAAAGGCCAACATCCATTGGATCATCGAAAAAGCAAGAGAGTTCTAGAAGAACATCTATTTTTGCTTTATTGACTATGCCAAAGCCTTGGACTGTGTGGATCACAACAAACTGTGGAAAATTTTTAAAGTGATAAGAATACCAGACCACCTTACCTGACTCCTGAGAAATCTGTATGCAGATCGAAGAACTGATGCTTTTGAACTGTGGTGTTGGAGAAGACTCTTGAGAGTCCCTTGGACTGCTAGGAGATCAAACCAGTCAATCCTAAAGGAAATCATCCTCAATATTCATTGGAAGACTGATGCTGAAGTTGAAGCTCCAATATTTTGGCCACCTGATGTGAAGAACTGACTCATTGGAAAAGACCCTGATGCTGAAAAAGATTGAACACAGGAGGAAAAGGGGATGACAGAGGATGAGATGGTTGGATGGCATCCCCGACTCAGTGGATGTGAGTTTGAGAAAGTTCCGGGAGTTGGTGAAGGACAGGAAAGCCTGGAGTGCAGCAGTCCATTGGGTCACAAAGAGACAGACATGACTGAGTGACTGAACTGAACTTAAAGCCTGCACACATAATTTGTACTGAACGAATTGCAAATATCTTCAAGTTATTGATCAGTAGAGTATCAAATAGTTGAGAGTTATGTCTGTATCATAGATTTGTATTTTTTGTACTTTGCATTTTACTATCTTTGATCATTTTTCATCGTGTCTGTTAAGGCAATTATAAACTAAATTAAAAATATGATGGATAAATATGTTTGATTGAAAAAATGTTTTTGACTTGGTTGTTGGTGTTCAGTTGCTCAGTCATGTCTGACTCTTTAATTTCCTTTAGGATTGACTGATTTGATCTCCTTGCAGTGCAAGGGACTCTCAAGAGTATTCAACACCACAATTCAAGGCATCAGTTCTTCAGGGCTCAGCTTTCTTTATGATCCAATTCTCACATCCATATATAATTATTAGAAAAACCATAGCTTTGACTAGATGGACCTTTGTTAGCAAAGTAATGTTTCTGGTTTTCAATATGCTGTCTAGGTTAGTCATATCTTTTCTTCCAAGGAGCAAGCATCTTTAATTTCATGACTGTAGTCACCATGTGAAGTGATTTTGGATCCCCAGAAAATAAAGTCTGTTACTGTTTCCATCGTTTCCCCATCTATTTGCCATGAAGTGATGGGACCAGATGCCATCACATCAATGCCACCAAACATTGTTTTTGAATGTTGAGTGTTAAGCCAGCTTTTTCACTCTCCTCTTTCACTTTCATCAAGAAGCTCTTTAGTTCCTCTTCGCCTTCTGCCATAAGGGTGGTATCATCTGCATATCTGAGGTTATTGATATTTCCTCCAGCAATCTTGACTCTAGCTTGTGCATCATCTAGACCAGCACTTCCCATGATGTATTCTGCATATAAGTTAAATAAGCAGGGTGACAATATACAGCTTTGACATACTCCTTTCCCATCTGGAACCAGTCCGTTGTCCGGTTTTAACTCTTGCTTCTTGACCTGGCTTAATAAGCCGTAATTTTGGCTTTCATTAAAGTCAATGAGATACTGTATATTTTTCCCTAATGAAGGTTTTTCTACCCAATTATACTTCATCAAAACACATCATTTACAGCTCTAGAACAACATTCCCCAATTTTTTGTCACCAGGGACAATTTTCATCGAAATAACTATTCTACAGACCGGGGAGTGGGGAATGTTTTACCAATGATTCAAGTGCATTACATTTATTGTGCATTTTATTTCTGTTGTTTTTACATCAGCTCCATCTCAGACCATCAGGCATAAGATCCAAGAGGTTGGGGATTCCCTGCTCTAGAAGGCAGGCAAACACGTCAAAGAGCAGAGTCCTTATTTCAGAAGAAAAATGCAGGTGTGATCATAGTTAACAACTAAAAGAATATAATGTCTTACAATTAAAGCACAATGTATCTCATTTCTATTCTGATAAATCTGTATGTTGTCAAACTACTGATTTGTTTTGTTCTTTTGAAAGCTAGTGAGATGGAGAATAGATATTTCCAAGTAATACAAAAGGCAAAGAAAAAGGCAATACAGAGGGAAGGGCAAGACCATGGATTTATGGTCAGAAAACCTGGGTTCAACACAGTTGCAATCTGATCCCGGTTTCCTGTGTGACTTTGAACCAGTTATTAAAACTTCTTGATCTCTGTTTTTCTCAACTGGTAAGTGGGTCAAGATTTTTCAATACTTTTCCAAGTCTATTCTATCCACCAAATTCTGCAGAGCTGAACTGCCATTTTCTCCTTTTTTACACACTTGTGTTTCAATGGCATGTGCATAATTGGAGGTTGTATGCAGAGCTGGACATTGAGAAGGTCTCCTTTCCTGAGCAGACACATTACTTGAGCTCTTGGGTTGAATAAAGAAAGTAACAGTTTGACGCTGATATTCAATTCAACTAAATTAGACACAATAATGAAAGAAATTCTCATGGTGGTTAAAGAAACTATGGAAAGAAGCTTGCAAATGAGCTTTTGTTCTTTTCTTTCACTATAATCTGAATAACTGTTTCCATCTGTATGTCTTTGAAACAAGATAAATGTATTAACTAAAATAAAGGCAAAAATTGATTAAACTCTGCTCTCTGCATAATTTGCCTTCGACTGCTATAGATATAATAACAAAAGCTGAGCACTGACAAAGACAGAACGTGCTGATTCTTAAAAAGCAGTTTATGGATTCACTTACAATAGACACGTGAGCCATTAATGCCAGAAATCTGGGTGCTTTTATGAGACAGATTGCTTCTTCTTTCCAGAACTACCTCCTATACTCTACTCACTCATAACCTAGTCTCCCTGAAGTACTGGCAGCTCTTCCAGGCTTGTGGCATTGGTTGGTGTCCCCTAAGACTGCACTCTTTTTTTTAAGCCCGTGTTAGATGAACAAAATACTGTCTATGGCTTTTCTTTTCCTTTTGGTAGACTTAGTCATGTGGTAACTCGTCAAGCTGTGGTACACTTGGGCTAGGCACATATGCTTGTGAAGGCTTCCTGGGACTTGTTAGAAGCTGAGATCTCAGAGTGGAATTGTCTCTCCCTGGGCAAACTATACTCCGATTCAGATGTTCTTCCTCTGGGTATCAGTGGCCTGTTCATACAGAGGTATGCATGAAGATCATGGCATCTGGCCCCATCACTTCATGGTGAATAGATGGGGAAACAGTGGAAACATTGTCAGACTTTATTTTGGGGGGCTCCAAAATCACTGCAGATGGTGACTGCAGCCATGAAATTCAAAGACGCTTACTCCTTGGAAGAAAAGTTATGACCAACCTAGATAGCATGTTGAAAAGCAGAGACATTACTTTGCCAACAAAGGTCAGTCTAGTCAAGGCTATGGTTTTTCCATGTATGGATGTGAAAGTTGGACTGTGAAGAAGGCTGAGCACCGAAGAATTGATGCTTTTGAAGTTTGGTGTTGGAGAAGACTCTTGAGAGTCCCTTGGACTGCAAGGAGATCCAACCAGACCATTCTGAAGATCAACCCTGGCATTTCTTTGGAAGGAATGATACTAAAGCTGAAACTCCAGTACTTTGGTCACCTCATGTGAAGAGCTGACTCATTGGAAAAGACTCTGATGCTGGGAGAGATTGGGGGCAGGAGGAGAAAAGGACGACAGAGGATGAGATGGTTGGATGGCATCACTGACTCAATGGACGTGAGTCTGAGTGAACTCTGGGAGTTGGTGATGGACAGGGAGGCCTGGCGTGCTGCAATTCATGGGGTCGCAAATAGTCGGACATGACTGAGCGACTGAACTGAACTGAACTGAACTGAGACAGACCTAGTTGCAGATCTGCCTAACAAATCATAAAAGGAAATTACTTCAAATAGTTTTCTCCTTTTGGGTTTTAACTGCATATTAGAACAATGTTCAAGGAATAAAAATGATCACACCATCATGATTATCAGGGTCGTGAAGCTCTTTTTCGTACAGCTCTTCTGTGTATTCTTGCCACCTCTTCTTAATAACTTCTGCTTCTGTTAAGTCCATAACATTTCTGTCCTTTATGAAAAATATGAAAAGGCAAAATGATAGGATACTGAAAGAGGAACTCCCCAGGTCAGTAGGTGTCCAATATGCTACTGGAGATCAGTGGAACAATAACTCCAAAGAATGAAGGGATGGAGCCAAAGCAAAAACAATACCCAGTTGTGGATGTGACTAGTGATAGAAGCAAGTTCCGATGCTCTAAAGAGCAATATTGCATAGGAACCTGGAATGTTAGGTCCATGAATCAATGCAAATTGGAAGTACTCAAACAGGAGATGGCAAGAGTGAACATCTAGGAATCAGCAAACTAAAATGGACTGGAATGGGTGAATTTAACACAAATGACCATTATATCTACTACTGTGGACAGGAATCCCTTAGAAGAAATGGAGTAGATATCATGGTCAACAAAAGAGTCCAAAAATGCAGAACTTGGATGGAATCTCAAAAACGACAGAATGATCTCTGTTCATTTCCAAGGCAAACCGCTCAATATCACAGTAATCCAAGTCTATGCCCCAACAGGTAATGCTGAAGAAGCGGAAGTTGAACGGTTCTATTAAGACCTCCAAGACCTTTTAGAACTAACACCCAAAAAAGATGTCGTTTTCATTATAAGGGGCTGGAATGCAAAACTAGAAAGTCAAGAAATACCTGGGGTAAAAGGCAAATTTGGCCTTGGAATATGGAATGAACCACAGCAAAGGCTACCAGAGTTTTGCCAAGAGAACGCAGTGGTCATAGCAAACACCTTCCTCCCACAATACAAGAGAAGACTCTACACATGGGCATCACCAGATGTTCAGCGCCAAAATCAGATTGATTACATTCTTTGCAGCCAAAGATGGAGAAGCTCTATACAGTCAGCAAAAACAAGACTGGGAGCTGACTGTGGCTCAGATCATGAACTCCTCATTGCCAAATTCAGACTTAAACTGAATAAAGTAAGGAAAACCGGTAGACCATTCAGGTATGACCTAAATCAAATCCCTTATGATTCTACAGTGGAAGTGAGAAATAGATTTAAGGGACTAGATCTGATAGAGTGCCTGATGAATTATTGACTGAGGTTCGTGACATTGTACAGGTGACAGAGATCAAGACCATCTCCATGGAAAAGAAATGCAAAAAGGGGAAATGGCTGTCTGGGGAGGCCTTACAAGTAGCTGTGAAAAGAAGAGAAATGGAAAGCAAAGAAGAAAAGGAAAGATATAAGCATCTGAATGCATATTTGCAAAGAATAGCAAGAAGAGATAAGAAAGCCTTCCTCAGTGATCAATGCAAAGAAATAGAGGAAAACAACAGAATGGGAAAGACTAGAGATCTCTTCAAGAAAATTAGAGATACCAAGGGAACATATCATGCAAAGATGGGCTTATACAATATAGGATCATACAATATCAATAATTATCATAAATGAAACGCATTACATGCACCAACCAAAAGACATAGACTGGCTGGGTGGCTGAAAACATATGCATGTATGCACTTCCACTTACCACATCACTCTACCTGACCCGGCCATGTTGCATGTAGTTATTTTATATTGTTAAATTAATCATGTTCTCATTATGGCTAACAATTGTAAATATCCACACCCAAGGTAAGAGAAACCCAAGTAAGATGGTAGGTGTTGCAAGAGGGCATCAGAGGGCAGACACACTGAAACCATACCCACAGAAAACTAGTCAATCTAATCACACTAGGACCACAGCCTTGTCTAACTCAATGAAACTAAGCCATGCCATGTGAGGCAACCCAAGACAGGCGGGTCATGGTGGAGAGGTCTGACAGAATGCGGTCCACTGGAGAAGGCAATGGCAAGCCACTTCAGTATTCTTGCCTTGAGAACCCCATGAACAGTATGAAAAGGCAAAATGATAGGATACTGAAAGAGGAACTCCCCAGGTCGGTAGGTGCCCAATATGCTACTGGAGATCAGTTGAACAATGACTCCAGAAAGAATGAAGGGAAGGAGCCAAAGCAAAAACAATACCCAGCTGTGGATGTGACTAGTGATAGAATCAAGATCAGATGCTGTAAAGAGCAATATTGCATAGGAACCTGGAATGTCAGGTCCATGAATCAAGGCAAATTGGAAGGGGTCAAACGAGAGATGGCAATAGTGAACGTCAACATTCTAGGAATCAGCAAACTAAAATGGACTGAAATGGGTGAATTTAACTCAGATGACCATTATATCTACTACTGCGGGCAGGAATCCCTCAAAAGAAATGGACTAGCCATCATGGTCAACAAAAGAGTCTGAAATGCAGTACTTGGATGCAGTCTCAAAAACGACAGAATGATCTCTGTTCATCTCCAAGGCAAACCATTCAATATCACAGTAATCCAAGTCTATGCCCCAACGAGTAATGCTGAAGAAGCTGGAGTCGTCTATGATGACCTCCAAGACCTTTTAGAACTAATACACCAAAAAGATGTCTTTTTCATTATAGGGGACTGGAATGCAAAAGTAGGAAGTCAAGAAACACCTGGGGTAAAAGGCAAATTTGGCCTTGGAATATGGAATGAAGCAGGGCAAAGGCTACCAGAGTTTTCAAAGAGAATGCACTGGTCACAGCAAACACCTTCCTCCCACAATACAAGAGAAGACTCTACACATGGGCATCACCAGATGGTCAACACCAAAATCAGACTGATGAATTCTTTGCAGCCAAAGATGGAGAAGCTGTGTACAGTCAGCAAAAACAAGACTGGGAGCTGACTGTGGCTCCGATCATGAAGTCCTTGTTGCCAATCTCAGACTTAAATTGAAGAAAGTAGGGAAACTCACTAGACCATTCAGGTATGACCTAAATCAAATCCCTTATGATTCTACAGTGGAAGTGAGAAATAGATTTAAGGGACTAGACCTGATAGACAGAGTGCCTGATGAACTATGGACGGAGGTTTGTGACATTGTACCAGAGACAGGGAACAAGACCATCCCCATGGAAAAGAAATGCAAAAAAAGCAAACTGGCTGTCTGAGGAGGCCTTACAAATAGCTGTGAAAAGAAGAGAGGGAAAAAGCAAAGAAGAAAAGGAAAGATATAAGAATCTGAATGCAGAGTTGCAAAGAATAGCAAGGAGAGATAAGAAAGCCTTCCTCAGTGATCAATGCAAAGAAATAGAAGAAAACAACAGAATGGGAAAGACTAGAGATCTCTTCAAGAAAATTAGAGATACCAAGGGAATATTCCGAGCAAAGATGGGCCTGATAAAGGACAGAAATGTATGGACCTAACAAAAGCAGAAGATACTAACAAGAGGTGGCAAGAATATACAGAAGAGCTGTACAAAAAAGAGCTTAACAACCAAGATAATCACGATGGTGTGATCACTCACCTAGAGCCAGACATCCATGAATGTGAAGTGAAGTGGGCCTTAGAAAGCATCACTACGAACAAAGCTAGTGGAGGTGATGGAATTCTAGTTGAGCTATTTCAAATCCTGGAAGATGATGCTGTGAAAGTGCTGCACTCAATATGCCAGCAAATTTGAAAAACTCAGCAGTGGCCACAGGAATGGAAAAGGTCAGTTTTTATTCCAATTCCAAAGAAAGGCAATGCCAAAGAATGCTCAAACTACCGCACAATTGCACTCATCTCACACGCTAGTAAAATAATGCTCAAAATTCTCCAAGCCAGGCTTCAGCAATATGTGAACTGTGAACTTCCAGATGTTCCAGCTGGGTTTAGAAAAGGCAGAGGAACCAGAGATCAAATTGCCAACATCCGCTGGATCATGGAAAAAGCAAGAGAGTTCCAGAAAAACATCTATTTCTGCGTTATTGACTATGCCAAAACCTTTGACTGTGTGAATCTGAATAAACTGGAAAATTCTGAAAGAGATGGGAATACCAGACCACCTGACCTGCCTCTTGAGAAACCTATATTCAAGTCAGGAAGCAACAGTTAGAACTGGACATGGAACAACAGACTGGTTCCAAACAGGAAAAGGAGTACGTCAAGGCTGTATATTGTCACCCTGCTTATTTAACTTCTATGCAGAGTACATCATGAGTCTGGATGGGCTGGATGAAGCACAAGCTGGAATCAAGATTGCTGGGAGAAATATCAATAACCTCAGTTATGCAGATGACACCACCCTTATGGCAGAAAATGAAGTGGAACAAAAAAGCCTCTTGATGAAAGTGAAAGTGGAGAGTGAAAAAGTTGGCTTAAAGCTCAACATTCAGAAAACGAAGATCATGGCATCTGGCCGCATCACTTCATGGGAAATAAATGGGGAAACATTGGAAACAGTGTCAGACTTTTTCTCGGGGTGGGAGGGAGGGCCTCCAAAATCACTGTAGGTGGAGATTGCAGCCATGAAATTAAAAGACGCTTACTCCTTGGAAGGAAAGTTATGACCAACATAGATAGGATATTCAAAAGCAGAGAGTTTACTTTGCCAACAAAGGTCTGTCTAGTCAAGGCTATGGTTTCTCCAGTGGTCATGTATGGATGTGAGAGTTGAACTGTGAAGAAAGCTGAGCGCCAAAGAATTGATGCTTTTGAACTGCAATGTTGGAGAAGACTCTTGAGAGTCCCTGGGTCTCCAAATAGATCCTACCAGTCTATTCTAAAGGAGATCAGTCCTGGGTGTTCTTTGGAAGGAATGATGCTGAAGCTGAAACTCCAGTACTTTGACCACCTCATGCTAAGAGTTGACTCATTGGAAAGGACTTTTATGCTGGGAGGGATTGGGGGCAGGAGAAGGGGATGACAGAGGATGAGATGGCTGGATAGCATCACCGACTCGATGGACATGAGTTTGAGTGAACTCTGGGAGTTGGTGATGGACAGGGAAATCTGGGGTGCTGCAATTCATGGGGTCGCAAAGAATTGGACATGACTGAGTGACTGAACTGAACTGGACTATATGATGATCTTTTACCTTTATCTAGTTTGTTTCACTTTTTCTATATCATATTCAGTGTTCCCACTTCACTTAGTTTATGTTCTCCAAGTCTCCATCTCATTTTTTTTAATGTTCTTTCTCAAGCCTTATTATGTGTAGCAGAAAATCTTCTGTATATATACAAAGGCGTGTATATATATATATATATATATACACATTGATCTCTCTCCCCTTCCCTCTCTCTCTCCTCTCCTTAACCGTTCCTATCCTTCCCCGTTTTTCTAGTCCCCTGGTGCTGGATGCAGGAATCTGGTCAAAGGGCCTCAGTCTGAGCTGAGGATTGGAGTCTGATCACCTCCTCTTGGCAGGGAACTCGAATTCTGGTTCTGTTCTGGTCTGGTTTCTGGTAGGGCCGAGCACAGTCCTCCCTTCTCTGGAGGCCCAGGGTAAAGTCCCATAATGCCTGGGTATCTGCAGGCGGCAGGAGACGTCCGTAAGGCCACCGCTTTTGCCCCCCTCTCCTGCCTCCTCCCCCTTCTTCTTTCAACCTGGCTCCCTCCCTTTGAAATCTTTGTAGACCTGAGATATTTTCCTTTACTCTCTTAGTACTTGGATCTGAAGTTCTGTGTCTCTATAGGAGATTTTCTGAGAGAGTGTATTCTTGTATCTAAGGGAGTGTCTGATGAGGACTGCCAGGTTCACATGTGCGTTTTCAATTCTGTGCTCTGTGTTGTGATTTTTGATGGCCATTTTGCTTTGATTTGATTTAGACTTGCCACCATTTGTTAGAACTTGATTTTCTTTCCTTGTGCCTTGAGACCAGGGCTCTCAAGAACACTTATCTGGACCATCTCTAACTCCTAAGACTGAGGGAAAAGGGGAAAAAGACTTTAAAATTTTTATTTATTTCAACTATTTTTTGATAAACTAGTAAATTTTATATTGTAATGTCTAATTCATGACTACACTTAGAAAATTAAGCTCGATCTTGCACTGTGTCTGTCTAAATATGTCTTGATATTCTTTGTCTCTGGGTAATATTTTTGAGGTTAACTGGTAAATGAGCTTTATTTACTTGGCTTTAAAAAGGTAAGTGCTTACAAATCAAATGATTCTAAATTAAACAATAAATTCCAGGTTCATGTGAACTGGGAAATATTCAGTATTAAATACCTGATATTAATGCTTGTCTGTTGACCTGTCTAATATAGACATGTCTTAGAGTAATTAACATTAAGTGGAATATTTTCATTGTACCTAGGTTTAGTATAAGTTAAATATTATATCTGTTACAAGTTTGTCAACCTCGAGGGAAGAAACTTCTAAAAAAAATATAAATGAGATATGAGCTTTTATAAAAACTCTATTAAGAATATTTATTCTTTAGAAACATCTGTCTAAAATAGTCTCTCCAGATTGGTGTAACTTAAATTTCTAAAGGATGTGCCAAGTGTGCTAAATGTTGGAAGTCTATTGAATAGTTAGGTCATTTCCAAATAAAATAAGATCTTGAAACATTTACTACTAAACACTAATTTCCTTTTACAGAGAAACTAAAGAGATTTGGGACTATAAATGAATAATGTTTGGTGCCATCCTAAAATGTTCTAAGAAAGCAAGGGTTTTAGAAATTGTCACTGGTATATATGCTCACCGATCTAAAATGCTAATATAAAAGTTAGTTCTCGGTTGCTAAAGGAAAGTAAGAAGTGTGTTTTCAGGTAAAAAAGAAAAAAGAAGGAAGGAAAGAAAAAGGTATGAAAAAATACTAAAAAGAGTTATGCATGATCAGGATTTTCTACAATTGGATTACAACTATTTAGATAAATGGATTTTGTTTAAAATGACACAGCCATAAGAAAACTGGTTAGAGTCAACTAGGTCCAAGATGGCGGAGCTGACTTTCACTAGACCTGGAGCCTTGGTATTTATGCCTATTGTGAGGTATCAACAAGCTAAATGATACACCCTCAACATTGACTAAATCTGACCAAATGTTCTAAATCCCTTTAATTGATCTTTTCAATAAAACTTCCTAAATAGAATTCTGTTGACGTTCTTTTGACTTCTAGCTAACTTTGGGTGCTTCAGAGGGCCCCTGAAACATCCCAAAGAGAGATATTAAACTGTGTTTATTTGTTTGGTTAAATTACATGAAAAAGATTATCAAATGAGTAATAAATCCACTCATGTTATAATGTATGGTAAAATTACTAATACAGATATCCTAGAAATTATATGGAATTCTTAACATTTTGATATGTCCTGGTATTCTAATGAAAAACCTGATGACTTCACAAAAGTTAACCAAGGACTGAATGAACCAGCAAATATGCTTGTAACTTTTATGGTTTCTATCTGAAAACTTACAGGTTTGAATCTTGTGTTTTCTGGGAGTAAGGAAAACCTTCTTCTCAAACTAATTATGAAAATAATTTGGTAAAATTATATGTTATAAACAAAACAATTATATTTTCTCTCTATCTGACTCCTCCAGAAACTTGAAACCCTTAGGGTTCCAGTATGGAGAAGGCAATGGCAACCCACTCCAGTACTCTTGCCTGGAAAATTTCATGGGCGGAGGAGGCTGGTAGGCTGCAGTCCACGGGGTCTCGAAGAGTCGGATACGACTGAGCGACCTCACTTTCACTTTTCACTTTCGTGCGCTGGAGAAGGAAATGGCAACCCACTCCAGTGTTCTTGCCTGGAGAATCCCAGGGATGGGGGAGCCTGGTGGGCTGCTGTCTATGGGGTTGCACAGAGTTGACACGACTGAAGCAACTTAGCAGCAGCAGTATGTATAATATATATATATATATATTAAAAAATTATGACTTTAAAAAAATTATGACTAAAAAAATTATGACATTAAAAAAAAAGATGAAACACAAAAACACAGCATTGTAATAAGAAAATGGGTTAGAAAGTAAAAATTACAAGCACAAATATGATGGGTCACTTGATCTGGTTTTGCCTGAGATCTCTAGACCAAACCTATTTTACAGATGATGAGCCAGAACAAAAAGCTGGGCATTTCTTGTGTTGTTTATTACACATTTCCTGGGTCTTCAGAATGTGGGGCCAGAGCTCCTCAAAGTGAGATCTAGTCTAAAGTACACTACTAACTCACCATGTCTTCTCTCTCTCTAATTGAGTTATCAAAACCACAGTATCATTTATATTGCTTGAACATGTTTTGTTAAACAATAAAATAAAGCCCATAAATTAACATGCAGTCAATGATTTATATCAATTTCTTAGAAAACAAGTGTTGAGAAAATCTGTTTCAAGCATTTTCTTTGATGTGCCAGTTATATTATAACCAATGAAAAAGGTTATTTTTGTCATTTTTAAGAAAATTACAAATTGAATTTTGTGCCAATGAACAACAAGATTTATATAGGCCATTTTATTGTCTCATAATTTTATTATATTCCACTTTTTAAAATAGGATGACATTAGAATACAATTTGTTCTACTCACATTTTGTATTAAAATCTCAAAAATGTCTTTTCAATGTTTAATGCTCACTATAGTGTGCCTCACTAAAAAAGAGCAAAGAAAACCATCAAATAAGAGAGGCACCTAATATAGATCAATGCAATCCTAAATCATTTGAATGTTGCTCCTTAAGTGAGATAGAAAAGTGTAAATTAATTTTGGAAACTATGTTACATGGTATGCTGCTAAGTCACTTCAGTCATGTCCGACTCTGTGTGACCCGAGAGACAGCAGCCCACCAGGCTCCCCCTTCCCTGGGATTCTCCAGGCAAGAACACTGGAGTGGGTTGCCATTTCCTTCTCCAATGCAAGAAAGTGAAAAGTGAAAGTGAAGCCACTCAGTTGTGCCCAACCCAAGGTGTCACAAAGTCAAGAAGCATGGAATAAATTTATTTCCAAGAGTTATTGGTCAATACAAAATTTTTAAAATAGCACTGCCATTCCTGAATAAATAAATATGTCAAACTTGGTTACTTTGTTAAATATTATGCTCAATATATGTTTCTTCGTTATCCTAATAACTTTTCAAGAGAAGTACCTTAAAATTTAAAACAATAGGTCTAATTGTTAATCTTAAAAAAATATAATAAATAAGATTTTCTTTTTTATAATACTTCTTTTTCCAGGTTAGGACTTAGATTCATTGTTTTAAATTTTAGAATATTTCACCTGATAGTTTATGAAACATTTTTTTTAATTTATTTATTTTTTATTTTACTTTACAATTCTGTATTGGTTTTGCCATACATTGACGTGAATCCACCACGGGTGTACATGCATTCCCAAACCTGAACCCCCCTCAATATACTGTTTAAGCCTAAGTTTTCCCTATGTTCTCCAATTTCATTTTCATAATGAAAACAGTTCAGGCCAATCTTTTCACTTTATTTTTAATACTTAGAACCAAAAGGAAGGTATTTAAAAGGAGGGGGAAAGGAGTTTTCACAACCAGAATCTAGAGGAAATGTGAATAACAGATGATTCATGTTGAAAATATTCATTGTAACCAGCTAGAAAAAAAAACATTGTTTCAAAGAATTATCTGTTCAGCTAGGACAAATCACGTTTTTGTTTTGTTTTGTTTTTTAAGCTTTAAATTTCACCATACTTACTCTCTTTTGAATTATTTTTTGCCTGTGCTTCCTATTAGTTTATTTTTGAATTTTCTTTGACTTCTTTTTCTGCATATCTCTCAAGGCTCATAGGAAGTACTATTATTAAAAAGAATACTAAATATGGGGGTCAAAATTTCTGGATTTAAACTGAATTTTAAAGGAAAATTACCTTGTCTTACATTTACATCTGCAGTACATTTAGAATTGTTACTCGTGTTAGGTACAGATATGAATCAAGATTTATTTTTTTTCCCCTGTATGTAATGCAAATTGACTCAGCATTATTTTTCAAAAAGTCTACTCTTCCCCTTTACATTTGTGGTCATTTTTTGTCATAGACTAAATGAGCAAATGTATTTGGCTCTGTTTATGGATTCTTACTCTCTCTGTTTGATATATGTCTCTATGCTTACATTTATATCATACTGAAAAGAGTCGTGTCTGACTCTTTGTGACCCCATGGATTGTAGCTCTTCCATCCATGGGATTTTCCAGGCAAGAATACTGGAGTGGGTTGCCATTTCCTTCCCCAGGGGATCTTCCCAACCCAGGGATGGAACCCTGGTCTCCCACACTGCAGGTAGACCTCTTACCGCCTGAGCCACCAGGGAAGCCCACAAAATCACTGCAGATGGTGACTGCAGCCATGAAATTAAAAGATGCTTACTCCTTGGGAGAAAAGTTATGACCAAACTAGAGAGCATATTAAAAAGCAGAGACATTACTTTGCCAACAAAGGTCCATTTGGTCAAAGCTATGGTTTTTCCAGCAGTCATGTATGGATGTGAGAGTTGAACTATAAAGAAAGCTGAGCACCGAAGAATTGAAGCTTTTGAACTATGGTGTTGGAGAAGACTCTTGAGAGTCCCTTGGACTGCAAGGAGATACAACCAGTCCATCCTAAAGGAAATCAGTCCTGAATATTCATTGGAAGGATTGATGTTGATGCTGAAACTCCAATGCTTTGGCCACCTGATGTGAAGAACTGACTCACTGAAAAGACCCTGATGCTGGTAAAGATTGAAGGCAGGAAGAGAAGGGAACGACAAAGGATGAGATGGTTGGATGGCATGGCCGGCTCAACGGACATGAGTTTGAGTAAACTCCGGGAGGTGGTGATTGACAGGGAGGCCTGGCGTTTCAGTCCATGGAGTCACAAAGAGTCGGACGCAACTGAGTCCGACTGAACTGAACTGTTCAGTTCAGTCTTACTGAACTGAACTGAACTGAACTGAATCGATTATAACCTTATAATAGGTCTCTGTATCTGATAGTATTAGTTCTCCACCTCTCTTCTTCAATATTTTCTTGGATATATTTGGCTTTTTATATTTCCATATAAAGTTTAGGACCAACTTGTCATGTTCCAAGACAAAAAATAGCTTTCAAGGAATTTTATTGAAACTGTGTTGAATATTTAGATCAATGTCGAGAAAAGTGATGTCTTTATTATGGGATATTCCACTATTTATTTCAGCCTCTAGTTTATCTCCACAATGTTTTGTCATTTTTGTTGTAGACGGCTTTTACATCTTTTCATTAACTCTATCTCTAGGCATATGATAAAATGTATGCTATTGTAAATAGTGCAATTATAAGTTTTTCACTTCTGTTTGTTTTTACCTGGTATAATTCTTTCTTTAAAAAAAATTGATCCAGTATTCAATTTGAATAGTCTATCAACAAAGCATTTTAGGTTTTTGTTTTTACACATACTGTCATAACATCTGCAAATAATGGTGTCTAAAACCCTCTAATTTTAACATAATTTTGGACTTACAAAAAAGTTTCAAGCATATTAAAAAAAAAAACTAGTAGATTCTTTGCCAAGATTTTCTGAATGTTAACATTCAACAATGTTTGCTTAATCATTCCCCTTTTAATGTATATATACATATGTTCTTTCTGAACCATTTGAGTATAAGGTGCAAAACATGATGCCTTTTGGCCCTAAACATGTCACAATGAATTTCTTAAAAATCAAAGGCAGCACAATGATCAAATTCAAGAAAATAACATTGATAAAAATTTTAATAAATGTAATATCAGCTAAAAAAAGTTAGTAGAAGGAAAGCTGTAAAAATCAGAGCAGAATTACATGAAACAAAGATTTAAAAATCAATAGAAAAAGCTAATGAAACTAAGAGATGTTTCTGTGGAAAGATAAACAAAAGCAATAAATATTTAGGCCAGACTCATGAAGAAAAAAGAAAAAAAAGAAAGAGAGAGACAGAGCATCCAAATAAATAAATAAATAAAACTATACTGTCTTTTGGGTTCCCTGGTAGCTCAGTTGGTAAAGAATCCCCCTGCAATGCAAGAGACCTGGGTTTGATCCCTAGGTTTGGAAGATCCCCTGGAGGAGGGCATGTCAATGCACTCCAGTATTCTTGCCTAGAGAATCCCCATGGACAGAGGAGCCTCACAGTCTATAGTCCATGGGGTCATAAAGAGTTGGACATGACTGACAAAGCACATACTGACTTTAAACTATACTATAGCTACAGTAGTCAAAACAGTATGTTACTGGCACAAAAACAGACATATAGATAAATGGAACAGAATAGAGAGCCCAGAAATGAACTACACTTAAATGGACAACTAATATATACATGGGAGATAAGAAAACCACTTTAATAAATGTTGTTGGGAAAACTGGGCAAAAGAATTTAATTGAACTACTCTCACACAATATAGAAAGATAAACTCAAAACAGATTAAAGACTTAAATGTAAGACCTGAAACTATAAAATTTCTAGAAAAAAACATCGGCAGTACACACTTTGACATTGGTCTTAGCAGTATTCTATTATATATATATATACAAGATTCTATTATATATATTCTATTTTATATATATACAAATATGTTTCTCCATAAACAAGAGAAACAAAATCAAATGTAAACAAATGAGACTACATTAAACTAAGAAGGTTTTGCATAGCAAAGGAGACTACCAGTAAAGCAAAAAGGCCCTCTCTTAAACAGGAGAAGAGTTTTGCAAATGATATATCTGATAAGAAACTAATATTCAAACTGCATCAAACTCATATAGCTCAACATCAAAAAGACAAACAACCCAATTTTTAAAAATGGGCAGAAGACTTGAATAGACATTTTTCCAAAGAAAACATACAGATGGCCAACAGGCATGTGAAAAGGTATTCAACATCACTAATCACCTGGTAAATGCAAATCAATCAAAGCTACAATGAGATATCACTTCATATCTGTTGGAATGGCTATTATTAAACAGCAAATAAGTGATAGCAGCAAGAATGTGAAGAAAAGAGAACCCTATTGCACTCAGGGAGAATACAAATTGGTGCAGTCACTATGGAAAAGATTATAGATATTCCTCAAAAAATTAAAACTAGAGCTACTGCACCATCTAGCAATATAACCTCTGGGTATTTATGTGAAAAAATTGAAAACAGTACTTCAAAAAGATATATGTACCTATGTGCTCATTGCAATGTTATTTACAATAGCCAAGGTATGAAAGTAATCTAAGTGTCTATCAACAGATAAATGGATAAAGAAGATATAGTGTGTATATATGTGTGTGTGTGTGTGTGTGTGTGTGTGTGTATAATGGAATATTACTCAGTCATAAGAAAAGAATGAAATCTTGCCACTTGTGACAAAATGGATGGACATACAGAGTATTATATGAAGTAAAATGAGTCAGACAGAGAAAGACAAATACTGTGTTATTTTACTTGCATGTGGGATGTTAAAAAAAAAAACAGTATAACCAAACAGAAACAGAGTTATAGATACAGAGTATAAATATGTGATTGATTGCTAGAGGGGTGCATTGTGGGGAGAGAAGGGAAATAGGTTCAGGAGGTTAAAAGTGTCCAAATTTCCAGTAGCAAAATAAATGAGTCACAAGTATAAAACATACAATGTGGGGATTGTAGTAAATAATTATGTAATGTCTTTGTAGAGTAACAAATGGTAACCAGACTTATGATGATTATTTTGAAATGTATAGAAATATCAAATCACTATGCTGTGTAACAGGGACTAACACAATATCCTAGGTCAATTACTCTAAAATTATATAAACAAGCTCATAGGAAAAGATATGTGATCTGTGGTTACCAGAGTTGGGGAATTGGAATTGGACAAAGAGAATCAGGAGGTACAAACTTCCAGTTATAAGACAAACAATTATTAGGAAAATAATGTACAATGTGATAAATATAATTAACACTGGTGTATTTACATGTACAGTTGTTAAGAGAGAATATCCTGAGAGTTCTCATCACAGGGAAAATAATTTCTTCTATTTCTTATATTTGGTATCTATATGAGATGATGGATGTTCAATAAAACTGTGGTAATCATTTCATAATGTATTTAAGTCAAATCATTATGCTATCCTCCTTAATGTTATATAGTACTGTATGTAAATTATATCTCAACAGAACTGTGAGAAAAAAACATAATGGAAAAACAAATAAGTCACAAGGATGTATGTATAGCACAGAAATGTAGCCGATAATATTATTTGTGTATGATGCATAATCTATAGAAATATCAAATCACTATTTTGTACAACAGAAACTAATATAATATTGTAAAATAATTATATGTTGATTTAAAACATTGTGATCTTGAATTTTCCAAGAGTCTGACACCATTTTCAATTATATCAATTCAAAATGAAGTTGTTTTCATTACAAGAAAATAATTATAACTATGTATGATGATGCATGTTAACTAGACTTATTGTCAAGTTCATTTTGAAAAGTACACAAATACTGAATCATATTTGTACACCTAATACTAATACAGCATTCTATTCAGTTATATCTAAATTTTAAAAAATAAAATCATTGAGAGTATAATGTTCTAATAAATGAATTTGCAGAAGATCAAGTCATAAGAAAACTCTTATAGTTGATCAGATTTCCCATTATTAAAGTATTCTTTGTATGAAGAGAATTATAATACTATAAAATACTTGTTAAATTATTTTGTTATTTTGTATCACAACTGCCCATACATTTTATAACTAATAAAAATATTTTTAAAGAAAATACAATTACTTTTATTTTATTAAATAAATTTTTTCTTTCATTTTGAACACAAATGTTTATTTTTTTTTTTTTTTTTGCTGTGGTCTTGTACCTAACCCACAATATATCCAAGGTTCAGTTCAGTTCAGTTCATTTGCTCAGTCGTGTCCAACTCTTTCAACCCCATGAAGCACAGCATGCCAGGCTTCCCTGTCCATCACCAACTCCCAGAGTTCACTCAAACTCATGTGCATCAAGTCGGTGATGCCATCAAGCCATCTCATCCTGTTGTCCCCTTCTCCTCCTGCCTTCAATCTTCCCCAGTATCAGGGTCTTTTCCAATGAGTCAACTCTTACCATGAGGTGGCCAAAGTACTGGAGTTTCAGCTTTAGCATCATTCCTTCCAATGAACACCCAGGACTGATCTCCTTTAGGATGAACTGGTTGGATCTCCTTGCAGTCCAAGGGACTCTCAAGAGTCTTCTCCAACACCACAGTTCAAAAGCATCAATTCTTTGGTGCTCAGCTTTCTTCACAGTCCAACTCTCACATCCATACATGACCACTGGAAAAACCATAGAAATATCAATAACCTCTAATATGCAGATGACACCACTCTTATTGCAGAAAGTGAAGAAGAACTGAAGAGTCTCTTGATGAGACTCTTGATGAGGGTGAGCCTAAAAATGTTCACTTAAAACTCAACATTCAGAAAACTAAGATCATGGCATTCAGTTTCATCACTTCATGGCAAATAGATGGGGAAACAATGGAAACAGTGACAGACTTTTTCTTGGGCTCCAAAAATTGCTACAGATGGTGACTGCAGCCATGAAATTAAAAGATTCTTGCTTCTTGGAAGAAAAGCTATGACAAACGTAGACAGTATATTAAAGAGATAATATTTTGCCAAAAAAGGTCTGTCTTGTCAAAGCTATGATTTTTCCAGTAGTCGTGTATGGATGTGATAGTTGAACTGTAAAGAAAGCTGAGCACCAAGGAATTGATGCTTTTGAACTGTAGTGTTGGAGAAGACTCTTGAGTGTCCCTTGAACTGCTAAAACATCCAACCAATCAATCATAAAGGAAATCAGTCCTGCATGTTCATTGGAAGAACTGATGCTGATGCTGAGACTCCAATATTTTGGCCACCTGATGTGAAGAACTGACTCATTGGAAAAGACCTTGATGCTGGGAAAGATTGAAAGCGGGAGCAGATGGGGACAATGGAGGATGGGATTTTGATGCCATCACCGACTCGATGGACATGAGTTTGAGTAAGCTCTGGGAATTGGTGATGGACAGGGAAGCCAGGCGTGGTGCAGTCCATCGGGTCACAAAGAGTCAGACATGAGTGAGTGACTGAACTTCCTCCGTATAATAGGCTCCAGTTTCATCCACCTCATTAGAACTGACTCAAATGTGTTCTTTTTCATAGCTGAGTGATATTCCATTGTGTATATGTACCACAAATTTCTTATCCATTCATCTACCAATGGACATCTAAGTTGCTTCCATGTCCCAGCTATTGTAAACAGTGCTGCCGTGAAAAATGGGGCACACACATGTCTCTTTCAATTCTGGCTTGCCTGGTGTGTATACTCAGCAGTGGGATTGCTGGGTCATATGTCAGTTCTATTTCCAGATTTTTAAGGAATCTCCGCACTGTTTTCCATAGTGACTGTACCAGTTTGCATTCCCACCAACAGTGTAGGAGGGTTCCCTTTTCTCCACACCTGCTCCAGTGTTTATTGTTTGAAGACTTCTTGATGCTGGCCATTCTGACTGATATGTGATATTTCTTTGTGGCTTTGATTTGCATTTCTCTAATATAAGTGATGTTGAGCATTTTTCGAGGTGTTCATTAGCCACCTGTATGTCTTTTGGAGAAATGTCTCTTTAGTTCTTTGGCCCACTGTTTGATTGGGTTGTTCATTTTTCTGTTATTGAGCTGCATGAGCTGCTTATATATTTTGGAGATTAATTCTTTATCAGTTGTTCCATTTGCTATCATTTTCTCACATTATGAAGGCTGCCTTTTCATCTTGTTTACAGTTTCCTTCATTGTGCAAAAACTTTTAAGTTTAATTAGGTCCCATTTGTTTATTTTTGTTTTTATCTCCATTACTCAGGGTGGTGGGTCATAGAGGATCTTGCTGTGATTTATGTCAGAGAGTGTTTTGCCTATGTTTTCCTCTAAGAGTTTTATAGTTTCTGGTCTTAGATTTATATCTGTAATCCACTTTGAGTTTATTTTTCTGTAAGGTGTTAGAAAGTGTTCTAGTTTCCTTCTTTTACAGGTGATTGTCTTGTTTTCCCAGAGATTGTCTAAAGAGATTGTCTTTTCTCCATTGTATATTTTTGCCTCATTTTGTCAAAAATAAGGTGTCCATAGGTCCATGAATTTAACTCTGTGCTTTCTATTTTGTTCCATTGTTCAATATTTCTGTCTTTCTTTCAGTATCATACTCTCTTTATGACTGTAGCTTTGTAGTTATAGTCTGAAGTCATGAAGATTGATTGCTCCAGTTCCATTCTGCTTTCTTGAGACTGCTTTGGCTATTCAAGGTTTTTTTGTTTCCATACAAATTGTGAAATTATTTGTTCTAGTTCTGTGAAAAATACCATTGGTAGCTTGATAGGGATTACATTGAATCTATAGATTGCTTTGGGTCGTATACTCATTTTCACTATATTGATTCTTACAATCCAAGAACATGGTATATTTCTCCATCTATTTGTGTCATCTTTGATTTCTTTCATCAACGTTTTCTATATATAGGTCTTTTGTTTCTTTAGATAAATTTATTCCTAAGTATTTTATTCTTTTTGTTGCAGTGGTGAATGGGATTGTTTCCTCAATTTTTCTTTCTGTTCTTTTCTTTGTTACTCTATAAGAATGCAAGTGATTTCCGTGTGTTAATTTTATATCCTGCAACTTTACTGTATTCATTGATTAGCTCTGGTAATATCTTTAGAGTTTTCTATATGGAGGATCATGTCATCTGCAAAAGTGAGAGTTTTACTTTTTCTTTTCCAATCTGGATTTCTTTTATTTCTTTTTCTTCTCTGATTGCTATGGCTAAGACTTCCAAAACTATGTTGAATAGTAGTGATGAGAGTGGGTACCCTTTGAATACAAATGCCCATATTTTTATTTTGCACTGCATATTATATAGCTGTTCTAGGTATGTTTCTTTATATGGATAAGTTCTTGTGATGTCATTCACCAATTTTCTTTGACTTGTCTGCCCACTAAGGAAGGGGATTGGATGATCTTTACAGTGTCTCCACAGTGACGTGAATGGAATATTTCCATTTGAGCTCTAGTATGTTAGGTGGAATAATCAGAAGACAATTTCCAGATCTACAAAATGCTGTTAGTACATTTGTCTTTCTTGCAAAAGCAGAATTGAATAAGAAAGTGATATTCAGTATGAATAGTATAATTTTTGATATATTAGTGAGTGGGAAGGCAACAGTGGAACTTAGTTAGAGGTGGTGCAGACTCATTCAGTGTAATATGACCTTCCTCAAGAAGGGTGCCAATTACAGAACAGACCCAACTACTATATCTATATAGAAGGAAAGTGTTTTGTTATTGAAAGAAGCATAAAACAAGCAAGTGCTCCTAATTTGTTTACACAGTATTCATTTTCATATGCACAATCACAAGCTTATTTCTGGGACAAGGAAATACATTCATTGTCTGTTATTCCTTAGGTGAAAAGCAGAGTTATGAGTATCTTTTTGCACATAAAGAATTCTGCATTATCTTTAAGTCACTCACTTGATAAACTGCTGCTGCTGCTGCTGCTGCTAAGTTGCTTCAGTCGTGTCCGACTCTGTGCGACCCCTTAGATGGCAGCCCGCCAGGCTCCCCCGTCCCTGAGATTCTCCAGGCAAGAATACTGGAATGGGTTGCCATTTCCTTCTCCAATGCATGAAAGTGAAAAGTGAAAGTGAAGTTGCTCAGTCGTGTCTGACTCTTAGCGACCCCATGGACTGTAGCCCACCAGGCTCCTTGGTCCATGGGATTTTCCAAGCAAGAGTACTGGAGTGGGGTGCCATTGCCTTCTCTGCACTTGATAAACAGAAGAGTTTAAATTATATAGCCTTGCAATTTCATTAAATTCCAGTTGATGAATGTCAATTCTTCTGTGAGCTTATCTTCCCCTTCCTTTTTCTGTTAGAAAGCCTCTTTAATTTATCTTGTTAGGCTAACCAATGAAAATATATGACAAAACTGCTTAAGTTGAATTTCTGGAGTCCAATGCTATATATTCCATTTTGTTAGCAAGTCATTTCTTCCCTTTAACAGAATTCATAGGATATTTGTGAATAATTTGTTTCACACTTGTTTTTTAAAAGAGACAGAGACCTGGCAAGGCAGATTTTCAATAGATTACTGAGCTTCTGAAATTTAATTAGAATTAAACAAGATGATTGTTTGGAAAGTAATACACAAGTCAATGAGTTAAAAATAAATATTTTTGGTAATGATTATAGCTGGTTCTACTAGCACCTGCCTGCCAAATGTAATTAGTTTTGGAGTGATTCCAAATGACTTCCTTTAAGGTTAAAATAATTGCAATGCTATGCCAGCTTTCCAAATTTAAACAATTTATTAGCAATATTGATCTGAATTAAAATGAACTACAAAAGAGAGGGTATCTACCAGTTTCCACTTAGGATGAATGTATTTTAAAAGGGGTTATTTACCATTTGGGGTAAATAACCATAACTCTATAGTATTAAAGGATTCATTTTAGTTCTCTTTTCATTTTAAAACTATTTTTGTTTCAGAAGCTGCTTTTTTAAACTCATGATGAATATACTTAAAATACCGATCTAAAAAATTTCATTGTGAATATAACTTTAAAAAATATTCTTTCTGTTTGCCTTTTTAATACAACAGTGAAATTTTAGAATGCAAAAAGAGACTGAAGACAACACACATAGCAAAACCAAAAAGAGAGCTTAAAGCCAAAATGAATAATATCACACACAGCTGCAAACATTCCATAGTTCTAGCTGCAGCTAGATATGAAATTGAAAATGTTTCTATTTCAATTGTTTTCCATGCCCCTAATTTTCTTTTTTAAAAGTGTTTATTATAGAAAATGTACAATATTTACAGAGGTAGAGAGAACAGCATAATGAACCTACATGCTCAGCACCCAGCTTCACAAATCATCAACACCTGTCCAGGCTCATTTCATCTCTGTTTCCACTCTCCCACCTCAATCCCACAGGATTATTTTGCAGCAAATCTCAGACAACTTATCATCTTATCAGTACATGCATTAGTATGAATTGCTAAAAGACAACTCTTAAAAAGTATAATCTAAAGTTATTACTCTAAAATATTAATGATTTTTAAATATCACCGTATATCCAGTCAATGATTAAATTTCTCTAATAATTATCTTACAAATATTTTTTAACATTTGTTTTGCTCAAATCAGAAATTAAACCAAATCAACACATTTAATTTGCTTGAGAAATCTCTTAAGTCATTTTAGATTTATAGTTCCTCTTCCTCTTGTTTTTTCCTTGCAGTATATTTATTGACATAACTAGGTCATTTTATTCAGAGTTTCCTATATTCTGGATTTTGTTGATTGTCATACCCATGTTATCAGTTGACTTGTATTTTTGTTTCCTGTATTTACTATAAAGTGTCAGACTTTATTTTTGGGGGGCTACAAAATCATTGCAGATGGTGATTGCAGCCATGAAATTAAAAGACACTTACTCCTTGGAAGGAAAGTTATAACCAACCTAGATAGCATATTCAAAAGCAGAGACATTACTTTGCCAACAAAGGTCCATCTAGTCAAGGCTATGGTTTTTTCCTGTGGTCATGTATGGATGTGAGAGTTGGACTGTGAAGAAAGCTGAGTGCCAAAGAATTGATGCTTTTGAACTGTGGTGTTGGAGAAGACTCTTGAGAGTCCCTTGGACTGCAAGGAGATCCACCCAGTCCATTCTGAAGGAGATCAGTCCTGGGTGTTCTTTGGAAGGAATGATGGTAAAGCTGAAACTCCAGTACTTTGGCCACCTCATGCGAAGAGTTGACTCACTGGAAAAGACTCTGATGCTGGGAGGGATTGGGGGCAGGAGAAGAAGGGGACGACAGAGGATGAGACGGTTGTTTAGCATCACAGACTCAATGGACGTGAGTTTGATTGAACTCTGGGAGTTGGTAATGGACAGTGAGGCCTGGCGTGCTGCAATTCATGGAGTCGCGAGGAGTTGAACACGACTGAGTGACTGAACTGAACTGAACTGAACTGAGAGGCTAGACTAAGAGGCTAACTGAACTAAGAGGCTAGGCTTGGTCAGATCAGCCTCTGATTCCCCACCCTCCCACCCCACCCCCCGCCTGGCTTGAGTGCTTTGTAAAAGGTTTATTGTACTTCCATCAGGAGAATGTCTGCTTTTCTGCTGTGTGGCACCAAAATTGGTTCTGGTGTTATCAGGCTGATCCATCTTAATCAGCCTTTGAAAATTTTAGCAGCCATTGTGAATCTTTGCCCTAGAACCATTATTTCAAAAGAAGAAGAAATGCAACTTTTAAAATACATTTGTAAGAGGCAAGCTGTGGGTATGATTGTGACAAAACTGTAACATCTCCCTGTAAAGTCTGATCATCACAGGAGTCTTCACTAAGTTAGTAAGCACACAGCGTTGGCCAGGACACTGTACAAATGCAAGACTTACTGTGAGAGGATGCAAGGATGACCCAGACCTAAAGTGGAAAAAGCAATGGTCAAGCCTTCAGCACATGCTGTACTAATTGTAATTTTTAACAATAACATTTGTAGGGGAAAAAATAGAGAAACACCACTGAAATATACCTATCTTTGCTTTCAGCCCATTTATCCATTGAGGCTTGAGAGTAGTGGGAAAGAATAATCCCACTCCTTGACCCTCAACCTGATCACTGTTGATGACTTTCATTTTCCCACCCTGAAGGAATAGGGGTGAAAGGCCAAAATCAGCTGGAAAGAGATGGGAAGGGCAATTCCAGACCAATAGCTTTGGCTACCTACCATTCAATTGGATTTTAGTCATCACATTTTTTAAACTAAATTTTGTATAATCTGTGAATGAATCAAACTTAATAGCCTTATGAAATGTTTGGGATGAATATGAATTCTTTAGAATCTGGCCTTAACTCATGGTTTAACATGCCTGCTACATTATAATTGATCTATAGGAGCAAATGTAATGGAGCACTATACTGGAATGTCAGTAAGGGTTTTCTTTGACTCCCTCTCAACTAGTGAAGGAAAGTGCTGATCCTCTAGAGATTGTTGTGTTGACCAGATATGTTAAACAGGAACTTCATGATGACCATAGACTCCACACCGGCAAGCCCTGTTGATTCCCAGAGTGATTTTAATAATGTGATAGATGAATGAAAATGTCTTCTGTGAAAGATTGTCTGTGTGTGTGTGCAATTTGTGCCAAAGATTAATGCAGCATGAAAAAAGCAAGAAATAATTTCAACTGGATTAATAGAAAGATTTAGCTCTTCTGAGGTGGCTTTTTTTAAATATAAATTTATTTATTTTAATTGGAGGCTAATTACTTTCCAATATTGTATTGGGTTTGCCATACATTGGCATGAATCCACCACTGGTGTACATGTGTTCCCCATCCTGAACCCCCCTCCCACCTCCCTCTGCCTCCCATCCCCCTGGGTTATCCAAGTGCACCAGCCCCGACCACCCTGTATCATGCATCGAACTTGGACTGGTGGTTCGTTTCACATATGATAATATACATGTTTCAATGTCATTCTCCCAAATCATGCCACCCTCCTCCTCTCCCACAGAGTCCAAAAACTGTTCTATACATCTGTGTCACTTTTGCTGTCTCGCATAAGGGGTTATTGTTACCATCTTTCTAGATTCCATATGTATGTGTTAGTATACTGATTGCAGCCAGGAAATAAAAAGACACTTACTCCTTGGAAGGAAAGTTATGACCAACCTAGACAGCATGTTAAAAAGCAGAGACATTACTTTGCCAACAAAGGTCCGTCTAGTCAAGGCTATGGTTTTTCCAGTGGTCATATATGGATGTGAGAGTTGGACTGTGATTTCCAGTGGTCATGTATGGATGTGAGAGTTGGACTGTGAAGAAAGCTGAGCGACAAAGAATTGATGCTTTTGAACTGTGGTGTTGAAGAAGACTCTTGAGTGTCCCTTGGACTGTAAGGAGATCCAACCTGTCCATTCTAAAGGAGATCAGTTCTGGGTGTTCATTGGAAGGACTGATGCTAAAGCTGAAACTCCAATACTTTGGCCCCCTCATGCCAAGAGTTGACTCATTGGAAAAGACTCTGATGCTGGGAGGAATTGGGGACAGGTGGAAAAGGGGACGACAGAGGATGAGATGCCTGGATGGCATCACCAACTCTATGGACACGAGTTTGAGTGAACTCTGGTAGTTGGTGATGGACAGGGAAGCCTGGCATGGTGCGGTTCATGGGGTCACAAAGAGTCGGACACGATAGTGACTGAACTGAACTGAACTGAACTGATACTGTATTTCATTTTTAAAATTCTTTGCTAAAAGGGAGGCCAACATGCAGCTGCATTTGATTTTTTAAGAGTTCAAAAAGAGATTTAGCTTCCGTTTCATGTTTTTGTGCCCTGATTTCTCTCTTTCCCAGTTCTCGTTATACATCAGAAGGCTTTAGAAGTCAGAGTCTCCTGCTACTTAGTAATTTCTCAAGGGAGGGACAACCATTTTTCTGTGTAAAGATTAATTACTAAAGACATGAATTTAAGTGCTCTAATTCTGTTATAACAAACAGTAAAAGTAAATGCTTGTGAAAATAAAAATCCTGATTTATGGGCATTTTTCCTAATAAAGATGCACAATGGATGAGATAGATGCAAAAATGTCAATACAGTAACTATAACTCTGTTGACCTAGAATGTTTTGCAGGTGACATCATGATATATCAAAGAGATTTTCCTTCAAGAGATTTTATAACCCCAGCTATGTCCTCAGATTTTGAAAGAGTAGGTAAATACTGCTGATTGTTGTTCAGTTGCTAGTTCATGTTTGACTCTTTGTGGAGTCCTCATGGACTATGTCATGCCAGTCTTTCCTGTTCTTCACTATCTCCAGGACTTTGCTCAAACTCATGTCCATTGAGTCAGTAAGGCCATCCACCCTCTGTCAACCCATTCTCTTCCTGCCTTCAATCTTTCCCAGCATCAGGGTCTTTTCCAGTGAATCAGCTCTTCACATTAGGTGGCCAAAGCATTGGCGCTTCAGCTTCAGCATCAGCACTTCCAAGGACTATGTGGGGTTTATTTCCTTTAGATTGACTGATTTGATCTCCGGGCTGTCCAAGGGATTCTCAAGACTCTTCTCCAGCACCACAATTAGAAAAAAGCAATTATTCGGTGCTCAGCCTTCTTTATGATCCACCTCTCACATTCGTACATGACTACTGAAAAAACCGTGGCTTTGACTATAGGGACCTCTAAAGGGAAAATAATGTCTCTGCTTTTTAATACACTGTCTCAGCTCAGTTCAGTTCAGTCGCTCAATTGTGTCCAGCTCTTTGCAGCCCCATAAACTGCAGCATGCCAGGCTTCCCTGTCCATCACCAAATCCCAGAGATTACTCGAACTCAGGTCCATTGAGTCAGTGATGCCATCCAACCATCTCATCCTCTGTCTCCCCTTCTCCCACCTTAAATCTTTCCCAGCATCCAGGTCTTTTCCAATGAGTCAGTTCTTTCCATCAGGTGGCCAAAGTATTGGAGATTCAGCGTCAGCATCAGTCCTTCCAGTGAATACTCAGGACTGATTTCCCTTAGGACAGATTGGCTGGATCTCCTTGCAGTCCAAGGGACTCTCAAGAGTCTTCTCCAACACTACAGTTAAACAGCCTCAATTATTTTGTACTCAGCTTTCTTTATAGTCCAACTCTCACATCCATACCTGACTACTGGAAAAACAATAGCTTTCACTAGACAGACTTTGTTGGCAAAGGAACGACCAACCTACACAGCATATTAAAAAACAGAGACATTACTTTGCCAAAAAAGGTCTGTCTAGTCAAAGCTATGGTTTTTCCAGTAGTCATGAATGGATGTAAGAGTTGGACTATCAAGAAAATTGAGCAAAAAAGAATTGAGGCTTTTGAACTGTGGTGTTGGAGAAGACTCTTGAGAGTCCTTTGGACTGTAAGGAGATCCAACCAGTCCATCCTAAGGGAAATCAGTCCTGAGTATTCATTGGAAGGACTGATGCTGACGCTGAAACTCCAATACTTTGGCCACCTGATTCTAAGAACTAACTCATTTGAAAAGACCCTGATGCCAGGAAAGATTGAAAACAGGAGAAGAAGGGGATGACAGAGGATGAGATGGTTGGATGGTATCACCAACTCAATGGATATAAGTTTGAGTAAGCCCCGGGAGTTGGTGATGGATAGGGAAGCCTGGCATGCTGCAGTCCATGGGGCTGCAAAGAGCCAGACACGACTAAGAGACTGAACTGAACTGAGTTTGGTCATAGCTTGTCTTCCAAGGAGCAAATGTCTTTTAACTTCATGTCTGCAGTCACAATCTGCAGTGATTTTTGAGCCCAAGAAAATAAAGTCTCACTGTTTCCATTGCTTTTCCATATATTTGTCACGAAATGATAAGACTGATCTTAGTTTTCTGAATGTTGAAGTTTAAGCTAAGTTTTTCACTATCCTCTTTCACTTTCATCAAGAAGCTCTTTCATTTTTCTTCACTTTCTACCATAGGGTGGTTTCATCTGCATATCTGAGGTTACTGATATTTCTCTAAGCAATCTTTTTTTAATATAAATTTATTTATTTTAATTGGAGGCTAATTACTTTACAATATTGTATTGGTTTTGCCATATATCAACGTGAATCCACCACGGCTGTACACATGTTCCCCATCCTGCACCCCCTCTCCCACCTCCTTCCCCATACCATCCTTCTGGGTCATTCCAGTGCACCAGCCCCATTCTCTAAACAATGTCGATTCCTGCTTGTGCTTCACCCAGCCCAGCATTCTGCATGATGCACTCTGCATATAAGTTAAATAAACAAGGTGACCACATACAGCCTTGACATACTCCTTTCCCAATTTGGAAACAGTTTGTTGTTCCATGTCCAGTTCTAACTGTTGCTTCTTGACCTGCAGACATCCTGGAATGTGAAGTCAAGTGGGCCTTAGGAAGGATCACTGTGAACAAAGCTAGTGCAGGTGATCGAATCCTGGTTGAGCTATTTCAAATCCTGAAAGATGATGCTGTGAAAGTGCTGCACTCCATATGCCAGCAAATTTGGAAAACTCAGCAGTGGCCACAGGACTGGAAAACGTCAGTTTTCATTCCAATCCCAAAGAAAGGCAATGCCAAAGAATGTTCTAGCTACCGCACAATTGCACTCATCTCACACACTAGCAAAGGAATTGTCAAAATTCTCCAAGTCTGGCTTCAACAGTATGTGAACCATGAACTTCCAAATGTTCAAACTGGATTTAGGAAAGGCAGAGGACCCAGACACCAAATTGCCAACATCCGTTGGATCATTGAAAAATCAATGCGTTCCAGAAAAGCATCAACTTGTACTTTATTGACTACGCCAGAGCCTTTGACTGTGTGGATCACAAAAAAACTGTGAGAAATTCTTAAAGAAATGGGAATACCATAAAATCCCATGGGCGGAGGAGCCTGGCGGGCTGCAGTCCATGGGGTCGCTAAGAGTCGGACACAACTGAGTGACTTCACTTTCGCTTTTCACTTTCATGCATTGGAGAAGGCAATGGCACCCCACTCCAGTGTTCTTGCCTGGAGAATCTCAGGGACGGGGGAGCCTGGTGGGCTGCCATCTATGGGGTCGCACAGAGTCGGACACTACTGAAGGGACACAGCAGCAGCATACCTGCCTCCTGAGAAATATACTGTCTAGGTTTGTCATAGCTTTTCTTCCAAGGAGCAAGTGTCTTTTAATTTTTTAACTGCAGTTACCATCTACAGATATTTGGGAGCGCAATAAAATTAGATCTGCCACTGTTTCCATCTTTTCCCCATCTCTTTGCCATGAAGTGATGGAACTGGATGCCATGATCTTAGTTTTCTGAATGTTGAGTTTTAAGCCAGGATTTTTTCACTCTTCTTTCACCTTCATCAAAAAGCTCTCTAGTTCTTCACTTTCTGTCATTAGGATGGTATCATCTGCATATCTGAGATTGTTGATATTTCTCCTGGCAATCTTGATTCCAGCTTGTAATTCATCCAGCTGGGCATTTCACAGGGCTTCCCTGGTAGCTCAGCTGGTAAAAATAAATAAATAAAAATAAATAAAAATCCACTTGCAATGCAAGAGACCCTCGTTCTAAATTCCCAGGTCAGGAAGATCCCCTGTAGAAGGGATAGGCTACCCAGTCCAGTATTTTTGGGTTTCCCTGGTGGCTAAGATGGTAAAGAATCCACCTGCAATGCTGGAGACCTGGGTTCAATCCCTGGGTTGGGAAGACATGAAGTACCCTACATATAATTTAAATGAGCAGTGTAATAATATACAGCCTTGATGTACTCCCTTCCCAGTTTTGAACTAGTCCATTGTTCCATGTCCAGTTCTAACTGTTGCTTCTTGACCTGCATACAGGTTTCTCAGAAGACAGGTAAGGTGGTCTGGTATTCCCACCTCTTTAAGAATTTTCCACAGTTTATTGTAATCCACACCATCAAAGGCTTTATCAAGGTCAATGAGTCAGAAGTAAATGTTTTTCTGAAACTTTCTTGCTTTTACTATGATCCAATGGATATTGGCAGTTTGATCTCTGATTCCTCTCTGCCTTTTCTAAATCCAGCTAGCACATCTGGAAGTTCTTGCTTCACATACTTTTGAAGACTAGCTTGAAGAATTTTGAACATTACCTTGCTAGCATGTGAAATGAGTGCAATCATGTGGTAGTTTGAGCATGATTTGGCATTGCCCTTCTTTGGTACTAGAGTGAAAACTGACCATTTCCAGTCCTGTGGCCATTCCTGAGTTTTCCAAATTTACTGGCATATTGGATTGAACACTTTAACAGCATCATCTTTCAGGCTGCAGGACTAGGGAACTGGGGCTGGGGATCCCCCTCCTGGGCTCACCACGGGGTTCACCATGCACACCATGCATGCACTCCCCAATTGCCAGACCCCTGGCAGGCAGGAAGAACCCTTCCCCAAATCAGAGCAGGGAGAGGCGGGATGAGTATGTGTGTGCTTAGTTGCTCAGTCCTGCTCAACTTTTTGCGACAACATGGACAATAGCCAACCAGGCTACTCTGTCCATGAGGATTTTCCAGGCAAGAATACTGGAGTGGGTAGTCTATCTCTTTGGTAGGGGGTCTTCCTCACCTAGGAATCAAACCGGGGTCTCACATCTGCATAGGCAAGCAGGTTGTTGCCAATAGTGCCACCTGGGAATCCTCCATGACAATGTGTAAAGTGCATCTGGAATAAGTCTATATGTATCACTTCAGTTCAGTATCTCAGTCTTGTCCGACTCTTTGCGACCCCATGGACTGCAGCACGCCAGGCTTCCCTGTCCATCACCAACTCCTGGAGCCTCCTCAAACTCATGTCCATTGAGTCAGTAATGCCATCCAACCATATAGTCCTCTGTCATCTCCTTCTCCTCCCACATTCAATCTTACGCAGCATCAGGATCTTTTCCAAAGAGTAAGTTCTTCACATCAGGTGGCCAATGTATTGGAGCTTCAGTTTCATCATCAGTCCTTCAAATGAATATTCAGGACTGATTTCCTTTAGAATTGACATCTCCTTGCAGTCCAAGGGACTCTCAAGAGTCTTCTCCAATACCACAGTTCAAAAGTACCACAGTTCGGCACTCAGCTTTCTTTATAGTCCAACTCTCACGTCCATACATGACTACTGGAAAAACCATAGCTTTGACAAGATGGACCTTTGTTGGCAAAGTAATGGCTCTGCTTTTTAATATGCTGTCTAGGTTGGTCATAGCTTTTCTTCAAAGGAGCAAGTGTCTTAATTTCATGGCTGCAATCACCAACTGTGGTGATATTGGAGCACCCCCCAAAAAAGTCTCTAACTATTTCCATTGTTTCCCCTTGAAGTGGGAAAACAATACTTGCCATGAAGTAATGGGACCAGATGACATGATCTTAGTTTTCTGAATGTTGAGTTTCAAGCCAGGTTTTTCTTCTCTTTCACTTTCATCAAGAGGCTCTTTAATTCCTCTTCGCTCTCTGCCATAAGGATGGTGTCATCTGCTTATCTGAGGTTATTGTTATTTCTCCTGGAAATATTGATTCCAGCTTCTGCTTCGCACATCCCAGCATTTCACATGATGTGCTCTGCATATAAGTTAAATAAGCAGGGTGAATATACAACCTTGATGTACTCCTTTCACAGTTTAAAACCAGTCTGTTGTTCCATGTCCAGTTCTAACTATTGCTTCTTGAATTGCATACAGATTTCTCAGAACGCAGGTTGGGTGGTATGGTATTCCCATCTCTTTAAGAATTTCTGAGTTTTTTGTGATCCACACAGTCAAAGGCTTTGGTGTAGTCAATAAAGAAGTAGATGTTTTTCTGAAACTCTCTTGCTTTTTCAATTATTCAACGGATGTTGGCAATTTGCTGTCTGGTTCCTCTGTCTTTTCTAAATCCAATTTGAACATCTGGAAGTTCACATTTTACTTACTGTTGAAGCCTGGCTTGGAGAATTTTGAGCATTCCTTAGCTAGTGTGTGAAATGAGTGCAATTGTGCGATAGTTTGAACATTCTTTGGCATTGCCTTTCTTTGGGATTGGAATGAAAACTGACGTTTTCCAGTCCTGTGGCCACTGCTGAGTTTGCCATATTTGCTGGTATATGGTGTGCAGTGCTTTCACAGCACCATCTTTTAGGATTTGAAATAGCTCAACCAGGATTCGATCACCTGCACTAGCTTTGTTCACAGTGATCCTTCCTAAGGCCCACTTTACTTCGCATTCCAGGATGTCTGGCTCTAAGAGAGTGATCACACCGTGGTGGTGATCTGGGTCATGAAGATCTTTTTTGTGTAGTTTTCTGTGTATTCTTGCCACCTCTTCTTAAAACTTTCTGCTTCTGTTAGTTCCATACCATTTCTGTCCTTTCTTGTGCCTGTCTTTGCATACAATGTTTCCTTAGTATCTCTAATTTTCTTGAAAAGATTTCTAGTTTTTCTGAGCCTATTTTTTTTCCCTTAAATAAGGGAAAAAATTTTGCATTGATCACTGAGGAAGTCTTTCTTACTTCTCCCTGCTATTTTTTGGAACTCTGGATTCAAATGGGTATATCTTTCCTTTTTTCATTTGCCTTTTGCTTCTCTTCTTTTCTCAGTTGTTTGTAAGGCCTACTCAGACAACCACTTTGCTTGCCTTTTTACATTTATTTTTCTTGGGGATGGTCTCGATCACTGCCTCCTGTACAATGTCACAAGCCTCCGTCCATACTTCCTCAGGCAGTCTATCAGATCTAGTCTTTGAATCTATTTGTCACTTCCAGTGTATAATCATAAGAGATTTGATTTAGGTCATACCTGAATGGTCTAGTGGTTTTCCCTACTTTCCTCAATTTAAGTCTGAATTTAACTTTCTTCAGTTCAAGTCTGAATTTAAGGAGTTCATGATCGGAGCCACAGTCAGCTCCTGGTCTTGTTTTTCTGGACTGTATAGAGCTTCTCCATCTTGGCTGCAAAGAATATAATCAATCTGATTTCAGTGACTATCTTGTGATATCCATGTGTAGAGTCTTCTCTTATGTTTTGGGGAGAGAGTGTTTGCTATGACCAGTGTGCTTTCCTGGCAAAACCATGTTTTCCTTTGCCCTACTTCATTTTGTACTCAAGGCCAAATTTGCCAGTAAATATGTATAGTTGTATTGAAAAAGTTAAAGTGTTAGTTGCTCAGCTGTGTTTCACTCTTTGTGACCCCATTGTCTGTAGCCCACCAGGCTCCTCTATCCATTGAATTCTCAGGCAAGAATACTGGAGTGGGTAGTCATTCCCTTCTTCAGATGATCTTATATTTGTAATAGGTTCTTCCCTTAGAGTTCAGTTGGTAAAGAATCTGCCTGCAGTGCAGAAGACCCCAGTTCAATTCCTGAGTTGGTAAGATCGCTTGAAGTGGGATAGGCTACCCATTTCAGTATTCTTGGGTTTCCCTTGTAGCTCAGTTGGTAAAGAATCTGCTTGCAACCCAGGAGACCTGGGTTCAATCCCTGGGTTGGGAAGATCCTCAGGAGAAGGGAACAGCTACCACTCCAGTATTCTGGCCTGGGAAATTCAATGGACTATATGGTCCATGGGGTCACAAAGAGTTGGACGTGACTGAGTGACTTTCACTTTCACCTTTCTTTTATTTCATATATATAATGAAGAGTGAATGGTAACCCACTCCAGTATTCTACCTGGATAACCCCAGGGACTGAGGAACCTGGTTGGCTACAGTTCATGGGGTTGCACATGTACTGCTTCAGGCACAACTGAAGTGACTTAGCACAGCAGCATATATATATAATATATGTGAAGCATTTACTTATATAAATATTAATGCTTATATAAATATTAACTTAATATTTATATAAATTTTAAGCATTTATTTATATAAATATATTATGTTAAAATAATATATAATAGTAATTTATATAAATATTAACTGCTAATATTTATATAAATATTAACATAAATATTCTTTATGTATATTTACATAATGTGTGTCAGGTGTTGATTCATACTGTGAAGTAGTTAGGAAAGACCATGAATATAAGGTAATATTCGAGCAATGATATGAAGGAAGTAAGGGAATGAGCCATGTGGCTACCTGGGGAAGAACATCTCAGACGAAAAACAAGTGGCAGAGCCCTGAGGAAAGTGTACACAGAACAGCAAGGAGGCTGACTTGGCTAGAACAGGGTAGGGCAAAAGTAGAGCCATTTAAAATAATATCAGAGGTGAGGGAGCATTTGTCCACGTGTGTGTATCTGTGTATGTGTGTGTATAAGATCAAACCCCTGTCCTTTTTGTTTCATTGAGTTTTATTAATGAAGCCTTGGGCATTTTTCAATGATTATTATTTACTCTGCACAACTGTACATAATATATAACTACAGTCATCTTTATAGCAGTGATAATATGACCCCGTGCATCTGATCCGTGGTTGATCAACCCCTCTTAATGACATAGCAAAGAGATGACTCATTTGCCACAAAAAAAATTTTTCAATATGTTTTTTGGCCATCTGTATATCTTCTTTAGAGAAATGTCTGTTTAGGTCTTCCACCCATTTTTTGATTGAGCTGTTTGTTTTTCTCGTATCGAGCTTCATGGAGTAAAAGTGAAAGTCACTCAGTCATGTCTGACTGTTTGCCACCCCATGGATGATACTTGTCCATGGAATTCTCCAGGCCAGAATACTGGAGTGGGTAGCTGTTCCCTTCAGGGGATCTTCCAAACCTGGTGATTGAACCCAGGTCTTCTGCATTGCAGGCAGATTCTTTACCAACTGAGTCTCAAGGGAAGCCCATCAAGCTTCATGAGCTGTTTGTAAATTTTGAAGATTAATCCTTCATCAATTTTTTCATTTGCAATTATTTTCTCCCATTCTAAGGGTTGTCTTTTCATCTTGTTTATATTTTCCTCTGCTTTTAAGTTTAATTAGGCCCCACTTATTTATTTTTTCTTTTATTTCCATTACTCTAGGAGGTGGGTCAAAGAAGATGTTAATGATTTATGTCAGAGTGTTCTGCCTATGATTTCCTCTATGAGTTTTACAGTTTCTGGCCTTACATTTTAGTTCTTTCATCCATTCTGAGTTTATTTTTGTGTATGGTGTTAAGAAGTATCCTAATTTCATTCTTTTACATGTAGCTGTCCAGTTTCCCAGCACCATTTATTGAAGAGGCTGTCTTTTCTCCATTATATATCCTTGCCTCCTTTGTCAAAGATAAAGTGCCCATAGCTGGGTTGGTTTACCTCTGTGCCTTCTATCTTATTCCATTGATGTATATTTCTGCTTTTGTGCCAGTGCCATACTGTCATGATGACTGTAGCTCTGCAGTATAGTCTGAAGTCAGAAAGGTTGATTCTTCCAGCTGTTTTCCTTTCTTAAGACTGCTTTGGCTATTCAGGGTTTTTGTGTGTTTCCATACAAATTTTAAAATTGTTTGTTCTAGTTCTGCAGAAATTGCCATTGATAATTTGACAGGGATTACATTGATACTGTAGACTGCTCAAACTTCTGTCTTTTTAAGCTTCATTTATTCTGTCCTCTCTTGCCATGTTTCTTTCCACTTGGCTTCTCTTTTGAAAGTCAAGCAGTTCTGTAAGGGGAAAGAGGCCATGGAAGATGGAGACCAGGGAAAAAGAATTCAGATTCTGCAGATGCTTCTGGGTGTGTTTGCAGAGATGGGATGGGGATAGATAGGAAAAATAGACTTTGAGTCATTTAAGAGCCTACAAGACATGCAAATCTTTCCTTTACTAACGTTGGTTTTGGTTCATTTTTATGTTTGCAATCTTGTCTCTTTTTCAACTTACAAACATCTTGTTCTGACTTTCTACCTTGCTAGGAGTCAGGGAAGTGAGTGATTGAATAATCTATCCTGCTATGATTATCTTTAATGCTTCATTTCTTCACTTATATTTAAACCACATATTATAAAGCTACAGAGCAAGACATTTAAGAAATAAAACACCAATTAAAATAAAATCCCTGCTGCATTATCTTCCCCTTCCCTAAATTCCACCCTTCCATGACAGGACAGAATATTTGCTTTTATATATTTTTACAGTTAATAAAGCAAACACAAATTCTGTATGTTTAAGAAGTAAATTGAATTAGATACTGTTCAGGTTGCAGAGAATTTCAGGACACTTCAACATCAGGAGGATTTGTATAAATATATGATGCAGGGTATAGATTAAGAGGTTTTTTTGCAACATTAAGAAAATTAATGAATTCAGTTCATCCAACAGTTTTTTTGTTGTTGTTGAACACCTATAGCTCATGTCTTTTTATGTGACACTTCAAATCACAACATTGCATCACAAAGAAGAAAAAGATGAAACAAGGAGTGGATTTAGAAATCCATGGTTATAAGAATCCTAAAAGGAAATAGGTCCAGTAGAGTTTACATCAAGTGACCAGTGATGTTGGCTATTGAGTAGTATCCCTACTAAAAAGCTATGGGGCTATGGACATAGCTCTGTTATGCCCACCACAGCTTCATCTCCTTGAGTGTTACCCTACAGGTCTTTCCTTATGGACCCAGCCAGATATTTCGTATGACTACCTTCAAACTAGCCATGGCTGAGTAGTGCTATGAGAAGTGACTTAACTAAATGTAGAAACAAAATCATCTCTGGTATCTTAGTACCGTATTATTGCTGCCATCTGGGTCTAAACACAGAAATGTTGTTTTTGTTTGTTTGACAGAGCATAGATTTTTTTAATTTGTCAAAGTTTTTTCCATAGTTGGAGGAAAAAGAGTCAAAAGTCAGAATTCAAGGTTTTGTTATCCTAGGAAAATAATCACAAGATGAAGCTAGTCATAAATTGTAGTTGTCTGTTTTTTCATAGCCTAAGAAACTTTGGCTTGAGTGGTAGTTTATTATTTGTCAGAAAAAAATATGTCAGTTTGTATCTCAGAGAAATGTGGCCCTTGTTACCTAATGTAGAATTTGGTCCATCCTGTGCCTCTCCATTATCTCCTTCTACTCCTCACAACCTTGTGCACTCAGACTGAGTTAATTTTACATGATGGAGAGATCAATTTAGAAATTCAGCATTGAAATAATTCCTTTGTCAATAATGATTTTTAAATGAACTAATATTCTCTAAGCACTGTGATTAGGATAATCACTCTGTTCAAATGTATACAGTAGAGTTAAAGGATATTTAAGCAGTGAAGGTTAATTATTCTGTTTTCTTCTATGAATCAGTTCAGTTTCGTTCAGTCGCTCAGTCGTGTCTGACTTTTTGCGACCCCATGAATCACAGCACGCCAGGCCTCCCTGTCCATCACCATCTCCCGGAGTTCACTCAGACTCATGTCCATCGAGTCAGTGATACATACCATCCAGCCATCTCATCCTCGGTCGTCCCCTTCTTCTCCTGCTCCCAATCCCTCCCAGCATCAAAGTCTTTTCCAATGAGTCAACTCTTCCCATGAGGTGCCCAAGTACTGGAGCTTCAGCTTTAGCATCATTCCTTCCAAAGAAATCCCAGGGTTGATCTGCTTCAGAATGGACTGGTTGGATCTCCTTGCAGTCCAAGGGACTCTCAAGAGTCTTCTCCAACACCACACTTCAAAAGCATCAATTCTTCAGCTCTCAGCCTTCTTCACAGTCCAACTCTCACATCCATACATGACCACAGGAAAAACCATAGCCTTGACTAGATGGACCTTAGTTGGCAAAGTAATGTCTCTGCTTTTGAATATGCTATCTAGGTTGGTCATAACTTTTCTTCCAAGGAGTAAGCGTCTTTTAATTTCATGGCTGCAATCTCCATCTACAGTGATTTTGGAGCCCCAAAAAATAAAGTCTGACACTGTTTCTACTGTTTCCCCATCTATTTCCCATGAAGTGAAGGGAACGGATGCCATGATCTTCGTTTTCCAAATGTTGAGCTTTAAGCCAACTTTTTCACTCTCCTCTTTCACTTTCATCAAGAGGCTTTTTAGTTCCTCTTCACTTTCTGCCATAAGGGTGGTCATATGTCATCTGCATATCTGAAGTGATTGATATTTCTCCTGGCAATCTTGATTCCAGCTTGTGTTTCTTCCAGTTCAGCATTTCTCATGATGTACTCTGCATAGAAGTTAAATAAGCAGGGTGACAGTATACAGCCTTGATGTACTCCTTTTCCTATTTGGAACCAGTCTGTTGTTCCATGTCCATTTCTAACTGTTGCTTCCTGACCTACATACAGATTTCTCAAGAGGCAGGTTAGGTGGTCTGGTATTCCCATCTCTTTCAGAATTTCCCACAGTTTATTGTGATCCACACAGTCAAAGGCTTTGGCATAGTCAATAAAGCAGAAATAGATGTTTTTCTGGAAATCTCTTGCTTTTTACATGATCCAGCGGATGTTGGCAATTTGATCTCTGGTTCCTCTGCATTTTCTAAAACCAGCTTGAACATCAGGGATTTCACAGTTCACATATTGCTGAAGCCTGGCTTGGAGAATTTTGAGCATTACTTTACTAGCATGTGAGATGAGTGCAATTGTGCGGTAGTTTGAGCATTCTTTGGCATTGCCTTTCTTTGGAATTGGAATGAAAACTGACCTTTTCCAGTCCTGTGGCCACTGCTGAGTTTTCCAAACTTGCTGGCATATTGAGTGCAGCACTTTCACAGCATCATCTTTCAGGATTTGAAACAGCTCCACTGGAATTCCATCACCTCCACTAGCTTTGTTCAGTTAATATTTATATCCCAGTAGGATATCAGGATATATGCACTTGGGTTTTACTTTATGATTCTTGCAGATTCAAGTTGAACTAGGTATACTGGCTTGTAATAAATAGAGACATTAATCAGGAAAATAACCAGTTACAATCTGATTATTTAAGAGAATTAATGCCATCATCCATTTTTTATAGTCTTTATTTCCAAAGTCTTCTAATGTGGTTTCCCTGCACAAAAAGAAATATCACTGAATTTTATTTGTGAGTAATTTATTTAGTATGAGTTTTCATTATATTCTCACAAATTATCTTCAGAATTGGGTTATTTTACTTTTATTTTACAATCATGTGATATATTTGACAATGAAGACCCTGAGTGGGGTTGATAGGGGGAGAGACCTGACTTGCCTAATAATGACAAGATGCCCTTTGCATTTGATATGAATGCAGTGGAACCTCCCTCTGTTTCAGGGTGATTTGAGTTTGTTTTCCTAATAGAAGTGACTATCTGTCCCAATCTACCGTGCATCCATCTATCTTCTCCTATATCAGTCTCCTCATTTTTTGAGGAATTTTCTGGTTCACAAGGGGAGAAATCTGCAGCATGACGAGTGACAACTTGGTGAAAATGGAGGGGTAGGGAGGGAGAGAGCTAATATTTCTCCTCCTTGTGGGAGGTGGCTATGTTCATCTGAGGGATGAAATGCCTGTTCTCAAACTTGCTCTGGATTAGCTTCCATACCACTCCTCAACCAAGCTAGTCACTGAAATAACACAAAAGATGCCTTACAGAAAACAGAGATTATCAAACAAACCTTTCTCTTTCTCTCAACATACCCACATCCCAACAAAAAATAAAAATAGAATTTGAGCCACTATTAGTCATCTTATTACTGTGTAACAAATTACCACACACCTAGGCTACAACAATCTACATTTATTACCTCACAGTTGTGTAGGTTACAAGTCCAGGCATTGGCTTAGCTGGATCCTCTGCAAGGCTACAACCAAGATGTTGGCCAGGGCTGGGTTCTAATCTAGAGGCTTGACTGGAGACTGATCCACTTCCAAACTCATTCAGTTCTTGGCAGAATTCATCTCCTTGTATCTTTAGGATAGGATCCCTGGCTTCTTGCTAGCTATCAGCTAGGGGTCACTCTCAGCTCCTAGAAGAACTGTAACTCATGGTCCTTGCTACATGGCCCTCTTCATAGGCCTTCTCACAGCAGGCAGCTTACTTCTTCAAAACATGAAAGGGAGAACGTCTCTAATATCTGTCAGCTAGCAAGATGGAGACATTGTAATCACAGGAGTGAGTTCCTCAGCTTTGTCATAACCTAATGGCTAAAATCAAGTTAAACTCTCATGCCATGGAAGGAAATTGCACAAAGACATCAGTCACAAGAGACGGGAATCATGGGGCCACCTTAGAACCTGTCTACCAAACTACTGTGAAATGATTATTTCATTATATCTCATCTCATTCCAAATGGATGTGGACTAAATTATGGATATACAGTATAGTGTAGAGACCACTGCACTGATATAGATGAGCAGTAAACCGGAAGGCATTTTGCATCTAGCTCAGCTATATCTAAGGTCAAGTGATTTTGCAGTGTATAGAACACTTTGTAATACATTTGCCAATCCCAGAAAGAACAATCATGGAATTTTGGGGGATAAGCATCATGTCTTAGTATAGAAACCCTGAATACTCATTGGAAGGATGGATGCTGAAGCTGAAGCTCTGATATTTTGGCCACCTGATGTGAACAGTCAACTTATTGGAAAAGACCCTGATGCTGGGAAAGATTAGAAGGTAAAAGGCGAAGAGGGTGACAGAGGATGAGATGATTGGATGGCATCACTGACTTAATGAACATGAGTTTGAGCAAACTCTGGGAGATAATGAAGGACAGGGAAGCCTGGTGTGCTGCAGTTCATAGGTCACAAAGAGTTGGACACGACTTAGTGACTGAACAACAACAACAACTTAGTATACAAAATAGAAAATAAAGTTGAACTTAGAGAATGAAGATTGTATGGGATAGTGAATGGCGCTATACCAATGCCAATCATTTTTTTCCTCTAGATCACATTTCACCTTTCATTTTCTACTCTCCCCAGACACCATGTTCTCCATCCTCCTCCTGACCTTATTACATTAAAATCCTCTTCATTCTGGCCATTTACTGCCTGTGAGAGCATATTCTGCTTTGAGACCACAGCGATCATTGATAGAAGACATGCTGGCCATATACCACCCTGGTCTGTCCATCTCTGACCACCAGTGAGTGCCCTGGGCATGGTAATTGTCACTCTGTGTCCCTGGCTTCAGTGTTACCACACTCTCAGCTGGGTAAGCCTCTTGTCACAACTCTGAACTGACTCCTAGCTCTGCCACCTGTTTACTTATGATAACTTTCTGCTACGTTCTCAGTTCCATTTTCCAGAGCTGTATCTGTGACCAACTTTGGTACTTAGGTTGTGTTCTAAAGCTGAAATTTGTTTTTACATTATTTTAACAGTGTTTAAAAATGAGCTTACTGATTTATTTGACATGGTGTTAAAAAATATAGAATTAAGATTTGTACATTACCTTAAAACTAAATATGTTTAAAGGGCCATTCCTATTGTTAATGTCTTATCTCAACTATTTTTATATCTCAGATACATTTATGTTATTTCTTTTTTATATAGGATGCAAATTGTGAGTCATATTCTGTCATTATAATTTTATTTGATCTCACTTTAAATTTATGACCACCTGCTTCAAGTGAGCCCTTGGAGCTGCCATGTGATCCTACTCATTTCTTTGCCAATTCACTGTCTCATTTTATAGATAATTATTTCACACCTCCATCTTTCACTTCAAACTTCCAATTCCTCCTTCCACATTACTCTTAGCTGATGACTGTGCTTTCTATTTCTCTGAGAAAATAGAAAACACGAAAACCAACCATATGCATACATCTCCCAACTTGCCCTGTGTAGACTCTGCCTTCTCTCCCTTTGTTGTGGGCAAACTGTCCATGTTTTTCCATTTTACACCAGACCTTTTCCTCTATTATCTACTCAGAAATATCATTTCAGCATTTGCCACTCTTTCTATTGCACCACCCATTTTTCTCACTCTACTGAATTATTCTCTCAGTCATTCTTACTCAATACTCAGTTATTCTTGTGCATAATCATTACATAGTCATGCTGTAATATCTCCCATCTAAAAATTCTCCCTTGCTCCCACATGTTCCTACAGCCAGTACCTCATGTCTCTTCTCTTTGCTCACACACCTGTCCTCTCTTCTCTCTGAATCCTCTCTTGTCAGTCTTCCAACTGCATCACTTCAGCCCATTTCAGCTCTTGTCAAAGTGCCCAGTGATGTCCCCATTTTCTAACCTACTGGTCAACTGTAAGTCCTCAACTTACTAGCACTATGCAATATTTGACAGAAGTGCTGCCCCTTTTTCTCTCCTTGGCTGCACTCCCTCTTAGTTGTCTTCTCACGTCATGGCCCACTTCCAGTTTCCTTTATTGGTTCTTCTTCTTTTCTGTTTCCTCTAAATGTTGGAGTACTCCAAGTCCCATCCTTGGAATTCTTCCTTCTCTTTCAACATTCTTTTGATCCTATTCAGTCTCCTGACTTTAAATAACATCTATACACTTTCAAATACAAAATTATATCTCTGGCTTGAATTTCTCCTTGAGCTACACATTTATATGCCCAAATAACTTCCTGACATCTCTGAATGGATATCTAAAGAGCATCTCACACACAACATGTCCAGAACAAATGTCCTGATTCCTACTATCATCAAACCAAGCTTTTGGAAACTCCATAAATAATAAGCTCATTATTTTAGTTCCTTAGGCCAAAGATTTGCCATCATCTATACTCCTATTTCTCTTACACCCATATCCTATTGAAAGATTGTTGCAGAACCATGAAAGACGCCAGTATTCTTGGCCTCTAGGGCCAGAGTTGAGGCTTGATGGCTCAGAGCTTTTGTGTAATAGAGTTATTAAAGTATAAAAGGGATAGAAAAAGCTTCTGACATAGACATCAGAAGGGGGCAGAAAGAGTACCTCCTTGCTAGTGTTAGCAATGGAGTTATATACCTTATAATAAGTTATTACAATGAATTAAAAGAATGTCTGGAGGTTATAAAGATCTTACTAGACCCACTCCTATAATTTACATTTTAAGATAACAGGATTAGCCAGATTCTCAGGAAGGAGCAACTGTCCTTAAGCAGGATACATTGTTGTTATATAACCCTTAGTACAGAGTTTAATGTCTTCCCTGGTGGCTCAGATAGTAAAGTGTCTACCTGCAATGCAGGAGACTTGGGTTTGATCCCTGGGTCGGGAAGATCCCCTGGAGAAGGAAATGGCAACCCACTCCAGTACTCTTGCCTGGAAAATTCCATGGACAGAGGAGCCTTGTAGGCTACAATCCATGGGGTCACAAAGAGTCAGACACGACCAAGTGACCTCACTCATTCACAGAGTTTAAACTGAGTTGTTTGTTGTATAATCATCAGTTCCAGGCTTAAAGATAAAAATGCTTTATGCGACTAAGACTGAGGAATGTAGAGGGGAAAAAAACATTTGTCCTTTTCTCTTCCTTGAGAATTCCAGACCCCTCTCTCCTTGGGGACCCCAGGACTTTTTATCAACCTGCCTAGGAATTGACTTTCCCACTATCTGACAGTAAATTCCATTGGCTCTACCTTAAAATATGTCCAGAATACAGAGACTTAACTACTTCTTTCCACTTCTCAGACTGCTATCCAGGTCCAAGTCATTGTAAAATCCCCCTGACTACTCTCTGCTCTTCCACCATTGCCCCCTGGTAAACTACATTCCACACAGAAGCAGGGACCTCCTTTTATACAATGTTAGTCAAGTGATGTCACTCTTCTGCTCTAGTCTCTCCAAAGGCTTCACCTCATTCAGAGTAAAAGTCATGTCCTCCCAGAGGCCTCATATCCTGCCACTGTTACGTATTACCATCATGTTCCAGGTTCTTCTAAAACACTCTTCCCCCAGATAGCTATGTGATGTCTTCACTTACTCGAGACCTTTCTCAAATATTTTCAGTTCAGTCGTTCAGTCGTGTCCAACTCTGCGACCCCATGAATCGCAGCACGCCAGGCCTCCCTGTCCATCACCATCTCCCGGAGTTCACTCAGACTCACGTCCATAGAGTCAGTGATGCCATCCAGCCATCTCATCCTCGGTCGTCCCCTTCTCCTCCTGCCCCCAATCCCTCCCAGCATCAGAGTCTTTTCCAATGAGTCAACTCTTCACATGAGGTGGCCAAAGTACTGGAGCTTCAGCTTTAGCATCATTCCTTCCAAAGAAATCCCAGGCCTGATCTCGTTCAGAATGGACTGGTTGGATCTCCTTGCAGTAGAAGGGACTCTCCAGAGTCTTCTCCAACACCACAGTTCAAAAGCTTCAATTCTTCGGTGCTCAGCCTTCTTCACAGTCCAACTCTCACATCCATACATGACCACAGGAAAAACCATAGCCTTGACTAGATGGACCTTAGTTGGCAAAGTAATGTCTCTGCTTTTGAATATGCTATCTAGGTTGGTCATAACTTTTCTTCCAAGGAGTAAGTGTCTTTTAATTTCATGGCTGCAGTCACCATCTACATGATTTTGGAGCCCCCAAAAATAAAGTCTGACACTGTTTCTACTGTTTCCCCATCTATTTCCCATGAAGTGATGGGACCAGATGCCATGATCTTCATTTTCCGAATGTTGAGCTTTAAGCCAACTTTTTCACTCTCCTCTTTCACTTTCATCAAGAGGCTTTTTAGTTCCTCTTCACTTTCTGCCATAAGAGTAGTGTCATCTGCATATCTGAGGGGATTGATATTTCTCCCGGCAAATCTTGATTCCAGCTTATGTTTCTTCCAGTCCAGCGTTTCTCATGATGTACTCTGCATATAAGTTAAATAAGCAGGGTGACAATATACAGCCTTGACGTACTCCTTTTCCTATTTGGAACCAGTCTGTTGTTCCATGTCCAGTTCTAACTGTTACTTCCTGACCTGCATACAGATTTCTCAGGAGGCAGGTCAAGTGGTCTGGTATTCCCATCACTTTTAGAATTTTCCACAGTTTATTGTGATCCACACAGTGAAAGGCTATGGCATAGTCAATAAAGCAGAAATAGATGTTTTTCTGGAACTCTCTTGCTTTTTCCATGATCCAGCGGATGTTGGCAATTTGATCTCTGGTTCCTCTGTCTTTTCTAAAACCAGCTTGACCATCAGGGAGTTCACGGTTCAGGTATTGCTGAAGCCTGGCTTGGAGAATTTTGAGCATTACTTTGCTAGCGTGTGAGATGAGTGCAATTGTGTGGTAGTTTGAGCATTCTTTGGCATTGCCTTTCTTTGGGATTGGAATGAAAACTGACCTTTTCCAGTCCTGTGGCCACTGCTGAGTTTTCCAAATTTGCTGGCATATTGAGTGCAGCACTGTCACAGCAACCTCTTTCAGGATTTGAAACAGCTCAACTGGAATTCCATCTCCTCCACTAGCTTTGCTCGTAGTGATGCTTTCTAAGGCCCACTTGACTTCACATTCCAAGATGTCTGGCTCTAGATTAGTGATCACATCATCATGATTATCTGGGCCATGAAGATCTTTTTTGTACAGTTCTTCTGTGTATTCTTGCCACCTCTCAAATATTACCTTATCACAAATACCTTCCTAGATTGATGGATAAAAAACAGCACTCCCCAACCTTGCCACCATCTTCCTTAACTTTCTATCTTTCTGCATAGTATCACTTGGCACCTGACATGTTATACATTTATGTGTTTATTTCTGCCTCCCTCCACTAGAATATAGCCTCCATAAGAGTAGACCTTTATGCTCAGCCCTAGAAAAAACAGTACCAAGAACATAGCAGCCACTCCATTACTATTTGAAAAATGAAAGAATTTAGTAACATGTTACATTTGAAAGAATATGCCCTTCAAGAATAATAACAAAAATAAACATCAATTGTGCCAAGTCCTTCGCTGGCATGAGGAAATAAAGCCATAAATTATGTGATCTCTGATGTGACATTGCCTTGGGTCTGGTTAGAAGGCAGGATATAGAAATAAAGTAATAATTCAGAATGCAGGGATGCAGAGAAAATTGCCAAATGAGTGACACAGGCACTCTGTTTGATTCAGGCTAGAAATTAATCTTCTCCATCAGTGAAATTGTACTTATCCAGTGCCAGGCACTGAGCTGGGAGAGTTTTGATATGGAAGGGTTTTATTATTAAAAGGTCATATGAGCTTGCCCCTAGTAGAATTTAAATGAATCAGGACTAGAGAAATAGCATTTCAGAAAGGAAAAGGAAGTGAGCAAAGGCATGAAATTGGAAATATGTGTGACATGTTTGGATAAAAATGAGGCCACTGGTTATTCAGGGTTTTGCATATGAAAGTAAGAGATGATGGAGTTAGATATGTGGGGACCATGAATAAAAGGCTAAGAGGCAGAGACTCTACTTCTCATCTAATAGGTTCCTATTGAGAGGGAAGCAGATTCTCTCTTCAGGCTTTCATTGCATCCTGCACACACTTTAATCTCTGCAATTCCCTCTATCACATTAGAAATGATAAGAAACGAGGGTCACATACATGAGTAAGTTTAAATGAGGTCGACCCTCCACTCAACTACCGCCTTCGCTAGCCTGGGAACTGTGCTTTTCCTGCAGGTTGGTTGGGCATTTGTTTTTGCACCACTGCCTGGCACAATGACAACACCTTAGGAGGTGCTCAGGAAATGTTAGCTGAATGAATAGATGAAGGAATGACTCTCAATAGGTGTTTGTTCATTCAAATTGAAAGCAGCTGAGAACACTTTGCCTGCAGATTATCTTTTTTATTTAAAATATAGTAAACAAACACATATACAGCAAAAATAAATTGAGATATCTTTCAAATTAGCATTAACAAGACTCTCGGTTTATCTTAGCAGATAGGTGTAGACAAGACCTGTGAGAATTCATCTTCAGCTTAGTGCACTATGAGTATCCATAGTAGGCATTCCCCTTATGTTTGCATGAACCATACTGAAAATTGCCCCCACAGTCTTTGGAGGTTTTTAATTGAAAACTATGGTTGTGATGGCAACGGCCGAGCTGTTTCATTGCCTGACACACAGCCTTGTCCACAGAAGGTGCTTAGTAAAAGTCAGTAGAATGAAATGAGTAAGAGTAAAAAGAAGTGAAGTCCATAAGTTTACTGTATCTCAGTCTTCCTGACATTTAAGCAGAGCCCCCTGTGCAGGGGAGACTGAAATGACCAAAACAGCCCAGTTGTTTCAGGAGAGGGAGGATTCCGCTTTTCACTAGGAAGTCTTCAGAGAGGGACTCAATTAGTACTTAGTACTCACTTGGGTGGTAACTGTAGCTTCTGCATCTGTTCTCTTAGACGTAAGAGGCAGATAGAATTGAGGCAGAAGGAAAACTGGGAAGGGACAGTTCCTAAGGAACATAAAAGGATATTTTGGGGATGAATGTGAGGAGTCACGTGAGAGGGTGAGTACGACAGAAACTCAATCTGAGTGCCTGTAAGCCAGAGGCTACTCTATCCCTAACACTGTGCTGAGCGGAGTTCAAATGCAGAGCTCGGCAAAGTGTCAACTAACTTTCCTACATGCGCTCCTTAGTCATCTAGGCAGCTGGACACATTTATCATCATCTTCCCTCCCCTCAATGGATCATTATGTTCTCTGCAGAGTGATTTATTGACAGGGTGAAAATCCCAGGAAATTGCCTTCACACAAAAAATCTTCTCCTTGGCCTCAAACCAGTCAATAACTCCCAGCCCCAGGAGACACGTTTTTGTTTTTGTTTTTGTTTTTCCACTCTTAGTATTTTGTTAAGTGATTTGTTTGATCATACACAATATATATTATCTCAGAATTTCTGCTGCCATCTTCAACTTTGGGGCTGCTTCAACTTTCCTGTGAATGTCCTTGTAAATCAATCTCATTCTTTTCCATTCTCTTTCTAAATTCTACATTTGAATGCTTAATGGAATTTGTTTCTTCCTTTTTTTTTTTTTTGGAGTATAGATTCGTAAGAAGATTCTAGAAATCTCCTCCTCCATTCAATTCAAACATTTCTTGATGGTATCACTTTACAGTTGTTTCCATAAGAGACCCTGTGTTGGCCCCATGGGGACTGTTCAGAGCCTGAAGTCACCCTGGGATGGAAGGATCAGAGGAGAGTACCCAGAGCAATGTCAGGGATCCAGGTGCAGGAGTCCACAGGAAGAAGATAAGGAAGAAAGAAAGGGATGAAATTCTGGAATTGGACATTTCAGGAAATGAAAGGGGTGTGAACAAACCTGGGGGATGACTTAAGGGAGGGAAATTTGTATGAATCACAAAGAGTTGCACAGTCTGACTTGAGCCCAGAAGGCACTCTTAAAAATAAAAAAATTTTTTTAATCAGAAACTTTATTTTTTAAAAAAGGTTTATTTGTTTGGCTGTGTTATGTCTTATTTTCAATATGCAAGCTCTTAGTCGTGGCATATGGGATCTAGTTTCCTGATTTGGGATTGAACCTGAGGTCCCTGCATTGGGAGTGCAGAGTCTTAGCCACTACCAGAACTACCAGAAAAGTCCTCAGAAATTTTATTTTATTTAAAAAATTGTAATAGCCAGTTCTCTTTATTTGTGGTAGTTATGTTCTATAAAACTGATGCAAACACTGAGTTACTAAATATTAAAACATTGCTTCTAGGAAAATATATCTATATTTCACATGTATACATACATTTCTCACATAGATTACAAGCTAAAATCCTGAAACAATGCATCCTGGTAAAATCTGCTTTCTTTATCTCACAAAAGGAAACATGCTACACCTATGTCAACTTTTTTCATTTTTTAAGTGAAAATGAGACAAATTACAAACTTTAAAGTATCTATAAACTCATAGGAGAATTATTTTTAATTTGGCAAAGATTTAATGAACATCCATTCACCAGGGTCCCATCTACTGCAAGGCCCCTGCCTTGCTTCTTCTGTTCTTCCCATCCCAGTGGGATGCTAACTACGGGCAAGTTACTTCACCTCTGAGGATTCTCATTTCCCCAGCTATAAAATGAGAGAAATGGACAACTGCTGGCTCAAGTCGCTTCTAGTTCTTCAGTAAATTGATTTTATCATCACCATTTTCTATCCTAGGAAAATCACAGAAAGTGTACTTAGGGATAAAAGCAGCTAAAGTAAAAAACCTGTTGGAAATGCCTTACTTACTGCATTGGAGACAGATGTAACTTATCATCAAATCCTTAGTGTTTCAAGTTACTCTTAAAGATGCTGCTTGAAGTCCCTATAAAAGTGAGGCAAACATGATGGACACACTCTCCTGGGGAAACTATACTACCAAAAACAAATCCCCAGAAAGTATTGCTAAAACTCAGTTGCATGAAATATAGGGGAAAACTGCAATTGGTACATTATTTCTGAATCTTTATACAAATTATATGATTTTATATCTGTGAATTTTTTCACACTTTGAAATGTTGATGATAATATCTGCAAACTTTTGTCCAATTTGTTCCACAAACTGTGGGAAATTCTTCAAGAGATGGGAAAAACAGACCATCTTACCTGCCTCCTGAGAAATCTGTATGTAGGTCAAGAAGCAACAGTGAGAACTGGACATGGAACAACAGACTGGTTCCAAATTGGAAAAGGAGTACATCAAGGCTGTATATTGTCAACCTACTTATTTAATTTATATGCAGAGCACATCATGCAAAATCCCAGGCTGGACAAAACACAAGCTGGAATCAAGATTTCCGGGAGAACTATCAATAATTTCAGATACACAGATGACACCATCCTTATGGCAGAAAGTGAAGAACTAAAGAGCCTCTTAATGAAAGTGAAAGAGGAGGGTGAAAAACCTGGTTTAAAGGTCAACTTTCAAAAAAAGAAGATAATGTCATCCAGTCCCATCACTTCATGGCAAATAGATGGGGAGACAATGGAAACAGTGACAGACTTTGTTTTCTTGAGCTCCAAAATCACTACAAATGGTGATTGCAGCCATGAAATTAAAAGACACTGGTCCTTGGAAGAAAAGCTATGACTAACCTAGACAGTATATTAAAAAATAGAGACATTACTTTGCTAACAAAGGTCTGTCTAGTCAAAGCTATGGTTTTACCAGTAGCCATGTGTGGATGTGAGATTTAGACTATAAAGAAAGCTGAGCTCAGAAGAATTGATGCTTTGGAACTGTGGTATGAAGAAGACTCGAGAGTCTCTTGGACTGCAAAGAGATCAAATTGGTCAATCCTAAAGGAAATAAGTCCTGAATATTCATTGGACAGAATGATGTTGAAGCTGAAACTCCAATACTTTGGCTACTTGATGTGAAGAACTGACTCATTTGAAAAGACCCTGATGCTGGGAAAGATTGAAGGTGGGCAGAGAAGGGAATGACAGAGGATGAGATGGTTGGATGGCTTCACTGACTCGATGGACATAAGTTTGAGCAAGCTCCAGGAATTGGTGAAGGACAGGGAAGCCTGACCATGCTGCAGTCCATGGGGTCACAAAGAGTTGGAAATGACTGAGCGACTGCACTGAACTGACCTTTTTTCCTGAAATGTTAGAAGAAAGAATTAGATAGTATGTGTAAGGGGCTTAGGGTGTTTGGAAATAAAGTCACAATGGAAATGCATCTCTACCTAATTATCAGATACATCTCAGCCATAAAAACTGCACTCCAGAAGTCCCTACCAAGTCTGTTCCCCTTCCTTCTTGGTCATGAAAAAGCCAACCATCGGCTCAGGCCAAAATGTTTGACACCTCTTTTTCTCAATATTATATCTTATCTGTCACTAAATATTGTCTTTTCTACCTTGAAAATATATCCAAAATCTGGTCACTTCTCAGCATCACTCCAATTCTAGTCACCACGCTTTCTACTAACATACATCCTTCCTTCTAAACTTGCATTCTCTAGCCAGTCTTCTCATAGAAGCAGCCAGAAGCACACAGCAGTTCACATCCCTCCTTTGATCAAAACCTTCCAGAGGCTTCCCATTTTTATGCAAGTAAAACCACAAAAGCAAACAAAACCCCAGGTGGTCTGGGTCTAACTTTCCCACCCTGTAACTTTTCCCACCACCTTGTTGACCTCATCCCTGCTCGCTCAGCTCCAGCCACACTCTCCTCCTTGTTGCTCATTTAATGCAGCAGGCCATCCAACCTGGATGAATGAATGAAGAGACAGAGCCAAAGCAAAAACAATGCCAAGTTGTTGCTGTGACTGGTGATGGAAGTAAAGTCTGATGCTGTAAGAACAATATTGCATAGGAAACTGGAAAGTTAAGGTAATGAATCAAGGTAAATTGGAAGTGGTCAAATAGGAGATGGCAAGAGTGAACATCAACATTTTAGGAATCAGTAAACTAAATTGGACTGAAATGGGCCAATTTAGCTCAGATGACCATTATATCTACTACTGTGGGCAAGAATCCCTTAGAAGCAATGGAGTAACCATCATCATCAACAAAACAGTCAGAAATGCAGTTCTTGGGTGCAATCTCAAAAACGACAGAATAAACTCTGTTCATTTCCAAGGCAAACCATTCAATATCACAGTAATTTAAGTCTATGCCCCAACCAGTATTGCTGAAGTGGAACAGTTCTATGGAGTCCTACAAGACCTTCTAGAATTACCACCAAAAAAAGATGTCCTTTTCATTATAGGGGACTGGAATGCAAAAGTAGGAAGTCAAGAGATATCTGGAGTAACAAGCAAGTTTGGCCTTGGAGTACAAAATGAAGTAGGGCAAAGGCTAATAGAATTTTGCCAAGAGAATGCACTGGTCATAGCAAACACCCTCTTCCAAGAACACAAGACTCTACACATGAACAACACCACATGGTCAATACCGAAATCAGATTTACTATATTCTTTGCAGCCAAAGATGAAGAACCTCTATACAGTCAGCAAAAATAAGATTGGGAGCTGACTGTGGCTCAGATGATGAAAGATAGACCCATCTGAATGCAGACTTCCAAAGAACAGCAAGGAGAGACAAGAAGGCCTTCCTCAGTGATCAATGCAAATAAATAGGGGTCAACAATAGAATGGGAAAGACTACAGATATCTTCAAGAAAATTAGAGATACCAAGGGAACATTTCATGCAAAGATGAGCACAAGAAAGTACAGAAATGGTATGGATCTAACAGAAGCAGAAGATATTAAGAAGAGGTGGCAAGAATACATAGAAGAACTATGCATAAAAGATCTTCATGACCCAGATCACCATGATGGTGTGATCACCCACCTAGAGCCAGACATCCTGGTATGTGAAGTCAAGGGCCTTAGGAAGCATCACTACAAACACAGTGAGTGGAGGTGATGGAATCTCAGTTGAGCTATTTCAAATCCTGAAAGATGATGCTGTGAAAGTGCTGCACTCAATATGCCAGCAAATTTGGAAAATTCAGCAGTGGCCACAGGCCTAGAAATGGTCAATATCATTCCAATTCCCAAAGAAAGGCAATGCCAAAGAATTTTCAAGTTACCACACAATTGCACTCATCTTACAGGCCAGCAAAGGAATGCTCAAAATTCTCCAAGCTAGGTTACATCAGTACGTGAACTGTGAACTTTCAGATGTTCAAACTGGATTTATAAAAGGCAGGAACCAGTTATCAAATTGCCAACATCTGTTGATCATTGAAAAAGCAAGAGAGTTCTAGAAAAACATCTACTTCTGCTTCATTGACCATACTAAAAGCTTTGACTGTGTGGATCATAACAAACTGGAAAATTCTTCAAGGGATGAGAATACCAGACCACCTTACCTGCCTCCTGAGAAATCTGTATGCAGGTCAAGAAGCAACAGTTAGAACTGGACATGGAACAACAGACTGGTTTTAAATCAGGAAAGGAGTATGTCAAGGCTGTATTTTGTCACCCTGCTTATTTAATTTAGATGCAGAGTACATCATGAGAAATATTGAACTGGATGAAACACAAGCTGGAATCCAGATTTCCAAGAGAAATATTAATAACCTCAGATATACAAATGATGCCACCCACGTGGCAAAAGTGAAGAAGAACTAAAAAGCCTCTTGATGAAAGTGAAAGAGGAGAGTGAAAAACCTGGCTTAAAACTCAACATTCATGGGGGCAGTCCCAAGATCGTGGAGGAATAGGATGGGGAGACCACTTTCTCCCCCAAATATTTATCAAAAGATCATTTGAATGCTGAGTAACTTCCACAAAACAATTTCTGGTCGCTGGCAAAGGACACCAGGCACCAAAAAAATCAGCCCATTTTCTTCAAAAGGAGGTAGGACAAATATAAAAGACAAAAAGAGAGACAAGAGAGTTGGGGACAGTGATCCCTCCTGGGGGGGGGGGGGAGTAGTGAAGGAGGAGAAGTTTCCAAACAGCAGAACATTCTCTCACCGGTGGGTCTGTGGGGAGTTTTGGAATCTCAGAGGCCAACATAACCTGGAGGAAAAAAAAAAAAAACAGAGAATATGTGCCTAACAGCAACTTCCAGCAGAGAAGCAGCCCAGATGCTCATGTCTGTGGCCAGTGAGTGCAGGCTGGACAGGGAGTTGTGGGCTGTGTGCTTAGGGTAAGGACTGGTCCTGAATGCCCTGAGGACAATCTGAGGGAGCTAATGTAAGATAGCAACAGAAACTGTGGGATAGCCAGAGAGAAAAAATAAAAGAGAGAGAGAACTTTCCTACAAAAGGCTTTAACGTAATGTGGAGCCTGGCCCGCTCAGAGAAGAAAGGATTGAGCAAATACCAAAGAAGAGCTAGCCAGCTTCCTACAGTCCTCTCCCACCCCCACCCCCCAACTAGAGGCAGAAAGGCAGGTGTGCAACAGCCAGAGCTGGAAGGCAAGGGGCAATCTTGGTCTCAGAGACCAGCATCCTCCACCAAACTGTGAACAGGCTCCCAGTTGCTAACTACATCTTCCTGGGATGGGGGAGCCTGGTGGGCTGCCGTCTATGGGGTCACACAGAGTCGGACACGACTGAAGTGAATTAGCAGGAGGGTTGTAGCCTGAAATCAGCTCCCCAGAAGAGACACACAGCACACCTGAGACGGTGCTCTCACAGCACACCTGGGAAACCAAGCTGCCAGGACCAGGGAGGTGATTAAGATGCAGGGCCCACCTGGGACAGTGCACTCCCCAAACACCTGGTTGCCTGAGCTGCTCAGGCCTGGGAAGGGCACAAAATGCTCACCCAACTGAGTCTGTGCCCTTGCGGAGTACGCAAGAACCTGAACCTGAGCAGCTTAGACCTGGGAAGTGCATGAAACGCAGGGTCCACTTTGGACAGGACCCCTGCAGAGAAACCTGGAATCTGAGCAGTGTAGACCCAGAAAGCACATGCCACCATGAGCTGGGGCGAACCCATTGTGGTCCATACACTGCGAACACTCCCCACACACGCCAGTGATCTTTGTTTGCAGTGTCCCTCTCTCCCCAGAACACAACTAAACAAGTGAGCCTAACTAAGTGATCACCTTTGCCCGCTTGTGTCAGGGTGGAAATTAAACACTGAAGAGACTTGGAAACAGAAGAAGCCAAAATAAACAAAGAAGAGGGCCCCCCCCCTCTAAAAGTGACAGGTGCAACAGATTAAAACCCTGTAGTTAACATTGACTAAGCATTGGAAGGGGCCTATAAACCTTCAGTTCAGTTCAGTTCAGTCACTCAGTCGTGTCCAATTCTTTGTGACCCCATGGATTGCAACAGGCCAGGCCTCCCTGTCCATCACCAACTCCCAGAGTTTACTCAAATTCATGTCCATCAAGTCGGTGATGCCATCCAACCATCTCATCCTCTGTACTTCCCTTCTCCTCCTGCCTTCAATCTTTCCCAGCATCAAGGTCTTTTCCATTGAGTCAGTTCTTCACATCAGGTGGCCAAAGTATTGGAGTTTCAGCTTCAGCATCAGTCCTTCCAATGAACATTCAGGACTGATTTCCTTTAGGATGGACTGGTTGGATCTCCATGCAGTCCAAAGGACTCTCAAGAGTCTTCTCCAACACCACAGTTCAAAAAAACCTTGAGAAGAAGTATAAACTGGGACAAGGAACTATCTAAAACTGAGCTGACCCCACACTGCCTATAACAGCTCCAGAGAAATTCTCAGATATATTTTTACTATTATCATTTTTAAGTTTTTCTTATTTTTAAGTTCTTTATTACTCTTTTAATTTTTATTTTTATGACCTACTATTACCTTGCAGAAAAAAAGACCATATTTGTAAAGCACATTTCATATATATATATTTTATAATTTTGTGATTGATTTTGTTTTGTATTTTTAATACTGTATTTTTGAGAGTCTAACCTCTACTCTGGACTTTTAATCTTTGCTTTTTGGTATTTTTTTAAATCAATTTTGTACCTTTAAGAATCTAATATTCAGGGTTATCGTTACCATCTTTCTAAATTCCATATATATGTGTTAGTATACTGTATTGGTGTTTTTCTTTCTGGCTTACTTCGCTCTGTATAATCAGCTCCAGTTTCATCCACCTCATTAGAACTGATTCAAATGTATTCTTTTTAATTGTATGCAAGACAGCAAGAGACAGAGATGTATAGAACAGTCTTTTGGACTCTGTGGGAGAGGGAGAGGGTGGGATGATTTGGGAGAATGGCATTGAAACATGTATAATATCATATAAGAAACGAATCTCCAGTCTAGGTTTGATGCAGGATACAGGATGCTTGAGGCTGGTGCACTGGGATGACCCAGAGAGATGGTATGGGGAGGGATGTGGGAAGGGGGTTCAGGACTGGGAACACGTGTACACCTGTGGTGGATTCATGTTGATGTATGGCAAAACCAATACAGTATTCTAAAGTAAAATAAAGTAAAATTTAAAAAAAATTTTTTAAAGAATCTAATATTCAGTATCCATTTTCACTTAGGGGTGTGATTACTGGCTTGATTGCTCTCTTCCCTTTTGACTCTCCCTTTTCTCCCCCAGGTCACCTCTCTCCTCCCTCTCCCTTCTCTTCTCTACTTAACTCTGTGAATCTCTCTGGGTGTTCTGGACTGTGGAGAACACTTAGGGAACTGATTACTGGCTACATTGGTCTCTCCCCCTTTTGATTCCCCTTCTTTTCCCCCTGGTCACCTCTATCTCCCTCCTCCCTCCTCTCTTCTCCATGTAACTCTGTGAACCTCTCTGTGTCTCCCTCACTGTGGAGAATTTTTTCACCATTAACCTAGATGTTTTATCATCTGTGCTGTATGGATGGAGAAGTCTTGAGCTACTGTAAGAATAAGACTGAAAGTCAGAGGTAGGAGGCTTAAATCCAAAACTTGAGAACACCAGAGAACTGTTTCCAGGGAACATGAAGAGACAAGAGCTCAGCCAAAAGCCTCCATACCTACAACTGAAACCAAGCTGCACCCAAGAACCAACAAGTTCCAGAGCAAGAAATAACATGCTAATCCTCCAGCAACACAGGAACACAACCCTGGGCATTAAAAGACAGGCTGCCCAAAGCCATGCCAAACCCATAGACACCCCAAAATTCACTACTGAACACTTCATTGCACTCCAGAGAGAAGATCCATCTCCATCCACCAGAATACAAACGCAAGCTCTCCTAACCAAGAAACCTGACAAGCCATTAGTCCAACCCCACCCACAGGGAGCAAACTCTGCAATAAAGAGGAACAACAAACTTCCAGCCTACAGAAAGGCCACTGCAAACAGAGCAATCTAAACAAAATGAAAAGGCAGAGAAATATTCAGCAGGTAAAGGAACATGATAAATGCCCACCAAACCAAACAAAAGAGGAGGAGATAGGGAGTCTACTTGAAAAGGAATTCAGAATGATAATAGTAAAGATGATCCAAAATCTTGGGGAAAAAAAATGGAGTTATAGATAAATAGATTAGACACAAGGATTGAGAAGATGCAAGAAACGTTTAACAAGAACCTAGAAGAAATAAAAAAGAGTCAATCAATAATAAATAATGCAATTACTGAGATCAAAACCACTCTGGAGGGAACCGACAGTAGAATAACTGAGGCAGAAGAGGATAAGTGAGATAGAATGGTGGAAATAAATGAGGCAGAGGAAAAAATTAAAAAGAATTAAAAGAACTGAAGAAAACCTCATAGACCTCTGGAATGATGTTAAATGCCCCAACATTCAAATCATAGGAGTCCCAGAAGAAGACAAAAAGAAAGGGTATGAGAAAATACTTGAGGAGATAATAGTTGAAAACTTCCCTAAAATGGAGGAGGAAATAGCCACCCAAGTCCAAGAAACCCAGAGAGTCCCAAACAGGATAAACCCAAGGCAAAACACCCCAAGATACATGTTTTTCAAACTAATGAAGATCAAACACAAAGAACAAATATTAAAAGCAGCAAGGGGAAAGCAACAAATACTACACAAGAGGGTCCCCATAAGGATAACAGCTGATCTTTCAATAGAAACTCTTCAGGCCAGAAGGGAATGGCGGGACCAGTTAAAGTGATGAAAGATAAAAACCTACAACCCAGATTACTATACCCAGCAAAGATCTCATTCAAATATGAAGGAGAAATCAAAAGCTTTCCAGACAAGCAAAAGCTGAGAGAATTCAGTGCCACCAAACCAGCTCTTCAACAAATGCTAAGATATCTTCTCTAGACAGGAAACACAGAAAAGGTTTATAAACTCGAACACAAAACAACAAAGTAAGTGGCAACAGGATCACGCTAATCAATAATTACCTTAAAAATAAATGGGTTGAATGGCCCAACCAAAAGACAAAGACTGGCTGAATGGATACAAAAACAAGACCCCTATATATGCTGTCTACAAGAAACCCACCTCAAACCAAGGGACACATACAGACTGAAAGTGAAAGGCTGGAAAAAAGATATTCCATGCAAATAAAGACCAAAAGAAAGCAGGAGTAGCAATACTCATATCAGATAAAATAGACTTTTAAATAAAGGCTGTGAAAAAAGATGAAGAAGGATACTACACAATGATCAAAGGATCAATCCAAGAAGAAGATATAACAATTATAAATCTCCTCTTTTTCTCTCCTGCGTTGAGTGTGCTCTCTCTCTCTCTCTCCCGCATGCGTGTGCTCTCTCTCTCTCTCTGCTGCGTGTGTGCTCTCTCTCTTTCTCTCTCTTTCTCTCCCACATGCGTGTGCTCTCTCTTTCTCTCCCACGTGAGTGTGCTCTCTCTCTCTCTCTCCTGCGTGAGTGTGCTCTCTCTCTCTCTCTCCCCCGCGTGAGTGTGCTCTCTCTCTCTCTCTCCCGCGTGAGTGTGCTCTCTCTCTCTCTCTCTGTCCTGTGTGCGTGCTCTCTCTCTCTCTTCCTCTCCCCCATGCGTGCGCTCTTTCTCTCTCTCTCCCTCTCTCTCTCCCCCCTCCCATGTGCTCCTCCACTCTCTTCCCTTCAAATCTTTGGGTTGGCATGCCCTCACGCTTCAAGGATGGATTCTCCTGCTATCTTCTAAATAAAACAGAGCTATAACACTGATTTGCCTAAGAGCTATAACACGGTTTGTCCAAGACCCGAGAGCTGTGACGCGCCGAGGGCTCTAATGTCCATTGCTCCAAATCTTTGTTGTGACGAGACAAAGAACTGAGGAACACACACTCGTGTGACATCTATGGTGCCGTGACTCAGATGTAACCAGGCTGAAACAACCTCCACGTGGAAGAGGCCAAGCACAGCAGGAGCCCAACTCAGCGAAGCTCCCATGCTAGAAGCGGAAGGCGAAGAAACCCAGCACAGGGGAAGGCCCATCGTGCTGGAAACCGGGACAGAGAAAAACAAACTCGGCAGAAAGCTCACGTGGCCCAGTCTCAGATCCCAGAAGACCTCTGGTTAAGAAACCTTGGACCACTGGACAAAACCCTGAGAGGGATTGTCAGAAGATCCTCTGACCAATCCTGAGGAAATCTGGTACACTGATGGAAGCAGCTTTGTCTTGGATGGAAAAAGAAGAGCCGGGTATGCAGTAGTCTCCAATTTTGAGACCATAGAGGCTAAGCCTCTGCCACCAGCAGTCAAGGTACCAGGACATGACTCCTAGATTCACTACTCATGAGTCAAGCCATGGAAGAAGACAGAAGAGGACACTCAATACACCTGTCAACAAGCTACAACATGCAGTGCCAGTTCAACAAAGATATAAAGCTACAGCTGACCACGAAAATTATCACACCCTTAGATGGACACCGCTATAAGGACTCTGAGGCTTGAGACTAGCAAGAGGGGGAGGCCCAACACCCCTCACTGCCCCACTTTAGCAGGAAGTAGCCAGAAAGACCTCGACACCCCTATTCCCAACGAATTGGGCTTCCCATCTCTTAGGGAAATGGAGTCCAAAATGGTGGTGGCTAAAAAACAAGGAAGGTCAAAGGAAGGTCCAAGGACCAGAGTGAAGACTTCAGGTAGAACGAACAGCACTCCTGGCTAAGCCCAATTTGCATAGGGCAGGCCCAGGTGAAGGCAAAAACATATAAAAGGAGGAGCCAAAAAAAAAAAAAAAACAATTATAATTCTATGTGCACGCAACATAGGAGCACCACAATATGTAAGGCAAATGCTAACAAGTATGAAAGGGGAAATTAACAGTAACACAATAATAGTGGGAGACTTTAATACCCCACTCACACCTATGGATAAATCAACCAAACAGAATATTAGCAAGGAAACACAAACTTTAAATTATGCAATGGATCAGTTAGACCTAACTGATATCTATAGGACATTTCACCTGCCAAAAATGAATTTCACCTTTTTCTCAAGTGCACATGGAACATTATCCAGGATAGATTACAGCCTGGGCCATAAATCTAGCCTTGATAAATTGAAAAAAATTTTTTGAAATTATTTCAAGCATCTTTTCTGATCACAGTATGGTAAGATTAGATGTCAACTACATGGAAAAAACTGTTAAAAATACAAACATATGGATGCTAAGCAACACGCTTCATAATAACCAAGAAAATCACAGAATAAATCAAAAAAGAAACCAAAATAAGCATAGAAACAAATGAAAACATGACAACTGAAAACCTATGGGATTCCGTAAAAGCAGTGCTAAGGGGAAGGTTCATAGCAATACAAGCTTACCTCTAGAAATAAGAGAAGATTCAAATAAATAACCTAACTTTACACCTAAAGCAACTAGAAAAAGAAGAAATGGAGAACCCCAGGATTAGTAGAAGGAAAGAAATCTTTAAAATTAGGGCAGAAATAAGTGAAAAAGAAATAAAGGCGACTATAGCAAAAGTCAACAAGACTAAAAGCTGGTTCTTTCAGAAGATAAATAAAAGTGACAAAACATTAGCCAGACTCGGAGAAGAATCAAGTCACCAAAATTAGAAATGAAAATGGAGAAATCACAACAGACAACACAGAAATACAAAGGATTATAAGAGACTACTATCAGCAACTATACACCAATAAAATGGACAACTTCAAAGAAATGGACGAATTCTTAGAAAAGTATAATGTTCCAAAACTGAACCAGGAAGAAATAGAAAATCGTAACAGACCCATCAAGCATAGAAATCGAAACTGTAATAAAAAAATCATCCAACAAACAAAAGCCCAGGGCCAGATGGCTTCACAGGTGAATTCCACCAAAAATTTAGAGAAGAACTAACACCTATCCTACTCTTCCAGAAAATTGCAGAGGAAGGTAAGGTGCCAAATTCATTCTATGAGGCCACCATCACCCTAATACCAAAACCAGACAAAGATGCCACAAAAAAGAAAACTACAGGCCAATATCACTGATGAACATGGATGCAAAAATCATCAACAAAGTTCTAGCAAACAGAATCCAACAACATATTAAAAAGATCATACATCATGACCAAGCGGGCTTTATCCCAGGGATGCAAGGATTCTTCAATATTCACAAGTCAATCAATGTGATACACCACATTAACAAATTGAAAGATAAAAACCATATGATTATCTCAATAGATACAGAGAAAGCCTTTGACAAAATTCAACATCCATTTATGATAATAAAAAAAACCCTCAGAAAGCAGGCATAGAAGGAACATACTTCAACATAATAAAAGCTATATATGATAAACCCACAGCAAACATTATCCTCAATGGTTAAAAACTGAAAGCATTTCCCCTAAAGTCAGGAACAAGACAAGGGTGCCCACTCTCACCACTACTATTCAACGTAGTTTTGGAAGTTTTAGCTACAGCAGTCAGAGGAAAAAAAGAAATAAAAGGAATCCAGATTGGAAAAGAAGTAAAACTCTCACTGTTTGCAGATGACATGATCCTTTACATAGAAAACCCTAAAGACACCAAGAAAAAATTACTAGAGCTTATTAATGAACATAAGAAAGTTGCAGGATATAAAATTAATACACAGAAATCCCATACATTCTTATACACAAACAATGAGAAAACAGAAAGAGAAATTAAGGAAACAATTCCATTCACCATTACAACAAAAAGAATAAAATACTTAGGAATAAATCTACCTAAAGAAACAAAAGACCTATATACAGAAAACTGTAAAACACTGATGAAAGAAATCAAAGATGACACAAATAGATGGAGAAATATACCATGTTCATGGATCGGAAGAATCAATATAGTGAAAATGAGTATATTACCCAAAGCAATCTATAGATTCCATGCAATCCCTATCAAGCTACCAACAGTATTTTTCACATAACTAGAACAAATAATTTTAATATTTGTATAGAAGCACAAAAAACCTTGAATAGCCAAAGCAATCTTGAGAAATAAGAATGGAACTGGAGGGATCAACCTGCCTGACTTCAGACTCTACTACAAAGTTACAGTCATCAAGACAGTATGACCCATGGCTGATTTGTGTGAATGTATGGCAAAAACCACCACAATATTGTAAAGTAATTAGCCTCCAATTAATTTTTTTTAAAGACAGTATGGTACTGGCAAAAAGACAGAAATATAGATCAATGGAACAAAATAGAAATCCCAGAGATAAATCAATGCACCTATGGACATGTTATCTTTGACAAAGGAGGCAAGAATATACAATGGGGAAAAGACAATCTCTTTAGCAAGTGGTGCTGGAGAAACTGGTCAACCACCTGTAAAAGAACGAAACTAGAACACTTTCTAACACCATACATAAAAATAAATTCAAAATGGATTAAAGATCTAAATGTAAGACCAGAAAGTATAAAACTCCTAGAGGAAAACATAGGCAAAACACTCTCTGACATAAATCACAGCAGGATCCTCTATGACCCACCTCCAAGAATAATGGAAATAACAAGCAAAAATAAACTTAAAAGCTTTTACACAACAAAGGAAACTATAAGCAAGGTGAAAAGACAGCCTTCAGAATGGTAGAAAATAATAGCAAACGAAGCAACTGACAAAGAATTAATCTCAAAAATATACAGACAGCTCATTCAGCTCAATACCAGAAAAATAAATGATCCAATCAAAAAATGGGCCAAAGAACTAAACAAACATTTCTCGAAAGAAGACACACAGATGGCTAACAAACACAGGAAAAGATGCTCAACATCACTCATTATTAGAGAAATGCAAATCAAAACCACAATGAGGTACCATCTCATGCCTGTCAGAAAGTCTACAAGCAATAAATGCTGGAGAGGATGCGGAGAAAAGTGAACCCTCTTACACTGTTGGTGGGAAGGCAAAGTACTACAGCCACTATAGAGAACAGTGTGGCAATTCCTGAAAAAACTGGAAGTAGAACTGCCAATACAACCCAGCAAACCCACTGCTGGGCATACACACTGAGGAAACCAGAATTGAAAGAGACACATGTTCCCCAATGTTTATCACAGCACTGTTTACAATAACTAGGACATGGAAGCAACCTAGATGTCCATTTGGCAGACAAATGTGTGAGAAAGCTGTGATACATATACACAATAGAATATTACTCAGCTATTAAAAAGAACACAATTGAATCAGTTCTGATGAGGTGGATGAAACTGGAGCCTATTATACAGAGTGAAGTAAGTCAGAAAGAAAAACACCAATACAGTATATTAACACAAATATATGGAATTTAGAAAGATGGTAATGATGACCATATATGTGAGATGGCAAAAGAGACACAGATATAAAGACAAGACTTTTGGACTCTGTGGGAGAAGATGAGGGTAGGATGATTTGAGAGAATAGCATTGAAACATGTATATTACCATATGTGAAATAGATCACCAGTACAAGTTTGATGCATGAAACAGGGCACTCAAAGCCAGTGCACTGGGACAACCCAGAGGGATGGGATGGGGAGAGAGATGAGAGGGTTTCAGGATGAGGGACACATGTACATCCATGGCTGATTCATGTCAATGTATAACAAAAACCACTACAATATTGTAAAGTAATTAGCCTCCAATTAAAATAAAGTAATTTGTGTGTGGATTTATCTCTGGGCTTTCTATTTTGTTCCATTGATCTATATTTCTGTCTTTGTGCCAATACCATACTGTCTTGATGACTGTGGCTTTGTAGTAGAGCCTGAAGTCAGGCAGGTTGATTCCTCCAGTTCCAGTCTTCTTTCTCAAGATTGCTTTGGCTAATCGTGGTTTTTTGTATTTCCATACAAATCTTGAAATTATTTGTTCTAGTTCTGTGAAAAATATCGCTGGAAGCTTGATAGGGATTGCATTGAATTTGTAAATTGCTTTGGGTAGTATACTCATTTTCACTATATTGATTCTTCCGATCCATGAGCATGGTATATTTCTCCATCTATTAGTGTCCTCTTTGATTTCTTTCATCAGTGTTTTATAGTTTTCTATATATAGGTTTTAGTTTCTTTAGGTAGATATATTCCTAAGTATTTTATTCTTTTTGTTGCAATGGTGAATGGAATTGTTTCCTTAATTTCTTTTTCTACTTTCTCATTATTAGTGTATAGGAATGCAAGGGATTTCTGTGTTGATTTTATATCCTGCAACTTTACTATATTCATTAATTAGCTCTAGTAATTTTCTGGTAGAGTCTTCAGGGTTTTCTCTGTAGAGGATCATGTCATCAGCAAACAGTGAGAGTTTTACTTCTTCTTTTCCAATTTGGATTCCTTTTATTTCTTTTTCTGCTCTGATTGATGTGGCTAAAACTTCCAGAACTATGTTGAATAGTAGTGGTGAAAGTGGGCACCCTTGTCTTGTTCCTGACTTTAGGGGAAATGCTTTCAATTTTTCACCATTGAGGATAATGTTTGCTGTGGGTTTGTCATATATAGCTTTTATTATGTTGAGGTATGTTCCTTCTATTCCTGCTTTCTGGAGAGTTTTTATCATAAATGGATGTTGAATTTTGTCAAAGGCCTTCTCTGTATCTATTGAGATAATCATATGGCTTTTATTTTTCAATTTGTTAATGTGGTGAATTACATTGATTGATTTGCAGATGTTGAAGAATCCTTGCATCCCTGGGATAAAGCCCACTTGGTCATGGTGTACAATCTTTTTAATGTGTTGTTGGATTCTGATTGCTAGAATTTTGTTGAGGATTTTTGCATCTATGTTCATCAGTGATATTGGCCTGTAGTTTTCTTTTCTTGTAGTATCTTTGTCAGGTTTTGGTACTAGGGTGATGGTGGCCTCATAGAATGAGTTTGGAAGTTTCCATTCTTCTGCAATTTTCTGGAAGAGTTTGAGTAGGATAGGTGTTAACTCTTCATAAAGTAATTTATTTTAATAATATAAAAAGAAACATAAAGAAAACAACATTCAGAAAACTAAGATCATGGCATCTGATCCCATCACTTCATGGCAAATAGATGGGGAAACAACATAAAGGGTGATGAACTTTATTTCAGGAGGGGAGCTCCAAAATCACTGCAGATGGTGACTGCAGCCATGAAATTAAAAGATGCTTGCTCCTTGGAAGAAAAGCTATGACCAACTTAGACAGCATATTAAAAAGCAGAGCCATTACTTTGCCACCAAAGGTCCATCTTGTCAAAGCTATGCTTTTTCCAGTAGTCATGTAAGGATGTGAGAGTTTGACTATAAAGAAAGCTGAGAGCCAAAGAACTGAAGCTTTTGAACTGTGGTGTTGGAGAAGATCCTTGAGAGTTCCTTGGACTACAAGGAGATCAAACTGGTCAATCCTAAAGGAAATCAGTCCTGAATATTCACTGGAAGGACTGATGCTAAAGCTGAAACTCCAATACTTTGGCCACCTGATGCAAAGAACTGACTCTTTTGAAAAGACCCTGATGCTGGGAAATATTGAAGGCAGGAGGAGAAGGGGACGACAGAGAATGAGATGTTTGCCTGGCATCACCAACTCAATGGACATGAGTTTGAGCAAGCTCTGGGAGTTGGTGAAGTACAGGGAAGCCTGGTGTGCTGCAGTCCATGGGGTTGCAAAGAGTCAAACCCAACTGAGGGACCGAACTGAACTGATTCAGCCTGGGGTCTCAGCCTGGTCCCTCTGCCAGGAACTCTCTACCCCAGTGTTACTCCTCCAAGTCTCTGCTGAATTACCCACTTCCCAAGAGGCCTTCTCTGAGCACCCCATGTAAAATTCAAGCAACCTCCACACAACCTGTAGCCCTGCAGCCCTGTAGCCCTGCATTCCAGAGACCCTTGGTCAGGCTCTTAATTTTTCCTCTATAATAATTGCCACATTTTTAACATACTAAATAATTTGCTGATTTGTTTGTTATGACTCTTGAAACCCATTTAGTATGTGAGCTTCCCAGAAACAGGGAATGTTTCTCTGTTTGACTCATTGATGTGTCCCAGAGAACACAGAACAGCTCTGGCACATACAAGGCCCCACCTCCAAGTAAGTTGAGTGAGAGATGATGATTGGCCCTGCCTGACTGAGAGGACCATCAGTGGACAGGGAAGGAGATTTGTAAAACAACTCACACCACGTGCCACTAGTGGTAAAGTATATGCCTGTCAATGCAGGAGACACAGAGATGGGGGTTCAATCCCAGGGACAGGAATATCTCCTGGAGTAGAAAATGGCACCACACTCCAGTATTCTTGCCTGGAAAATTCCAACGGCAGAGAAGCCTGTCAAACTGCAGTCCATGGGGCCACAAAGAATCAGAAACGACTGAGTATTGAGGACAGGACACACTAGGTAATTAAGAGGATTTTGTGGTGGTGGTTTAATTGCTAAGTTGTGTCCAGCTCTTGCGACCCCATGGACTGTAGCCTGCCAGACTCCTCTGTCTATGGAATGCTCCAGGCAAGAATACTGGAGTGGGTTATCATTTCTTTCTCCAAAGGATCTTCCCGATCCAGGAATCAAACCCAGGTCTCCTGCATTGCAGGCAGATTCTTTACTGACTAAAGTATGCTGGAAGAAGATTTTGTCCAGGTTCGATGCAGGATACAGGATGCTTGGGGCTGGTGCACTGGGATGACCCAGAGGGATGGTACAGGGAGGGAGGTGGGAGAGGGGTTCAGGATGGGGAACATTTGTACACCCGTGGCAGATTCATGTTGATGTATGGTAAAACCAATACAATATTGTAAAGTAATTAGCCTCCAATTAAAATAAATAAATTTATATTTTAAAAAAAAATATTTTGGTGCTCACTTCGGCAGCACATATACTAAAACTGGAATGATACAGAGAAGATAAGCATGGCCCCTGCACAAGGATGACACGTAAATTCGTGAAGCATTCCATATTTTTAACTATAAAACTCCTAGAGGAGAACATAGGCAAAACACTCTCCGACATAAATCACAGCACGATCCTCTATGATCCGCCTCCCAGAATACTGGAAATAAAAGCAAAAATAAACAAATGGGATCTAATTAAAATTAAAAGCTTCTGCACAACAAAGGAAACTATAAGCAAGGTGAAGACAGCCTTTGGAATGGGAGAAAATAATAGCAAACGAGGGAACTGACAAACTAAGCTCAAAAATATACAAGCAACTTATGCAGCTCAATTCCAGAAAAATAAATGACCCAATCAAAAAATGGGCCAAAGAACTAAATAGACATTTCTCCAAAGAAGACATACGGATGGCTAACAAACACATGAAAAGATGCTCAACATCACTCATTATCAGAGAAATGCAAATCAAGACCACAATGAGGTACCATTTCACACCAGTCAGAATGGCTGTGATCCAAAAGTATATAAGCAATAAATGGTGGAGAGGATGTGGAGAAAAGGGAACCCTCTTACACTGTTGGTGGGAATGCAAACTAGTACAGCCACTATGGAGAACAGTGTGGAGATTCCTTAAAAAACTGCAAATAGAACTGCCATATGACCCAGCAATCCCACTGCTGGGCATATACACCAAGGAAACCAGAATTGAAAGAGACACATGTACCCCAATGTTCATTGCAGCACTGTTTATAATAGCCAGGACATGGAAACAACCTAGATGTCCATCAGCAGATGAATGGATAAGAAAGCTGTGGTACATATACACGATGGAGTATTACTCAGCCATTAAAGAGAATACATTTGAATCAGTTCTAATGAGGTGGATGAAACTGGAGCCGATTATACAGAGTGAAGTAAGCCAGAAAGAAAAACACCAATACAGTATACTAACACATATATATGTAATTTAGAAAGATGGTAATGATAACCTTCTATGCAAGATAGCAAAAGAGACACAGATGTATAGAACAGACTTTTAGACTCTGTTGGAGAGGGAGAGGGTGGGATGATTTGGGAGAATGGCACTGAAACATGTATACTATCATGTAAGACACGAATCACCAGTCTATGTTCGATACAGGATACAGGATGCTTGGCGCTGGTGCACGGGGATGATTCAGAGAGCTGATATGGGGTGGGAGGTGGGAGGTGGGAGGGGGATTCAGGATTGGGAACTCATGTACACCCGTGGTGGATTCATGTCAATGCATGGCAAAACAATACAGTACTGTAAAGTAAAATAAAGTAAAAATAAAAATATTAAAAAAATAATAATAAATTTAAAAATAAATAAATAAGATTTTGTTCAGCTACAACCCTTAACACAGTCTTTCTTAAATTGTATTTTTATTTGTTCATATGTTCATCAGTTTTGAAGTCTGTGGGAGTATTCATCTTTTTGCCCCAAAGTTCCTTCACTCTTTACATATAGCGGGTGTTTGCAAAACATTTATTGAAATGAACCAAAATAAGTTTGGGCTTCAAAATCACAGTTATGATGACTGCAGCCATGAAATTAAAAGACTCTAGCTCATTGGGATGGGAATACCAGACCACCTGACCCGCCTCTTGAGAAACCTATATGCAGGTCAGGAAGCAACAGTTAGAACTGGACATGGAAAACCAGATAGGTTTTTCCCATCTGTTCCAAATAGGAAAAGGAGTACGTCAAGGCTGTATATTGTCACCCTGCTTATTTAACTTATATGCAGAGTACATCATGAGAAATGCTGGACTGGATGAAGCACAAGCTGGAATCAAGATTGCCAGGAGAAATATCAATAACCTCAGATATGCAGATGACACCACCCTTATGGCAGAAAGTGAAGAGGAACTAAAGAGCCTCTTGAGGAAAGTGGAATAGGAGAGTGAAAAAGTTTGCTTAAAGCTCAACATTCAGAAAATGAAGATCATGGCATCTGGTCCCATCACTTCATGGGAAATAGATGGGGAAACAGTGGAAACAGTGTCAGACTTTATTTTGGGAGACTCCAAAATCACTGCAGATGGTGGTTGCAGTCATGAAATTAAAAGATGCTTACTCCTTGGAAGAAAAGTTATGACCAAACTAGAGAGGATATTGAAAAGCAGAGACATTACTTTGCCGACTAAGGTCCGTCTAGTCAGGGCTATGGTTTTACCACTGGTCATGTATGGATGTGAGAGTTGGACTGTGAAGAAAGCTGAGCGCCGAAGAATTGATGCTTTTGAAGTGTGGTGTTGGAGAAGACTCTTGAGAGTCCCTTGGACTGCAAGGAGATCCAACCAGTCCATTCTGAAGGAGATCAGCCCTGGTATTTCTTTGGAAGGAATGATGCTAAAGCTGAAACTCCAGTACTTTGGCCACCTCATGCGAAGAGTTGACTCATTGGAAAAGACTCTGCTGCTGGGAGGGATTAGGGGCAGGAGGAGAAGGGGACAACAGATGATGAGATGGCTGGATGGCATCACTGACTCGATGGACGTGAGTCTGAGTGAACTCTGGGAGTTGGTGATGGGGTCGCAAAGAGTAGGACACAACTGAGCGACTGAACTGAACTGAGCTCCTTGGGAGAAAAGCTATGACAAACCTAGATAGCATATTAAAAGCAGAGACATCACTTTTTCGACAAAGGTGCGCATAGTCAAAGCTAAGGTTTTTCCTGTAGTCATGTATGGATGTGAGAGTTGGACCATAAAGAAGGCTTGAGCACCGAAGAATTGATATTTTTGAATTGTGGCGCTGGAGAAGACTCTAGTACTCAATTGACAAAATAGCCACATGTTCCGACTCTAAAGTATGATTTCTCTTGCTTTAGCTTTTGAGATATGGTATGTCACTCTCGAACATGGAGCCATTTTAAAGGATTTTCAAGAGTAATCTTTACCACATGTGATTTTTGCTTTATATGCTGATTGATGCATCTAACACCCATAGGACTATATAGTGGTCTCTAAGAACCATGGCATTCCAAGTACAGCCACAAAGAAGATTACCCCTCGCTGAAGATTAAAACTCAAGATATATTTAATGACTATATATTCTGTTGAGGCAGAAGGAATAGATATGCATTAGTGAGATTTTCTAAGGGAAAAATGATTTCTTACAAGGAAATTGATGACCCATTGCTCTCATATATACTAGAAACAGAAAAGCAGAAAATTAGTTCAAAATATGGAAAGAAAGATTATTTCAGATAATTTGTCATATTTTGAGATGGTTCTTTTCTCTAAAGATTTTACGTGGAAAGTTTTATTTTCAACCTCATTCTGTCTGGAATAGTTTACTACCAGCATTTCTCAGTGTGTTCTGAATACTGAGGATTTACTCAAAATAGAGATTCTGTCATTAAATGTCTTTCATATTATTTCAAAATATTGATTTAGACATATTAAGGAAGGTATTTGTATAGACTTTTAATGACCCCTTCAGTGCATTGTTCAAATTTTTCCTAACTTATATCATCCCTTCAAGAATAACAACAGCCAAACAAATCTCAAAGAATTATCCCTTTAACATCACTGCCTACATAACTATATCTTTGGAGCTTTTTGTTTTAAAGGTATGGAGAGTTTCTAACCCAGTGGTGAAGAACCCACCTGCCAATACAGGAGACACAGATTCAATTCTTGGGTCCAGAATATCACATGGAGTAGGACATGACAACCCATTCCAGTTTTCCTGCCTGAGAAATCCCACGGACAGAGGAGCTTGGCTGGCTAGAGTCCATGGGGTTTCAAGAGTCAGGCATGACTTTGCGACCAAACAACAACCAGTTGACAGTAAGTAGAAAATATTTGGGGAGATAAGTCACATGCTCATGTGGTTGACAGTTAACTGAAAAAGAGACACAAAGTAAATAGGGAAGGACAACAGCACAAAAAGGGATATTTTATTGTCACTTTAAAAATATATCAATGTCAACATTGTTGCCTCATGTGAGGTTAGTTAACCTAATGTACAATATATAAATATAGCAGTCATTTTGCTGTACACGAGAAACTAACACAACTTTGTAAATCAATTATACTTCAATGAGAAGAAAAAAGTAAAGTACTATATTCAAGAGTCCTTGCTCTTGAGGGGCCTCTACATATTCTTTCAATATTATTTTCAAAATCCATAACAGATCTTTGTTCTTCACAGAGAGAATTGTTAGAAAATAACTTTGTACTGGTGAGTAAGTGGGGGCAAGATAGGTGGTTGGCTAGAAAGTGTGTATGTCTCCCTTGAATGAATGAAGCCCAGAAGCCTTACTGAGCTAGAACCCCGGTTCTGTTGGGTCCTTTGTCCCTGCACTTCACAAAGATTCTGAGCTTGACCTGAATAGAAGGTGGCTGCTATGCCTCAGAGTATTTTTACATTGTCCTCAGAGGAAGTGTTCCATGCAACACTGTGTAGGAGAGCTGCAAGACTGAGTGGGCACTTCCCTGAGACCAAGAGTTTTACTTGCTTGTTGATAAATGTTTGTATTTCCAGCTATATTTTATTAGTGTTACATCCCCTCTGGCTCCAAACATAAGTAGCCACTAGTACCCAGAAATCCTTAAGCAAACAAAATGGCTTCAGTCAATTTCTAACACCAGGACTTTGGCATTTGACATTAAAAAGTGACCCAATGTAATGAATACTTTTATTTTCAGCCTTCCTTGATCTTTAAAAAAATTCTAGTCATTCAAATCTATCATAATCCCTTTTGATATTAGTAACTTGACCAGTGGGTTCTAATCATCTATACACAGATACTATATATAGATAAGACATAATAAGACTATTTTACAAGGACTTTTTAAGGCAACAACTTAATGCCAAATACTACTGAAAACTAATTTTACTCTGTGTTTCTAACCAAACCCATTTGTTTTTGCATTTTGAAGGAATTTTCTAGGAAAAAAGCAACTTCCAATTAGTGATCATTGAGTTGAGTTTTTACTGTCTTTACTACCTTTTCGGGCTTCCCTGGTGGGTGGGATAGAAAAGAATCAGCCTGCAATGTGGGGGACCAGGGTTCGATCCCTGGGTCGGGGAAGAACTCCTGAAGAAGGAAATGACAACCTTCTCCAGTAATTTTGCTTGGAGAATTCTATGGACAGAGGAGCCTGAGGCCTGGTGGGCTACAGTCCCTGGGGCCGCAAAGAGTCCAACATGACTGAGTGACTATGTTTTCAAGTCTCATGAGGCAGATATACATGTGTGTGTGTGTGTGTGTGTGTGTGTGTGTGTGTGTGTGTGTGTATCTTCTTCTTTCTTGGATATACTTTAAAGATTTAGGTGAACACCATTTGATGGAAAGCAGTCCCTTTATGGATGCAACTTCCATGTCTTGATGAATGTATATGTGAATATTTGCTAAGCTAAGCTCACACGAATACAGGTATTTGGTAAAATTTTTAAATACAGAGCTTCTTTTTCTATCTATTGCTGCATTCTATTAGTCAATTACAACTGTCCTTTTAAATAATCAGTTCAGTCACTCAGTCATGTACAACTCTTTGCAACCCTATGGACTGTAGCACATCAGGCCTCCCTGTCCATTACCAATTCCCAGAGCCTGCTCAAACTTATCTCCATCAAGTAGGTGATGCCATCCAACCATCTCATTCTCTGTCAACCCCTTCTTCTCCTGCCTTCAGTCTTTCCCAGAATCAGGGTCTTTTTCAGTGAGTCAGATCTTCACATCAGGTGGCCAAAGTATTGGAATTTCAGCTTCAGCATCAGTCCTTCCAAAGAATATTCAGGGCTTATTTCCTTTACAACTGACTGGTTGGATCTCCTTGCAGTCCAGGGGACTCTCAAGAGTCCTCTCCAACATCACAGTTCAAAAGTATCAATTCTTTGGCTCTCAGCTTTCTTTATAGTCAAACTCTCACAGCCACACATGACTACTGGAAAAACCATGGCTTTGTCTAGATGGACATTTGTTAGTAAAGTAACATCTCTCATTTTTAATATGTTGTCTAGGTTGGTCATAGTATTTCTTCCAAAGAGCAAGCATCTTTTAATTTCATGGCTGCAGCCACCATCTGCAGTGATTTGGAGCCCCCCAAAAAAATAAAGTCTGTCACTGTTTCCATTGTTTCTCCATCTCTTTGCCATGAAGTGATGGGACCAGATGCCATATCTTAGTTTTCTGAATGTTGAGTTTTAAGCCAACTTTTTCACTCTCTTCTCTCACTTACATCAAGAGGCTCCCTAGTTCTTCACTTTCTGCCATAAGGATGATGTCATCTGCATATCTAAAGTTACTGATATTTCTCCCAGATACCTTGACTCCAGATTGTGCTTCATCCAACCCAGCATTTCACATGATGTACTCTGCATATAAGTTAAATAAGCAGGGTGACAAAATACAGCCTTGGCATACTCCTTTCCCAATTCGGAACCAGTCTGTTGTTCCATGTCCAGTTCTATTGCTTCTTTACCTGCATACAGATGCAGACACCTGCATGGGAATACCAGACCACCTGACCTGCATACTAAGATCCCATCTCTTTCAGAATTTTCCAGTTTATTGTGATCCACAAAGTCAAAGGCTTTGGCATAGTCAATAAAGCAGAAGTAGATTTTCTCTGAAACTCTCTTGCTTTTTTGATTATCCAATGGATGTTGGCAATTTGATCTCTGATTCCTCTTCCTTTTCTAAATCCACTTGAACATCTGGAAGTTCATGGTTCACCTACTGTTGAAGCCTCACATACTGTTGGAGAATTTGGAACATTACTTTGCTAGTTTGTGAGATAAATGCAATTATGCAGTAGTTTGAACATTCTTGGGCATTGCCTGTCTTTGAAATTGGAATGAAAACTGACTTTTCCAGTCTTGTGGCCACTGCTGATTTTTCCAAATTTGCTGGCATATTGAGTGCAGCACTTTCACAGAATCATCTTTTAGGATTCAGAATAGCTCAACTGGAATTCCATCACCTCCACTAGCTTTGTTTGTAGTAATGCTTCCTAAGGCTCACTTGACTTCGCAATCCAGGATGTCAGGCTCTAGGTGAGTAATCACATCATCGTTGTTATTTGGGTCATGAAGATATTTTAAATGGGATATTTAAACTTTCATTTTACATATTTTTAAAAGATATTTTTAATATCTTTTACTTTAAATGATAATAAATGATCAATTTATATGAGAAATGAAGATGTGTTAAATGACAGAGGTCAGCTTTTTGAATGTATATTTAATTATATAGAAAGTGAACTATTCTTTTAAGTGAGTTATCTGTGAACGTAGCTTTTTAAGTACCTCTTAAAAACCAAAATAATCCATTATACTTTATAGCCATATGTCTGAGAAACAGGAAACTGGGTTCTGTCCAAGGAGATTCAACATATTTTGATGATAGAATATATTTTGCCTTGCATAAATCTGGCATGATAGCAGGAATCAAACCTGTTAATAGGAACCCCTCCAAAGCTGTGATACAATTAAATCTTTTCCTTCATTTTAGTTATTAAAATAGAAGCTTACTGTATTTATTGTTACTTTTATATGTCATGAAGTAAGCCAGAAATTTCTCACCATATTTGTTTGATAAAATATCATGAACATTTGACTCTCATTAGGATATGTAACTCTAAAATAATTGAATCTTCACCAAGTGAATGAAATTCTACAGATTATATTAGGTTTATTTTCCTTATTGATTTCATATTACAGAGCAAAGGCACCATCTTCTAGGTGATAATCAATAATCAGTGATAGAAGAATGAGATTTATGTCTTGTATTTTATAAACACACTGATTTTAATCTACCTTCAATTGTCTGTCATTGATGCCTCTTGGGGAAGAAAGTTCAGCCTTGGAAAAGCAAGTTTTGAATTGGCTGGGAGAAGACTGAAGTGTATAAACCTACCTTTGTCTCCCAGCTATTTCAGTACTTCATTTAAATTTTATCATTGCATTTCAGAGTTTATAAAATTTATCAAATGAATTGCCAACTTGAGCCAAATAGTGCATGTGCTGGCAGCTATGCTATTTGATGTCCTATAACAACTATTTTCTCTTCCAGTTCAACAATCTTCTGCTGTTTTTAGAGGAAAGAAAAAGCTAAATGAGTCATCTGGTCGACCATATCTGCATTTGAGAAGCAGATATGGCCTGTGTTCAAGCCACAGGAGATCTGTCCTGTTCCTTCTGCGGCATAATACTATGGCAGGTCAAACCTCAATGAGAGACACAGCCAAATACAAAATCACTAAGAGAAAAGGCAGAAGTGACTGCACTTTCAGAATCAGCTTTTATTTCTTCCCTGGTGGGTCATATGGTAAAGAATCTGTCTGCAATGTGGAAGACCCAAGTTCAATTCCAGGGTTGGGAAAATCCTCTGGAGAAGGGAATGGCAACCTGCTCAAGTATTCTTGCTTGGAGAATTCCATGGTCAGAGAAGCCTGGCGGGTTATAGTTCATAGGATCACAATGAGTTGGACATGACTAAGGGACTTTCAGTTCACTGTAAGATTGCCCCTCAGATATCCTTGCCCCACATTGCTGCCTGGGTCTGTGTACATATCTGTGTCCACTTGTATCTGAATGTGTATCTTTGTTTCCTCACCTATGCCCAGTGAGGAAGCTGAGCTCAGAGTAAAAGAAGAAGGGACAGCCAGGAGCTCCCAAGTTACCTTTCGGCTATCTTTTCTAGCACTGAATAAAACTGCCATTCTTCCATTAGTGGCTTGGCAGATGTGTGGTTGTGCACAAGCTGAGTGACTTGGCCTACATTAAGTCACTGTGGAGACTCTTCTCAGGTGCTAGGAGAAGGTATTTACCTCTTTGCAACTCAGAAGGAGGATTTTCTGTATCTTCCCAAGATAGAAAAGAAGACTCAAGCCAGTAATAGCTGCCATGGGGAATGCTTTGATATTCCACCTCTGTTTTCACAAGTATATTGTAAGACAGGCTACACCAGATAGCAACACCTTTCTTTTTAACTGATCATCCAGTTAAAGCACAAAAAAGCAATTTTCTTGAAGTCACACAGTTGCTTATGGGTAAAATAATATATGCTATTAGTAGCTATATTATTAGGTATTTTCATTCTAATCTCTATTCCCTTTCCATGTTAATTAGAATAAGGCAGTTTTTGTTTTTGTTTTTTTACTCTTTTCCTAAAAACTAAATTAGTCTCCTGGGAAATTAAAGCACCTTCTTGGAAAATATCCCCAAATCCCTACTTCTACTCCATAGCCTTTCTGAGTTTCATCTGAACCTATTAGGCTGAAATAAGCTATACACTGTTCAGCAAATTTTTGTCATATCTGTGATTCCCCAGATCCACAGATGGGCCATCCTGCTAACTTTTCTTGTCTTAGGAAATTTAGCTATGTCCTAATGAAAAAAATTTTTCCTAACTTCCCATTTTCTGCTTGGCATGTTCACTCGTGCTTTAAAGAAATATCTTCTGACATATTTTAAATCTAACTAAGCTGGGTGAAGAGAAAAATCATTAGGCCAGTGAGGTGTGACTTAAATCCCCTATGAATGTGCAGTGTAGGTGATGAATAGACTTGAGGGATTAGATCAAGAAAACAGTGTGCCTGAAGAACTATGGACAAAGGTCTGTAATATTATACAGGAGACAGTGAACAAAGCCATCACAAAGAAATAGAAAAGTAAGAAGGAAAAGTGGTTATCTGAGGAGGTCTTATAAATAGCTAGAGAAAGAAGAGAAGTGAAAAGCAAGGGAGAAAGGGAAAGGTATATCCAACTAAACACAGATTTCCAAAGAACAGCATGGAGAAACAAGAAAGCCTTCAATGAACAGTGTATAAAACTAGAAGAAAGCAACAGAAGGGGAAAGACTAGAGATCTGTTCAGGAAAATTGGAGATATCAAGGGAGCATTTTGCCCAAAGATGGTCACAATAAAGGACAGAAATGTTAGAGATCTAGTAGACACTGAAGACATCAAGAAGAGATGGAAAGAATGCATGGAAGAACTGTACAAAAAAATCTAAATGAACCAGATTACTTCTAGAGAGTGAAGTCAAGTGGGCCTTAGAAAACACTGCTGTTAACAAAGCTAGTGGATGCAATGGAATTCCATTAGAGCTATTTAAAACCCTAATGGATGATGCCATCAACGTGTTGCATTCAATATGTCAGCAAGCCTGGAGGACCCAGCAGTGGCCACAGGTCTGGTAAATATCAATCCTCATCCCAATTCCCAAGAAAGATAGTGTTAAAAAATATGCTAACCATCAGACCATTGCACTCATCTCCTATCCTAGTAAGGTCATGCTTAAAATCTTCCATGCTAGGCTTTAGCATTATGCAAACTGAGACCTTTCAGATGTCCAGGCTGAGTTGAGAAAAGGAAGAAGAACCAGAGTTCAAATTGCCAACAGAGTAAGTGAGAGAATTCCTTTCCACTGTTTCATTGACTATACCAAACCCTTTGACTGTGTGGATCATAATAAACTGTGGAAAGCTCTTAAAAAGATGTGAATACCAGACCATCTTACCTGTCTCCTGAGAAACCTGTATGTTGGTCAAGAAGCAACAGTTAGAACTGCATGGAACAACAGATTCGTTCAAGACTGAGAAAGGAGTATGACAGAGCTGTCTGCTGTCACCCTGTTTGTTTAATTTATATGCTGAGCACATCATGAGAAATGCCAGGCTGGATGAGTTACAGGAATCAAGACAGGCGGGAGAAACATCAACAACCTCATTTGTGTGGATGACACCAATCTAATGGCAGAAAGCAAAGAGAAAAACCTCTTGATGAGGGTGCAGAAGGAAAGTGAAAGAGCAGGCTTAAAACTAAATATTAATTGGGGGGAGGTTCAAAAGGGAAAGGTTATATGTATACCTATGGCTGATTCATATTGAGGTTTGACAGAAAACAGCAAAATTCTGTAAAGCAACTATCTTTTGATAAAAAAATAAAAATTAAAAAAAAAACTAAATATATTTTTTAAAAAAACTAAAATCATGCATCCAGCCCCATTACTTCATGGCAAGTATAGGGGGAAAGGTGGAAGTAGTGACAGATTTCCTCTTCCTAGGCTTTAAAATCACTATGGATGGTGACTACAGCCATAAAATCAGAAGTTTGCTTCTTGGCAGGAAAGCTGTGACAAACCTAGACAGTGTGTTGAAAAGCAAAGACATTACTCTGCTGACAAAGGTCCATATAGTTAAGGCTATGGTCTTCCCTGTGGTCATATATGGTTGTGAAAGCTGGACTGTAAGGAAGGCAGAGTGCCAAAGAATTGATGCCTTCAAACTGTGGTGCTGGAGAAGACTCCTGAGAGTCCCTTGGACAGCAAGGAGATCAAATCAGTCAATCTTAAGGAAAATCAACCCTGAATACTCGTTGGAAGGACTGATACTGAAGCTAAAACTCCAGTATTTTGGCCATTTGATGGGAACAGCCGACTCATTGGAAAAGTCCCTGATGCTGGGAAAGATTGGGGACAGAAGGAAAAGAAGGCATCAGAGGAGGAGATGGCTGGTTGGCATCACCGATGCAATGGATGTGAACTTTAGCAAACTTTGGGAGATGGTGAGGGACAGGGAGGCCTGGCATGCTGCTGTCCATGAGGTTACAAAGAGTCAGACACGACTGGGCAACTGAACAACAACAAATGGAATCTAGAATAATAGCACTGATGAACCTATATGCAGGGAAGGAATGAGGATGTTTTTTAAAAAAAGAGAAACACAGGCTTGCTTCCTGCCTTTTCAGATCAGTACACCCAGTAAAAACAGGAAGGAGTACCTCCCCTCCTCTCCTGTCAAACCAGCTGCTCTGGAATCCACCCCCCCCCCCCTTTCTTACTGCCCCTCCTTCCAACGACCTCAAATCACAGAGTAACATAGCAACACCTGTCCGAGCTGGAGGAACATTTGGAACCAGCACTGCTGGGCAGAGCTCTGAGCCTTAAGCCTCACTTGTCACATTTTACCTTCTGCCTGGAAAGACCCTCACTTTGAGTCCTTCCTCAGTTTTTTCTGCCTTGTGAGCATTCACTCAGTTTTCAACCCCAGATTATCCCCTCCATCAGGAAACCCTCTCCATCCTCTCCTTTTCTCACACCTAGTTTTCACCTGTCTCACCTGGAACATTTATTCATTTATTGATTTACTCAACAAATGTTTCTAAAAATTCACTAAGTGCCAGGCACTGAGCTGAGCAGAAACCACACACCACTGAACACAACTCACCAGATACTGTCCTCATAGAGCTTAGAGTCTGGTGGAGACATTACTAAAAGTGAGCACACAGAAAAATATGTAATTACAACTAGGATGAGAGCCAGGAAGAGAATAAGGGTGGTGCTTGGAGCCTGCAGCCCCAACTCTGCGATTCCAGCAGCAGCAGCAGCACTCTGATCACCTGCTGCAGGGGCTCCAGAACCAAGCAGTGAGGCAGCCGATGGGGCCTCTGTGAGCCTGGGACATGCACCTCCTGCTCACCTACTGGTTCCTGGAGGCATAAGGGCATAAACATGTGCCACCACAGTGAGGAAGGCCTTTGTCAGGCAGCAAGGTGTGACAGACACTAGGGCTGTGAGGCAATGACTCCTTCAGAGCCACAGTGAAGGCTGTTCACCAATAACCATAATGAGGCGGGGAGGCAGCTCATTGGGTAAAACATGATCCAGGGACATGGATAGTGAGCTGGTCAGAATTCTGTCAATCCCTGCTCTTGTCTTTTCAGGATTAATTAAAAGGGGGTGTTACAGTCTCTTAAAAATCTCTCTGGGAAGACACAATAATACTTTTGTGAAACTATTTCCATTTTTGAAAAAGAGTCCAAAAATGTCAACTCCCTCTGAAAAATAAAAGTGCACATATAAAAAGAGAACATCACTAATTGGCTGAGTATTCATGAGGAACACTCCACAAGACACTCACGCTCTAGGATTTATTTTCAACTTTTTCAGGAAATATTTCCTTTATATTACAGGGTTCTTGGACTCCAAAGAGATCAAACCAGTCAATCCTAGAGGAAATCAGTCCTGAATATTCACTGGAAGGACTGATGTTGAAGCTGAAACGCCAATACTTTGGCCACCTGATGCAAAGAACTGACTCACTGGAAAAGACCCTGATGCTAGGAGAGATTGAAGGTGGGAGAAGAAGGGGATGGCAGAGGATGAGATCGTTGGATGGCATCACTGACTTGATGGACATGAGTTTGAGCAAGCTCTGAGAGTTAATAATGGACAGGGAAGCCTGGTATACTGCATTCCATGGGGTCACAAAGAATCAGACAGGACTGAGGGACTAAACTGAACTGAACTGAACTACAGGATTCTTCCAAGCTCTTATAAGGGTGTCTGTTGTTCTTTTTTTTTTAATTAAGTACTTTAAATTCTTGAATTTAGATGTATTTTGTAAGCTCAAACTATAAATTTTAAAGATAGCTCAGAGCTTTTAAATAAACTCACTTGCTTTTTTTTCACATTTTTTTTTTCAGTTTTGGAGGGGCACAGAAATGTAGTTCCACAGACAGAGGATCCATGGACATAACTACATGTGTTGGATCATAGAAAAAGCAAGAGAATTCCAGAAAAACATCTGTTTCACTGAGTACACCAAGGCCTTTGACTGTGTGGATCACAACAAACTGTGGAAAATTCTTCAAGACATGGGAATGCCAGGCCACCTTACCTGCCTCCTGACAAACCCGTATGCAGGTCAAGAAGCAATAGTTAGAACCAGACATGAAAAAACTGACTGATTTAAAATTGGGAAAGGAGTATGTCACAGCTGTATATTGTCACCCTGCTTATTTAACTTATATGCAGAGTACATCATGTGAAATCCTGGGCTGATGAAGCACAAGCTGGAATCAAGATATCTGGAAGAAATACCAATAACCTCAGATATGCAGATAATATCACCCTTATGGCAGAAAGCAAAGAAGAACTAAACAGCCTCTTGATGAAGGTGAAAGAGGAGAGTGAAAAAGCTGGCTTAAAACTCAATATTCAAAAAACTAAGATCATGTCATTTGGTACCATCACTTCATGGCAAATAAATGGGGAAACAGTGACAGACTTTATTTTCTTATGCTCTAAAAATCACTGCAGATGGTGACTGCAGCCATGAAAATAAAAGACGCTTGCTCATTGAAAGAAAAGCTATAACAAACCTAGACAACATATTAAAAAGTAGAGTCATTACTTTGCCAACCAAAGTCCATATAGTCAAAGCCATGGTTTTCCAGTAGTCATGTACAGATATGAGAGTTGGACCACACAGAAAGCTGAGTGCTGAAGAATTGATGTTTTTGAACTGTGGTGTTGGAGAAGACTCTTGAGAGTCCCTTGGACTGCAAAGAGATCAAACCAGTAAATCCTAAAGGAAATCAATCCTGAATATTTATTGGAAGGACTAATGGCTGAAATTGAAGCTCAATACTTTGGCCACCCAATGCATAGAGCCATTTCATTAAAAAAGACCCTGATGCTGGGAAAGATTGAAGACAGGAAAAGAAAGGGACAACAGAGAACAAAACGGTTGGATGGCATCAGCTACTTGATGGACATGAGTTTGAGCAAACTCCAGGAGATGGTGAAGCACAGGGATGCCTGGTGTGCCACAGTCCATGGGGTTGCAAATAGTCAGAGAGGACTGAGAGACTGAACAACAAGAATAAAAATGTAACATCTTATTGTATCTGAGATAAAAGCTTGTTAAAACGTTTTTTTTCTTTTCCTTTTTATTTTAAATCTAAAAGGTACAGTTCCCTTAGGTAAAAAATAGCATAATTTTTACAAAACCGTTGTTTAAAGGAAACTATCCAAAGCACAATTGTTCAAATGCAATTCCTTTTACAAACTTTATTACTGTATAGTCAAGAACAAAATTTTTAAAGAAGATTCAGGTAATAAATATTCCAAATTGTTTAAAATCTTTCCTCTTGTGTTCTTAAAGTATCAATAGTTCATATTAAGTGCTCTTTTTAAATTTTTTCATTCTTCTGTAATTATTAATTGTAATTAACTGTTTTAAATGTTCTTGTGAAATATTTTCAATGGAAACAGAAAGTTCTATGTGGTTTTACTGTTAAACTGCTTTTAAAATAGAAAACAAGACCATTCAATATATTAAAGTCTATTTTACATAGGCTTTCCTTTGACTGCAATACATTATATATACACATAGAAATACAAACTATTTCTTACTGTCCATTGCAACATATTACTAATAATAAACAGACATTTTTCTCTTACTTAAAAATGATAGGAAAATCCTAACAAATTAATATGTACAATATCAGAGAAAGTTCCTCTTCAATTTAATAAATTATTGTAAAGTTTTTATTCCAAAAACAATTGTCATGGAACAAATATTTGCTTACTGGTTAGATTGAAGAGGTACTAAGAACTGGGCTCCAATGAACTCCCTCACTAACACCAGATTTCACCATTAGTGTTTCATTTCCTTCATGCTGAGCTTTGTTTCTCCTGGTGGGTTTTTGTTTATGCTGCTGCTGTTGCTGTTTAAATTCATTCTATTTCTGAGAGGACAATAATTCTCCATGATGCCTTAGTGAGCTTGATCCTACCTAACTGCTTTGCTCCTTGGAATGAGCTGCCTGGGGGCACAGGGACTCTAAAAGGAGCCAGACCAAGAAGCAGGACATCCCAGAAAGAGAAGTAATGGTCACTGATCATTTTATACAAATAGCAGATGTTTCTGGGAGGCAAATGTGTGTCTGGGGTACATGCAAATAGCTCCACAAGCCAGAGGTTTTTGCCTGAGGGCTTTCTCTGATGAATTCAGCACATTGATCAAAAGGTTTACATTGGCTTAATTTATTCATTCCTTCAATAAGAACTTGAAATTAAAGAGATGGTTAACTGACTGCAGTGGAATTAAAGCCAGATTAATTTGTCCTCCACTATTGTGTGTTTGGAGAAGGCAATGGCACCCCACTCCAGTACTCTTGCCTGGAAAATCCCATGGACAGAGGAGCCTGGAAGGCTGCAGTCCATGGGGTCGCTAAGAGTCGGACACGACTGAGCAACTTCACTTTCATTTTTCACTTTCATGCATTGGAGAAGGAAATGGCATCCCACTCCACTATTCTTGCCTGGAGAATCCCAGGGACGGGGGAACCTGGTGGGCTGCCATCTATGGGGTCACACACAGTCTTACACGACTGAAGTGACACAGCAGCAGCATTGTGTGTTTAGGCTTCCCAGATGGCTCAGTGGTAAAGAATCTGCCTGCGAGTGCAGGAAACACAGGAGACACGGGTTCAGTCCCTGAGTCAGGAAGATCCCCTAGAGAAGGAAATGGCAACCCGCTCCAGTATTCTTCCCTGGGAAATCCCTAGACAGGAGAGCCTGGTGGGCTACAGTCCATGGGGTCGCAGAAGAGTTGAACAGGACTAAGCCGAAAGTGAAAGAGGAGAGTGAAAAAGTTGGCTTAAAGCTCAACATTCAGAAAATAAAGATCATGGCATCTGGTCCCATCACTTCATGGCAAATAGATGGGGAAACAGTGGAAACTGTCAGAATTTATTTTTGGGAGGCTCCAAAATCACTGAAGATGGTGACTGCAGCCATGAAATTAAAAGACACTCCTTGGAAGGAAAGTTATGACCAACTTAGATAGCATATTGAAAAGCACAGATATTACTTTGCCAACAAAGGTCTGTCTAGTCAAGGCTATGGTTTTTCCATTGGTCATGTATGGATGTGAAAGTTGGACTGTGAAGAAATATGAGCACCGAAGAATTGATGCTTTTGAACTGTGGTGTTGGAGAAGACTCTTAAGAGTTCCTTGGACTTCAAGGAGATCCAACCAGTCCATTCTAAAGAAGACCAGTCCTTGGATTTCTTTGGAAGGACTGATGCTAAAGCTGAAACTCCAATACTTTGGCCACCTCAGGCAAAGAGTTAACTCATTGGGAAAGACTGATGCTAGAAGGGATTGGGGGCAGGAGGAGAAGGGGACGACAGAGGATGAGATGGCTGGATGGCATCACCAACTCAATGGACATGAGTTTGGGTGAACTCCGGGAGTTGGTGATGGACAGGGAGGCCTGGCGTGCTGCAATTCATGGGGGTGCAAAGAGTCGGACACGACTGAGCAACTGAACTGAACTGAACTAAAGAAGAAATCCTAAACTAATATAAAACATGAATGAATTGGAATGGAGGGAAATTAGACAGAATTAGCAATGGTAGAAATATTTGGGGTAAAAATTATTAGGATAACTGAGAGTTTTGTTGTATTGGTGCAGTTTAGTCACTCAGTCATGTCCGACTCTTTTATGACCCCATGGACAGTAGCCCTCCTGGTTCCTGTGTCCTTGGGATTTCCCAGGCAAGAATACTGGAGCAGATTGTCATTTCCTTCTCCAGGGTATCTTCCTGACCCAGGGACCAAACTCATGTCTCCTACATTGGCAGCTGGGTTCTTTACCACTGAGCCACCTGGGAAACCCCTAACTAAGAATACAGAAAAATTGGATGATGAGGGAAAGAAAGGAAAAACTTAAAGTGACTGTAAACTTAAAAAGAGATGCTCTTTATGAATTTGTGAATGCTTGAGAATGAGGAATTCAGAGTGACCTTCTGTTATTTTTTATTATGAGTAAAAATTCCAAATCCTATTTATTAACATAAGATGAAAATTTTTAATCAAATAAAAATCTCAATAAAAATGAAGTTCCATATTTATTTCTTGAGGAATGTTACATAAAATATGTGAGATCCATTCTGTTGTGTTCTCTGTGCGTGTGAATCTCTGGTGCTTCAGAAGAGTCACTGGAGAAGAGAGATGGTTAATTGAGCCTGAATCTAATAGCTGCCAATGTTGTCATCACCAGGTAAGGTTTTTATGCTCTCAGAAACTTAATTTAGCAAAGGTAGTAAAAATAACATTGAAGTAGCTGGTAACTTTGGAAAAGCATTGAAATTTGCCACATGACTACTTTCTGATATAATAAATGAGAAGTTTGGTGTCCCTCAATGACTTCCAAATAGAGTTGAAGGAACATTGTGGACTGTTGGGCCATGACAGTTTTTTCTGACTTGTGGCCACATGGAAATTAAACGAAGATAGTACAATAAATTTTTCATAAAACCAAATCTAAGTAGTTTTTAAATCTTGAAATTATGTAGGTTCTATTTTGTTGCCATTAGGAAGTCCTTTCTTTTATGAAATGATAATAAAGGCTGATGGTAGTTTTACTTATAATATTTAACTTTACAAAATTGAAGCTTCCTGATAATTAATTATTTATATCCTTACTTAACAACCCTCTGACAGTCTCCCACAGTGTTTTATCAAAACCTAAAATTCTGGTGCCACTAAATAGGCAGTGCTACCTGTCTTCCCCACCCACCCCCATTTGAAACATTTGAATGGATCTTTAATGAGAATTTTAGTTCAATTAACTAAAATAGACACAAGCATAATTTAGTAATCTAACATGAAGATCCATCAGAAAGGTAAGGACATTTTGAGAAATGCAAAAAATGTGTCTTTATTCATAATATATACACCATGAAATGGACATTTTCCATTATATTGGTTACTTCAAAACTTAAATCCTACTTTTTTTTCAGTTAATATTTTTCATAGCAGATACTGAATATTAACCTGTTTCTTTCCTGACAATACCCATTGGCTACCCATGATACAACTGATTTTTACATTTAATTTGAAAAACTAAGGCTCAGTGTTTTAAAAAATCGGGTTAAATGATTTCTAAGGTTTCAACTACCTCTAAATTTGCATTAATTTGAGAGTCAAAGTAATGTCATAGAAAATATGTGGAAGATTCCAAAAAAAAAAAAAATTTTGTGCAAAGATGTTCACGTTTTGAAACATGACTGCCTAAGTCTGGTTAGTAAGAAGAATGTGTTCAGTAAGGAAAGGTGGATGCACCCCAGGAGCTGGGTGAGTAGGACCAGAAAGGGAGGAAGTGCATATGCCGTGAGGACAAGCTCTCTAATGAGGGAAACAGGCAGTGGTCAGGCATGGGTATGTGACCTCCTCTGTGAGGTAGTAAGATGTCTTCAAAAGCAACAGGAGAAGCTTAGGAGTTCACATTGGTAAGAAACATCAAAGAACATGTGTCAGGAAGAAATGGGGTCTTGGTCACAGAACTGACAAGACCTTGCTCTTCAAGAGGTGATAGCACAGCTTACCATGAGTTTACAGTCCATGAGAACAGGAGAAATCAGCTAATATTGTATTGACAATTTATCAGCTATACACACTCCCCAGTTCTTTGCCTGGTTGTGGAAAGAACAGACAGCTGAGAAAAATCGACTGAAGATATTGCAAGTGGAGTGGGAGAGCCGACAGAAACTCCTCCAGGCACTGCAGACCGTCAGATGGCAGGGACTGAAGAGCAGACAGGAGAGCAAGTATGACCCCACACAGGCATTCCCAGAAGAGTGAAATCTCCCTGGATGCAGAAAAGTCAGGGCAGGCCTGAAGATCAAAGCAAATTCCCCAATTATGTAGAGAGCTGACACGCGAGCTCTAAAGCTGAGAGATATTTCCTACAGTTTGGAAAACTTCTGCTTGGATGTAAAGCACAAAGATAATACTGGAATTTTGGACTTCCCTGGTGGTCCAGTGGTTAAGAATCCACCTGCCAATGCAGGGAACACAGGTTCTGTCTCTGGTCCAAGAAGATTCCACATGCCTTGGAGCAACTAAGCCCATGCCCTACAACTACTGAAACCTGTGCATTCTAGAGCCTGTGCTCTGCAACAAGAGAAGCCCCTGAAACGAGAAACCTAAGAAACACAATTGGAGAGTAACCCCTGCTCCCTGCAACTGGAGAAAGCCCATGCATAGCAATAATAAGTAAATACATAAATATTTAATACTGGAATTTCATGAGAGCTTACATTCAAAATCTGCAAGAGAAAAGTTCTGATCCTAGTCTTAAAATATTTGAAACCAGTGATAAGCTGCATGAACTGAAGCTTCAAGAAAACCTAGACACAGATTAATCACAGATCAGTTTGACTCAGTTCTTCAATGCCCTTCAAAAAGAACAATGATTTCTATGGAGATAAGTGTTATTAACCACAACCTCTACAATTCTACTACACAAAATGCCTAACATAAAATTGTAAATTAAAGGACACAGAAAGAAGCAAAAAACGTGGCCAGTGGTCAAAAGAGAAAACAGTCAATAGAAGCAAAAAAGGAAGCTATATATTGCCAAACCAGGATTTTTAAATGACTGTCATAAAAATACCAAAGGATCTAGAGGAAAGAGAGTAAAATGAATGTGAAGAGATGAATAATTTCAGTAAACATGAAAACTCTAAAAAAGAAATTTAAGTGGTAGAAATAAGAAATACAGATTTAGAAGAATTCACTATATAGGTTTTATAGCATACTGGACACAGAATAAAGAATGAATAAACATCAAGACAAGACAACAGAACATTTTAAAAGTGAAACACAAAAGAATGGAGAAAAAAAACAGAGCACCTAAGATATTTGGGACAATAAATAATCTACAATATGTGTAGCTGAAGTTCCATAAGGACAGGAGAGTGAGAGAGAGACAGGAGAAATACTTGTAAACATAGCAGGTGAGAATTTTCCAAAAATTTTTAAAGGCGTTATCCCAAATATTGAAGAAGTTCAGTGAACCATAAATGATGCTGTAACAGCTAAATATCCCTATGGAACAAAATGAATTTTGACCTTTATCTTACCCCTTTTATAAAAATTAATTCATTATATGTCATAGAAATAAGTGTAAAACACAAAACCATAAAGCTCTTAGGAGAAAAAAATGACATATCTTTTCCACCACAAGCTATCTTAAACAAGATGCAGAAGTATTAAACATAAGAAAAAATTTAAATGAAGAAAATAATGTGACCCATAGACTGAGAAAACATAGTCGTTGTATACAACAAATAGCAAAGATTATATCCATTATATATAATAAACTATGACTCAACAACAAAATATGAACAATTTTAAGAAACTATTAAAAGATTTAAATGAACAAGTCACAATAAAAGTTATATGAATGCCCTATGAGTAAATGAAAAGTTCTTTGTTAGTTATCAGGGAAATGGTAATTAAAAACAAATTATAATTTAATACACACTAGAAGAGCTAAAATTTAAAAAGAAAACCTGACATCACAAAATGTTAGCCAGTATATAGAGCAATGGAACACAAAAATCACTGTTAGAAATTTAAAATGATACAAGTTCAGTTCAGTCACTCAGTCATGTCCAATTCTTTGCGACCCCATGGACTGCAGCATGTCAGGAAACCCTGTCCATCACCAATTCCCAGAGTACACTCAAACTCATGATCATTGAGTTGGTGTTGTCATCAAACCATCTCATCCTCTGTCATCCCCTTCTCCTCCCACCTTCAATCTTTCCCAGCATCAGGGTCTTTTCAAATGAGTCACTTCTTCACATCAGTTCAGTTCAGTCACTCAGTCGTGTCCGACACTTTGCGACCCCATGAATCTCAGCACACCAGGCCTCCCTGTTCATCACCAACTCCCGGAGTTCACTCAAACTCACATCCATCGAGTTGGTGATGCCATCCAGCCATCTCATCGTCTGTCGTCCCTTTCTCCTCCTACCCCCAATCCCTCCACCATCAAAGTCTTTTCCAATGAGTCAACCCTTCGCATGAGGTGGCCAAAGTATTGGAGTTTCAGCTTTAGTATCAGTCCTTCCAATGAACATCCAGGACTCATCTCCTTTAGAATGGACTGGTTGTATCTCCTTGCAGTCCAAGGAACTCTCAAGAGTCTTCTCCAACACTACAGTTCAAAAGCATCAGTTCTTCAGCACTCAGCCTTCTTCACAGTCCAACTCTCATATCCATACATGACTACTGGAAAAACCATAGCTTTGACAGGATGGACCTTTTTCGGCAAAATCATGTCTCTGCTTTTTAATATGTTGTTTAGATTTGTCATAGCTTTGCTTCCAAGGAGCAAGCATCTTTTAATTTCATGGTTGCAGTCACCATCTGCAGTGATTTCGGAGCCCAAAAAAATAAAGTCTGTCACTGTTTCCATTGCTTCCCCATCTATTTGCCAATCCCAAAGACATGCAATGCCAAACAATGCTCAAACTACAGCACAATTGCATTCATCTCACACACTAGCAAAGTAATGCTCAAAATTCTCCAAGCCAGGCTCCAATAGTATGTGAACTGTGAACTTCCAGATGTTCAAACTGGATTAGAAAAGGCAGAGGAACCAGAGATCAAATTGCCAACATCTGCTGGATCACCAAAAAAGCAAGAGAGTTCCAGAAAAACTTCTGCTTTATTAACAACGCCAAAGCCTTCAACTGTGTGGATCACAATAAACTGTGGAAAATTCTTAGAGATAGAAATACCAGACTACCTGACCTGCCCCCTGAGAAATCTGTATGCACATCAAGAAGCAACAGTTAGAACTGGACATGGAACAACAGTCTGGTTCCAAATGGGGAAAGGAGTACATGAAGGCTGTATATTGTCACCCTGCTTATTTAACTTATATGCAGAGTACATCATGAGAAACACTGGGCTGGAGGAAGCACAATCTGGAATCAAGATATCTGGGAGAAATATCAGTAACCTCAGATATGCAGATGACATCACCCTTATGGCAGAAAGCGAAGAACAAAAGACCCTCTTGAGGAAAGTGAAAGAGGAGAGTGAAAAAGTTGGCTTAAGACTCAACATTTAGAAAACTAAGATCATGGCATCTGGTCCCATCACTTCATGGCAAAAAGATGGGGAAGCAATAGAAACAGTGACAGACTTTATTTGGGGGAGGGGGGGGCTCCAAAATGATACAATCACTTGAGAAATTGCTTGGCAGCTTTTTAAAAGCTATGTGTGCATTTATCTTTTGACCTAAAAATTCTACCCCTGGGTATTTTACTCAAGAAAAGTAAAAGCTACATGTTCACAAAATATTTGTGCAAGAAACTTCATAGCAGTCTTATTCATAATAGTTAAAAACTGAGAAAAGCCCAGGTATCCATCAATAAGACAATGGATAAACAAACTGCACTATGTCTATGCAATGAAATACTACTCAGTTATAAAAAGAAGAAAACTATTAATACCAATACATAAAAAATGTTGCAGAATCTCAGAAACATTACACTGAGTTATTGAAGATATATAATACATAATGATTATATACATACATGGATATGTTTAACTGACAAATTAAATTAAATTGAATTCTTATGATCTGCTTATTTTATTACATGAAAATAATATTTCAATAAGAAGTGCTTTTAAACCCCTCCAAGAAAGTAAAATATATACTGGGTAGTATTTCACTGCAGAATAAAGTGAATATCTATAAGTCTGAGTGAATGAAGCAAAGATATAATCTAGAAACTATCATGTTTTTTCAAATAATTCTCATTTTATTAAGCATGTTAATGATGGGAAAACAGCAAAAATTCTCACTTGTTTGAAAAATGAAAAGAAAAAAGATCAGTTAGCACAGAAAAATGCTATTCCAGTTACGTACTTCTGCAAGACAAACTGCCATAAATTTTAGCAACTTGGGGAAAAAACAGTGCTTATTATGTTGTGTGCTTTTTTGGAGGTCAGAAATCTGACTCAGCTAATGGTTCTGGATGAGGGTCTCCAATGAGTTTGTAGTCAGGATTTGTGTGAGACTTCATTCATTTAAAGACTTGATTGGGACTGGAGAATCAGCTTGCATGAAGGCTCACTTATGTGACTGCTGGCTGAGTTCTCAGTTCCTTGCAATGGGGGCCTCTGCATAGAATCCCCAAGGTATGGCAGCTGGCTTCCACCAAGAGTAAGTAATACTCAAGGCAGGGCAGAAGCCACAGCGTCTTATAGCCTAGCCTCAGAGTGTAACACAGGTTTGTTAACCTACTCTTCAGGCTAAGACATAGATTAAAACTCTAGTTTAGAATAGCAAATGGTAAGGATGGGAAGATTTGACTTCAATGTATTTACCTCCCTGCTCTTGCTGTGCTAACAGGAACTGTTCCAACTCTTTGAGACTTGAACTCAGAATCATATTAGATATGAAAGATAACTATATATATCCATTAAGCCCTATATTGTGAGTAAAAAATGTAATAGTAATTCCAAGAATTAAAGAAAAATTTGAAAAGTATTATGAATTCAGATAAGCATAAGTGAAAATAACATAAATAATATGTTATAAAATATTATTTATATGTACAATTTTAAGGTAATATTTTGGCTTATTACTGCAAATGAGGTGATAAATAAGTCTAAGTTAAAAGAAGTCATACTAGGCCCTGGCACTTGTCTCTCATTCTTCTTTTTGCTTTTGCAAAGTTCTTCATTTCTTTTCTAACTTCTTTTGCTTTTAGTGGTTAAAAAAAAAGCTTTGGCAGTTTCAAATTCTGAAACCCCTCAGAGAGGAAGGTTATGAAATGTGTTTCTCTGGATGGATGAGATAAGCTAAAAAGCAGGTGACACCCAGCAGGCTTAAAGTCGACTGTGGCTTTAGTCTGAGGCTATGAATGGATTTAGCACTGATATTTTCATTTCTTTTCCATTATATTTTCTTGTCTTTATTGACAAATGTGTCATTTCTTTTTCCACTGGAATCTGCAAAGCAGATACAGAGATTTCCTAGACAAAGTAAGAATTTTTAAAACACAAGACATACAAATTATATATATTATATATCGTCTATAATATATATATATAATCTGCAATATGGAGAAGGAAATGGCAACCCACTCCAGTATCCTTGTTTGGAAAGTCCCATGGACAGAGAAGCCTGGTGGGCTGCAGTCCTAGGTGTCACAAAGGGTCGGGCACAACTGAGCAACTAACACACAACATAATCTCATATATATATATATATGGAAATGGCAACCCACTCCAGTATTCTTGCCTGGGGAATCACATGGAGAGAGGAGCCTGGTCGGCTACTGTCCGTGGGGTCCCAAGAATTGGACATGAGCTCATATAAAATATGAATTCATTATACACAATATTTTGTTCTTGGAAAAATTGTGTATAAATCAAAACTTTTAAAAATAAATAATACTCCACAGGGGAGTTGCTATTTTTAAAATATTTTCAGGAAATTCTCTTAAAAAGCTAGTTAGTTTTGGTAAATCCAGACATTCATAAATAGGTGTTTCTTTGACAGCTTAGCTAATAATCATACCCGAAATACATATCTACACACATGACTTGGTTTGAAGACATTGTGCCTTAATTCACAGAGTGGTCACTTTAACTATATTTCAAGTGTTTCAACAACTCTGTGATGTACATATGTTTGGAAATACTATGTCCTTTTGAAAAAGCAATGAAGACTCAGAGCGTTTGAATAAGAGACAAACAAGAACCTAAGTCACCTAATTTCTAGTTCTCTGGTCTATTTGCTGTTTATTCTCCACTGTTTTCATTTTTCTATGTTTAACATGCAACAGTAAGTCCTGACTAGAAGCTTTTAAGTTTTTAATTGTGGTAAAATCCACATAATATAAATTTACCATTTTAGCCATTTTTAAGTGTACACTTTAATAGTATTAAGGATATTAAGGATATTCACATTTTTATTCTGCCAACATCACCATCATCTGTCCACAGACCTCTTTTTATCTTGCAAAACTGAAACACTGCCCACTCTAAACAATAAATTGCCAATTCCCCCTCCCTCTAGCCCATGGCAACCACCGTTTTACTTTCTGTCTCTATGAGTTTAATTACTCTAGATATTTCATATAAGTGGAATCATCCAATATTGCAATATTGTTTTTCTTGTGACTGACTTATTTCACTTAGCATAGTATTCTCTAAATTCACTCATGTTCTAAAATGTACTAGAATTTCCTTCCTTTTTAAGACAATAATATTCTATACATATTATAATAATTTATAAGCTATTATGAATAATGCTGCTATGAACATAGGTGTACAGACATCTCTTCAAGACTCTACTTTCCATTTTTTTGGATATATACCTAAAGTGAAATTGCTGGATCGTATGATAATTCTATTTTTAACTTTTTTAGGCACCACCATATAAGTTTTCGAGAGCAGCTATACTGTTTATGTTCGCACCAATAGTGCACAAAGTTTCCATTTTATCCACATCTTTGCCAACACGTGCTATTTTCTGTTTCTCAATAGTAGTTGTCTTAATGGGTATGATAGCAGAAGTTTTTTATGACAATTTTATTGAGATATAATACACATGCACAAACAATTCACCCATTTAACGAATACAAATCAATGATTTTTACTGTATTCACAGAATAGAGCAAATAAAACCACTATCTCATTCCAGAATACTTTTATTACCCCCCAAAAGAAATCCCATGCTTATTAGCTGCTATTCCCCATCTACCACATTTCCAGCCATTGGTAACCACAATCTCCTTTGTGTCTCCATACATTTGTCTGTTCTGGACATTTCTTATAAATGGAGTCATACAAAGTGTGGTCTCTTGTAACTGGCTTCTTTCACCTATCATTGCTAAATAATGCTTCTATGAACATTTGTGTACAAGTTTTTTATGCACATGTATTTCATTTCTCTTGAATATCTTCTTCACAGTAGAATTGCTGGATTCTGTGGTAACTCTATGTTCAATCTTTTGAGGAACTCAAATGGAACATTTTTATCCCACTGAATTTTATAGTACCTTTGCATCCTTAAAAAAATGAATACACTTCTAGTCAGGCGGCTGCGGCCAGCGCACTAAGCACGGCTGAGAGGAGCTACCCCACTTCTGAGGTCAAGGGCAGCGGCCTAGAGTGCCAGGCTGCGACGGCACAGGAATGGCCGAGAGGAGCTACCCCGTGTCTGAGGTCAGGGGCAACGGCTGAGAGCAGCTACCCCACGTCCAAGCCAGGGACGGCGGCCAAGAGGAGCCACCCTGTGTCCGAGGCCAGGGGCCATGTCCGAGGCCAGGGGCCATATCCAAGGACAGGGGCCGCGCCCGAGGCCAGGGGCAGTGGCCAAGAGGAGCAACCCCATGCCCGAGGCCAAGGTGGTGACTGGGAGGAGCAACCCCATGCCCGAGGCCAAAGCAGCGGCCAGAGGAGCAACCCCACGTCCAAGGAGCGGTGGCTGCATGGGTGCAGGAGGGCCTAGAGGAGCCATCCCACGTTGAAGGTCAGGAAGGGCAGTGGTGAGGAGATACCCCTCATACAAGGTAAGGAGCAGCGGCTTCCCTTTGCTGGAGCAGCCGTGAAGAGATATCCCACGCCCAAGGTAAGAAAAACCCAAGTAAGATGGTAGGTGTTGCCAAACCCAAGTAAGATGGCAGGTGTTGCCAAACCCAAGTAAGATGGCAGGTGTTGCAAGAGGGCATCAGAGGGCAGACACACTGAAACCATACTCACAGAAAACTAGTCAATCTAATCACACTAGGACCACAGCCTTGTCTAACTCAAAGAAACTAAGCAATGCCTGTGAGGCAACCCAAGACGGGTGGGTCATGGTGGAGAGGTCTGACAGAATGTGGTCCACTGGAGAAGGGAATGGTAAGCCACTTCAGTATTCTTGCCTTGAGAACCCCATGAACAGTATGAAAAGGCAAAATGATAGGATCCTGAAAGAGGAACTCCCCAGGTCATTAGGTGCCCAATATGCTACTGGAGATCACAGGAGAAATAACTCCAGAAAGAATGAAGGGAAGGAGCCAAAGCGAAAACAATACCCAGCTGTGGATGTGACTGGTGATAGAAGCAAGGTCCGATGCTGTAAAGAGCAATATTGCATAGGAACCTGGAATGTCAGGTCCATGAATCAAGGCAAATTGGAAGGGGTCAAACAAGAGATGGCAATAGTGAACATCAACATTCTAGGAATCAGCAAACTAAAATGGACTGGAATGGGTGAATTTAACTCAGATGACTATTATATCTACTATTGTGGGCAGGAATCCCTCAGAAGAAATGGAGTAGCCATCATGGTCAACAAAAGAGTCTGAAATGCAGTACTTGGATGCAATCTCAAAAATGACAGAATGATCTCTGTTCATCTCCAAGGCAAACCATTCAATATCATGGTAATCCAATCTATGCCCCAACCAGTAACACTGAAGAAGCTGAAGTTGAACGGTTCTATGAAGACCTACAAGACCTTTTAGAAGCAACACCTAAAAAAGATGTCCTTTTCATTATAGGGGACTGGAATGCAAAAATAGGAAGTCAAGAAACACCTGGAGTAACAGGCAAATTTGGCCTTGGAATGCAGAATGAAGCAGGGAAAAGACTAATAGAGTTTTGCCAAGAAAATGCACTAGTAATAGTAAACACCCTCTTCCAACAACACAAGAAATTACACATGGACATCACCAGATGGTCAACACCAAAATCAGATTGATTATATTCTTTGCAGGCAAAGATGGAGAAGCTCTATACAGTCAACAAAAACAAGACCAGGAGCTGACTGTGGCTCAGATCATGAACTCCTTATTACCAAATTCAGACTCAAATTAAAGAAAGTAGGGAAAACCGCTAGACCATTCAGGTATGACCTAAATCAAATCCCTTATGATTATACAGTGGAAGTGAGAAATAGATTTAAGGGACTAGATCTGATAGATAGAGTGCCTGATGAACTATGGATAGAGGTTCATGACATTGTACAGGAGACAGGGATCAAGACCATCCCCATGGAAAAGAAATGCAAAAAAGCAAAATGGCTGTCTGGGGAGGCCTTACAAATAGCTGTGAAATGAAGAGAGGTGAAAAGCAAAGGAGAAAAGGAAAGATATAAGCATCTGAATGCAGAGTTCCAAAGAAAAGCAAGAAGAGATAAGAAAGCCTTCTTCAGCAATCAGTGCAAAGAAATAGAGGAAAAGAACAGAATGGGAAAGACTAGAGATCTCTTCAAGAAAATTAGAGATACCAAGGGAACATTTCATGCAAAGATGGGCTCGATAAAGGACAGAAATTGTATGGACCTAACAGAAGCAGACGATATTAAGAAGAGGTGGCAAGAATACACAGAAGAACTGTACAAAAAAATCTTCATGACCCGGATAATCATGATGGTGTGATCATTCATCTAGAGCCAGACATCTTGGAATGTGAAGTCAAGTGGGCCTTAGAAGCATCACTACGAACAAAGCTAGTGGAGGTGATGGCATTCCAGTTGAGCTATTTCAAATCCAGAAAGATGATGCTGTGAAAGTGCTGCACTCAATATGCCAGCAAGTTTGGAAAACTCAGCAGTGGCCATAGGGCTGGAAAAGGTCAGTTTTCATTCCATTCCCAAAGAAAGGCAATGCCAAAGAATGCTCAAACTACCACACAATTGCACTCATCTCACATGCTAGTAAAGTAATGCTCAAAATTCTCCAAGCCAGGCTTCAACAATATGTGAACCATGAACTTCCAGATGTTCAAACTGGTTTTAGAAAAGGCAGAGGAACCATAGATCAAATTGCCAACATCCGCTGGGTCATGGAAAAAGCAAGAGAGTTCCAGAAAAACATCTATTTATGCTTTATTGACTATGCCAAAGCCTTTGATTGTGTGGATCACAATAAACTGTGGAAAATTCTGAGAAAGATGGGAATACTAAACCCCCTGACCTGCCTCTTGAGAAATCTGTATGCAGGTCAGGAAGCAATAGTTAGAATTGGATATGGAACAACAGACTGATTCCAAATAGGGAAAGGAGTATGTCAAGGCTGTATATTGTCACCCTGCTTATTTAACTGACTGAGAGTACATGCAGAGTACATCATGAGAAACGCTGGACTGGAAGAAACACAAGCTGGAATCAAGATTGCCCAGGAGAAATATCAATAACCTCAGATATGCAGATGACACCACCCTTATGGCAGAAAGTGGAGAGGAACTAAAAAGCCTCTTGATGAAAGTGAAAGAGGAGAGTGAAAAAGTTGGCTTAAAGCTCAACATTCAGAAAACGAAGATCATGGCATCCGGTCCCATCACTTCATGGGAAATAGATGGGGAAACAGTGAAAATAGTGTCAGACTTTTATTTTGGGGGGCTCCAAAATCACTGCAGATGGTGACTGCAGCCATGAAATTAAAAGACGCTTACTCCTTGGAAGAAAAGTTATGATCAATCTAGATAGCATATTCAAAAGCAGAAACATTACTTTGCCAACTAAGGTCAATCTACTCAAGGCTATGGTTTTTCCAGTCATGTATGGATGTGAGAATTGGATTGTGAAGAAGGCTGAGTACTGAAGAATTGATGTTTTTGAACTGTGGTGTTGGAGAAGACTCTTGAGAGTCCCTTGGACTGCAAGAAGATCCAACCAGTCCATTCTGAAGGAGATCAACCCTGGGATTTCTTTGGAAGGAATGATGCTACAGCTGAAACTCCAGTACTTTGGCCACCTCGTGTGAAGAGTTGACTCATTGGAAAAGACTTTGATGCTGGGAGGGATTGGGGGCAGGAGGAGAAGGGGACGACCGAGGATGAGATGGCTGGATGGCATCACTGACTCAATGGACGTGAGTCTGGGTGAACTCTGGCAGTTGGTGATGGACAGGAAGGCCTGGAGTGTTACGATTCATGGGGTGGCAAAGAGTTGGACACGACTGAGTGACTGAACTGACTGAGATTGAATTGCTGACAATCATCTATCTCCTATCCATAACACATAAATATTTCACTAATTCTCTGCCTCAGAAAAATTAATGTTCAACAGTAAACTTAAGATTGTACTGTGATGGTTAATTTTATGTGTCAACTTGACTGGTTCAAGGAATACCAGATATCTAGTTAAACATTATTATTCAGTGTGTCTGTAAGAATGTATTTGGATGAGATTAGCATTTGAATTTTGAGAAGGCAATGGCAATCCGCTCCAGTACTCTTGCCTGGAAAATCTCATGGACAGAGGAGCCTGGTAGGCTGCAGTCCATGGGGTCGCTAAGAGTCAGACACGACTGAGCAACTTTCACTTTTCCCTTTCATGCATTGGAGAAGGAAATGGCAACTGACTCCAGTGTTCTTGCCTGGAGAAATCCAGGGACGGGGGAGCCTGGTGGGCTGCCGTCTATGGGGTCGGTCGAACACGACTGAAGCGACTTAGCAGCAGCAGCAGCATTTGAATTGACAGACTGAGTAAACCAGATTGCCATCCCCAGTGTGGATGGGTATCTCCCAATCCTTTGAAGGCACGAATGAAACAAATAGTGCTGGGACATCAGCCTTTGCCTGCACCCAGACTGACTTATCCCATCTGCATCTCTGGTTTTCACACCTTCAGGCTAGGATAGGAACTATACCACCAGCTCTCCTATGTCTCCACCTACAGAGGGAAGATTGTGGTCCATCTCAGTCTCCATAATCATGTCAGCCAATTCCTTAAAACAAATCTCTCTCTACAGATAGAGACTATGAATATAGTATATACAGATATATCTGCTGGCTCTGTTTCTCTGAAAACTCTAATATAATAAAAGTATTACATTGTATACTATCATCATTTATTAAACATTACATATGCCCCAGATGTTATCATTAGCAAAACCACACACTCTCAGTCATGTCTGACTCTTTGTTACCCCATGGACTACACAGTCCATAGAATTCTTCAGGCCAGAATATTGGAGTGGGTAGACTTTCCCTTCTCCAGGAGATCTTCCTAACCCAGGGATTGAACCCAAGTCTCCCACATTGCAGGTGGATTCTTAACCAGCTGAGCCACAAGGGAAGCCCAAGAATACTGGAGTGGGTAGCCTATCTGTTCGCCAGGGGATCTTCCTGACCCAGGAATAGAACGGGAGTCTCCTGCATTGCAGGAGGATTCTTTATCAGCTGAGCTATCAGGGAAGCCCAATATAATACAATGTAATACAAGTATTACATTGCATTCTATTATCATTTTGGAGAAGGCAATGGCAACCCACTCCAGTACTCTTGCCTGGAAAATCCCATGGATGGAGGAGCCTGATAGGTTGCAATCCATGAGGTCACTAAGAGTCGGACTCGACTGAGCTACTTCACTTTCACTTTTCACTTTCATGCATTGGAGAAGGAAATGGCAACCCACTCCAGAGTTCTTGCCTGGAGAATCCCAGGAACGGGGGAGCCTGGTGGGCTGCCGTCTATGGGGTCGCACAGAGTTGGACACAACTGAAGCGACTTAGCAGCAGCAAACATTATATATGCTCCAGATGTTATCATTAGCACAACCATACAAAATAATTGCTATTATTCTCCCCACCTACTAGATGAAGAAATTAAAATCAACTAGAAAAGTACGTCCAATAGAGACATAGTGTAAGCCACATTCATAATTACTCATGACCACATGGGAAATTTTTAAGTTTCTAGTAGTCACATTAAAAATAAATAAAAAGAAAACAGGTGAAATTAACTTCGACATATATTTAACCCAATGTATCCAACATATCATAATTTCAACATAGAATCAGTATTTTTTAAAAACTATTAATGAGATATTTTATGTTCTTTTTTTCTTATCAAGTCTTTAAAATGTAATGTTATTATTTATACTCACAGCATTCCTCAATTCAGATGTGTGTGTGTGTGTGTGTGTGTGTGTGTGTGTGTGTGTGTGTGTGTGTGTGTGTGTGTGTGTATTCAGTCATGTCTGACTCTTTGCGGCCCTCTGGACTGTAGCCCTCCAGGTTCCTCTGCCCTTGGAATTTTCCAGGCAAAGATTACTGGAGCAGGTTGCCATTTCCTACTCCAGGGGATCTTCCTCACCCAACAATGGAACTGGAGTCTCCTGCACCTCCTGCCTCGGCAGGTAGATTCATTACCACTGTGCCATATGGGAAACTAATTCAGAACCACAGTTCAAAGGTTCAGTAGCCACAAGTGGCTAGTGATTAAAGTGGTAGACAGCATAGGTCTGGAAACTTAATTTGACTTCCTCACTCAAGAACCTGAATTCATAACTAGGCTACATTGCTTCTCATACCTAGAGATGTCACATACAGCTGATAAGAAATCAATAAACTGAGAAGTGGTATTTCATATTAAAAGGTAAATTAGAACCTAGACAGTTTCTCAGAAGATAAAATGAATGACCTTGCTCTTCAGGTTGCTTTGTGAATATATTAAAATGAATGCAGGAAAAAATATATAGCTATGTTTCTATATCTGTCTATATGAAATATGAAGTTCTTTGGACCCTGTTTATAGGATGGGGAACTAGAAAAATACTTGTTAGATGGTTCTGAAAATTGGGGGAATATGAAGAAGCTGTAGATTGCAGTTGTACACAATCTTCTAGAAATGTTTCAATCCATCAGATCTCTGGATTAAAAACTCACAAGGATCTGCTTTATCTTAGCTCACAGAAGCTGGCAGCTTCCAGATTAAATCTGACCCAAGGAGTCTCCACTGCACAGAAGTCACTGAGCCCTTGATCCCTTCATGCTTCAGCCTCAAATACCTGCTTGGCTTCAGCATTCAAAGACTTTACCCGGTAATCAACATCCATGAGGCCCAAATAAGAGCTTATCATCCAGTAGTTTGTCAAGTGCATGTCAATGCTAGAACTCAACAGATCAGAATCAAGGAAAGGATATTTTTGGTCTAGACTCTAAATTAAAGTAAATTTCAATTTTGGTAAATCTGAAGCCTGCTTTACAAATTTTATGTTGCTTTGTCTAACTTTTTTTAAAGTTTTAATTCATGAAGTATAAGATCAACCTTTCAATGTAAGCCTGAAATTTTGTAGCTAAATTGAGGTTATGATAACTGGGAAGCAGAAGCAGCAGCAGGAGAAAAAGGAGGAGAGTGGTAGGGAGGGGTGAGGGGAAGGAATAGAGGAAAAAAGGAAGAGAAAGAGGAAGAGATATTGTGAAAATTCTAATAAGGTTTGCACCCTATAAAACGGTTGTATATTAGAGAAAAATTTTGACAAAGCCTGAAGTTAAAACACTGACGATTAAGGAAACTAAAAATGCTTTCTTTGCATGGTGTCTTCTTGTTACAAGTACCATGTGCAAGTCACTTTTTCACCAAGCTGTTCTAAAATTAGAGAAAATACAACCCTTCACATTAAAGAAATGCATCTATAACATACCATTGTAGGCAGATGTGATAAAAATTAGATAGACTATTTTTTAGAAATGAAAATATGATACTTATTTGGAATTAAATCTAAAAGATATATCACACATTCTGCATATGGAAAACATACCTGCTTTAATTTACATTAAACCAGTGTTCCTGTTTTTTCCATTCTTTCCTTCTTTTTTTCTTTCTTTCCTTCTCTCTCTCTCTCTCTCAATTTCTCTTCACCTTTCTTTCTTTTACCACCAAGTTTGATACATACAGTTCTTAATAAATAAAGCCTTAATACAGAGGCTTTTGGGTCAATGCAAGAAAAAATAAACAATAAGGCATGTGCTTGTAGGTCCTGCAGTACCAGACCCCTCACGACTATTGCCTTAAGAAATTTAAACAAGAGACTTCTGTGGCCCAGTATAACCTTCTGTTAAATTGCTACTACTTTTTATAAAAACTTTGGAGACATGGAGGGAAAAACTTTCCCCAGAGCACAGGTGCTATGTGAATAATTAATATTTGTTACCTAGGTGGCTCCGTAAAGAATGGTGGATAAAGAATCTGCCTGAAATGCAGAAGACACAGGCAGACACAGGTTCAATACCTGGGTCAGGAATATTCCCTGGAAGAGGACATGTCAATCGACTCCATGGAGAATCCCCATGGATGAGGAGCCTGGTGGGCTACAGTCCATAGGGTCACAAAGAGTCAGACACGACTGAAGTGACTGAGCACACACGCACACCGTATCTCGCTTGTGTCCTCATCTTTATCCCTTGTATCTGTTTCCTTGAGATGCCACAGAAAATTATCACAACCTGGCTGGTTTAAACAATGGAAATTTGTTCTTTCATACACTGGAGGCCATAGTTCTGAAATTAAGGTGTCAGGGCCATGCTCCCTCCAAAGACTCTAGGAAAGAATCCCTCTCTGCCCCTTCCAGCTTCTGGTGGCTCCAGGGGTTCCTAGATTTGTGGCTGCATAATTCCAGTCTCTGCCTTCATCTTTACGTGGCCTTCTCTTTTCTCCGTGTCTCCACTCACACAGTCTCTTTAAAGAACACCTGTCTTTGGATTTAGGACATACCTAAAAAATCCAGAATGATCTCATCTGAAGATCCTTAATGTAATTACATATGAAAAGATCCTTTTCCAAATAATGTCAAAACTATAAGATACATGCATGGATGTGTCTTGGGGGTGTCACTAACCACCACCCAAGCAAATCTCAACCCCCTGAAGCATGGACTCAAGTGGTTCACTGTTACCTGGAATATGAATTGCCACTTGAGTTCTAAGTAAATATTTGAGAAACAATAGAGATTGAAAAGAATCAATTCAGTTCAGTGTCCAGCTGTTTGTGACCTCATGGACTGCAGCATGACAGGCTTCCTTGTCCTTCACCAATTCCTGGACCTTGCTCAAACTCATGTCCATAGAGTCGGTGCTGCCATCCAACCATCTCATCCTCTATCGTCCCCTCCTCCTCCTGCCTTCAATCTTTCCTGGCATCAGGGTCTTTTCGAATGAGTCACATCTTCACATCAGGTAGCCAAAGTATTGCAGTTTCAGCTTCAGGATCGGTCCTTCCAATCAGTATACAGGACTGATTTCCCTTAGGATGGACTGGTAGGATCTCCTTGAACTCCAAGGGACTCTCAAGAGTCTTCTCCAACATCACAGTTCAAAAACATCAATTCTTCAGCGCTCAGCTTTCTTTATAGTCCAATTCTCACATCCATACATGACTACTGAAAAAAAAACATAACTTTGACTAGTTGGACCTTTGTGGGCAAAGTAATGTCTCTGCTTTTTAAAATTCTGTCTTGGTTGGTCATAACTTTCCTTTCAAGGAGCAAGCCTCTTATAATTGCATGGCTGCACTCTCCACCTGCAGTAATTTTGGAGTCCAAAAAAATAAAGTCTGTCACGGTTTCCATTGCTTCCCCATCTATTTGCCATGAAGTGATGGGACCAGATGCCATGATCTTCATTTTCTGAATGTTGAGTTTTAAGCCAACTTTCTCACTCTGCTCTTTCACTTTCATCAAGAGGCTCTTTAGCTCTTCCTCACTTTCTGCCATAAGGGTAGTGTCATCAGCATATATGAGGTTATTGGTATTTCTCCCGGCAATCTTGATTCCAGCTTGTGCTTCATCCAGCCCAGTGTTTTGCATGATGTACTTTACATATAAGTTAAATAAGCAGAGGGACAATATACAGCCATCATGAACTCCTTTCCCGATTTGGACCCAGTCTGTTGTTCCTTGTCCAGTCCTAACTGTTGTTTCTTGACATGCATACAGGTTTCTCAGGAGTCAGGTCAGGTGGTCTGGTATTCCCCTCTCTTTAAGAATTTTCTACAGTTTATTGTGATCCACACAGTCAAAGGCTTTGATATAGTCAATAAAGCAGAAATAGATGTTTTTCTGGAATTCTCTCACTTTTTCAGTGATTAACAGGTGTTGGCAATTTGATCTCTCTACCTCTTCTAAAACCAGCTTGAACATCTGGAAGTTCTCAGTTCACTTACTGTAGAAGCCTGGCTTTGAAGAATTTTGAGCATTACTTTGCTAGCATATGAGATGACTGCAATTGTGCAGTAGTTTGAGCATTCTTTGGCATTGCCTTTCTTAAGGATTAGAATGAAAACTGACCATTTCCTGTCCTGTGGCCACTGCTGAATTTTCCAAATTTGCTGGCATATTGAGAGCAGCACTTTCACAGCATCATCTTTTAGAATTTAATATAGATGAACTGAGATTCCATCACCTCTGCTAGCTTTGTTCATAGTGATGCTTCTTTTTTTTCAGATTCACAACATTTTTATTGTGCAATAACATCACAAATTTTAGGAAATTTGTCAACACTGGCCTCCCAAAACTATTAAATCTTGTTGTTCTATCATCTAAGTGTAGAGTGTTCACATTTAATTATGTATTGGGTATGTATGTGACTATCTTTTCTAAAAATACTTTAACAAGTTGTTTATAGACTCAACTATCTTTATCAGTATTAATACAGCTTTACATTATATAATTTAGCATGTTCTTTACTATAAAAATATAATAGCCCTGTATAATGCAAAATAACTTTCTGAAGCATGGAGAGGTATGAATTACCCATGAACAACTCCAGGATTTTTGTTTTGTGTGTGTGTGTGGTTGCTTTTTTTTTTTTTTTTTAGTCTCTATATTTATTCAAAATGGGCAATGAGTACATTTCTTAGCAATATTAAGTATCTGAGATCCCAAGAGCAAATGGAGATCTTGGAAAATCCTAAGATTCTGAGGCATGCCAATGGCAGGTCTTCAGTTGTCTGACCTTATTTCTTTTTTTTTTTTTTAACTTTACAATACTGTATTGGTTTTGCCATACATTGACATGAATCCACCACAGGTGTACATGAGTTCCCAACCCTGAACCCCCCCCCACCTCCCTCCCCATATCATCTGTCTGGGTCATCCCAGTGCACCAGCCCCAAGCATCCTGTATCCTGTATAGAACGTAGACTAGCGATTCATTTCTTACATGATAGTATACACGTTTCAGTGCCATTCTCCCAAATCATCCCACCCTCTCCCTCTCCCACAGAGTCCAAAAGTCTGTTCTTTACATCTGGTCTCTTTTGCTGTCTCACATACAGGGTTATCATTACCAGCTTTCTAAATTCCATATATATGCATTAGTACACTGTATTGGTGTTTTTCTTTCTGGCTTACTTCACTCTGTATAATAGGCTCCAGTTTCATCCACCTCATTAGAATTGATTCAGATGTATTCTGTTTAATGGCTGAGTAATACTCCATTGTGTATATGTACCACAGATTTCTTATCCATTCGTCTGCTGATGGACATCTAGGTTGCTTCCATGTCCTGGCTGTTATAAACAGTGCTGCGATGAACATTGGGGTACACGTGTCTCTTTCAATTCTGGTTTCCTCGGTGTGTATGCCCAGCAGTGGGATTCCTGGGTCATAAGGCAGCTAGATTTCCAATTTTTTAAGGACTCTCCACACTGTTCTCCATAGTGGCTGTACTAGTTTGCATTCCCACCAACAGTGTAAGAAGGTTCCCTTTTCTCCACACCCTCTCCACCATTTATTGCTTGTAGACTTTTGGATCACAGTCATTCTGACTGGTGTGAAATGGTACCTCATTGTGGTCTTGATTTGCATTTCTCTGATAATGAGTGATGTTGAGCACCTTTTCATGTGTTTGTTAGCCATCCATATGTCTTCTTTGGAGAAATGTCTATTTAGTTCTTTGGCCCATTTTTTGATTGGGTCATTTATTTTTCTGGAATTGAGCTGCATAAGTTGCTTGTATATTTTTGAGCTTAGTTGTTTGTCAGTTCCTTCGTTTGCTATTATTTTCTCCCATTCCAAATGCTGTCTTTTCACCTTGTTTATAGTTTCCTTTGTTGTGCAGAAGCTTTTAATTTTAATTAGGCCCATTTGTTTATTTTTGCTTTTATTTCCAGTATTCTAGGAGGTGGATCATAGAGTATCCTGGTGTGATTTATGTCGGAGAGTGTTTTGCCTATGTTCTCCTCTAGAGCTTAGAGGGGAAAGCATCTGCTTGCAATGCAGGAGACCTGGGTTTGATCCCTGGGTAGGGAGGATCCCCTGGAGAAGGAAATGGCATCCCACTCCAGTACTCTTGCCTGGAAAATCCCATGAATGGAGGAGCCTTGTAGGCTACAGTCCATGGGGTCACAAAGAGTCGGACACGACTGAGTGACAACACCTTATCAAGGAGATTTATAGTTTCTGGTCTTACGTTTAGATCTTTAATCCATTTTGAGTTTATTTTTGTGTATGGTGTTAGAAACTGTTCTAGTTTCATTCTTTTCAAGTGGTTGACCACTTTTCCCAGCACCACTTGTTAAAGAGATTGTCTTTTCTCCATTGTATATTCTTGCCTGCTTTGTCAAAGATAAGGTGTCCATAGGTGTGGGGATTTATCTCTGGGCTTTCTATTTTGTTCCATTGATCTATATTTCTGTCTTTGTGCCAGTACAATACTGTCTTGATGACTGTGGCTTTGTGGTAGAGCCTGAAGTCAGGCAGGTTGATTCCTCCAGTTCCATTCTTCTTTCTCAAGATTGTTTTGACTATTCGAGGTTTTTTGTATTTCCATAAATATTGTGAAATTATTTGTTCTAGTTCTGTGAAAAATAATGTTGGTAGCTTGATAGGGATTGCGTTGAATCTACAGATTGCTTTGGGTAGTATACTCATTTTCACTATATTGATTCTTCTGATCCATGAACATGGTATATTTCTCCATCTATTAGTGTCCTCTTTGATTTTTTCATCAGTGTTTTATAGTTTTCTATATATAGGTCTTTAGTTTTTTTAGGTAGATATATTCCTAAGTATTTTATTCTTTTCGTTGCAATGGTGAATGGGATTGTTTCCTTAATTTCTTTTTCTATTTCTCATTATTAGTGTATAGGAATGCAAGGGATTTCTGTGTGTTGATTTTATATCCTGCAACTTTACTATATTCATTGATTAGCTCTAGTAATTTTCTGGTGAAGTCTTTAGGGTTTTCTATGTAGAGGATGATGTCATCTGCAAACAGTGAGAGTTTTACTTCTTTTCCAATTTATATTCCTTTTATTTCTTTTTCTGCTCTGACTGCTGTGGCCAAAACTTCCAGAACTATGTTGAATAGTAGTGGTGAAAGTGGGCACCCTTGTCTTGTTCCTGACTTTAGGGGAAATGTTTTCGATTTTTCACCATTGAGGATAATGTTTGCTGTGGGTTTGTCAAATATAGCTTTTATTATGTTGAGGTATGTTCCTTCTATTCCTGCTTTCTGGAGAGTTTTTATCATAAATGGATGTTGAATTTTGTCAAAGGCTTTCTCTGCATCTACGGATATAATCATATGGCTTTTATTTTTCAATTTGTTAATGTGGTGTATTACATTGATTGATTTGTGGATATTGAAGAATCCTGGCATCCCAAGGATAAATCCCACTTGGTCATGGTGTATGGTCTTTTTAATGTGTTGCTGGATTCTGATTGCTAGAATTTTGTTAAGGATTTTTGCATCTATATTCATCAGTGATATAGGCCTGTAGTTTTCTTTTTTTGTGGCATCTTTGTCAGGTTTTGGTATTCGGGTGATGGTGGCCTCATAGCAGGAGTTTGGAAGTTTACTTTCCTCTACAATTTTCTGGAAGAGTTTAAGTAAGATAGGTGTTAGCTCTTCTCTAAATTTTTGGGAGAATTCAGCTGTGAAGCCATCTGGACCTGGGCTTTTGTTTGCTGGAAGATTTCTGATTGCAGTTTCAATTTCCGTGCTTTTGATGGGTCTGTTAGGATTTTCTATTTCTTCCTGATTCAGTTTTGGAAAGTTGTACTTTTCTAAGAATTTGTCCATTTCTTCCACGTTGTCCATTTTATTGGCATATAATTGCTGATAGTAGTTTCTTAAGATCCTTTGTATTTCTGTTTGTCTGTTGTGATCTCTCCATTTTCATTTCTAATTTTATTGATATGATTTTTTTCCCTTTGTTTTTTTATGAGACTGGCTAATGGTTTGTCAATTTTATTTATCCTTTCAAAGAACCAGCTTTTTGTTTTGTTGATTTTTGCTATGGTTTCATTTCTTTTGCATTTATTTCTGCCCTAATTTTAAAGATTTATTTCCTTCTACTAACCCTGGGTTTCTCCATTTCTTCCTTTTCAAGTTGCTTTAGGTGTAGAGTTAGGTTATTTACTTGACTTTTTTCTTGTTTCTTGAGGTATGTCTCTATTGCTATTAACTTTCCCCTTAGCACTGCTTTTACAGTGTCCCACAGGTTTTGGGTTGTTTTGTTTTCATTTTCATTCATTTCCATGCATATTTTGATTTCTTTTTTGATTTCTTCTGTGATTTGTTGGTTATTCAGAAGCGTGTTGTTCAGCCTTCCTATGTTGGAATTTTTAATAGTTTTTCTACTGTAATTGAGATGTAATCTTAATGCATTATTGTCAGAAAAGATGCTTGGAATGATTTCAATTTTTTTGAATTTATCAAGGCAAGGTTTATGGCCCAGGATGTGATCTATCCTGGAGAAGGTTCCGTGAACACTTGAGAAAAGGATGAAAATCATTGTTTTAGGGTAAAATGTCCTATAGATATCAATTAGGTCTAACTGGTCTATTGTATCATTTAAAGTTTGTGTTTCTTTGTTAATTTTCTGTTTAGTTGATCTATGTGAGTGTGGTATTAAAGTCTCCCACTATTATTGTGTTATTGTTAATTTCCCCTTTCATATTTGTTTTTGTCTTACATATTGCTGTGCTCCTATGTTGGATGCATATATATTTATAATTGTCATATCTTCTTCTTGGATTAATCCTTTGATCATTATGTAGTGTCCTTCTTTGTTTCTTTTCACAGCCTTTGTTTTAAAGTCTATTTTATCTGTTATGAGTATAGCTACTCCTGCTTTCTTTTGGTCTCTATTTGCATGGAATATCTTTTTCTAGCCCTTCACTTTCAGTCTGTATGTGTCCCTTGTTTTTTTAGGTGGGTCTCTTGTAGACAACATATATAGGGGTCTTGTTTTTGTATCCATTCAGCCAGTTTTTGTCTTTTGATTGGGGCATTCAATCCATTTACGTTTAAGGTAATTTTTGATAAGTATGATCCCATTGCCATTTACTTTATTGTTTTGGGCTCACGTTTATACACCCTTTTTGTGTTTCCTGTCTAGAAAATATCTTTTAGCATTAGTTGGAAAGCTGGTTTGGTGGTGCTGAATTCTCTCAGTTTTTGCTTGTCTGGAAAGCTTTTGATTTCTCCTTCATATTTGAATGAGATCCTTGTAGGGTACAATAATCTGGGCTGTAGATTATTTTTTTTCATCACTTTAAATGTCTTGCCATTCCCTCCTGGCCTGAAGAGTTTCTATTGAGAGATCAGCTGTTATCCTTATGGGAATCCCCTTGTGTGTTATTTGTTTTTTTTTCCCTGCTGCTTTCAATATTTGTTCATTATGTTTGATCTTTGTTAATTTGATTAATATGTGTCTTGGGGTGTTTCGCCTTGGGATTATCCTGTTTGGGACTCTCTGGGTTTCTTGGACTTGGGTGATTATTTCCTTCCCCATTTTAGGGAAGTTTTCAACTATTATCTCCTCAACTATTTTCTCATGGTCTTTCTTTTGGTCTTCTTCTTCTGGGACTCCTATAATTTGAATGTTGGAGCATTTCATATTGTCCTGGAGGTCTCTGAGACTGTCCTCATTTCTTTTAATTTGTTTCTCTTTTTTCCTCTATGATTCATTTATTTCTACCACTCTATCTTCTATTTCACTAATCCTATCTTCTGCTTCCATTATTCTATTATTTGTTGCCTCCAGAGTGTTTCTGATCTCACTTATTGCATTATTCATTATATATTGATTCTTTTTTATTTCTTCTAGGTCCTTGTTAAACCTTTCTTGCATCTTCTCAATCCTTGTCTCCAGGCTATTTATCTGTGATTCCATTTTGATTTCAAGATTTTGGATCATTTTCACTATCATTATTTGGAATTCTTTATCAGGTAGATTCCCTATCTCTTCCTCTTTTGTTTGGTTTGGTGGGCATTTATCCTGTTCCTTTACCTGTTGGGTACTCCTCTGTCTCTTCATCTTGGTTATGTTACTGCGTTTGGGGTGGCCTTTCTTATTCTGGCAGTTTGTGGAGTTCTCTTTATTATGGATTTTCCTCTCTGTGGGTGGAGTTGTATCAGTGACTTGTCAAGGTTTCTTGGTTAGGCAAGCTTGTGTCAGAGTTCTGGTGGCTGAAGCTGGATTTCTTCTCTCTGGAGTGCAATGAAGTGTCCAGTAATGAATTATGAGATGTCAGTGGTTTTGGAGTAACTTTGAGCTGCCTGTATATTGAAGCTCAGGGGTGTGTTCCTGTGTTGCTGGAGAATTTGCGTGGTATGTCTTGCTCTGGAACTTGTTGGCCCTTGGGTGGTGCTTGGTTTCAGTGTAGGTATGGAGGCGTTTGATGAGCTCCTATCGATTAATGTTCCCTGAAGTCAGGAGTTCTCTGGTGTTCTCAGGATTTGGACTTAAGCCTCCTGCTTCTGGTTTTCTGTTTTATTTTTACAGTAGCCTCAAGATGTCTCCATCTATACAGCACCGATGATAAAACATCTAGGTTAGAGATGAAAAGTTTCTCCACATTGAGGGACACCCAGAGAGGTTCACAGAGTTACATGGAGAAGAGAAGAGGGAGGAGGGAGTTAGAGGTGACTGGAATGAGATGAGGTGGGATCAGAAGGGGAGACAGCAAGCTAGCCAGTAATCACTTCCTTATGTGCACTCCACTATCTGGACCGCTCAGAGATGTTCACGGAGTTATACAGAGAAGAGAAGAGGGAGGAAGGAGACAGAGGCAGCCAGGAGGGTAAAAGAGGGAAATGAAAAGGAGAGAGACAGATCCAGCCAATAACCAGTTCCCTAAGTGTTCTCCACCATCTGGAACACACAGAGATTCACAGAGTTGGGTAGAGAAAAGGAGGGAGGAGACAGAGGCAACCTGGTGGAGAAAAAAGAGAGTCCAAAGGAGGAGAGAGCGGTCAAGCCAGTAATCTCACTCTCAAGTAAACATGGGTAATGAAGATTGGGGTTTTTAAGGTACAAAATTGATTAAAAAATATCAAAAAGCAAAGATTAAAAATCTAGAGTAGAGGTTGGATTTTCAAAAATACAATATTAAAGAGAAGAAAAAAGAAAAAAGTCACAAGAATTATTAAAAACCAACAACAACCACAAAAATATATATATGGCATTTGCTTTAAAAATAGGGTCTTTTTTTAAGTAATAGTAGGTTATAAAAATAAAAATTAAAGGAGAAATAGGGAACTTAAAAATTAAAAAATGTTAAAATAAAAAAAAAAGGAAGACAAAGCAAAGAAGAGAGAAAAAAAAAAAGAATGATCATAAAAATGGGAAAGGTATATCTGGGACTTTCTCTGGTGTTGTTGTGTGCATTGTGGGGCCAGTTCATTTTTGGATAGTTCCTTGGTCTGGCTTATATTTCTCAAGATCTATACTTCCAAGGTGGTTCCCTCTGTTTTAGCTTCTTCTGTTTGCTGGTCTCTTCAGTGTGTGATTTCCACCCTGACACAAGGGGGGCGGTGGTGGACACTTTTTTTTTTTTTTTTTTTAGGCTCACTTGTTCAGTCGTGCTGTGGGGAGGGAGGGATGCTGCAAACAAATCACACTGGCGTGTGCTCGTAGTGTCTCAGCAACGCTGGCCCTGTCCCCTCTCACGGCGCACACCACTCAGGCTTTAGTTTGCTCCACCGGGAACCGTCTGAGGCTGGCCCTGGGCTGCATGCACCTCCCCTGTCTAAGCTGCTCAGGCTCAGGCACTCAGGTAGTCCTCAGAGGCGCAGACTCGGTTGGGCCTGCGTTTTGTGCCCTTCCCAGGTCCAAGCAGCTCGGGTGTTTGGCGAGCGCAGTCGCTGCAACTTATCGCCTCTCCCATCCCTGCTGCTCAGTTTTCCGGGTGTACAACTGGCGCCCCTTCTTAGGCAGACAGTGACTGTCCAGAACCCCAAGAAGTCTTAGTTAGCAAAGAAGCTTGCTTGCAGTTTGGAAGTTAATGTCTCTCTGGGGCTGCAATTGCCCACCTTCCGGCCCTTCCGGCTCTGGCTGCCTGTCACCAGAGGGGGATGGTCTGCAACCGGCTAATTCTGTTCCATCCCTTGTTCTGTGCACAGTCCTGGCGGTGTCTTATGTTAGAGCTTTTTGCGTGGTAGATTTTCCACAGTCTGGTTTGCTAGCCCAAGTTAGTTCACTCTGGTTACACTCGGGGCATTCTGGCCTGGTTCTTAAAAAGCACTGCAACCTGCGCCTCCCTGCCAGCCCCTGCTTGCTAGTGGCAGATGCAAGTGTCTGCGCTGCTTCTCTGCTGGGGCAGTTACCATTGGGCTCATAATCTGTTGATTTTATTTATTTATTTTTCCTCCCTGTTATGCTGCCCTCTGTACTTCCAAGGCTCCCCACAGACTCGGCAGCGAGAGTCTTTCCTGATGTTTGGAAACTTCTCTCTTTTAAGACTCCCTTCCCAGGACAGAGCTCCCTCCCTACCTCTTTTGTCTCTTTTTTCATCTTTTATATTTTTTCCTACCTGATTTTGAAGACAATGATCTGATTTTCTGGGTGCCTGATGTCCTCTGCCAGCATTCAGAAGTTGTTTTGTGAAGTTTACTCAGTGTTGAAATGTTCTTTTGATGAATTTGTGAGGGAGAAAGTGGTCTCCCTGTCCTATTTCTCCACCATCTTAGGACCGCCCCCCCATAGTGATGCTTCTTAGTTCAGTTCAGTTCAGTTCAGTCGCTCAGTCGTGTCCGACTCTTTGTGACCCTATGAATCGCAGCATGCCAGGCCTCCCTCTTCATCACCATCTCCCGGGGTTCACTCAGACTCATGTCCATTGAGTCCGTGATGCCATCCAGCCATCTAATCCTCGGTTGTCCCCTTCTCCTCCTGTCCCCAATCCCTCCAAGCATCAGAGTCCTTTCCAGTGAGTCAACTCTTCTCATGAGGTGGCCAAAGTACTGGAGTTTCAGCTTTAGCATCATTCCTTCCAAAGAAATCCCAGGGCTGATCTCCTTCAGAATGGACTGGTTGGATCTCCTTGCAGTCCAAGGGACTCTCAAGAGGCTTCTCCAACACCACAGTTCAAAAGCATCAGTTAGTTCTTCAGCACTCAGCCTTCTTCACAGTCCAACTCTCACATCCATACATGACCACAGGAAAAACCATAGCCTTGACTAGACGGACGTTAGTCGGTAAAGTAATGTCTCTGCTTTTGAATATACTATTTAGGTTGCGAGAGCCAGCACACTAAGCACGGGCGGCTGCGAGAGCCGGTGCACTAGGCACGGGCGGCTGTGAGAGTGGAAGTGGTCAAACAAGAGATGGCAAGGGTGAACGTCGACATTCTAGGAATCAGCAAACTAAAATGGACTGGAATGGGTGAATTTAACTCAGATGCTTCTTAAGGCCCACTTAACCTTGCATTCCAGGGTGTCTGGCTCTAGGTGAGTGGTCACATCATCATGATTATCTGGATTATGAAGATGGTTTTTGTACAGTTCTTCTGTGTGTTCTTGCCACCACTTCTTACTATCTTCTGCTTCTCTTAGGTCCATAACATTTCTGTCCTTTCTTGTGCTCATCTTTCCATGAAATGTTCCCTTGGTGTCTCTAATTTTTTGTTGAGATCCCTACTCTTTCCCATTCTGTTGTTTTCCTCTATTTGTTTGCATTGATAACTGAGGAAGGCTTTCTTATCTCTCCTGGCTATTCTTTGGAACAATGCATTCAAATGAGTATATCTTTCCTTTTCTCCTTTGCCTTTCATGTCTTTTCTTTTCTCAACTATCTGTAAGGCCTCCTCGGACAATCATTTTGCCTTTTTGCATTTCTTTTTCATGAGGATGGTCTTGATCACTGCCTCTTGTACAATGTCATGGACCTCCATCTATAGTTCTTCAGGCGCTGTATCAGATCTAATTCCTTGAATCTATTTTGTCCCTTCCACTGTATAATCATAAGGGATTTGATTTAGGTCATACCTGAATGGCCTAGTGGTTTTCCCTACTTTCTTCAGTTTAAGTCTGATTTGGCCATAAAGACTTCATGATCTGAGCCACCGTCAGCTCCCAGTCTTGTTTTTGCTGACTGTATAGAGCTTCTCCATCTTTGGCTGCAAAAAATATAATCAATCTCACTTCAATTTTGACCATCTGGTGATGTCCACGCCCCTTGTGTTATTGGAAGAGGGTGTTTGCTATGACCAGTGCATTCTCTTTGCAAAACTCTGGTAGCCTTTGCCCTGCTTCACTTTGTACTCCAAAGCTAAATTTTCCTGTTACTCCTGGTATTTCTTAACTTCCTACTTTTGCATTCCAGTCCCCTATAATGAAAAGGACATCTTTTGGGGGTGTTAGTTCTAGGTCTTATAGGTCTTCATAGTACCATTCAACTTCAGCTTCTTCAGTATTACTGGTCAGGGCATAGACTTGGATTACTGTGATATTGAATGGTTTGCCTTGGAAACTAACAGAGATCAAACATTCATTTTTGAGATTGCACCCAAGTACTGCATTTCAGACTCTTTTATTGACTATGATGGCTACTCCTTTTCTTCTAAGGAATTCTTGCCTACAGTAGTAGATATAATGGTTCTGTGAGTTAAATTCACCCACTTCAGTCCATTTTAGTTTCCTGATTCCTAAAATGTCGATGTTCAATCTTGCTATCTCCTGTTTGACCACTTCCAATTTGCCTTGATTCATGGACCTAACACTCCAAATTTCTAGGCAATATTGCTCTTTACAGCATCAGACTTTACTGCCATAACCAGTCACATCCACAACTGGTGTTGTTTTTGCTTTGGCTCCATCCCTTCATTCTTTCTGGAGTTATTTCTCCACTGATCTCCAGTAGCATATTGGTTACCTACCAACCTGGGGAGTTCATCTTTCAGTGTCCTATCTTTTTGCCTTTTCATACTGTTCATGGGGTTCTCAAGGCAAGAATACTGAAGTGGTTTGCCATTCCCTTCTCCAGTGAACCATATTTTGTCAGAACTCTCCACCATGACCCATCTTGGGTGGCCCTACATGGCATGGCTCATAGTTTCATAGAATTAGACAAGGCTGTGGTCCATGTAATCAGATTGATTAGTTTCCTGTGATTGTGGTTTTCAGTCTGTCTGCCCTCTTATGGAGAAGGATAAAAAGCTTATGGAAGCTTCTTGGTGGGAGAAACTGACTGAGGGGGAAATTGGGTCTTGATGGGTGGCGCCATGCTCAGTAAATCATTAACCCAATTATCTGTTGATGGGGGTGTGTTGGGGGGGCGGCTGTGTCCCTCCCTGTTGTTTGACCTGAGGCCAAAAAATGTATACACAGTGGTATTTTATTATCATATGAGATAATATGGTTCTGTTTGTAGGGATGAAATTTATTTTTCCTCTACCCGTGTTAGGTTCCTTGGCTGAGGCTCTATAGACTTGATTGGCAAAAAGGAGGATAAGAAAAACAAATTTATTAACACATTTTCATGCCTTACTCATGCCACATTTTCATGAGTAAGCTAAAGGAATGATTGGAACTTGAGCTTATGGAGCATCTTAGGAAAGGACAATTTATAAAGAAGTGACAAGGTAAAGGCAAAAGACAAAGCTTCTAGGGGGGCAGCAATCATGGAAGGCAAATATGTGGGGGAACTAATGATGAATAAGGACTAATGAGTAGGGTTTGTTATACAGATTACTCTGGTGCTGATCTTGGGTGGCCTTGGCTGCAGCAGCTTGAGGTTTTTGGTTCCCAGTCAGAGACTGAGGTCAGGCCACAGCAGTAAAAGCACTGAATCCTAGGCTCTAGGCTACCAGAGACCAGTGGCCAGTGACAAGGAAAATGAATTTCCACATAGAAATGGAAAGTACTGAAACAAGTAAAGTGTTTTGTTTATTAGGCAGAAAAAAGAGTACATGTAGACAGATATACTGGTGGGCTCAGAGAGTCATCTTAGTTTGAATCAATTTTATGGGGCATTTCTTCCAGGTTTCCCTTGGCCAATCATCTTGCTTTGCCTGGTTCTGAGTCTATATTTAGTTTATCTCAGGATCCTCCCATGTGTGCATACACAGCTATTAGCCAAGATGGATTCCAGCAAAGAAGCCTATGAGTAGGTTGACATCACTTACTATGAGGTAATTTGATTTCTGAGGAGCCTCTCTGCACATGTGTAATTGGAAATGTCTCCTTGACCTTGAGAATGAAGAATATGTGGTTTCTGTCTTTTATCAGGGCAGTGCTCAGCTCTTCTCTCACTTCTGCTAGAGTATCTGTCCACAGGGGACATCTCCAGTTGCCCAGGCTGGGGCCCATCTAGCTCCTGCCTCAAAACCAAATCAGTTGTTTTTCATTTTTCACAATTTTTTAAATGTAAAAGGTATTAATTTACTTGCAACTTTGAATTTTCTTAACAAAAACATAGTAGGATTGTGTCTGTCCCTGTCTATATTGTTATTTATAGATACTCTCAGAAAGCTGCTATGTACATTTACATGTGAAAAAAGCACAGTTTCAATCTTTAAGAAGTTCTCATTACTGCGTGCAATTAAAATAAGAAATGATGTAAGAAGCTTTTTGCAGGAAAGAGCTCTTTGCAAAAAAAAAGAGTCCTCTGCAGGAGGCCCCTTTTGTTTTGTCACTTACCAAAGTATCTTAACTAACCTCTCACCCAAGCACATCTTTAAGGTCTTTTGATCACACAATACCTCGTCTCACCTGTTAGTTCTTTCTTTAGATCAAAGAAGTAGAAATGAAGAATAAGTAATTAACAGATGACCAGATCTCTTCCTCAGCTTCCCCTTCAGTAATCTCACAAACAAGCCATGTGAACAAGATAGCATCTAAAGAAAAATCACAAGAAATCAACAAGCCTGCACATAAGCCTGCACAAAATGGTAATGACACTCCCCCATCTCAATGATTAACTGAGATTACTTCCCCTTTTTCTCTTTAAAAACTTTAATGCCTGAGCAGTATCTTCTGAGTTGTTTTGGGGACATGAGTCCACCTTCTCCTCAGATTGACCACTTTCTGATTAAAGCAACTTTCCCATTCTTACTAACACATGTCTCTCATATTGACTTTCAAAAGGCTAGCAACTGGATCTGAATTTTGTAACAGTGATTCCATAGTAAAGAGCAAAATAATTGCCTCAAATTTTGAAAATTGTAATTTTATAAATTAGAATGGAAAATAATGCCACATTACTTAAAAACTACTGGTGGTGGTTAGCAAAAGTATACTCTTTAGATAGTAACTAAACAAAATTTTAAAGTTTAATAAGAGTTTTAAAGCTTTGCTAAATGTTATTGATTTGCATTTCCTGATGAATTTCCATTGGTCATGCATCAGAAAGCTATGAGTGAAAAATACCAGTGTCTTTAGTTGTTATAGGCATTGGAAGCTTAACAGCTTGTCCAAAAAAAATCATATTTGTAATCAGACGTACCATCAGGCTTTGAATGAAAGAGTCTTGGTGTTCATCTGCAATGACAGTGAAAGTGAAGTCACTCAGTCATGTCTGACTCTGCGACCCCCGTGGACTGTAGCCTACCAAGCTCCTCCATCAATGGGATTCTCCAGGCAAGAATACCGGAGTGGGTTGCCATTTCCTTCTCCACTGCAATGACAGTAGTGCTCCTCAAATAGGTCTTCAGAGAACGTCTTAAGTGTGACTTCTTCATACTGAGCTAACCTTGAGTTTGGTTTTTGGATCTCTGTTTATTTTGTCAAATATCAGTAGTTCACAATGGCACCACTAGAAAGTTCTCTGGTCAGCAGCCCAGAACTTTTCCCAGAGCCAGGCCAAGCTGGCCTCTGACTTCATTTCTAGAAGCCAGAAAAGCACATGATTCTCATCCACTTTATTTACCACTCTTAAAAAGAGGATTTGCCCTACTGTGATCAGTGAAGTAAGCACACCTGTCAGAATACCCTGGCACAATCCTGACTTTTATAGTCTGCATTAAAGCAGATATTGAAAATAAACATCTTGACTTCTGAGATATTTGTATCATGTTTTTAAGTCACATGATTCTTGCCAAGAAATTTTCAACCATAATTAGTGTCATTTTATATGGGCTCTCAGTTCAAACTACATCTCAGAACAGTGGCCTTTGAAAGAATTATCTTGATTTTATTTAATTCAGATGCCTATGGAAGATTCATTAATTGGAAGGCAATAGTTCTTTCTTTCCTTTGGGTCATAGTATCATGTCAGGGCAGAACTCTGAGTCAGATGAGCCCATCAGATTCCCCTGATGGGTATATTATTTAACTCCTTACTGTAAAAGGTAATGATACTAGTAATTCCTTCACAGGGTTTTTATAAGAAGTATAATTCTTAATTATATAATAAATGCCAATCCTGAGACCTATGAATCTGAGGGCTCTGGGCCTCCTCATCAATACCTTTCTAATGGGGTAAGAGGAACCTGAGGCAGGTGAGGTTCCAAGGAATGTGGTCACTTGAACTCAGGTCCCCACTTCCTAGTCCAAGTTCTGTGTGCTCAGCACCCCAGAGCCCTATTCATTTGACTCTGGTCCCACTTCCAGAGCCTATGCAAGCCTCCTTGCTGCATTCTTCCTCCTGAGATCTGACCACATCTGAGAAAGGGCCAAGGAGCAGCTGCTGGCAAGTGTCTTCACCAATAAAAATGTAACATTAAAAATATTGGCTTGCAGCTTGAGGATGAACTGAAATAATGTATGGAAATGCCTCAGTGCCTCACATGTGTTCAGAAAAAGATCTGTTCTTAGTGGTATTACTGTATACAGGTAAGGGCTTCCCAGGTGGTGCTAGTGATAAAGAACCCACCTGCTAATGCAGGAGAAGTGAGAGACACAGGTTTGATCCCTAGGTCAAGAAGATACCCTGGAGTAGGGGATGGCAACCTACTCCAGTATTTTTGCCTGGAGAATCCCATGGACAGAGGAAACTGACAGGCTACAGTCCATAGGGTCATAAAGAGTTGGACGCAACAGCACACACATACGTACACAGGTAAGAGGGAATGAATTGGCCTCAGTGCCACTTAGGAATTTGTAGAGCTTGCTCCCCTCCTATTTCAGGGCTTTGGACAAAAGTCATCTTCTATATGAGCCTGTTCTTACCACCCTTTTGAAAATTGCAATCTCCTCTCCATCCCCACATTCTCTAAAGCCCTTCCTTGCTTTATTTTTCTCCAGAGCATTTCATCATCTTGTAATATACTATATGCATTATTATTTGTTAATCATGTCTTTTCTCCAAAATACATTATTAGAATATGTCATATAATTATATAGTAGTATGAAAATGGTGCCTCCCCAAAAAGATATGTCCATCAGAATCTTATTTGAATATGGCCTTACTTGGGAAAAGGGTATTTGCAGACAAAATTAAGGATCTTGAGATGAGATCATTCTGGGTTAGAGTGGGCCCTAAATCCAAAGTGTTTTGAGAAGAGGGGAGGAAAGGAGATGAGAGGAGATAAGGAGAGAAGATCAAGGAGCAGATGACATGAAGATAGAGACAGAGATTGGAGAAATGTGTCTACAAGCCAAGGGACACTGAAGATTGCTGGCAGCCACAAAGAGTCAGACATGACTGAGCAACTATGCACTACCACTGACAGATGGGAGAGAGCACGAGATGGATTCTCTCCCAGAAACTCTCAAAGGAACTAATCCAGCCAACACCTTGACCTCAGGTTTTTGTCCTCCAGAACTGTGAGGGAATAAATTTTTGTCATTTTAAACCACCTAGTTTATAGAGATTTGTTATTGGGAACATAACTGGATGTATTAAGAAACCAGTATAGAAAGTACAAATTTTTATCTATTTTTATTATTTTATGTGATCTCGATGCCTACAATAGGCCAGATTCATAATAGGGGTTCAGTGATTGTTGAATGGAAACCATGGACTCAAAATGTCTCAACATGTCTGTGGAAGCACCTTGTCCACCTTGTAGCAGGCATCAACAGACTGCTCCTGTGAAGACCCAGATTGCAACTATTTTTAACTTCGTGAGCCACATGATCTCTCTTCCTATTATTCAACTCAGCTGTTAGAATGGGAAAGTAGCCATCAATAAAACATGAGTAAATGAGTACCACTCTGTTCGATAAAACTTATTCCAGAAATTGATGACAGGCCAGATATACTGACTCTTGGGTATTGATGAGTACCCTCTAAATCTCAAGATCAACTTCTCATCCACCCAAGAACCATTTGGCTGCTATCTCAGTTCTGGTGTGCACAGGACTCAATGCAAGGTACTTTTGACTTTAGTGGGTGGTACAGGGTGAAGAAAGGAGCATCAAACTCTTCAATCAAGCTGTTGTTGCCCAGCAGTAAGTAGAGTGGTGACCCCTTCAGTCAGCAGTGAACTCTGAAGCCTCAGGATGCCGGAACCCTCCCCCCAGCTTACAAACAACTTGAAGCCTGGAGTTGGAGCTCACTTGATTTACCTTCTGGTTCCCTGAAGCCAGAATTTTCAACAGAAGAAACTTGTTAAACAGAAGAAAACTGGAAAGAAGTGTTTTAAAAGGAGATATACATGTTTAGGAATGAAGACATGTAAGTGTTCTCTTTAATCACACCAACTTCACTCAGTAGACAGGAGTTCTTTGATAACAGAGTCTTTGTTTTCTTCATAATTGTATCCTTAGGATTTAGCATGTTAACACACAAATGAGAGTGAATGACTGAAAGAATGAGTAATCGAATAGGCTATATTCAGATAGATAGATGCACATATTCACACATATACACACACATATGTTCCCATATATATGGTGACTTACTTTTTATGTAATATAGATGTCTTTACTGGAGATTTCTTCATTTTTAAACTGTTCTATAATTATTGTTTTCGCTTTTTCAAAGAGTCCAATTAATTGTACACAGTTTAATTGTACACAGTTACATATTAAAATCACTCATATGTTCTTCTGAGTCCAGGAAATATCTCTGCAAATACAGCGATGATAGGAAGGAGCACATTTCATCCCCCAAGCCAAAGGTGTTAAGAGATGTGATGTCAATATGCCAGAGGTCCACTCACAACATGTGAACTCTTTGTCTCTGTTGGAAAACCTGGACCAGAGCCAGAATGAGTATTGTATCAATACAGCTTGCCTGTGATGGCCTTTGGGTGTATTTTCCTTTAACTTAAGGACTTGATTGGCCACAGTGGGGACATAGTAGGCAGCACATCCCTGGAGAGAGAGACCAATGGTAATCAGTATCTCTCCCAACACGAGCTATGGAGCCCCAGGGACTGTCTACCCCACAAAGCCATGATAATACCTGCCACAGCACAGAGTCCAAACTCATACATACAGTGCCATAGTGTACAATGCCAGTGACATGATGTGTGGGAGCAAGGGTCAGAGGACTCATTGAGGATCTGAGAATATGCTAGTGAGACTTGTCATAATGCCCGAGCTGCTGAAATCCAGGGCAGTTTGGGCACCCAATGCAAACCTCTCATGTTCTCTGTGACAATGAAGAACTAGCAGACACGCAGCATAGCCTGTAGTGAAATTTGTGAGCTTCTCTCAAGGATCAGAATGAACTTTTACAAAGTTCCTTACATGGGATGAAATGCTCAGGGGCCTCCGTCACACCCTCAGACTCACTTGCTTCTCCACCTTCTTTTCCAGCATGGGCCACTGCATCCTTTCCGTGCACGACTGAGCAAACTGTGCACCCAGCTGTGATTGGGGTCACAATCGCTGTGGGGTCACCACCCTGAGGTGGTGTGCACAGTGCTGCTGCTGCTGCTTTTCTCCTGGAAAACTATAAGCAGAGTGAAACTTGGCTGTCAAGAGATTCCTGCTCTACCCAAGTATTATTAGATGGATAAAAATGATCTTTCCCATTTATTTCTTGCACACATATCCGTTTCTAAACAAATGAGGTAATAGGGATCTGGTAATATCCATTAATTCAGGAGAATTTAGCTGAATAGGAATGTACTCTGTATAGGAGACATAATTTATTTGAGGCCTTACTTTATTTTTTTAATGATATTATATGAAATCAAATGTGGGCTGGTTCTAAAGAAAATTTATGAAGATAACACTTGTGGGAAGGTTTCTGGTCTACGAATTCAGATGGAAACAATGTAAATGATGAACTGAGCTGTAAAATCAGCTATAACAATGTCATTGTTCAGTCAAGCAATTGGCAAATGTGTTCACACAGAAAGAAGAGAAGTGTAGCACATTTTTAAGACTATTTCAGGATATTAAGCTGTGATCTGTAGTCTTGTTGCTTCACAAGGAAATTAAAAAGTTTTTCATGTCCTGACAGGCTTTTACATAGTAGAATATAACAATGTCAATTCACAGCCCAATACTTGTAGTAAAAAATAAACATTCTTTGGGACTATCACTCACCATGTTGTGTGGGCAGGGTTTTCTGTTCCAGCAACAGGGACCCTCACTTGGCTTCTGTTTGTTATCTCCATATTATTTTTAACTGACCCAGCTCCAATAGACTGCCAGTTTATACTCTTCTACAGTTTCTTATTCCTGCTAAATTAGCTGTCTGTCCTCGATTCTATCAGTCTGTTTCTTCTTCCTCCCCTTCTCCAGCCAGTGGTTGGTTATTTTAGACATGCACCCATCATTCCATCCGGTACCCTTACTTCCCTCCCTTGACTTCCCTTGTGCTTAATTGGCTAATCCCCACCTTGAAAAGAATCCTCTCCTCCTCCCTTAGACACAGGCTATGCATAGTGACTTCCTTCTAGAGAGAACTGTAAGGAAAGGGGAAAAAGAGTAACTTTGAAATAGAGAAGCCAAGTGAGTAAAGTCAGCATCAGTATTCATAAATTATTTGCTGATAGTATATATGGCATGATTTGCTGCTGACTCAGCAGTAAAGGATCTGCTTGCAATGCTGGAGATGAGGTTTGATCCCTGGGTCAGAAAGAGCAGCTAGAGAAGGAAATGGTAACCCACCTCAGTATTCTTGCCTGGGAAACCCCATGGACAGAGAAACCTGGTGCGCTACAGTCCATGGGGTCACAAAAGAGTCAAACACAACTTAGTAGCTAAATAACAATAACAGCAATGTACTCGATACGATGTAATAAAAACAACATTTTAACCTTCTTGTCTTCCTCCCCAAAAAGTTCCTAAAGACAAAGCCTTTCTATGTCAAACTGTTCCACCACATCAGAGTTTACATAATCCCACAGAAATGTTTGTCAGTCTACCTGATGCTGGGTGTCCTTTATGAAGTAACAAAAAAAGGCCTTTGGGTAATTTAAATAAGAATATACAGTGAAGGGTGTAGGCAGTGCACAAAATTGAAGGGAATGTGGAGAAAGGTAGCTTGGAGTAAACAAGAAACGAGAGATGTTATGGGTTGAATTGTGTTTCCCCTAGTACATATGTTAAAACCCTAATTCCCAGTACCTCAGGACATGACTGTATTTGGGCCTTTCATCTAAAGCCAGACATCCTGGAATGTGAAGTCAAGTGGGCCTTAGAAAGCATCACTATGAACAAAGCTAGTGGAGGTGATGGAATTCCAGTTGAGCTATTTCAAATCCTGAAAGATGATGCTGTCAAAGTGCTGCACTCAATATGCTGGAAAATTTGGAAAACTCAGCAGTGGCCACGGGACTGGAAAAGGTCAGTTTTCATTCCAATCCCAAAGAAAGGCAATGCCAAAGAATGCTCAAACTACCGCACAATTGCACTCATATCACATGCTAGTAAAGTAATGCTCAAAATTCTCCAAGCCAGGTTTCAGCAATACGTGAACCATGAACTTCCTGATGTTCAAGCTGGTTTTAGAAAAGGCAGAGGAACCAGAGATCAAATTGCCAACATCCACTGGATCATGGAAAAAGCAAGAGAGTTCCAGAAAAACATCTATTTCTGCTTTCTTGACTATGCCAAAGCCTTTGACTGTGTGGATCACAATAAACTGTGGAATTCTGAGAGAGATGGGAATACCAGACCACTTGACCTGCCTTTTGAGAAATCTGTATGCAGGTCAGGAAGCAACAGTTAGAACTGGACATGGAACAACAGACTGGTTCCAAATAGGAAAGGAAGTACGTCAAGGCTGTATATTGTCACCCTGCTTATTTAACTTATATGCAGAGTACATCATGAGAAATGCTGGGCTGGAAGAAGCACAAGCTGGAATCAAGATTGCCAGGAGAAATATCAATAATCTCAGATATGCAGATGACACCACCCTTATGGCAGAAAGTGAAGAGGAACTAAAAAGCCTCTTGATGAAAGTGAAAGAGGAAAGTGAAAAAATTGGCTTAAAGCTCAACATGCAGAAAACAAAGATCATGGCATCTGGTCCCATCACTTCATGGGAAATAGATGGGGAAACAGTGGAAACAGTGTCAGACTTTATTTTGGGGGGCTCCAAAATCACTACAGATGGAGACTGCAGCCATGAAATTAAAAGATGCTTACTCCTTGGAAGGAAAGCTATGATCAACCTAGACAGCATATTCAAAAGCAGAGACATTACTTTGCCGACTAAGGTCTGTCTAGTCAAGGCTATGGTTTTTCCTGTGGTCATGTATGGATGTGAGAGTTGGACTGTGAAGAAGGCTGAGGGCCGAAGAATTGATGCTTTTGAACTGTAGTGTTGGAGAAGACTCTTGAGAGTCCCTTGGACTGCAAGGAGATCCAACCAGTCCATTCTGAAAGAGATCAGTCCTGGGATTTCTTTGGAAGGAATGATGCTAAAGCTGAAGCTCCAGTACTTTGGCCACCTCATGCAAAGAGTTGACTCATTGGAAAAGATTTTGATGCTAGGAAGGATTGGGGGCAGGAGGAGAAGGAGACGACAGAGGATGAGATGGCTGGATGGCATCACTGACTCTATGGACCTGAATCTGAGGGAGCTCCGGGAGTTGTTGATTGACAGGGAGGCCTGGCATGCTGCGATTAATGGGGTCGCAAAGAGTCGGACACAACTGAGTGACCGAACTGAACTGAACTAAGTTAAATACAGCCATAAACTAGAGGAGGTGGGAAGTTAACCCAATCTGACTGGTGCCTTTATACGAAGAATAGAGTAGGACACTAAGAGAGACGCCAGAGATATGTGCACAGAGGAAAGAGTACGTGAAAACCCAGGGAGAAGGCAGCCATCTGCAAGTCTAGGAGAGAAACCTCAGAGAAACTAGACTCACCAGCACCTTGATTGTAGACTTCTAACTTCTAGAACTACGAGAAAATGCAATCTGTTGTTTAAATCACCCAGTCTGTGGTATATTGTTATGTCAGCCTTAGCAAACTAATATGGGGTATTGACAGTGAGATCTGAGAATCATCACTGCAATAAATGATAAACTTTCTCCATTTTTGTCTCACCTGATATTGAAGTCCTGGTAGAAATAATCCCATGAGCAGAGCCTAATTTCAGATCATGAACTCTCATTTCCCTAAGGTTGGTGAGATGACTGGCTTGTCCAAAGCTGCTTAGAGCACCCATTTGAGCCTCTGATGGAGAAAGCAGAAAACCTTGAGTTCTCACCAGAACTTCACTCAGTGGGCATAAAAACAAACTCCAGTAGGAAATCCAGGTGTGTATAGCTAAGGGAAGATTCTGGAATGCCCAGAAAGTGACAAATATTCTACATATTCCACTGTGGTAAACCAATTTAAAATAAACTTATCTGATTTTAAAATGACCATTTTACTTTTTTGATAGAAGATATTCAGTTTTGCATGTGTGCCTTCTATTTTCTCATATGGAAATTTTAAATGTGAAATAAATCAACCTTTGCTTTCGAGTTTCATTCTGTCTCCATCACACCAGTCTGCTATCAGTATCATTATCAATGCCAAAACTTGGCCTCTGTACACCAGTGCTGAATCAGATTTTGGAGGCAGAGTTTTGGGTGAGGTAGAAACAAATAGCTTTTTTGCTTTGTCAGACAAAGAAGGACACTGCAGGCTTGTGCCCTCAAAAACTGTATATCCCAACCTGGGGTGCAGGAGATTGTGAGGAGTTTTATAGTTGAGGAGGGGGGCAGGGTTGCTGATAAGAATTTTGGTGCATGCAAGGCCTACAATCCTTTCAATCTTCAAGACTACCTGATGCCAGAGATCAGGTAATCTTGTGATCTGTGGTTTGCAAGATTATTGAACTGTGACCTATTCGCTAGAACATCTTCCATTTGGTGGGGGTTTTAGTTATGTAGATCTCAAAGATACTGTTATAGATATCTCTTAAGGTGGAACCAAGACCCTGCCCCAAGACTACACTATTGTTTCTTGACTGCTCCTCCCTGTCTCTGCATCCCTTCCCTTCTGTGATTAGCAACTGTTTGAACCTGCCCTTTGGAACTCATGGGAGCACTTTTGTGCCCAAGAGCCCCACAGGTCCTCTCTGGTTTCATTATCACAGATCATCCTGGACCTGTTCTCTCTAACCACCTGGGGCCAAGTCTTTCTGTAAAAACAGACATCAGCATTCACTACTGTAATGTCTTTTTTTTAGTCTTCTTTTTGATCTTAAAATATTCTTTTCACATTTCCAGAACTTTTATAAAGAAGTTTAATAGAGTTCCTCCCTATGGTAAACCTTTGCCTGAACAGCAACTGTGTCTTAATCTAAGTGACCTTAGGGAGTGGATCTTTTAAAAGACAGCAGCTTATTTCAAGGATAACGAGATGGGGTTCAAACCCTCACATTAAAACCAAGTGCCCTTAAAACTGAATTCCACTACTGAGTTTCTGATTAATTGCTTTATCCAATATTTTATTCTCTTTCTTGTCCCATAACTTTTCACCTCAAGATTAAGGAATATTAAAAAAAAAAAATAAGAGGGATTAAAACCAAGCAGGATCCTGTGGAGCCCATCCAGGTACCAAAGCCCCTCCATGTCCCCCTCTTTCTTGTTCATAGGAAAAGACTTTAGCCTCTTAGACCTTTAAGTTCCAAAGAGCAGGCACAGGCAGTTATTAATTAGGAAAGGAGGAAATGTAGAAAAAAATAAAAAACAAACAAGAAAAATAATGACAATAGTTCAGCAATAGAACACAATCCCAGTTCCTCCTCAAGGAATATACATAACAGTCTGACAGATATCATTCCATTGTTCTCCAGGAACTAAGACACTCACTGATCCCACCAACCCAACCCAGGTGGAGGATGGTGACTACACAAGGACCACAAGCCCACAGATCCCAGAATGGTTGGAACTCAGTTCAGTTCAATTCACTCGCTCAGTCCTGTCCAATTCTGTGACCCCATGGACTCCAGCATGCCAGGCTTCTCTGTCCATCACCAACTCCCAGGTTACTCAAACTCATGTCCATCGAGTCAGTGATACCATCCAACCATCTCATCCTCTGTCGTCACCTTCTCCTCCTGCCTTCAATCTTTCCCACCATTAGAGTCTTTTCCAGTGAGTCAGTTCTTTGCATCAGGTGGCCAAAGTATTGGAGTTTCATGATCAGTCCTTCCAATGAATATTCAGAACTGATATCCTTTAGGACTGACAGGTTTGATCTCCTTGCTGTCCAAGGCACTCACAAGAGTCTTCTCCAACATCACAGTTCCAAAGTATCAATTCTTTGGCGCTCATCTTTCTTTATAGTCCAACTCTCACATCCATACCTGACTACTGGCAAAACCATAGCTTTGACTAGATGGACATTTGTTGGCAAAGTAATGTTCATGCTTTTTAATAGGCTGTCTCCATTGGTCATAGCTTTTTTTCTAAGGAGCAAGCATCCTTTAATTTCATGGCTGCAGTCACCATCTGCAGTGATTTAGGAGCCTCAAAAAATGAAGTCTGTCACTATTTCCAGTGTTTCCCCATCTATTTGCCATGAAGTGATAGGACCAGATGCCATGATCTTAGTTTTCTGAATGTTGAGTTTTAAGCCAACTTTTTTAGTTTCCTCTTTCACTTTCATCAAGAGGTTCTTTAGTTCTTCAATTTCTGCCATAAGGATGGTGTCATCTGCATATCTGAGGTTATTGATATTTTTCTCAGCAGTCTTGATTCCAGAATGTGCTTCATCCAGCCCAACAATTCGCATGATGTACTCAGCATATAAGTTAAATAAGCAAGGTGACAATATACAGCCTTGACGTACTCCTTTCCTCATTTGGAACCAGTCTGTTTTTCCATGTCCAGTTGTAACTGTTGCTTCTTGACCTGCATACAGATTTCTCAGGAGGCAGTTCTGGTGGTCTGGTATTCCCATCTCTTTCAGAATTTTCCACAGTTTGTTGTGATTCACACAGTCAAAGGCTTTGGTGTAGTCAATAAAGCAGAATTAATATTTTTCTGGAACTCTCTTGGTTTTTTCAATGATCCAGTGGATGTTGACAATTTGATCTCTGGTTCCTCTGCCTCTTCTAAATCCACTTGAACAACTGGAAGTTCACGGTTCATGTACTGTGGAAGGGTGGTTTGGAGAATTTTGAGCATTACTTTGCTAGTGTGTGAGATGAGTGCAATTGTGCGGTAGTTTGAGCATTCGTTGGCATTGCCTTTCTTTGAAATTGTAATGAAAACTGACATGTTCCAGTCCTGTGGGCACTGCTGAGTTTTTCAAGTGTGCTGGCATATTGAGTGCAGCACTTTCTCAGCATCATCTTTCAGGATTTGAAATAGCTCAACTGGAATTCCGTCGCCTCCATGTGCTTTGCTCATAGTGATGCTTCCTAAGGCCCACTTGACTTTGCATTCCAGAATATCTGGCTCTAGGTGAGTGATCACACCATTGTGTTTATCTGGGTCATGAAGATCTTTTTTGTATAGTTCTTTCTGTGTATTCTTGCCACCTCTTCTTAATACCTTCTGCTTCTGTTAGGTCCACACCATTTCTGTCCTTTCTTGTGCCCATCTTTGTATGAAATGTTCCCTTGGTATATCTAATTTTCTTGAAGATACTCTAATCTTTCCCATTCTATTGTTTTCCCCTATTTCTTTGCATTGATTACTGAGGAAGGCTTTCTTATCTCTCCTGGCTATTCTTTGAAACTCTGCGTTCAAATGGATATATCTTTCATTTTCTCCTTTGCCTTTCACTTCTCTTCTTTTCTCAACTATTTGGCAGGCTTCTTCAGACAACCATTTTGCCTTTTTGCATTTCTTTTTCTTGGGAATGGTCTTGATCACTGCCTCCTGTACAATGTCATGAACCTCCATCCATAGTTCTTCAGGCACTCTATCTATCAGATCTAATTTCTTGAATCTATTTGTCACTTCCACCGTATAATCATAAGGGATTTGATTTAGGTCATACCTGAATGGTCTAGTGGTTTTCCCTACTTTCTTCAATTTAAGTCTGAAGTTTGCAATAACGAGTTCGTGATCTGAGCCACAGACAGCTCCCAGTCTTGTTTTCGCTGACTGTATAAAGCTTCTCCATCTTTGGCTACAAAAAACATAATCAATCTTATTTTGGTATTCACCATCTGGTGACGTCCATGTGTAGCATTTTCTCTCATGTTATTGGAAGAGGGTGTTTGCTATGACCAATGCATTCTTTTGGCAAAACTCTGGTAGACTTTGACCTGCTTCATTTTGTACTCCAAGACCAAATTTGCCTATTACTCCAGGTATCTCTTACCTTCCTACTTTTGCATTCCTGTCCCCTATAACGGAAAGGATATCTTTTTGGGTGTTAGTTCTAGAAAGTCTTGTACGTCTTCATAGAACCATTCAACTTCAGCTTCTTCAGCATTACTGGTCAGGGCATAGACTTGGATTACTGTGATACTGAATGATTTTGCCTTGGAAACGAACAGAGATTATTCTGTCATTTTTTAGATTGCATCCAAGTACTGCATTTTGGACTCTTTAGTTGACTATGATGGCTAATCCATTTCTTCAAAAGGATTCTTGCCCACAGTAGTAGATAAAATGGTTGAAACCAAAAGGTTGATAATTGAGATTCTTGAAACACAACCCTGTTACCTTACCACCAACCAATCAGAAGAAAGTTTGGAATCCTGTAACCTTCACCCCAAATTTTGCCTTTAGAAACCCTCCTCTGGAAACCATGAAGGAGTTCAGGTCTTTTGAGCATGAACTTCCCCTACTTCTTGCTGGACCCCACAATAAATGCTGTATTCCCCTTCACCACAGCCCAGTGTCAGTAATTTGGCTTTGCTTTTTGGTTGGTAAGAAGACCCAAGTTCTATTCAATAAAACAGCAGATGCCAGTAATTCAAAGAAACCTCCTTCAGTTCACATCTGAAAAGATACTCTTCTTTTGAGAGAGTGTATCCAGTCCCACCACTTCATGACAAATAGATAGGGAAACAGTTGAAACAGTGTCTGACTTTATTTGGCGGGGGGGGGGGGGGGGCCACCAAAATCACTGCAGATGGTGATCACAGCCATGAAATTAGAAGACGCTTACTCCTTGGAAGGAAAGTTATGACCAACCTAGACCACATATTAAAAAGCAGAGACATTACTTTGTCAACAAAGGTCCATCTCGTCAAGGCTATGGTTTTTCCAGTAGTCATGTATGGATGTGAGAGTTGGACTATAAAGAAAGCTGAGCACCAAAGAATTGATGCTTTGGAACTGTGGTGTTGGAGAAGACTCTTGAGAGTCCCTTGGACTGCAAGGAGATCAAACCAGTCCATTCTAAAGGAGATCAGTCCTGGATGTTCATTGGAATGACTGATGTTGAAGCTGAAACTCCAATACTTTGGCCACGTGATGCAAAGAGCTGACTCATTTGAGAAGACCTTGATTCTGGGAAAGATTGAGGGCAGGAGGAGAAGGGGACAACAGAGGATAAGATTGTTGGATGGCATCACCAACTCAATGGACATGGGTTTGGGTAGACTCTGGGAGTTGATGATGGACAGGGAGGTCTGGCGTGCTGCGGTTCATGGGGTCGCAAAGTGCCGGACATGACTGAGCAACTGAACTGAACTGAACTTATATTAAGACAAGATTCAATTATTAAAACACAAACATGGGGTGGGGTGGGGTGGGAAATGGGAGGGAGGTTCAAGAGGGAGGGGACATAGCTGATTCATATTGATGTATGGCAAGAAACCAACACAATATTGTAAAGCAATTATTCTCCATTTAATAATAAATAATTAGAAAAAAAAAAACACAGTCATTACACCTGTGTGATGAAAACACTTTCCAATCTGAGAGACCAATGGAGTGCATCTGTAAGAATTTTGTTGTATGCAAAGAAAAGTTATCACTATTTTAGAAACCATGACATCATCTTTCTTTATTCCTTATATGAAATAATATCTAAGAATGTAAGACTTTAAGTTTATATTTATTTCCTCAAGTACAGATGTCTTTATAAATTTGTCTATGCTGTGTAATATTTGGATGAGTTTAGCAGTCACTGCTATGAGTCAGCACAGTGCTTTGGTTTATGTAAAATATGCATAAAACCACATCTCTTCAGTCCTTCTCCTGTGTTGAGCATTTACTATGTATGTTCCTTTAGGCAGGTTAACTATGATATTGTGATTTATAATAAGAAATATATATATTTAATCTTCATCCCTGGTCCAGGAACAAAGCTTCTAAAGTATTGAGAGGGGTAAAGCTGTCTTCTGTTATGTCAGTGAGCTGACAGTAACCTAAGAAGGAGGGGACAGGTGGTGCTGGTTGCCAGGGGAACCAATGGTGTGATAGAAGAGTGGCAACTTTCACTTCCACCCACTCCCCACCACCTCCTGAGTGGGAAAAGAGGCTAGAGATTGAGATCAATCACCAATGGTCAGTGATTTAATCAATCATGCCTATGAAATGAAGCCTCCATTAAAAACAAAAGGGTAGGGTTCAAAGAGCCTCCATTTTGGTGAACACATGGGGGTTCAAAGAGAATGCACCCATGCAAGAGGCATGGGAACCCCACATTCTTTCCCCATACCCTGCCCTATGCATCTCTTCCATCTGGCTATTCCTGAGTCATACACTTTTAAACTGGTAATCTCATAAGTAATATTTTTACCCAAGTTCTGTGAGACATCCTAGCAAATAAATAAAACTCAAGGAACAGGTAGTGGGAACCTCCAATGTATAGTAGTTCAGAAGCATGGATAACAACCTGGGCTTATGATTTGCATTTGAAGTGGCTGATGTGGCAGTATTGTAGGGCTGAACCCTTACCTGTGGGGCCTAATAGGACTTTCAGCTGGTGTCAGAGAATTGCTTGATAGTGTCAGAGACATGTTGGAGTTATGTCAGAATTATATACCTAACCATTCTGGCTTCCATTTCCTCATATATAAATTGGGTATGAGGATAAAATAAGACAAAACATGCCAGCTGTTAGTATCATTACTATGAACTAAGGAGTGAGGTACAGAGACAGCAAGACTGGCCCTGCCTTGGAGGGGTTGCAACAGGTGGTACAGACCCCTGAACACAAGTCTGCACAGGAACTGTGCCGTCAGAGCATAAAGTCAGGCTTCCAAAGATGCTTCTCTTTCAGACCTACATCAAGTTTCAAAAAATAAATCCCTAATTGGCCATAATGGGTAAAGCCCAATAGCTAACTGTACAGAAGGTCAGCCATGGCTCCCAGTCAGTCACTTGATCACACAGGTACATAACTAATACAGCTACAACTGCTCTGTAACCAGACAACCATTCTGTTTTTCACTTCCAGTACAGTATTCCATAAATTACATAAGAGATTCAACACTTTGTTATAAAATAGGTTTGGGTCAGATGAGTTTGCTAATTATAATGTAATATAATGAGCACATGTAGTGTAGGCTATGATGTTTGATGGGTTAAGAGTCTTAAACACATTTTCAACTTATGATATTTTCAACTAATAATGGCCTTATTGGGATGTAACCCCGTGGTAAATCAAGGAAGATCTGCAGTGATTTCATCCACTTGCATATCAAAGGCCTAACTGCCAATTTCGACAAGATCTGCTTCAGCAAATTAGGAGAAATGTCAACAGTTTGGGTGAAGATAATGTTTTGACAGAGGTCCTGTCTTCAGTTCCAAACTATAAACCCACTGGACCATTCCTAGGACATATGGCTTCACCAAGGCCTGTCTAATTATAGGGGATGGTTTTGGTTGGCAATACAAGAAGCAATATTGTAAAGTAAATAATAATAATAAAGGAAAAAAAAAAACAAAGAAGCAGTCTTACAAAATACCTTAGTATCAGCTTTTGTCATGGAGAAAATTCAAATTCTGATCAAGTTCCATCCTTTCTTAAAAGAGTTTCTTTGCTCTTAAAGATTCCCAGTGTCCAGGGCATTTCAGGATTACAGTTCTCCCCACAGTTTCCACTGGCAAGAACCTTACATATGAGAAGCATATATACCCAGCACCATGTTTCACAATATGGCAGACGAGGGCTTTCATTTATTGGGATACTGTGCTCAATGGCTGACATATTTTAATTCACTCTTTGTAATTTCACTTTACACTGAGAAATCTGAGGCTCAGCAAGAGTGAGTAGGCTGCACAAACTGACCCAGCTACCAAGCAGGGAGCCAAGATTGGAACACACATCTGACTTAAAAGCCAGAGAATTCATCAATACTTGCTTTTATGTTTCCAACCTAAACTAGACCCAGTGTAAACCAAAAGGAAAAGTTCATAATACTGCTATAAGGAGTCTTCTTTAATTCCTATTAATAAGAAACCATATAATGTCCATACCTGAGGAGGATAATGACTGCATATCTTCACCTGAGTGTAGTTACAGTCCATGCCACATTATTCTTCTCTGGATTAAAACTATTTTACTCAGACTCATCAACATTTCCTCCAAAATCTTCAAAACACCAAGAAATACATAACAGAAAATATCTTTTCTCTTATCCAGCTCGTAGACTTTCTGAAATTTGCTTATAAGTACCCACGGACCACAGGTTAAGAACCCATGGCCTTGATCAGGAGGAAAAACTAAGACTGGGGCCACATCCCTGCCACATAGGAAGTCTGGTTATTTGTTCATTAGGATAAAATTGATGTACTCTGAGATAGTTTATCTCACTATAGTTCAAGGACAAAAAAAAATAGCACTTCATACCAGGAGTTGGCAAATTACCATCTCTGGGTCAAATCCAGTCCTCACCCGCCACCCCCCACCCCACCATGTTTATGTTTTCTCTGTAGCTGCATTCACACTGTAATGGCCGAGTTGAGTGACAGAGATCATATGACCTGGTAGAGCCAAAAACTTCTACTCTCTGGTCCTTAATAGAAAGTTCCCCAACCCCTCATCTAAATCATCCTCTCCTTCTGCAGGAAGCAAGTTCCTGTTTGCTGTTCTTTAAATTCCTGAACCAGGGAAAGCAGCAGACCTACTGCAGAGAATATAAACTCTGGGAGAGCAAAATCCTCATCTGTTGGTTTTCCCATGATGCTTCTTGGTTTCACATAGCAAATTGGCCTGGGACCCCAGAACTGATTCTGTTCCTTTACAAGAGATAGTTAAATATAATCTCTAAGACATCTAGTCAAAGCTGTGGTTTTTCCAGTAGTCATGTATGGATGTGAAAGTTGGACTATAAAGAAAGCTAAGCACCAAAGAATTGATGCTTTGGAACTGTGGTGTTGGAGAAGACTCTTGAGAGTCCCTTGGACAGCAAGGAGATCAAACCAGTCAGTCCTAAAGGAAATCAGTCCTGAATATTCATTGGAAGGACCGATGCTGAAGCTGAAACTCCAATACTTTGGCCACCTGATGAGAAGAACTGAATCATTGGGAAAGACCCTGATGCTGGGAAATACTGAAGGCAGGAGAAGGAGGGCATGACAGAGGATGAGATGGTTGGATGGCATCACCGACTCGATGGACATGAGTTTGAGCAAGCTCTGGGTGTTGGTGATGGACAGGGAAGCCTGGTGTGCTGCAGACCATGGGGTCGCAAAGAGTTGGACACAACTGAGTGACTGAACTGACTGACTGACTGAATGTCTAAGAGCCTGAAGCTTTGTTCAAATTCCTACTCAGCTACTTCCTAGTTTTGTGACTTGGGAAAAAAAGAAAACTTTACTTCTCTGTGCTTCAGATTCTTCATCTTTAAAATGAGCTGATAATACTCCCACCCACCTGACAGGGACATTGATAGAATTAAACAAGTGAATCCATGGAATGTGTTTAGCCCAGATCTTGAAGAGCTTCTCGGAGAGCACAATGGTAAAGATTCCACCTGCCAGTGCAGAAATTACAGGGGATGTGAGTCCAATGCCTGAGTCGGGAAGGTCCCCTGGAGAAGGAAATGGCAGCCCACTCCAGTATTCTTGCCTGGAGAATCCCATAGACAGAGGAGTCTGGCAGTGCATGGGGTCGCAAAGAGTCAGACATGACTGAGTACAAGCACAGCACAATGATAACAATTCTGTAAGAACTATCTCTTGTAAGTATAGTCATTGTCAAAACTAAGAGTCAGGTCAAAGGAGGGCCCAGAATTTAGAGAAAAACAAATTATCTCTTTCAACTTCTAGTTAAACACTATTTTTTTTTAATTTTTTAACTTATGTTTACTTTCTTAGAGATGTCCTCCTGCTCTACTGTCTAGTAATGTTAAAAGAGTAGTCTAATATTTTTAAAACTTGAGATACAACCGACAGAATTTGCTTTTCTATCACTCTTATAGTTCTACAGTGTTGTGAGTTAAAAATAGGAATGAAAATTCTAAATTAAAAGGAAGGCATTAACTATAATCTTAACTTGCTGTGATTATTATAACAATTTTGCATTTACCAAAATAAATTATGATCTTTATGTTTCCTTGTGGGAAAAAAAAATTGATAACTGCATATTTGTACTAAAACCCTTAGCAACTACTAGCCTAGGGCAACAAGAAAGCAAACACAGAAGCCCAACTCTGGAGAGAGAAGCAATCTTGGAATTTGCAGGTTTGTGGAATGTTTTTCATTTATCTCATTTTATTTTCTTTTTGTTCATTGTATAATAGAAGATAAGAATATAGTAAGGGAAAATGTTACAGAAGGAGCTTACAGTAGAATCCAATAGAAAAACAGTGCTTTCCTGGGGTTGAGTAATTCCATCCATCTCTGGGAAGTGAGTAAACCACAATATTTTTCTGTCACAATTCTGGAGGCCAGAAATCGGAAATCAAGCAGGAGCAGGTTTGATTCCTTCTGGAAGCTCTGAGGGGTCATTCATTTCACACCTTTCTACTATCTTCTGGCAGCTACTGACAGTCATTGGAGTTCCTTGATCTGTAGCTATGTGTTGTGCTATGCTAAGTCACTTCAGTCACCTCTGACTCTTTGCAACCCTATGGACCGTAGCCCGCCAGGATCCTCTGTCCATGGTTTGAAACTACGTAACTCCAAACTGGCCTTCACCTTCACATGGCCCTCTCCTCTATGTCTCCTCTTTTCCTTATAAGGACACTTCTCATTGAATTAGAACTCACTTGCATAATGGGCTTCCCAGGTGACACAGTGGTAAAGAACCCACCTGCCAATGCAGGAGACATAAAACATAGGTTTGACCCCTGGGTTGGGAAGATCCCCTAGAGTAGGAAATGGCAACCTGCTCCAGTATTCTTGGCTGGAAAATTCCATGGATAGAGGAGACTAGCAGGCTCCATGGAGTCACAAAGAGTAAGACAGGATTGAGTACACACACACTTGTATAATCCTGGATGATCTCACTTTAAGAAAACTTAATTACATCTACCAAGACTCTTTTTTCCAAATAAGGTCATATTCACAGTTTTGGGGTAAACATATCTTTTGGAAGGCTATCATTAAATCCACTACAAATATTAAGTGAAAAGTTATGTTGGAGAAATTACAGTTGTCCAGAAACTGGGCCATCATCAGTCATTTCTTTCTCAGGCCCTTTCCAACTTCCTACTTGATCACTCATCTCCAATATAATCAACAAAGAGGTCCAGGCAATCTTACCCCCAAAGAGATCTCAGCCCATCTTTTTAATTCCCCCCTCCCCCACCATGGCTATTCCCTTAGTTAAGTGAGGAAGCAGGGACTGAGCCAAAATACTTTGTTTGAAATCCTAACTTTGCCACCTATTAGCTGTGTGACCTTGGGCAAGTTACTCAGCCTCAGTGTTCATTAGTTTCCAATGCATAACTTGGCATAATAAGGTTCTAATGATTAAAGGAATTAATATATGTAAAGTTCTTGGAACATCTGGCACATAGTAGCTATTCATGAATGCTAGCTGCTATTCTTATTCTATTGTAAAGTCTAAAATTTACATAAAATTTTAAATGAAAAACCTAATCCTAGCCATTTGTATTTTAAATTCACTATATTCCCAACTTTAAATTACAAACATAAGTTTAATAAGAAATAACAAAACATAAATATTGATATGACCCTTTAGAGAAAAAAAAATCACCAAAATCATTTTCAGAATTCAAAAACTGCAGTATTAACTGCTGTGTTTTTGCTTGAAGACTATAATGTAAACTAACAATTCAAGTTGCCAAATGGAATGAGATGAAAAAAGAAGTTAAAAAAATGAAAACCCTATTTTCTTCTTAAAGTATTATATCTCTTAGTATTAACAAATATGAACTTAAAAACAATAGTGTTCATTTTTCTATTGTGTCTTTCATACATGAAAAACAAAGAAAAGAACAATATTCTATCAATGCCACAAAGGGTAGGAATAAATAAGAATACCAATTAGTTCAGAGTAATCCTTCTGAAAAATAGTTCTTAGGTGAAAATTAGGGACTTTGAGAGATGCAGTAATGCTCTCCTAGGCCCCTGGAAGTTGTATTTTTAAAAAAGAGAAAGGAAGAAAAGAAGGGAGGAAGATATGGAGAGAGAAAGGAGAGAGTTGACTGAGCATATAGAGTTTTTCTCTAAGGAATCATTATCAAATCTTGCCATTTCTGCTTCCTGAATATTTCCTGAATCCTTCCACTTTTCTCTGCACCCACTGCTATGGTTCTGGCTCTGAGCCTTCCCTCTCCTCTCTACTAAACAACTCCCAAAGAAATCATCCTAAAATGTTAAACTGTTGGTCTCACTTCTCTGTTTAAAACATTCAGTTATCGAACTATACTTGCATCTGCTCACCTGAGTACAGTAAAGTAGGTCTACAGACACTGGATTGTGGTGAGGGAAAGCCCAGCATTAGGTGCCAGCAAAGGTCTGTCTAGTCAAAACTGTGGTTTTTTCCAGTAGTCATGTATGGATGTGAGAGTTGAACCATAAAGAGGGCTGTTAAGCTCAATTCTGTTCAGTCACTCAGTCGTGTCCGACTCTTTGCGACCCCATGAATCGCAGCACGCCAGGCTTCCCTGTCCATCACCAACTCCCGGAGTTCACTCAGAGTCGCGTCCATCGAGTCAGTGATGCCATCCAGCCATCTCATTGATGCTTTTGAACTATGATGCTAGAGAAGACTCTTGAGAGTCCCTTGGACAGCAAGGAGATCAAACCAGTCAATATTAAAGGAAATCAACCCTGAATATTCAGTGGAAGGACTGATGCTGAAGCTGGAGATCCAATACTTTGACCACCTGATGAGAAGAGCTGATTCACTGGAAAAGATCCTGATGCTGGGAAAGATTGAGGGCAAAAGGAGAAGGGAACAACAGAGGATGAGATGGTTGGATGGCATCACTGACTCAATGGACATGAGTTTGAGCAAACTCCAGGAGATAGTGAAAGACAGGGAAGCTTGGCAAGCTGCAGTCCAAGGGGTTCTCAAAGAGTTGGAGAAAGCTTAACAACTGAATAACAACAAAACAGGGAATTCGGCTCTTCTGAGCAGTATCCACTGGAATTCTTTGTTTGGTATCTGCTATAAATACTTCACTTGCCTTTACCACAACCTGGTGTCAGGAGCTTTCCAAGTTCCCATGCACACACCTAGGTGTGGAGTGTGTCTTTCTTCCAACAGGCACCTACAAGCACTGTGCAGAGAAATAGAGAAAAAGTGACTTTGCAGGCTGGGAAGGGATGGGAGAAAGTCTTGCACACAAGCCATCTACATAGTTTCCCACATTGAAAGAAGTGAGGCTGGTGGGAAAGAATAAAAGGAAGAAGAGAATAAAGGGACACCACACAATGTACCTCATCTCATGCTTTGTAGAGGAGGTTATGGTTATAGACTATTCTCCTTTTATGAAAACCACTAATCTTTTCTTTCTTTGGTTCTTTATTATGCTCACAAAGATCAACTTGGGCTGTTTCATCAAATTTCCATGATGAAAAGGCCTGCCCCCTGTTCAGTTCAGTCAGTTCAGTTCAGTCGCTCAGTCACATCCAACTCTTTGTGACCCCATGAGTCACAGCACGCCAGGCCTCCCTGTCCATCACCATCTCCCAGAGTTCACTCAAACTCACGTCCATCAAGTCGGTGATGCCATCCAGCCATCTCATCCTCTGTGGTTCCCTTCTCCTCCTGCCCCTAACCACTCCCAGCATCAGAGTCTTTTCCAATGAGTCAACTCTTCGCATGAGGTGGCCAAAGTACTGGAGTTGCAGCTTTAGCATCATTCCTTCCAAAGAACACCCAGGGCTGATCTCACAAAGATCAACTTGGGCTGTTTCATCAAATTTCCATGATGAAAAAGCCTGCCCCTGTAGGTGGATAGAAATGAAAGGAAGAAATAGAAAAAAAGGTCACTCAGTCATGTCTGACTCTTTCGGACCCCACAGACTATAGTCCATGGACTTCTCCATGGCAGAATACTGGAGTGGATAGCCTTTCCCTTCTCTAGGGGATCTTTCCAACCCAGGGATCAATCCCAGGTCTCTCACATTGCAGGCAGATTCTTTACCAGCTAAGCCACAATGGAATACTAGAGTGGGTACCCTATCCAATACTAGAGTGGATAGCATTTCCCTTCTCCAGCAGATCTTCCCTACCCAGGAATCGAACTGAGGTCTCCTGCATTGCAGGCAGGTTCTTTACCAACTTAGCTATCAGGGAAGCCCAGGAAGAAAGGAGAAAAGGGCTTGCCTAATACCAGCTTCCCTGGCAAGATGAGTGCCTGTCATTGTTCTCTGCAACATCTAGCTTTGCAGGAGAGCAGCCCCACACCCTAAATTAGGAAAGCCAGACTGGTCTGATCATTGAGAGCTGCATGATTCCCTGGTTGTGCAATGTGCCCTCATGTCGTCTGATGGCCCCAGCTATGCTCCAGGAGACACCTCAGGTGAGATGACCCAGCTGTGCCCAGGATTCAGGTGTGTCTCTGGCACATACAAACCCTTATGATTACACACTAAGGGTATTTTATTCATATGCAGGTAACATGTTTGTTCAGATGTGCATACCTGCCTTCTTCATTATTTGCAGGTAAGCATGTTTATAGATGCTTATATATATATCCAAAAATTCATGAAGTAGCCCATAGAATTCACAAATCTTGATGGTCCTAAGCATTAGACAGAAAAAAATACAAACTGATAGTCTTTTAAGTTTAAACACATTCCATAAGATCTACTTTTTTTTACTCCTCTCTCCCACATTTTGTGGTTTTGATGTCATATTTTACATCTTCATGTTTATCCCTTAACTGTTTATTGTAATTATGACTGATTTTACAATTTTTGCTTTTTGATCTTCATACTATCTTATTTAAGTGGTTGATCCACAACATTTACTATATATTTGCCTATGTAGTGGGATTTTTCATTTCCTATAAATTCTTACTTCTTGTTGTAGCCTTTTCATTTCTACTTAGAGAAGACCCTTTAACATTTATTGTTGGGTCAGCTTAGTTTGATGAACTCTTTTAGCTTTTGCTTGTCTGAAAAGTTCTCTCTCTCTGCTCCCATTCTCATTGGTAACCTTACTGAGTAGACTATCCTAGGTTGTGGAGTTTTCCCTTTCATCACTTTAAACATATCATTACACTCCCTACTGCCCTGCAGTTTCTGCAGAAAAAAACTGTTAGCTTTATGTGGGTTCTCTCATACATAGCTGTTTTTCTCCTGCTGCCTTTAGGATTCTCCCTTTACCCTTAACTTTAGTCATTTTAATTATGATACATCTTGGTGGATCTCTTTATGTTCATTTTCCTTTTCTTTAATTTTATTTATTTATTAATTGAAGGATAATTGTTTTACAGAATTTTGTTGTTTTCTGTGTTCATCTTCTTTGGAAATCTGTACTTCCTGTACCTAGAAAACTGTTTCCTTCTTCAGGATCAATAAGTTTTCAGCTATAATTTCATCAGATGCATTTCTGACCCCTTTCTCTTTCTTTTCTTCCTGGAACTCCTATAATGCAAATGTTAGTACCCTTGATGTCCTAGAGGTTCCTTAGCTCCATTTTTATTTGTTTTTTTTTTTTCTTTTTGCTGTTTTGATTGGGTGATTTCCATTATTTCATTGTCCAGATCACATATGCATTCTTATGTATCACCTGGTTTACTATTAATTCCTGCTAATGTGTATTTCTTTTCAGTTATTGCATTCTTCAGCTCTTGACTAGTCTTTTAAAAAAATATATCTTCTAGTTCCTTGTTAAAATTCTGTGTTCCTCTATTCTTTGCCCAAGTTCAATTAGCATTCTTATTGCTAATGCTCTGAATTGTTTATCTGGTAGATTATTATCTCTGTTTCTTTAGGTGTTCTTCCTGGGGTGGGGGAGAGGGCAGTTCTTGTTCTTTCGTTTGAAACATATTCCTCTGTCTTTTCCGTTTGTTTAATTTTTTTCTGTCTCTATGAAGAGGAGCTAAAAAGCCTCTTGATGAAAGTGAAAGAGGAGAGTGAAAAAGTTGGCTTAAAGCTCAACATGCAGAAAACAAAGATCATGGCATCTGGTCCCATCACTTCATGGGAAATAGATGGGGAAACAGTGGAAACAGTGTCAGACTTTATTTTTGGGGGCTCCAAAATCACTGCAGATTGTGACTGCAGCCATGAAATTAAAAGACGCTTACTCCTTGGAAGAAAAGTTATGACCAACCTAGATAGTATATTCAAAAGCAGAGACATTACTTTGCCGACTAAGGTCTGCCTAGTCAAGGCTATGGGTTTTCCTGTGGTCATGTATGGATGTGAGAGTTGGACTGTGAAGAAGGCTGAGCGCTGAAGAATTGATGCATTTGAACTGTGGGGTTGGAGAAGACTCTTGAGAGTCCCTTGGACTGCAAGGAGATCCAACCAGTCCATTCTGAAGGAGATCAGTCCTGGGATTTCTTTGGAAGGAATGATGCTAAAGCTGAAGCTCCAGTACTTTGGCCACCTCATACGAAGGGTTGACTCATTGGAAAAGACTCTGATGCTGGGAGAGATTGGGGGCAGGAGAAGAAGGGGACAACCGAGGATGAGATGGCTGGATGGCATCACCGACTCGATGGACATGAGTCTGAGTGAACTCCAGGAGATGGTGATGGACAGGGAGGCCTGGCGTGCTGCAATTCATGGGGTCGCAAAGAGTCGGACACAACTGAGCGACTGAACTGAACTGAACTGATGAAATGTGAAACAATTACCTATCCTGATCTTGAAGGGATGTCTTTGTGTGTGAGCATCCCTATGAAGTCCGCATATCCATTTTAGCTTTGTTGAGGGAACTAGATCTGAAATGAATATGGTCACATCTTCCCCTGGGGTAGCTGGAGATTCCCATGTCGCCTTGGTGGGAGATGTAGCTAGAGATTCAGGCGCCAGAGCCAGGTGTGAAACAGGGTTCCTCCTAAGCTCAATGGCCATCACCATCCTATCAGAGGTATGGGTGGGTCCCAAGGTGCTGGGGCAGAAGCCCTCAGGGTTGAGTCGAAGCTGGTTTTACTTCCTCCAAGTGTGTTCTCTACCCCTCCCACCTGAGCTGGTGCTGGGCAGTCCTGGCACTTCACTTCCAACTCCAAGAGTGCCAAGCAGTGGCTGCCCTCATTTCCTTCAGATGCAGCTCCTGCTGCTGCTGCTGCTAAGTCGCTTCAGTCATGTCCAACTCTGTGTGACCCCATAGACGGCAGCCCACCAGGCTCCCCCGTCCCTGGGATTCTCCAGGCGAGAACACTGGAGGGGGTTGCCATTTCCTTCTCCAATGCGTGAAAGTGAAGTCGCTCAGTCGTGTCCGACTCTTCGCGACCCCATGGACTGTAGCCTACCAGGCTCCTCCGTCCATGGGATTTTCCATATGCAGCACCAGGTCCAAACAAGCTCTATCACCAGTAGCAGTAGTACTTCCCTCAGCAACACCCTAGTGAGGAGTTGGAGCACAAATAGCCAGAGCAGGCTATGATAGCAGCAGGAGTGAGGGCTCTGGTATGCACTGGAACTGTCAGGGATAACTGGCCAGAGTCTCTGACAGTGTCAATCTGCTTCCTCCATGCAGTTCCCAGGAGTAAGTGTGTGTCCTCTTCACAAGTGAAGTCAGTTTCTTCAGCCCTCCTGTTAGTCCCACTGGTATAAGCTACCTAAGAGGATTCATCTTCCCAGAGTCAAAACCCAGGACTGGGGTGCCCAGTATGAACCTCTCATTCCCCAGGAAGGATCTCCAAGCCCATGTAATCTGCCTCCTCTACTGGCCGGTCCCAATCTGATCACTTCTCCTCCCTTCCTACCATCTCCTCTCCTGGGAAAACCATTTCAAAATGTGAAGGAAATTGACAACATTACTCAACACTACTCTTTACTGCCTCTTAAAAAAAATGTATCAATTTTGGGGTTCAAACTCTGCCCCATAATGACTTAGGTTCACTTATTATTATCTTTGATTGGATTATGTTGACATTTGTACCCTTAAAATGCTGTACTTTAGCAATCATAAAATATTATCTAAACTTCAAGGCTTGAGCAATGAATTAAAATTTAACAACTTTGCATAGTATTCTTGGGGGGGGGCAGGGAATGAACACTAAGTTTACTTTAAAAAAATATAGGGTAAAAAAATGTTTTTGTAAGTACTTTCTTCAAAATTTATTTTCTGTCAAGCTCAAACAGAAAACCCAAGCAGATGTTAAGTCATTTGGGATAAGGATATAAAGTGATTGCTATTCACTGGTGGTTGATTTTAAAGGATTACAATAAGTAGTTGGTTGGACACTTTGAATTTATCTCCAGTGAAACAATAAAAATAAGTGCTGTTCTATTAACATTTTTGCGCTTTTGTGAGAAACATTTCTCTTGAGAGACGAAAAACAAAATAATTAAAGCTACAAATATACCCCACAGTGATTGATGAAATATTTTATCCTCTCAGACCAGGCTCAAGAATCTGGCTGGTTAGAAACTATCTTCCTTACTGTCTGGAGGCACCTGCTGTGAATACTGAATGAATGTTGGTGTCCTTTGAAATAAGTTATCTCTCTTTATCAGCACTAGAGAAAAAAAGGAAAAACTATCAGGTTATTCATTATTTTGGTGATTACTTATTGTAGATGATCGAATATTGCTTTTATTTTGTTAGTGCTACTTTTACATAAAAGTTATTAAGGGAGGAACTCCTTTCCCTTCCAAGTGCCTATTAATCTCCTCTTCTTAAGTATATCTAATTTTTTCATTATCTGCACACAGCAAGAAAGAGAATGATAAGGAAATGCAGGGTTAAAGTATCTGAAGTCAGCTCTAAAAATCATGGTTCCATCTGTAACGACTGTGTAGATTCCAAAAGCAATAGTGAAGTTAGTCATTCAAATTGTATTTATTACAAGTCAATCACTTTTTGGCTGGCTTAGATTTCTCAAACTGCCTTAATAAGCATAATGATATACAACATGACTATTCCACTTCTTTTAAATTTTTATTTTTACAATATTGCAGAATTACCTCTGCCTCTTCCCTCTGGTCATGACCCATGTAAATATACTTGTATATTATGGGAAATTTTCTCCTGGAAAAATGCTATATTTAAAGTTACAGTGTCAGTTTAAAACCTGAATCATCAGGGGGAGAAAGTCAAAACATTCCCCTTCACTCCAGCAAACATGAATTTAGCTTTTCTTTGCTGAAGGGTAGCTCTCATGTTTGTGCTTATTCTGGGTTCTGTAAAGTTTGGGATTATGTATAATGGAGAATTAGAAAACCAGTGGTGAATCTGTCATATGTCTCCAAAGCTTTCAGAACACTGAGTTGCCCTGGAAAATGTTCCTACCATTCCAATTCCCATGTTGGGAGTAGAAAGTCAAGATCACCCAGTCTCGGCTCTTCCTGCACAACCACTATGTGGTCCAATGAAATACCTCATTGGATAAATCCAAAAGGAGCACCATAACCCTCCCTGGTTTAGACAGGAGGATGTGCAAAGGATGGTTTTCAGTGGACTTCTAATTGGCCAATAGTTGATTGATTAATTTAAAAACTTAGTTTAAAACCAACAATCATAAAGAAAAGAATATTTAACCTCAAACGTTTTCTGTTCAGTTCAGTCGCTCAGTCGTGTCTGACTCTTTGCGACCCCATGAATTGCAGTATGCCATGCCTCCCGGTCAAACATTTTATTTTAACTTAAAACATAAAAATATACATTCATCCATATTTTAAAATCAGGTCAAGGTCTTTTAATAAAAGCCTATCGATTAGAAAACTAATCATTATTCTCACATAAAACAGATCCAAAATGCATCACCTGTGGTAGCATCAATTTTGATATTTTTAAAGTAGAACAAAAATCTAAACATACTTGTAAGTATGTTGAGTAATCCAACATTTTCAGGATTTTACCCCCACCCCCTCCAGTCTTTTACAGTTGTCTCATCCAGGCTTTTTTGAATCAGTCTTCTATTCTTCAGCAATTTCACTTTTTTTAGATTTTCCAAAGCATACATTTGGTTGTCACAAAAATACAACTCTTTCACACTCAAATTAAATGATTTTAGCCACTTATAGAATATTTTACTAAATTACATAATTGCAATAGAAAGTGCAACTGAATAAACTGGGAATAATCATTAAGTGACTCAGCAAACAACCAACTCAGTCAGGGGAAACAGGGGTGCACATGTATAATAAAGAGCAGAGCACTTGCTCAAGTGTTTGTTAGGTCATAACTCAGTGCATCTCACAAAAGGAGCAGAGAATGTCTGTTAATCTGGTGACTTTTTCACCATGCCATATGGTGTTTGACATCTTAGTTCCCCAAACAAGGCTCAAACCTGCATCCCTGCATTCAAAGTGCAGAATCTTAAACACTGGACTGCCAAGGAAGTCCCCCTAGTGACTTTTTAAAGTGGAAACTGTTTAAAAGAGTTTCTATTATAGGTGAAATATATCTCCTATTGATAAAAATAGTAAATATATATATATATATATATATATATATATTGCTTCTACTATTGTTCAGACTCAATGTATGAAATCATTGGTCATTTTCAGCAGGTCATCAAGAGCCTCACATTTGGGAATGCTACTGCCCAGTGAGTTAGACTGACCCTCTCCAATATCACTAGAATATCAGCCCATGTTCCATGGAGTATTTATTCACCTAGATGTCCTTTCTACACTTCCACTCCTGTAATGCCCCAGGTGTTTGGATATCAGTCACATGCAGGATTTAGTCCTGATAAGGGGGTTGAGATCATCACTCACCAGACATCCATTTTCTTCTTCGCAAGTACAACTTCAACACAAAATAAACAGTAAATTAACTAAAATTCATTTTCTCCTTTAATGTTTCAGTCAAACAGGAGATGTACTACCCTGCCCTCTGGAGGACTCAAGTGCACCTAGGCACCCAGGACACCTTACAATGGCCTTCTATGCTCCTGATGTCCCTGTTATCAAGGTTTTAAGCAGAACCTCTGAAAGGAAAGAAAACTGCAGAACAGGGTTGAAGTTCATTGTTCATGTTGTTTTCTATCAGAATATAACTTTAAAAAAGGACTATGTTTTTAATGATTCTGTACTTACTTTGTAATTGGTTAACACATGGCAAAGGAAAGGTCTGACCTTATTTTTACTAAAATTCACTTAACACATAGAGACTTGTTTTCATAATTGTTTCGTGTTGTTCCGTCACTAAATTGCACCCCACTCTTTGAGACCACATGGACTACAGCAAGCCAGGCTTTGCTGTCCTTCACCATCTCCAAGAGTTTGCTCAAACCCATGTCCATTGAGTCAGTGATGCTATCCAAACAGCTCACACTCTGTTGCCCTCTTCTCCTCTTGCCCTCAATCTTTCCTAGCATCCATGTTTTTCCCAGTGAGTCAGTTCTTCACATGAGGTGACCAAAGTATTGGAGCTTCAGGTTCAGCATCACGCCATCCAAGGACTATTCAGAATTGATTACTTTTAGGATTGATAGGATTAATCTCCTCACTGTCCAAGGGACTCTCTAGAGTTTTCTCCAGCACCACAATCTGAAAGCATCAATTCTTTGGCTCTCAGCCTTCTTTATGGTCCAACTCTCACATTCCTACAAGAATACAGGAAAAAATCATAGCTTTCACTATATGAACTTTGGCAGCAAAGTAATGTCTCTGCTTTTTAATATGCTGTCTAGGTTTCTCACAGCTTTCCTTCCAAGGAGCAAATGTCTTTTAATTTCATGGCTGCAGTCACATCCTCAGTGATTTTGGAGTCCAGAAAAATAAAATCAAACACCGTTTTCACTTTTTCTCCATTTATTTACCATAAAGTGATGGCACTAGATGCCATGATCTGGTTCCTCTGCCTTTTCTCAGTCCAGCTTGAACATCTGGAAATTCACAGTTCACTTGCTGTTGAAGCCTGGCTTGGATAATTTTGAGCATTACTTTACTAGTGTGTGAGATGAGTGTAATTCTTTGGCAGTTTGAACATTCTTTGGCATTGCCTTTTCTTGGGATTGGAATGAAAACTGACCTTTTCCAGTCCTGTGACCACTGCTGAGTTTTTCAAATTTGCTGGCATATGGATTGTGGCAGTTTCACAGCATGATCTTTTAGAATTTGAAAGAGCTAAACTGGGATTCCATCACCTCCACATGCTTTGTTCACAATGATCCTTCCTAAGGCCCATTTGACTTTGTATCCCAGGATGTCTGGCTCTAGGTGAGTGATCACACCATCGTGGTGATCTGGGTCATGAAGATATTTTTTGTATAGTTCTTCTGTGTGTTCTTGCCACCTCTTCTTAATATCTTCTGCTTCTGTGAGGTCCATACCAATTCTGTCCTTTATCGAGCCCATCTTTGCATGAAATGTTCCCTTGGTATCTAATTTTCTTGAAGAGATCTCTAGTCTTTCCCGTTCTATTCTTTTCCCCTATTTCTTTGCATTGATTACTGAGGAAGGCTTTCTTATTTCTCCTTGCTATTCTTTGGAACTCTGCTTTCAAATGGGTATATCTTTGCTTTTCTCCTTTGCCTTTCACTTCTCTTCTTTTCTCAGCTATTTGTAAGGCCTCCTCAGACAAACTTTTTGCCTTCTTGCCTTTCTTTTTCTTGGGGATGGTCTTGATCACTGCCTCCAATACAACGTCATGAACATCCATCTATAGTTCATCAGGCACTCTGTCTATCAGATCTAATTCCTTGAATCTATTTGTCACTTCCACTGTATAAACATAAAGGATTTGATTTAGTTCATACCTGAATGGTCTAGTGGTTTTCCCTACTTTCTTCAATTTAAGTCTGAATTTGTATATAAGGACTTCATGATCTCAGACACAGTCAGCTTCCAGTCTTGTTTTTGATGACTGTATAAAGCTTCTCCATCTTTGGCTGCAAAGAATATAATCAATCTGATTTTGGTTTTGACTATCTGGTGATGTTCATGTGTAGAGTTTTCTCTTGTGTTGTTGGAAGAGGGTGTTTGCTATGACCAGTGCGTTCTCTTGGCAACTCTGGTAGCCTTTGCCTTGCTTCATTTTGTACTCCAAGATCAAATTTGCCTTTTACTCCAGGTATCTCTTGACTTCCTACTTTTGCATTCCAGTCCCATATGATGAAAAGAGATTCTTTTTTGGTGTTAGTTTTAGAAGGTCTTATAGGTCCTCATAGAACCATTCAACCTCAACTTCTTCAGCATTACTTGTTGGGTCATAGACTTGGATTACTGTGATATTGAATGGTTTGTCTTGGAAATGAACAGAGATCATTATGTCATTTTTGAGTTTGCACCCACGTACTGCATTTCAGACTCTTTTTTTGACTATGTGGACTACTCCATTCCTCTAAGGATTTTTGCCCGATGCTTTTGAACTGTGGTGTTGGAGAAGACTCTTGAGAGTCCCTTGGACTGCAAGGAGATCTAACCAGTCCATTCTGAAGGAGATCAGCCCTGGGATTTCTTTGGAAGGAATGATGCTAAAGCTGAAACTCCAGTACTTTGGCCACATCATGCGAAGAGTTGACTCATTGGAAAAGACTCTGATGCTGGGAGTGGTTGGGGGCAGGAGGAGAAGGGAACCACAGAGGATGAGATTGCTGGATGGCATCACTGACTCGATGGATGTGAGTCTGAGTGAACTCCAGGAGTTGGTGATGGACAGGGAGGCCTGGCATGCTGCGATTCATGGGGTCGCAAAGAGTCGGACATGACTGAGAGATTGAACTGAACTGAACTGAACTGAACTGAACTGAGTAGATATAATGATCATCTGAATTAAATTTTCCCATGCAGTCCATTTTAGTTCATTGATTCATGAGGCTTATAATTATTTCTTTTTAATAAGAAATAATATTTTTAAAGATAAACTATGACTAGTAAGGAAATGTTATTTCATTAGGGCTGCAGTGAAATATAACCAAAGCTAAATGCAGGTGCAAATTAACTGACTTTTTTAGTGATACTCTAAGGGCATCCAATAGAATTACTTTATTGTTTTTTTATGTAAAGTATGTTCAATAAAACTTGTTCATTTAGAACATTGTAAAAACTAGAATCTACTGAACAGGAAAAACACCACCTTTTTACACAGCTTACTTTTAGTGAACTTTTAAAAAACTCTCATAACTATAGATGGTCTCAGATGCCAACTGGCAGGTGTTTCTGGAAGGAAGTGTAATTCCAGTAACTTTTGTTACATAATTTTAACACATGGGGGAATTTCCTCTGCTGGAATCAAGTTACTATTATATTGGTGTTTACATTTAGAGTCCTGAGTGTGTTAAAGTCTAGCAGTCTTGATCACTAAACCTAAGAAGCATTATTTTACTTAAAATAATAGAGTTATTTTAGCCACCTAGTAGTCACATTTATCTAGAAAGCATCACTACGAACAAAGCTAGTGGAGGTGATGAAATCCAGTTGAACTATTTCAAATCCTAAAAGGTGATGCTGTGAAAGTGCTGCACTAAATATGCCAGCAAATTTGGAAAACTGAGCAGTGGCCACAGGGTTGGAAAAGCTCTGTTTTCATTCCAATTCCTAAGAAAGGCAATGCAAAAGAATGCTCAAACTACCACACAATTGCACTCATCTCACACACTAGTAAAGTAATGCTCAAAATTCTCCAAGCCAGGCTTCAACAGTACATGAACTGTGAAATTCCAGATGTTCAAGTTGGTTTTAGAAAAGACAGAGAAACCAGTGATCAAATTGCCAACATTTGCTGGATCATCAAAAAAGCAAGAGAGTTCCAGAAAAACATGTTTCTGCTTATTGACTATGCCAAAGCCTTTGACTGTGTGGATCACAACAAACTGTGGGAAATTCCTCAAGATATGGGAATACCAGACCACCTGACCTGCCTACTGAGAAATCTGTATGCAGGTCAGGAAGCAACAGTTAGAACTGCACATGGAACAACAGACTGGTTCCAAAATCGAAAAGGAGTATGGCAAGGCTGTATATTGTCACCCTGCTTATTTAACTTATATGCAGAGTACATCATGAGAAATGCTGAGCTGGATGAAGCACAATGGAATCAAGATTGCTGGGAAAAGTATCAATAACCTCAGATATGCAGATGACACCACCATTATGGTGGAAAGCCAAGAAGAACTAAAGAGCCTCTTGATAAAAGTTATAGACAAGAGTGAGAAAGTTGGCTTAAAGCTCAACATTCAGAAAATGAAGATCATGGCATCCAGTCCCATCACTTCATGGAAAATAGATGGGGAAACAGTGGAAACAGTGTCTGACTTTATTTTGGGGGGTTCCAAAATCACTGCAGATGGTGATTGCAGCCATGAGATTAAAAGACACTTACTCCTTGGAAGAAAAGTTATGACCAATCTAGACAGCATATTAAAATGCTGAAACAGGGGGGCGGTCCTAAGATGGTGGAGGAATAGGACGGGGAGACCACTTTATCCCCCACAAATTCATCAAAAGAACATTTAAACTCTGAGTAAATTCCACAAAACAACTTCTGAATGCTGGCAGAGTATATCAGACACCCAGAAAAGCAGCCCATTGTCTTTGAAAGGAGGTAGGAAAAAATATAAAAGACAAACAAAAAAAAAGAGAGAGACAAAAGAGGTAGAGATGGAGCTCTGTCCCGGGAAGGGAGTCTTAAAAAGAGAGAAGTTTCCAAACACCAGGAAACACTCACACTGCCAAGTCTGTGGCGAGCCTTGGAAGCACAGAGGGCAACATAACAGGGAGGAAAAATAAATAAATAATTAAAACCCACAGATTACAAGCCCAACGGTAACTCCCCCAGTGGAGAAGCAGCACAGACACCTGCATCTGCCACTAGCAAGCGGGGGCTGGGCAGGGAGGCATGGGCTGTTTTGCTTAGAGTAAGTACCAGGTTTGAATGCCCTGAGGACAATCAGAGTGAACTAACTTGGGCTAGCAAACCACACTGTGGGATAGCTACCGCGCGAAAAGCCCTACCTAAGACACCACTAGAACCGCACACAGAACAAAGGACTGAACAGAACTAACCAGCTGCAGACCATCCCGCTCCAGTTACAGGCATCCAGAGCTGGAATGGGGCAATCGCAGCCCCAGAGAGACATTATCTACCAAACTGCAAGCAGGTTTCTTTGCTAACTAAGACATCTTGGGGTTCTGGACAGTCAACATTCACCTGAGAAGGTGTGCCAGTTGTACACCCAGAAAACCGAGGGGCAGGGACGGGGGAGGCAATAAGTCACAGCAACCGCACTCGCAAATCACCTCATCACCTGGGCTATTCAGACCTGGAAAGGGCACAAAACACAGGCCCAACAGAGTCTGCGCCTCTGAGGACTACCCGAGTGCCTGAACCTGAGTGGCTTAGACCTGGGAGGTGCATGCAGCCCAGGGTCGGCCTCGGACAGTTCCCAGCAGAGCAACCTAGAGCCTGAGCTGTGTGGGCAGGGAGGGCACATGCGCCGTGAGCGGGAGCAGGTCCAGTGTGGCTGAGACAATGCAAGCACATGCCAGTGTTATTTGTTTGCAACGTCCCTCCCTCCCCACAGCGTGACTGAATAAGTGAACCTAAAAAAAGTGTTCACCACCACCCCGCTTGTGTCAGGGCAGAAATCAGACACTGAAGAGACCAGCAAACAGAAGAAGTAACAGAACTGTCTTGGAAGTAACAGGTGCAATAGATTAAAACCGTGTAGTTAGTACCAACTACATAGGAAGGGGCCTATAGATCTTGAGAAATATAAGCCAGACCAAGGAACTGTCTGAAAATGAACTGACCCTACACTGCCCACAACAACACCAGAGAAAGTCCTAGATATATTTTTACCATTTTTATGATCATTCATTTTTTAACTTTTTTAAATTTTTAAGTCCTCTATTAATTCTTTAATTTTCATTTTTATAACCTACTCTTATTTTTAAAGCAAACTTCATATATTTTTTTAATAATTTTTGTGATTTTGGTCTTCTTTTCTCTAATATTGTATTTTTGAAAATCCAACCTCTACTCTAGATTTTTAATCTTTACTTTTTGGTATTTGTTATCAATTTTGTACCTTTAAGAACCCAATCTTCAGTACCCATTTTTACTTTGGAGGGAGATTACTGGCTTGACTAATCTCTCCCCCTTTGGACTCTCCTTTTTCTCCACCAGGTCACCTCTGTCTCATCCCTCCCCCTTCTCTTCTCTACCCAATGCTGTGAACCTCTGTGTGTTCCGGATGGTGGAGAACACTTGGGGATCTGATTACTGGCTGGATCTGTCTCTCTCCTTTTCATTCCCCCTTTTATCCTCCTGGCCACCTCTGTCTCCTTCCTCCCTCTTCTCTTCTCTGTTTAACTCCGTGAACATCTCTGAGCAGTCCAGACTGTGGAGTGCCCATAAAGAAGTGATTATTGGCTAGCTTGCTCTCTCCTCTTTTGATTCCACCTCATCTGAGTCGGGTCACTCTAACTCCCTCCTCCCTCTTCTCTTCTCCATGTAACTCTGTGAAGCTCTCTGAGAGTCCCTCACTGTGGAGAAACTTTTTATCTTTAACCTAGATGCTTTATCAACAGTGCTGTATAGAAGGATAAGTCTTGAGACTACTGTAAAAATAAGATTGAAAACCAGAAACAGGAGGCTTAAGTCCAAATCCTGAGAACACAAGAGAACTCCTGACTCCAGGGGACATTAATTAATAGGAGCTCACCAAACGCCTCCATACCTACACTGAAACCAAGCACCACCCAAGGGCCAACAAGTTCCAGAGCAAGACATACCATGCAAATTCTCCAGCAACACAGGAACACACCCCTGAGCTTCAATATACAGGCTGCCCCAAGTTACTCCAAAACCATTGACATCTCATAACTCATTACTGGATTCTTCATTGCACTCCAGAGAGAAGAAATCCAGCTCCACCCATCAGAACACCAACACAAGCTTCCCTAACCAAGAAACCTTGACAAGCCACCTGTACAGCCCTACTCACAGTGAGGAAACTCTTCAATAAAGAGAACTCCACAAACTGCCAGAATACAGAAAGGCCTTCCCGCAAAGAGCAATATAAACAAGATGAAGAGACAGAGGAATACCCAACAGGTAAAGGAACAGGATAAATGCCCACACCAAACTAAACAAAAGAGGAAGAGATAGGGAATCTACCTGATAAAGAATTCCAAATAATGATGGTGAAAATGATCCAAAACCTTGAATACAAATGGAATCATAGATAAATAGCCTGGAGACAAGGATTGAGAAGATGCAAGAAAGGTTGAACAAGGACCTACAAGAAATAAAAAAGAGTCAATATGTAATGAGTAATGCAATAAGTGAGATCAAAAACACTCTGGAGGCAACAAATAGTAGAATAACGGAGGCAGAAGATAGGATTAGTGAAGTATAAGATAGAATGGTAGAAATAAATGAATCAGAGAGGAAAAAAGAAAAACGAATTAAAAGAAATGAGGACAATCTCAGAGACCTCCAGGACAATATTAAATCCTCCAACATTCGAATCATAGGAGTACCAGAAGAAGACAAAAAAAAGACCATGAGAAAATACTTGAGGAGATAATAGTTGAAAACTTCCCTAAAATGGGGAAGGAAATAATCACTCAAGTCCAAGAAACCCAGAGAATCCCAAACAGGATAAGCCCAAGGCAAAACACTCCAATACACATATTAATCAAATTAACAAAGATCAAACACAAAGAACAAATATTAAAAGCAGCAAGGGGAAAACAACAAATGACTCACAAGGGGATTCCCATAAGGATAACAGCTGATCCTTCAATAGAAACTCTTCAGGCCAGGAGGGAATGGAAAGACATACTTAAAGTGATGAAAGAAAATAACCTACAGCCCAGATTACTGTACCCAGCAAGGATCTCATTCAAATATGAAGGAGAAATCAAAGCTTTCCAGACAAGCAAAAGCTGAGAGAATTCAGCACCACCAAACGAGCTCTCCAACAAATGCTAAACGATATTCTCTAGACAGGAAACACAAAAAGGGTGTATAAACTCGAACCCAAAACAATAAAGAAAATGGCAATGGGATCATACTTATCAGTAATTACCTTAAACGTAAATGGATTGAATGCCCCAACCAAAAGACAAAGACTGGCTGAATGGATATAAAAACAAGACCCCTATATATGTTGACTACAAGAGACCCACCTCAAGACAAGGGACACATACAGACTGAAAGTGAAAGGCTGGAAAAAGATATTCGATGCAAATATAGACCAAAAGAAAGCAGGAGTAGCGATACTCATATCAGATAAAATAGACTTTAAAACAAAGGCTGTGAAAAGAGACAAAGAAGGACACTACATAATGATCAAAGGATCAATCTAAGAAGAAGATATAACAATTATAAATATATATGCACCCAACATAGGAGCACCGCAATATGTAAGACAAATGCTAACAACTATGAGAGGGGAAATTAACAATAACACAATAATAGTGGGAGACTTTAACACCCCACTCACACCTATGGATAGATCAACTAAACAGAAAATTAACAAAGAAACACAAACTTTAAATGATACAATAGACCAATTAGACCTAACTGATATCTATAGGACATTTCACCCCAAAACAATGAATTTCACCTCTTTCTCAAGTGCACACGGAACCTTCTCCAGGATAGATCACATCCTGGGCCATAAATCTAGCCTTGGTAAATTCAAAAAACTCGAAATCATTCCAAACATCTTTTCTGACCATAATGCAGTAAGATTAGATCTCAATTACAGGAGAAAAACTATTAAAAATTCCATCATATGGAGGCTGAACAACATGCTTCTGAATAACCAACAAACCACAGAAGAAATCAAAAAACAAATCAAAATATGCATAGAAACGAATGAAAATGAAAACAACAACCCAAAACCTGTGGGACACTGTAAAAGCAGTGCTAAGGGGAAAGTTCATAGCAATAGAGACATACCTCAAGAAACAAGAAAAAAGTCAAATAAATAACCTAACTCTAAACCTAAAGCAACTAGAAAAGGAAGAAATGAAGAACCCCAGGGTTAATAGAAGGAAAGAAATCTTTAAAATTAGGGCAGAAATGAATGCAAAATAAACAAAGAGACCATAGCAAAAAATCAACAAAGCCAAAATCTGGTTCTTTGAGAGGATAAATAAAATTGACAAACCATTAGCCAGTCTCATAAAAAAAAAAAAAGGGAAAAAAATCAATAAAATTAGAAATGAAAATGGAGAGATCACAACAGACAAACAGAAATACAAAGGATCATAAGAGACTACTATCAGCAATTATATGCCAATAAAATGGACAACGTGGAAGAAATGGACAAATTCTTAGAAAAGTACAACTTTCCAAAACTGAGCCAGGAAGAAATAGAAAATCTTAACAGACCTATCACAGGCACAGAAATTGAAACTGTAATCAGAAATCTTCAAGCAAACAAAAGCCCAGGTCCAGACGGCTTCACAGCTGAATTCTACCAAAACTTTAGAGAATAGCTAACACCTATCCTAACTCTTCCAGAAAATTGAAAAGGAAGGTAAGCTGCCAAATTCATTCTATGAGGCCATCATCACCCTAATACCAAAACCTGACAAAGATGCCACAAAAAAAGAAAACTACAGGCTAATATCACTGATGAACATAGATGCAAAAATCCTTAACAAAATTCTAGCAATCAGAATCCAACAACACATTAAAAAGATCATATACCATGACCAAGCGTGCTTTATCCCAGGGATACAAGGATTCTTCAATATCCACAAATCAATCAATGTGATACACCACATTAACAAATTGAAAAATAAAAGTCATATGATTATCTCAATAGATGCAGAGAAAGCCTTTGACAAAATTCAACATCCATTTATGATTAAAAAAAAAAAAACTCTCCAGAAGCAGGAAAAGAAGGAATATATTTCAACATAATAAAAGTTATATATGACAAACCCACAGCAAACATTATCCTCAATGGTGAAAAATTGAAAGCATTTCCCCTAAAGTCAGGAACAAGACAAGGGTGCCCACTTTCACCACTACTATTCAACATAGTTCTGAAAGTTTTGGCCACAGCAATCAGAGCAGAAAAAGAAATAAAAGGAATCCAAATTGGAAAAGTAGTGAAACTCTCAGCGTTTGCAGATGACATGATCCTCTATACAGAAAACCCTAAAGACTCCACCAGAAAATTACTAGAGCTAATCAATGAATATAGTAAAGTTGCAGGATATAAAATCAACACACAGAAATCCCTTGCATTCCTATACACTAATAATGAAAAATTAGAGAAGTTAAGGAAACAATCCCATTCATCATTGCAATGAAAATAATAAAACGCTTAGGAATATATCTACCTAAAGAAACTAAAGACCTATATATAGAAAACTATAAAACACTGGTGAAAGAAATGAAAGAGGACACTAATAGATGGAGAAATATACCATGTTCATGGATTGGAAGAATCAATATAGTAAAAATGAGTATATTACCCAAAGCAATCTACAGATTCAATGCAATCTCTATCAAGCTATGAACGGTATTTTTCACAGAGCTAGAACAAATAATTACACAATTTGTATGAAAATCCAAAAAACCTCAAATAGCCAAAGCAATCTTGAGAAAGAAGAATGGAACTGGAAGAATCAACCTGCCTGACTTCAGGCTATACTACAAAGCCACAATCATGAAAACAGTATGGTACTGGCACAAAGACAGAAATATAGATCAGTGGAACAAAACAGAAGGCCCAGGGATAAACCCATGCACCTATGGACACCTTATCTTTGACAAAGGAAGCAAGAATATAGAATGGATTAAAGACGATCTCTTTAACAAGTGGTGCTGGGAAAACTGGTCAACCACTTATAAAAGAATGAAACTAGATCACTACCTAACACCATACACAAAAATAAACTCAAATTGGATTAAAGGTGTAAATGTAAGACCAGAAACTATAAAATTCCTAGAGGACAACATAGGCAAAACACTCTCCGACATACACCACAGCAGGATCCTCTATGACCCACCTCCCAGAATAAAGGAAATAAAAGCAAAATAAACAAATGGGACCTAATTAAACTTAAAGGCTTCTGCACAACAAAGGAAACTATAAGCAAGGTGAAAAGACAGCCTTTGGAATGGGAGAAAATAATAGCAAATGAAGCAACTGACAAACAACTAAGCTCAAAAATATACAAACAACTCCTGCAGCTCAATTCCAGAAAAATAAATGACCCAATCAAAAAATGGGCCAAAGAACTAAATAGACATTTCTCCAAAGAAGGCATACAGATGGCTAACAAACACATGAAAAGATGCTCAACATCACTCATTATCAGAGAAATGTAAATCAAAACAACAATGAGGTACCATTTAATGCCAATCAGAATGGCTGATATCCAAAAGTCTACAAGCAATAAATGCTGGAGAGGGTGTGGAGAAAAGGGAACCTTCTTACACTGTTGGTGGGAATGTAAACTAGCACAGCCTTTATGGAGAACAGTGTGGAGATTCCTTTAAAAACTGCAAATAGAACTACCTTATGACCCAGCAATCCCACTGCTGGGCATAGACACCGAGGAAATCAGAAATGAAAGAGACACGTGTACCCCAATGTCCATCGCAGCACTGTTTGTAATAGCCAGGACATGGAAGCAACCTAGATGCCCATCAGCAGATGAATGGATAAGAAAGCTGTGGTACATATACACAATGGAGTATTACTCAGCCATTAAAGAGAATACATTTGAATCAGTTCTAATGAGGTGGATGAAACTGGAGCCGATTATACACAGTGCAGTAAGCCAGAAAGAAAAACACCAATACAGTATACTAACACATATATATGGAATTTAGAAAGATGGTAACAATAACCCTGTATGCAAGACAGCAAAAGAGACAGAGATGTATAGAACAGTCTTTTGGACTCTGTGGGAGAGGGCGAGGGTGGGATGATTTGGGAGAATGGCATTGAAACATGTATAATATCATGTGAGAAACCAATTGCCAGTCCAGGTTCGATGCCACATACAGGATGCTTGGGGCTGGTGCACTGGGATGAGTCAGAGGGATGGTATGGGGAGGGACGTGGAAGGGGGGTTCAGGATTCGGAACACGTGTACACTCATGGCAGCTTCATGTTGATGTATGGCAAAACCAATACAATATTGTAAAGTAATTCAGTTCAGTTCAGTTCAGTCTCTCAGTCGTGTCCGACTCTTTGCAACCCCATGAATCACAGCACACCAGGCCCCCCCGTCCATCACCAACTTCCGGAGTTCACTCAGACTTGCGTCCATTGAGTCAGTGATGCCATCCAGCCATCTCATCCTCGGTCGTCCCCTTCTCCTCCTGCCCCCAATCCCTCCCAGCATCAGAGTCTTTTCCAATGAGTCAACTCTTCACATGAGGTGGCCAAAGTACTGGAGTTTCAGCTTTAGCATCATTCCTTCCAAAGAAATCCCAGGTCTGATCTCCTTCAGAATGGACTGGTTGGAGCTCCTTTAGCCTCCAATTAAAATAAATAAATTTAAATTTTAAAAAAATAAAGAAAATAATAAATAAAATGCAGAAACATTACTTTGCTAACAAAGATCTGGCTAGTCAAGGCTATGGTTTTTCCAGTAGTCATGTATGGATGTGAGAATTGGACTATAAAGAAAGCTTAGCCCCGAAGAATTGATGCTTTTGAACTATGGTGTTGGAGATGATTCTTGAGAGTCCCTTGGACTACAAGAAGATCAAACCAGTCCATTCTAAAGGAGATTGGACCTGAGTGTTCATTGGAAGGACTGATGTTGAAGCTGAAACTCTCATACTTTGGCCACCTGATGTGAAGAGCTTACTCATTTGAAAAGACACTAATGCTGGGAAAGATTGAAGGCAGGAGAAGAAGATGGCAACAGAGGATGAGATGATTGGATGGCCTCACCAACTCAATGAGCATGAGCTTGGTAAACTCCAGGAGTTGGTGAAGGACAGGGAGGCCTGGCCTTCTGCAGTCCATGGGGTCACAAAGAGTCGTACACACTGAGCAACTGGACTTAACTGAACTGATTCACATGTATAGCTATATTTTAATATCAAATCACTATTATTTTCATTCAAAAAGACTTTATTTCCAAGAAAATATTGCTATAATTATGTGAAAGAGCATTCCATGTTGTCTTCTATAATTTTATGTTTTATGCCTTAAATTTATGTCTTTAAACTTTGAATTTATTTTTTATATAGTTTGAAGGACTGTTCTAATGTCATTGATTTACATGTGCCTGGTCAGCTTTCCCAGCACCACTTGTTGAACAGATTGTCTTTTCTCCATTTTATATTCTTGCTTCTTCTTTCATAGATTAATTTACCAAAGGTACATGGTTTATTTCTGGGCTTTTTGTTACATTGATCTATGTATCTGTTTTTGTGGCAATACCAGCCTACTGTGATAACTGTAACTTTCTAGAATAGTCTGAAGTCTGGAGAGGTTATGCCTCCAACTTTGTTCTTTTTCCTCAGAATTGTTTTACTAATTCTGAGTCTTTCATGATCCCATATAAAGTTTAGGATTATTGTTCTAGGTCTATGAAAAACGTCTTGAGTATTTTGACACAGATTGCATTAAATCTGTAGATTGCTTTGAGCAGTATGACCATTTTAATTATATTAACTCTTCCAATCCCAAAGTACAGGGTATCTTTCCATTAGTTTGAATTATCTTCAATTTTCTTAATTAATATTTCATCATTTTCAAAATATAGGTCTTTCACCTCCTCGTTTTATTCCTAGGTCTTTTTTTAATGTGACTTTTAAAAGGATTTTTTTTTCAAAGTTTCTCTATATTTTTACTGTACAGAAATGTAACAGATTTCTGTATATTAAACTTAGATCCTCCAATCTTAATTCATGTATCATTTCTAATAGACTTAAATTGAAGAAAGTAGGGGAAACTGCTAGACCATTCAGGCATGACCTAAATCAAATCCCTTATGATTATACAGTGGAAGTGAGAAATAGACTTAAGGGCCTAGATCTGATAGATAGAGTGCCTGATGAACTATGGAATGAGGTTCGTGACACTGTACAGGAGATAGGGATCAAGACCATCCCCATGGAAAAGAAATGCAAAAAAGAAAAATGGCTGTCTGGGGAAGCCTTACAATTAGCTGTGAAATGAAGAGAGGGGAAAAGCAAAAGGCAAAAGGAAAGATATAAGCATCTGAATGCAGAGTTCCAAAGAATAGCAAGAAGAGATAAGAAAGCCTTCTTCAGCGATCAATGCAAAAAAATAGAGGAAAAGAACAGAATGGGAAAGACTAGAGATCTCTTCAAGAAAATTAGAGATACCAAGGGAACATTTCATGCAAAGATGGGCTTGATAAAGGACAGAAATGGTCTGGACCTAACAGAAGCAGAAGATATTAAGAAGAGGTGGCAAGAATACACAGAAGAACTGTACAAAGAAGATCTTCACGACCTGGACAATCACGATGGTGTGATCACTCATTTAGAGCCAGACATCCTGGAATGCGAAGTCAAGTGGGTCTTAGAAAGCATCATGATGAACAAAGCTAGTGGAAGTGATGGAATTCTAGTTGAGCTATTTCAAATCCTGAAAGATGATGGTGTGATAGTGCTGCACTCAATATGCCAGCAAATTTGGAAAACTCAGCAGTGACCACAGGACTGGAAAAGGTCAGTTTTCATTCCAATCCCAAAGAGGGGCAATGCCAAAAAATGTTCAAACTACCACACAATTGCACTCATCTCACATGCTAGTGAGGTAATGCTCAAAATTCTCCAAGCCAGGCTTCAGCAATACATGAACCGTGAATTTCCTGATGTTCAAGCTGGTTTTAGAAAAGGCAGAGGAACCAGAGATCAAATTGCCAACATCCGCTGGATCATGGAAAAAGCAAGAGAGTTCCAGAAAAACATCTATTTCTGCTTTATTGACTATGCCAAAGCCTTTGACTGTGTAGATCACAATAAAGTGTGGAAAATTCTGAGAGAGATGGGAATACCAGACCACCTGACCTGCCTCCTGAGAAATCTGTATGCAGGTCAGGAAGCTACAGTTAGAACTGGACATGGAACAACAGACTGGTTACAAATAGGAAAAGGAGTACGTCAAGGCTGTATATTGTCACCCTGCTTATTTAACTTCTATGCAGAGTACATCATGAGAAATGCTGGACTGGAAGAAACACAAGCTGGAATCGAGATTGCCAGGAGTAATATCAATAACCTCAGATATGCAAATGACACCACCATTATGGTGGAAAGCCAAGAAGATCTAAAGAGCCTCTTGATAAAAGTTATAGACAAGAGTGAGAAAGTTGGCTTAAAGCTCAACATTCAGAAAATGAAGATCATGGCATCTGGTCCCATCACTTCCTGGGAAATAGATGGGGAAACAGTGGAAACAGTGTCAGGCTTTATTTTGGGGGGCTCCAAAATCACTGCAGATGGTGACTGCAGCCATGAAATTAAAAGACACTTACTCCTTGGAAGAAAAGTTATGACCAACCTAGATAGTATATTCAAAAGCAGAGACATTACTTTGCCGACTAACATCCGTCTAGTCATGGCTATGGCTTTTCCTGTGGTCATGTATGGATGTGAGAATTGGACTGTGAAGAAGGCTGAGCGCCAAAGGATTGATGCTTTTGAAGTGTGGTGTTGGAGAAGACTCTTGAGAGTCCCTTGGACTGCAAGGAGATCCAACCAGTCCATTCTGAAGGAGATCAACCCTGGGATTTCTTTGGAAGGAATGATGCTGAAGCTGAAACTCCAGTACTTTGGCCACCTCATGCAAAGAGTTGACTCATTGGAAAAGACTCTGATGCTGGGAGGGATTGGGGGCAGGAGGAGAAGGGGATGACCGAGGATGAGATGGCTGGGTGGCATCACTGACTCAATGGACATGAGTCTGAGTGAATTCCGGGAGTTGGTGATGGACAAGGAGGGCCTGGCGTGCTGCAATTCATGGGGTCACAAAGAGTCGGACATGACTGAGTGACTGAACTGAACTGAACTGATATAGAGTATCATGTCATCTGCAAATAGTGACACTTTTACCACTTCTTTTTCAATTAGGATAATTTTTATTTCCTTTTCTTGTCTGATTGGTATAGACAGGACTTTCAAACCTATGTTAAATAGAAGGAGTGTGAGTGAGCATCCTTGTCTTGTTCTTGAATTTAGAGGAAAGACTTTCAGCTTTTCACTGTTGAGTAAACAAAACTATATTTGAGCTATAAGGACATATTGAACAACATAAGGAATACAGCCAATATTTTATAATAACTTTAAATGAAGTATAATCTATAAAAATATTGAATCACTTTGTTGTACAATTGTAACTAACATAATATTTTAGATCAACTATTTGTGTGTGTGTGGAGTCACATTAGTCATATCTGACTCTTTGCAACCCTATGGACAGTAGATCTGCAAGCTCTTCTGCCCATGGAGAATCTTGCCTGGAATTCTCCAGGTAAGAATATTGGAGTGGGTTACCATTTCCTTCTCCAAGATCAACTCTACCTCAATTTAAAAAAGGAATATAAGGATTTCCCTGGTGGTTCAGTGGTTGAGAGTCCACCTTCCAGTGTGGGGAATGTGGGTTCAATGCCAGGTCAGAGAACTGGAATGCCACAAGCAGCTGGGCAGCTGGGGCTTCATGCCTTGGCTGAAGGGCCTGGACACTGCAAGTACTGAGCCTGTGAGCTCTGGAGCCTATGATCAGACATCTGTGCACCACAGCTGGAGAGGCCCACACATCATGGCAATAACCCAGTGCAACCAACATTTTTTAAAAAGGAATATAATGCAAGTAAAAAAAGATTCTTTCTTTTCTCTGTGTAGCTCATCAGACTATTTGTCTCTATACTTATATTTGTGTTTTTAAATGAACAATAAGTTTATTAATTGAGCATACTACATACAATCTTATAAAGAAATTGTAATTCATCTTATAGGAAGAAATAATTTTTTTAAATGGTGAAGCCAACTAAATGCAGCAGCTGTTCTCCCCAAAACTGACAAACATCAGGCTTTTCCAACTCAGTGAAGTATTTGGGTTTTTTTTTTAATGCCAATGCAATTCAATTTCTTTCACTGAAGTAAGGAAAAACTATGAACAGAAACTTCTGTATAATACACCTCTAGATGTAAGAGTCAAGTTTATTCTGGTAATTGATGTGGAAACATGGACATCTCTTAAACTAGACATCTCCTCAGTAGAAATAAACCTCACTTGATTTTTCCAAAGATTTCAAGCTCCAATATAATTTAAACATATATTTAATTAAAGAGAAAGACACAAAGTAGGCCTTATCTTTGATAAACATGAGTCTTTGATAAACAGGAGAAAACAATGCATTTTATAAAACTAAATTTGTAAAAAATCAAAAAGATTCTCCACTAGTTTATTGAAGAATATTTTTAATAAAATTCAGCTTTATTTCATTAATAATATAGTGCTTGCCCATGGTTGGGTGAAGCCCACAGAAATTTTCACCAATCAGATCCCTAGACAGAGAGAGGATATTCCTACAGGCCTTTGTCATTAGAGAAAATTTTTTTTAATGTCATTATCCAGATGGAGGACTGAAGCTTGGTATATATAATAGAATTAGTAAATTACAGTAAATGCCAAGTGAACTGTAGTTTGGAGCTATTTATTAAAACAAGATCTCTTCTTTGCTCACAGCTCTTTTTTTTTTTTTTTTTCTTTCTTCCTTGTCGATGTTTGTTTCTGGTTTTGAGAACTCAGGGATGAATTTATTTCCTGTTATGGATCAAGAAGGGGGAAAACAAAACCAAAACAGTCCTGCAGTCAGTGAGCATGACTACTTAAAGAACAGTTGGAACCGTGAGGAGGAAGTCCCAGAAGGTGAATTGAGAGCAGCTGGTGAGAGCAGCCATATGACCCAGCGGACGGGCATCTCACAAACATGTGAGCCCCTCATGGAAGCTCTTCTTGATTTCAGCCTAACCCTCCCTCTAGTCAGTGCCTTCACCTCACATGTTTATTTCCAGGGCCCACAAGCCAGAAAAATAAGAAAAAGGTAAAATTTTATGAAATTACCTTTTCTGTGATAAAAGGGGGGAAATATCCCAGACATGCAATGAGTGTGGGAATTGCCCTCACCACGTTCACTGGCACACCCACAATCTATCAGAAGCCACAGAGCTTTACTTAAATCAATAAATCCTAGCTGAGATATGCTCTTTGTAAAAGTTTCCAGGGAGTAACAAAGAAGTTCTTCTGTATAAGCTAAGGATTTTTCATAGGCTTAGAACACAAGTTGTTTTTTTGTTTTTCTCAGCACAACAGTATTTTTTGCCTCCTATCCTAAGTACAATAGCCTCTGGCTCTGGTCAAAAACAGCATGAAATCTGCATGGCCCTGTTACTGCTCCCACTGTGCTTCGTGGTAGGGGAGGCCCCCGAACTGTCTGCCCATTAAAGGGGCACCAAGGAGCTGCAGGACAGGGCCAGTTCTGCCTGATTTCTCTGTCCAGCTGCCTCTAACAACATGTCTCTTCAAAAAGTTTCCCAAGATACTGTGTGGACCTTTATAAGCTACTGCAAAGTGGCTTCCTTGGCCTTTCAATAGAAACTCCTCCTGCTCCAAAATTAAATTGATCTTCTTAGATAGGACAGAACAAAGGGCAAATGCACCATTTAGTTGTCAGAGGATTTGACAAGCACAGATTATTTTTATTCCTTGGACATGTTCTGTTTTTCTACATTAAAGCCAGCTTCACAGTTCTATAGATGACAGAGATGAAAAGAACTTATTAAATTGTCAAATAGGTCCACTCTAAATGTAGCAGAAATATCTGAATTATGTATTTGTGATCATTTGGCTTATCATTTAGGAAGTAAGCAGATTCTCTCATCTCCTACATCAGCACAAATATTTTTTATTAATATACATCCAGATCTCTTTTGCATTTGCATTTGAACTTTAGGAATGCTGGCCTTTTTCTTTTTTTAACATAACATGCATTAATTAAAATTTTATATGTATCTGGCTAGGATTTTCTACATCAGACCAGATAGGATCTCATGGTGAAGAAGGGGGAAATTAAACAACTGATGAATCCTAAAGAAGAGCTATTTTAGTGATATGATGTATTTTTATGTGCATATATTATATGTAACTTTCCTTCTTCAGAATGCTAGCTTTGCTGATAACTTGATCTAAACACATTTACATAAATCCCTCATACACAAATCAAAGAATTCTCACCATCTTGTGTAAAAAGAGGGCGCTATGGAGCAGGCTGTCAATAATCCCTCCAGGTCAGAAACTCATGAGAACTTTCCATGAAAACAGCTTGAAACTAACTCTATAAGCCATAAAAACTTGGGGTTTATTTAACCACGCAAGCCATAAAAACTTGGGGTTTATTTAACCACGCTAGCTTTGTATTACTTAGCGTTAGATTCACTGTGTGTGTTAGTCACTTAGTCCTCTCTGACTCTTTGTGATCCCATGGACTGTAGCCCTCCAAGCTCCTCTGTCCATGGAATTCTCCAGGTAAGAATACTGGAGTGGGTTGCCATTTCCTTCTGCATGGGAACCTCCTGACGCAGAGGTTGAACCTGGGTCTCCTACATTGCAGGAATATTCTTTACCATCTGAGCTACAGGGAAGACCCTTAGATTGACTGCTGCTGCTGCTAAGTCACTTCAGTCGTGTCCAACTCTGTGCAATCCCCGTAGACAGCAGCCCAGCAGGCTCCCCCGTCCCTGGGATCCTCCAGGCAAGAACACTGGAGTGGGTTGCCATTTCCTTCTCCAATGCATGAAAGTGGAAAGTGAAAGTGAAGTCACTCAGTCGTATCCTACTCTTAGCGACCCCATGGACTGCAGCCTACCAGGCTCCTCCATCCATGGGATTTTCCAGGCAAGAGTACTGGAGTAGGGTGACATTGCCTTCTCCTTAGATTGACTACTATGTGTCAAATATATTCTCTCCTGCCAGATTTGTGTATTTCAAGAAGCAAAATTTATGAACAAGTTAAATTACTTTTTTTTTTTACAAAAAAGAAACTGATCATAAAGATTGGCATAGTCATACCATTTCTGATGAGAAAGTAAAGGAAAACTTCATTGTTTTGTTTTGTTTTGTTTTCATTGTTTTGTTTTGGTCTTGGAATACTTGGATTTAAAAACAAGCAAACTGTGCCAAACTTAGAGGAGTTTGACAATCAAGGCTTAGCATTTACATTATTTCAGGCTGTATCCACACCATGAAATTGTGCTGAGCAACTTTGTAATACTGACCAAAAACACAGAAGAGGCAAACATGTATTATCAGAGGGCTCTTCAGCTACATCCACTGTACAGTTGGGTTCCCTTAAATCTCAGGAATCTCCTTAAGTAGGTGTTGTCTACCACTGATCAGCAGCCTTGTGATTCCCAGAAGTCCTTTCCCCTCAACTCATTTAGTTGTGGTGTAGTGGCCACTTCCAAGAGCGTATCAGAATTTTGAAGCTTTGGAAGGATGTAACATTTATCTAAACTGAGTCTATCCCAGCTTCCCTGGTGGTTCAATTGGTAAAGAATCTGCCTGCAATGCAGGAGACCCAGGTCGATCTCTGGTTCTTGAGATCGCAAAGAGTCAGACACGACTGAGTAACATATTTGTCAGTCAAGATAAGTATTTATCAGAGTGTTTTCCTGGAAATAGAAGTTCCGAGGGATATTCATAGCTACTGACACAACATGAGCAGGGGGAGTGTTCAGTGGTCAAACAGAAATTGCCGAGCTAAGCAAAGATAAGTAGGTTCCTTTGTTATGAGAGTCACTAACTCATCTTGTGAATGTTTAAAAATGGAATATGGAATTCAGGATTTTCCAAGAGTTTTTTTTGGGGGGTGGGGGAGGTAAAATTTTCCCATGAAAAAGCATTCCATGGTTACATTTTTGGGAAAAGACTAGTCTAGAAAAAGAAAAAGTTGTTTTAAAGTGTAACCAAAGTACCATGACTATAATTCATGACAACAATGTTTACTTAATATAGGAAACGAAGTGAGATTTGCCTGCAATTGATACTGATGTGTTGCCCTTATGAATAACTCCTAGACATAATGATTAGTGTTTGTTTTTCACTTGCTGCTCTCTTAAGGGTTGATAAAACAATCAAGGTCATTGAAGACTGGATGACAAGTTTTACATCTGGTATCCCTACAATGTGGCAGTGGCCATGGAAGTGATTTGCAGAAAGTGGTGGTCAGAATAGGAGTTTCACTTCTAAACTTAAAAGTCATATTGAAAATAATATAAATGGCAAATCCAGTCTTAAAATGTTTGAAATAAGAGAAAGTATGGATTGAGACTTCCCTTGTGGTCCAGTGGCTAAGAGTACATACTCCCAATGCAGAGGGCCAGGGTTTGGTCCCTGGTCATGGAACTAGATTCCACATTCCACAACTAAGACCTGGCACAGTCAAATAAATGAATTAATTGATTTTAAAAAAAGAAGAAGAAAAAAATAAAAAGTAAAGATAGATTTATCTCTACTTATTAGTATGTTAGCAGTTAACATACATACTGAAGTGGTTTTAACTTCTGAAAGTGAAGGTATATACTTGTCCTTTTTTGTATATCTAAAATTATCTGCCATGCTTCCTTGTTCAAATAAACCAAAATAGCTTATCAGAAATTTGATCACCCCACAACTTACTATGGCAACATTTCATTTTATCTACAAGGTTGAAAAAATAAAATTAATATTACATTTTTCTTTAAAAGTTATTTAAAGCTTTTCCTTTTAAAACTCAGATTTTAATAAACTATTTTGAATATGGCAATAAAGTTAGGTCTGCCAATGTATAAGGCATATCCCTTATATGGTATACCTTATGTATAAATGTTTATGTTCAAACTCAATTAATACCTATACTAGAGTTTCTAATTTGCCTAAGGATACATAGAGGTTGCCCAACTAGCAGACATATTGACCTGTTGACATGATTGCCTTCATTCTGTCATTCAAAAAAGCCTTGTCAATGTCTCCACATATGCCTATTATCTGCTCCTTTACCATCTGCTTTAGAATAGTTTGTGTAACATATGCTCTTCACCATAACGGAAAGATTTAATTACCTAAATATTTAAGTGGAATGCATTTTTTTCTCCCACTTTTTAATTCACTTTTTTGGAGCATATTCACATAGAGATTTTCCCCTCCTACAAATCTGTGTCCTTGTTTTTGTACATATGTTTATCATCAGCCCTATGTTAATCGTCAGCCTGCATTAATTTAATCATAGAATGATCTTAACATAGTGCAAGGTGATAGATTTTATCATTTATGATTACAAGCAGAGAGTCCCAAGTAGAATAAACCCAAGGAGGAATATGCTGATACACATAGTAATCAAATTGACAAAAATTAAAGACAAAGATAAAATATTAAAAACAACAGGGGAAAAACAACAAATATCATATAAGGGAACTCCCATAAGGTTATCAGCTGATTTCATAGCAGAAACCCTGCAATCCACAAGGGAGTGGTGTGATATATTTAAAGTGATGAAAGAGAACTTACAAATAGGAATACTATAACCAGTAGGCTCTCATTCAGATTTGACAGAGAAATAAAAAAAACTTTACAGACAGGAAAGTTAAGAAAATTCAGCACCACCAAAACCAGTTTTACAACAAATGCTAAAGGGATTTTTCTAGACAGGAAACATAAGAGAAGGAAAAGACCTACAAAAACAAACCCAAAACAATTAAGAAAATTGTAATAGGAGCAAACATATCAATAATTATCTTAAATGTAAATGAATTAAGTAAACTAACAAAAAGATATAAACTAGCTGGGTGGACACAAAAATAAGACCCGTATATATGCTATCTACAAGAGACCCACATCAGACCTAGGGATTCATAAAGACTGAAAGTGAGAGGATGGAAGGAGGTATTCCACACAAGTGGAAATCAAAAGAAAGCTGGGTAGCAATACTCATATCAGACAAAACAGATGTTAAAACAAAGACTGTCATAAGAAAGAAAGGACACTACATAGTGATCAAGGGATCAATTCAAGAAGATATAACAATTGCCAATATATATGCACCCAACATAGGAGCATCTCAAATACTAACAACCATAAAGGGAGAAATGTACAGTAACACAGTAATAGTGCACATGAAACATTCTCCAGGATTGACCACATGCTGGGCCACAAGATGAGTCTTGGTAAATTTAAGAAAATTGAAATCATATCAAACATCATTTCTGACCACAATTGCTATGAGGTTAGCAATAAAGTACAAGAAGAAACCATAAAAAGCACAAATATGTGAAGGCTAAACAATATGCTACTAAACAACTAATGGATCCCTGAAGAAATCAAAGAGAAAAGTCAAAAAAATACTGGAGGCAGATGGGATACAGCAAAAGCAGTAACAGCAGTACAACCTTACCTCAGGAAACAAGAAAATTCTGTAATAAACAAGCTAAGATTATACCTAAAACAACTAGAGAAAATAAAACAAACAAAACCTAAAGTTAGTACAAGAAATTATATAATGATCAGAGGAGAAATAAATGAAATAGAGAAAAGAAAACAATAGCAAATATCAGTGAAGCTAAAAGCTGGTCCTTTGAAACAATAAACAAAATTGATAAACCTTTAGCCAAATTCATCAGGAAAACAATGGCAAGGACTCAAATCAATAAAATTAGAAATTAAAAAGGAGAAGTTGAAACAGACACCATGGAAATATGAAGGATCAAATACAAGCAACTGACTACTACAAGCAACTATATGTCAATAAAATGGACAACCTGGAAGAAATGGACAAATTTTTAGAAAGATACAGTCCCCCAAGACTGAACCAGGAATAAATATAAAATATGAACCAACTAATCACAAACACTGAAATTTAAACTGTTACTTTAAAACTCCCAACAAACAAAAGTCCTGAGCCTGATGGCTTCACAGGCAAATTTTATCAAACATTTAGAGAAAAGCTAACATCTATCCTTCTGAAACTATTCCCAAAAAATTCAGAGAAAGGAACACTTCCAAACTTATTCTATAACACCACCATTACCCTGATACCAAAATCAAACAAAGATACCACAGAAAAAGGAAATTACAGGTCAATATCACTGATGAACATAGATACAAAAATTCTCAACAAAATACGAGCAATTCAAATCCAACAATACATTAAATACATCATGAGCAAGTGGAATTTATCCCAGGAATGCAAGTATTTTTCAATATCTGTAAATTAATCAGTGTGATACACCACACCAACAAATTGAAAAATAAAAACCATATGATTACTTCAATAGATGTAGAAAAAACTTTTAACAAAATTCAGCACCCACTTATGATTAAGAAAAACTCCCCAGAAAATGGGCATAGAAGGAATATACCTCAACATAAAAGTCATATACAACAAACCTATAGCTAACACCATGCTCAGTGGTGAAAAGCTGAAAGCATGTCTTCTAAGATCAGGAACAAGACAAAGATGTCCACTCTCACCACTTGTATTCAGCATAGTTTTGGAAGTCCTAGTTGCAATAATCAGAAAAGAAAAAGAAATGAAAGAAATCCAAATTGGAAAAGAAGTTAAACTGTCACTGTTTGCAGATGACATGATATTATACATAGAAGATCCTAAACATGTCACCAGAAAACTACTAGAGCCCATAAATGAATTTGGTAAAGTTGCAGATTACAAAAGTCATACAGAAATCTGTTGTGTTTCTATACACTAACAATGAAAGATCATTAAGAGAAATGCAAGAATCTATTCCATTTACCATCACATCAAAAAGAATAAAATACCTTGGAATAAACCTACCTAAGGAGACCAAAGATGTGTACTCTGAACACTGTAAGGTACTGATATGGTGATGAAAGAAACTGAAGAAGACACAGATGGAAAATTATACCATGTTTTTGGATTGGAAGAATCAATATTGTCAAAATGACTGTGCTACCCAAGGCAATCTACAGATTTAATGCAATCTCTGCCAAATGATCAATGGTATTTTTTACAGACCTAAGACAAAGAATTTACAAAGCGATCTTGAGAAAGAAAAAAGGAGCTGGAGGAATCAGGCTCCCTGACTTCAAACTGTACTACAAAGCTATCACCATCAAACAGTATGGTACTGGCACAAAAATAGAAATATAAATCAATGGAACAGAATAGAAAATCCAGAAATAAACCCAGACACCCGTGGTCAATTAATCTACAATGAAGGAAGCAAGACTACACAATATTGGAAACACAGTCTCTTCAACAGATGGTTCTGGGAAAACTGGACAGCTACATGTTAAAAAAAAAATAATGTTATATATTCTTTAACACCACACATAAAAATAAGCTCAAAATGGATTGAAGACCTAAATGTGAAACCAGAAACTATAAAACTCCTAGAGAAAAACATAGGCAGAGCACTCTCTGACATAAGTCACAGCAATATCTTTTTCAATCCATCTCCCTAAATAATGAAAAAAAAATTTTTTTAAGTGGGACCCTAATTAAACTCAAAAGCTTTTGCATAGCAAAGGAAACAATAAACAAAATGTAGATAACCCACAGATTGGGAGAAAATAACTGCAAATGATGTGACCAAGGGATTAGTCTCCAAAATTTACAAATAGTCCCTGAGGCTTAATATCATCAAAACAAACAACCTAATTAAAAAATGGACAGAAGACCTAAATTGACATTTCTCCAAAGGAGACATATGGATACCCAAAAGGCACATGATAATATGTTCAACACTTCTGATTATTAGAGAAATGCAAATCAAAATGACAATGAGTTATCACCTCACTACCAGCTAGAATGACTATCATTAAAAAATCCACAAACAGTAAATGCTGGAGAGGGTGTGGAGAGAAGGGAATCCTCCTACATGGTTCATGGGAATGTAAATTGGTACAACCACTATGGAGAACAGTATGGGAGTTCTTTCAAAACTAAAAGAGTTACCATATAACTCTGCAATCCCACTCCTGGGCATATACCCTGAGAAAGCCATAACTGAGAAGACACATGTACCTCAATGTTCATCTTTGCAACACTGTTCATTGTTCAGTGTTCATTGCAGCAAAGACATGGAAGCAACTTAAATGTCCATTGACAGATGAAGGAATAAAGAAGATATGGTACACATACATATAATGAATATTACTCAGCCATTAAAAACAATGAAGTTGTGCCATTTGCAGCAACATGATGGACTTAGGAGCTTCCCTAGTGATGCAGAGGTTAAAGCATCTTCCTGCAATGTGGGAGACCTGGGTTTGATCCCTGGGTTGGGAAGATCCCCTGGAGAAGGAAATGGCAACCCACTCCAGTATTCTTGCCTGGAAAATCCCATGGACAGAGGAGCTCCGTGGACTACAGTCCATGGGGTAGCAAAGAGTCAGACAGTCATACTTAGTGAAATGTCAGACAGAGAAGGAGAAATATTGTATGGCATTCCTTATATGCAGAATCTAAAAAGAAATTATACAAATAAACTTATTTACAAAAGAGAAAAAGACTCATAGAGTATGAAGTTATGATTGGCCAGGGGGAAGGATGGGTGGAAGGGATAGTTAGGCAGTTTGAGATCAACATGTACACACTGCTATATTTTAAATGGATGACCAACAAGATCCTATCCTGTATAGCACAGGGCACTCTGCTCTGTGTTATGTGGTAGCCTGGATGAGAGGGGAGGTTGGGGGAAAATAGATACATATATATGTATAACTGAGTCCCTTTGCTGTCCGCCTGAAACTATCACAATACTGTTAATTAGCTATAAAAAGTGAAGTCGCTCCGTCGTGTCCAACTCTCTATGACTCCATGGACTGTAACCTATGAAGCTCATGGGATTTTCAAGGCAAGAGTACTGGAGTGGGTTGCCATTTCCTTATCCAAGGGATTTTTTTCCTGACCCAGGGAACGAACCCGGGTCTCCCACATTGCAGGCAGACACTTTACCATCTGAGTCACCAGGGAAGCTCTGGTGGCTATATTCCGATAAAAAATAATGTTTTAAAAAGAGAAATATTTATTGAGCATTTAGATCATGAGGCAGACAACCTTATACTGTTTATGTTCTGCTTAGAAACCAAATAACAACAACAACAAAAAAAAAAGGAAAATTCCTTTCAATTTCTTTGTGGGCCACATAGTACGATACTGTTTTGATAATCACTCTTTGAATGCTGTCCACACATGAGTCTTATTTCAAGACTCATGTGGATGTGTGTGGTTTTGTGCATGTTGAGAGATGGGGCAGTTTGGACAATTCTTTCTAAGGGAAGCAGCTTTAATGAACTAGCTACAATTGCCATTTCATTGTAAAGGAATATTCCTTCCATTAATGGTTATAACGTTGTGTCAAATATGGCTCCAAATGAACAGAATAGCAGAGATCTATTAAATTTCATTTTACAAAGTCCTTGGCAAGAGAATTTCCAGTATTCTTGCCTGGAAAATCCCATGATGGAGGAGCCTGGTAGGCTGCAGTCCATGAGGTCGCAAAGAGTCGGACACGACTGAGCGACTTCACTTTCACTTTTCACTTTCATGCATTGGAGAAGGAAATGCAACCCACTCCAGTGTTCTTGCCTGGAGAATCCCAGGGACGGGGGAGCCTGGTGGGCTGCTGTCTATGGGGTCACACAGAGTAGGACACGACTGAAGCGACTTAGCAACAGCAACAGCAAGCAAGAGAATGATACTATGAACTTTCCTTTTAAATTCACATATAATCTTTGCTGAGGGGAAAGTTGATTCTTTTGATCATGGGAATGGTTATTTTTTACAGTAAAGTTTATTTATAGATAATTAATAAAGGAAAATGTCTAATTTCCTCAACTCCTGATGTTTTACCAAACTAGTGTCAGTGGCTTACATTTGTGTGGTATTTTGTAGTTTTCTGGGTGAGTGAGTGAGTGAAGTCACTCAGTCGTGTCTGATTCTTTGCGACCCCATGGACTGTAGCCTACCAGGCTCCTCTGTCCATGGGATTTTCCAGGCAATAGTACTGGAGTGGATTGCCATTCCCTTCTCCAGAGTTTTCTGGGTAACAGTCATTATTTCATTTGTTGCTGTTCATGACCTCATGGACTGCAGCACGCTAGTCTTTCACTATCTCCTTGTGTCTGTTCAAACTAATGTCCACTGAGTCGTTGATGCCATACAATCTCTGTCACCCCCTTCTCCTCTCGCCTTCAATCTTTCCTAGCATCAGGGTTTTTTCCAATGAGTTAGCTCTTCGCATCAGGTGCCCAAATATTGGAGCCTCAGCTTCAGCATCAGTCTTTCCAATGAATATTCAGGGTTGATTTCCTGTAGTATTGACTGTTTTAATCTTCTTGCTGTAAAAGGGACTCTCAAAAAGCAGAGACATCACTTTGCTGACAATGGTCTGTATAGTCAAAGCTATGGTTTTTCTAGCAATCATTATTTCATTAGAACCTCACAATTAGTTTGTGAAATAAAAAGAGATGGTGAGGCAATGGAGCTCTGAAGTTTCAATGGCTTGTTCAGGATCATATAGAAAATTCATTTCAAAACAGAGCTTGCCAACCTGCTTTACCATCTTCTCCACACACAGATTTACATTATCTGTAGATAATCCAGGAGAGTAAAATTGTGGCAATAGCTAACATTAGAAGACTTTATACTTTATGTGTGTGAGTGTGAAGTCGCTCAGTCGTGTCCGACTCTTTGCGACCCCATGGACTGTAGCCTACCAGGCTCCTCCCACCATGGGATTCTCCAGGCAAGAGTACTGGAGTGGGTTGCCATTTCCTTCTCCAGGGGATCTTCCCAACCCAGGGATCAAACCCGGGTCTCCCGCATTCCAGGCAGATGCTTTAACCTCTGAGCCACCAGGGAAGCCCTTATACTTTATAGAATATGTTTATATTCACAATTTAATTTCATCTTTTCAAAAATATTTTGATATTGGTATTATTATAATCATTCTATTTAAATATAAGGAAACTGAGGTTTCCAAAATTAGTGGGTTTTTCTCCTTTTCTTGATTGTAACAATAGAAGATTCTGGCTTGAATCGATGACCTCTGATTCTTTGTCCACCTTTTTATCCATACTCCATGGTGCTCAAATACCTCTCCAACACAGAAATGTACATTGCTGAACTCAGGTCCAGCTGCTTGACACTCAAAAATTAATACTCAAAGAGGCAAGTGTTGATACAAAGGAAAGTTGCTTTAAACAGAAAAGCTGGCAATCTGGGAAGAAGGCAGACTTATGTCCCTGAAACCAATTCTGAAGATTCTGCCCAGTCATGAAAGTTTTTAAAGGAGAAAGGGGAAGTAATTTCAACTAATTATGGTGATCAGAGACCAGACTCCACAATCTCCCACTGAGTGCAGACTTGTCAACTCCTTGTGATCTTTCTTTGAATGTTGTCTTGTTCACATAGTTTGTTCATGGGATTACTGAAGGGAGAGCTAGGGAAGAGATCAGATTGTTAATTGCTTATTCTTCATTTTTACTTCTTTGATCTAGGAAAGAACCAACAGCTTAGGCAAGGTATTGTAGGAAAGATGTGCTAGGGCTAGAGATGAGTAGAGCGTGGAGGTGCCTGGTTTAAGATTAGTTTCAATACAGCTTTGCTAAAGTGAGAAGGTAAAAGGGGCCCTTCCCTGCCAAAAGCTGCTTACAAATCCCCACTTTGTAAGGACATTATTCCATTTCTAGGGGTTTATGGGTGAAGGTCCACCTTCTGTAAATTCTTCACACTGACAGACAGCACCATATTCTCAAAGTGGAAGGTATTAACATGGGTCTGTATAGCACCTATTTGCTAACAATTTTAGTTTCCTGCTTGCTTACATATATGGGGAGAACAAGCTATAATTATTTGGATGCCTACAAAGATATAGATTATTATGAGCAATAGTGAATCACATTCACTCAAGGCCAGTTCTTGGGATTGTGCTAGCCCTAGATTCAGCGTTGCTCAAGATGGATCAGCTTATGTCATGGCTGTAGTTTGCTCATCATGCTTTTTTCCTCTGGTGGCAGTTATTGTTATCTGTAAAATGACTGAGGATTGTGCGTCAGATACTGAAAGACTCTGTGACTGTATTGTCCTAATCATCAACTGCTTGAGTCTGGTCTTTTGTGATTCAGGGAGGCCTGGGAGACAGCTTTTCTTACAAACAAGAGGCAGGACACACATAGGAGTCTTTGTACTTGGGTGGATGGGAGGGGGCACAGGGTTCTGCTTGGTTCCATTTATATTTAATTTTATAATTATGCATGTTTGCTTCTTTAGGGAAAACATCTTCCTGAATACATCTTTCTCAAGGAGACAATAAAGTTGGCTTACATTTCCTGAGCCAGCATCTCTGAGTGACAAAGAAAGGTGACCCAGAAAACAGCAGGGATCATCTAAATTTAGATAACTGAATTTTAATACACTTTCCTTAAGACATCTTTGCTTCTGAGTTATAGCAGAGGCAAAGGCAGAAAGAGAGGGCATTTTCAATTTGATTTTTATGTGCTCCATTTACTATTTAAGATGCTATTTACTTCTTTCTGGGCAGCTAACCTTTTTTACCCATAAATATTATCCTTTTTGCAATATGTATCAAGATAAAATGTGAAAACCTTGTAGAGAACCAGCATGATTAGTTTTTTTGTGAATGATTCTACTCTTGCCTGGAGAATCCCAGGGACGGAGGAGGCTGGTGGGCTACCATCTATGGGGTCGCACAGAGTTGGACATGACTGAAGTGACTTAGCAGCTTAGCTACTCTATAGAAATATAAATTGTCGCTCAGTCATGTCCGACTCTTTGTGACCCCATGGTCTATACAGTCCATGGCATTCTCCAGGCCAGAATACTGGAGTGGGTAGCCGGTCCCTTCTCCAGGGGATCTTCCCAACCCAGGGATCGAACCCAGGTCTCCCATATTGCAGGCGGATTCTTTACCAGCTGAGCCACAAGGGAAGCCCATAAGTTGTCTCTAGCAGAATGGAATTAATTATTGCCCTCTGGATACTGACCAGTCTTGCTTCTATTTGTAAATTCCTGTCAGTTTTCCTCTGAATTCTTCAAGCTAGTTACAGCATTGTACTGGTTCTCTCATTAATCAGCGAGTTAAAATTTTTAGCACATATTTAGCTTCTATTTGTGTAACAGCCATGATTTTACCTTTAAAAAACTCTTTAAATCTGCAACTCAATAGCCATTCTAGGAACCAGTGTTCACTCTTTACAAGTGATGTTTAGACTAAATTTGAGCATCCCTGCAAGGTAGAACTAGAATACATATTACAGTTATAAAAATATAAGGAAACTAAAATTGAGAGATGAGTAAGATGCTCAAAAATTATTGTAACCACCACACTCTACTGTGTTAGGGCTTCTGGCCTCTCTACTTCTTGCCATCTTCACAATCCCTAAATCCATCTCTAGCTCACTCTGCTATCTGAGTAGTAAGAATAATTAAGTCAAAATATGTGTGACATAAAATATACAAATAAACATAGATAAATAATAAAATTTAAAAGTAACAGGGTTTAGCCTAGACTTTTTCAAGTCTTTATTGTCTTTGTAACTGCCTAGCTGGACCCAACCCCGGCTAGCCCCACTGCCTGCTTCCTAATTTCTCTAGGCCTTCTCACTTAGATTCCAAAAGTTGAAGGAGAAAATGAAAAATTTGAATTGAATGGGACATTTGCAAAACTCTAAAGAAAACATTGGGCAAAAAAACAATGTATCTTGTGCGGATTTTCTCCTAAATACATTTTTCTTCTTTCCTAATTTTGCCTCCTCCCTTCCCTTCCACTGTGTCCCATATGTACCCAATAGCAGACAACATCACTCAAAGCTTTGATTAGGAATACTGAGTTCATCTAAAGTGGACTCTTAAGAGCTTCTCTCAGGCCTCAGTCATCTTGGTTTTTCCAAAATGAAGAATTTGACACTGTTGTCCTAAACCTCTTACTATTCCCTTTTCTCCCATCCTCTCATCTTCTTATTCCTGCTGACTCTGACCCCCACATTTTCAAAAGTCTCTCATTCTTGGATCGTGTGGTCATTCATTATTTTGTTTCTCTGAAGCTGACACCACGCTTTTCCCACTCGTCCTCTGAATTTACGAGATCAGAGGTATTCATGGCTTATCCATTGCCTGCACATATATTATCCAAATTTGTTAACATTTATGACTCTCCATAATTGAGTTGCTTTTCACCACTATCTTCTATTACTCTCTTATGCTGTACAGCCCTCCAGACAAAATGATCAGTTGTCAGAATGTAAAATACAATTTCATCTAAGTATGTTTTACGGTGCTGACAAATAGCTAATATTTTCATGTTCTGCACAACCAGAGTTTCTTGAACAAAAAAATTACCAGCAAACTGTGTTAAAGAATGACTGACCAGTAACCATGCCTTGGAAGTTAGAAATGGTGAATTAATTATCCCTGAGAGATTTATAGGTTTCTCTCCCCCTGCAGCCATTTACTTATATTTCAAAGGGTAATAAAATTCTGAGCCATTCATTTATATTCCAAAGAGCTGTAACATCTAGGGACCATCTGCTTTTTTCTTCCAACATAGGATTTGTTTACAGTGAAATATACAGTTCCTCTCCTTCTCTCTAGAGAGTAGTGAGTACTTGCACAGCAGTTCCTATATAAACCCAGAGTTTCATGATTTCGTCTCCTAATTATGGACTTCTCTGTACATGCATGCAGATGACATCTGCTCTCATCACTGCCCCAAAGGGGAGACTGGGGCAGGAGAAACCAACACTAAGATGTTCTGCTTCTGATCCAGAAACCTTGTTCGTTGTCAGGAGAAAAAAATAAATATAAATATTAACAACTTATTAAATAGACACAAAGAAATTCATTGATGGGTATTTTGAAAAGTGAGACTCCTTTCAGTTTATTTAGAATGTTCTTTCATTTGCATTTTTATTTGCTTACACTTAGTTTTTTATATAAAGCTGTTATTTGTAAAATGCTGACTAAAATGCTTATGTATTCTCTCAAGATTTGGGAATTAAACATTTGTGATTGTTAAAGTGGTTTTTGTGAGTGTTCCTACAACCCCTCCTGACCTCACTAAAATCTGTCCATTCAAATTGTGATTTCTATTGAACATTGCATGTTGTTAAGAAATTCACCACATTAAATCTGATTTGCAAAGGAATTTTTTTTCACCATCATTTCTTTTGCTGTAATGGCTGCAATAGACACTGTTGAGGCCAGGAGACAGTTTTGCCCTGAAAACACAGTAGGTGAGAGCAAAGCTGTGAGGAACTTCCTGCTTTTGTTTTCATTCTCCTGGAGAAACTGGAAGGTCATTGCTTTCTTCTATTGCATAAATAGTTCCAACAGAGACTAGACTACTTTGTAAGTGATCAGAACTGTCAGTGGTCTCCCCTATCAGGGAAACTGTTTTCCCAGCTCTGCAGGCTCAGAAACCTTCCCAAAAGCATTTAAAATTCATACCCATTAAGCTTCTATCCTGAGTAATGACTTGAAACAACTCATGAATCAGAATGTGGGTTGAGGAGGGAATGATTCAATTAAAAGAATCAGAGAAGTGGGGTGTATTCATTAGAAATCCCCTCTTGCACACATTGTCTTACTTTAAGGTACTACCTCAACTTCCTTTAATTCTTCAACTTCCTATATTAAACCAGTCAGGGATCATTTTTACCCTGCCCTAAAGACTGAGTTTTTGTATCTCAGATTTTTGATGTTATCAAAAGACTTTCCAATCTAAAAATGCTCTATGTAGGCCGGAAAGAGACATATGAATAATTTTAGATTAACAGCAATGAGAAAAAAGTATAACGAAGTGCAACACTCTGATGAGTTCCCTCTGAATCACACTTGCCCCATAGGGGAGCTGCTTGCCTATAAGACTCCCTCTTTTTGTGATGGCTTCCTCCCTTTTTTGGCAGCCATCCTGGGCAGGTCTTACCAACCTCCTCTTATCATCACTTTCAAACAAGGATCAACCTCCCCAGCCTGGTGCCTCCCATTGGTGCCACCTGTCTGTGCTTATTTACAGAGCCCTCTGTCCCTCACTTTTCTGCTACTCTCCTCCTCCAAGTGAAGAGAGCAACAGAAAATGACATCTGAAAGTCAATTTACAAGGTTCTTCTCTCATGAGCCAAAATAGGAACTCATCATTCCCATTTCTCAGAAAGGAAACAGGCTCAAGAAAGTCATCCATGCCCTACCAGTATAATTTTGGTACTGACCTCTAGAACACTCTGCTTTCATATTTTTAAATGAAGTTGTTGACTAGGGGTTGACTAGGTGCTCTTACAGACTGTTCTAAGAATCTGTGTTTGGAATTATATGTGTCTGAGATTCTCAACTCTAAACCCAAGTGTCAATGAAAAAAAGCACAGAGAAGAAATTATGGGTCCCTTTCCTCTTCAGACACAACATTTCCATTTTAACAGTTTTCTTTTGGAGACAGTTCCCCCAATTTTGTTATCTGTGATCTTTTAGATGGAAATTTCAAGCCACGTGGGGAGCTGGCTGGTTACTGGGGAAGGAGCAATGGTTTATTGAGCCTTATCCTGTACAGACCTTCTGCCAAGTGCAGTACTCATGTTAGAGTCTTAAGCCCTTCAGGATACTAGAAACCTTCATTTCACAGGTTAGGACCATGCAGCTCACAGAGGTAGCACAGCTAATCCAAGCCACACAGCTGGTGAGTTGAAGACCCAGTCGGTCTCATCTTCCAGTCAGTGACACGCAATTAACTGCATGCTCGAAACTGACTTCTATCAGTAGGATTCCAGGCTCCCTACTTTGCTTCAGGCACAGTAGCATGGCTTTTATTTGTTTATCTATTAATATTAGGCTTTTGTGCATGGTTCCTTTGAAGAATAAGTTCCTCAGCTGAAGTATTTTTGGTATCACTGGCTCATACCATTCAAGGTCATCTCTGCCCTTCTAAGTCCCCTGGCAGGCTCAGATGCAGGCTCTTCCCTGAGACTTGATGAACCTTCCCCACCCTGAACTTCCCTCAAGTTATTGTCCTCATATAAATGCCAAGGGATGAGAAAGTTTGAAAAGGACTTCCTTGTCCTCAAAACCTAGATTAATTTCTACTGACTTTCCAAATAGGTTTCCATAAAATAAATCTATACTAATAAAATTCACTGCACCTTAGCATGTGAATATTATTTTTAAAAAGTTTTAATGTCCTAGAAATCAAGGTGCACCCTGATTTATAAGGTCCTAATATACAAAATTTAAAACTGATAAAGTGACCAGTTTGGAATTGACTCTTCCTTTTAAAAGGAAGTCTCCCCTGATACACTTGAAATAGCTTCAACTTTCCCATTTATATGCAGCTCTTCAGAATTATATCTAATAGTCTTTTAAATGATTATTTATACAATTTTCCTTTCTCAGGAAAACTCCTAGGAAAAATGGACCATAGCATGTGTGTGTGTGTGTGTGTGTGTGTGTGTGTGTGTGTGTATGTGCAAGCAAAATCATTCTGGCAAGTAGCAAGTGCCATTGTGATACACTCACCTCAAAAGCAAGATTTACACAGGCTTCTTACCTGACTGTGCTAGGGGGAGAACAGGCTGGCCATGTTCCAGAGACTGGTTCCCAAACTTGGACCTGAGGGCTAAATGGGAGAAGGGAAGGTGGTGTGCTTCTTCTCTGTGGTGTTATAATGTGGACTGGACATTTAGATCCATGTTTGTGAACATCCATTTAGATGAATGTTTCATCTATCACCAATGAAAAAGAAAGCAACAAGTTAGATTTTAAAAGAAAAATAATAATAAAGAAACAGAGAAGAATGATAAAATAACTGAAAAGAACAATACATTAGAAGGAAACAATAGCAGAATAACTGAGACCTAAGAATGGATAAGGGGCCTGGAAGACACGATGGTGGAAATAACTGCTGCAGAATAGAATAAAGAAAAAACTATAAAAAGAAATGAAAACCATCTGAGGGAAATCTGGAACAACATTAAATACACCAACATTATCATTATAAGAATCTCAGAAGGAGACAAGAGAAAGGACCAGAAAAATTTTTTTGAAGAGATATAGCTGTAAACTTCCCTAACCTGGGAAAGAAAACAGTCACCCAAGTCCAGGAAGTACAGAGTTCCAGGCAGGATAAACCAAAGTAGGAAAACAGGGAGACAACAGTAATCAAAGTGACAAAAATTAAAGACAAGGAAAACATATTAAAAGTAACAAATAACATATAACAGAAAACCCATAAGGCTAACAGTAGATTTTTCAGCAGAAACTCTGCAGACCACAAGGAAATGGCATGATATATTTAAATTGAAGGAGAAGAACCTACACTAAAGAATACTCTACCCAGCGAGGTTTTCATTCAGATTTAATGGAGAAATCAAAAGCTTTACAGACAAGCAAGAGCTAGGAGAATTCAGCACCACCAAACCAGCTTTGCAAAAAATGATAAGGGAACTTCTCTAAGCAGAAAAGACCACATATAGAATACATATTTTCTCATGTATACATGAAACATTCTCCAAAACTGACCACATACTGGACCACAAAGTGAGTGTTGGTATACTTAAGAAAACTGAAATCTTATCAAGTATCTTTTCCAACCACAACACTACAAGATTAGAAGCAAATTACAAGTAAAAACACAAGAAAAAAAAGAACATTAAAAAACACACAAACACATGGAGGCTAAGCAATATGCTACTAAAGCACCAATGGATCACTGGAGAAATTTAAAAAATCAAAAAATACCTAGATAGAAAAGAAAATGAAAGTACAACAATCAAAAATCTGTGGGATACAGAAAAAGCAATTCTAAGAGGGACGTTTATAGCAATACACTCTTACTTCAAGAAACAAAATTTTTCAAATAAACAACCTAACCTTACACTTAAAATGACAAGAGAAAGAACAAATAAGAGCTAAAGTTAGTAGAAGGGAAGAAATCATAAAAAGAAGAGCAGAAATAAATGAATTAGAGATGAAGACAACAATAGCAAAAATCAATGACTAAAAGCTGGTCCTCTGAGTAGGTAAAGCTAGCTTAAAACTCATTCAGAAAACTAAGATCATGGCATCTGGTCCCATCACTTCATGGCAAATAGATGGGGAAACAATGGAAACCGTGAAAGACTTTATTTTCTTGGGCTCCAAAATCACTGCAGATGGTGACTGCAGCCATGAACGTTTTTTTTAATTTATTTATTTTAATTGGAGGTTAATTACAATATTGTATTGGTTTTGCCATACATCAACATGTATCCGGCACAGGTATACACGTGTTCCCCATCCTGAACCCCGCTCCTTCCTCCCACCTCCTTCCCCATACCATCCCTCTGGGTCGTTGCTCCTTGGAAGAAAAGCTATGATCATCTCAACAGCATATTAAAAAGCAGAGACATTACTTTTTCAAGACAGGTCTGTCTGGTCAAAGCTATGGTTTTTCCAGTAGTCATGTATGAATGTGAGAGTTGGACCATAAAGAAAGCAGATTACCAAAGAATTGATGCTTTGGAACGGTGGTGTTGGAGAAGACTCTTGAGAGTCCCTTGGACTGAAAGGAGATCCAACCAATCCATCCTAAAAGAAATCAGTCCTGAATATTCATTGGAAGGACTGATGCTGAAGCTGAAGCTGAAGCTCCACTACTTTGTTCACCTGATGCAAAGAACTGACACATTGGAAAAGACCCTGATGCTGTGAAAAATTGAAGGCAGGAGGAGAAGGGGACAACAGAGGACAAGATGGCTGGATGGCATCACCGACTCTGTGGACATGAGTTTGAGCAAACCTTTTCTCCACACCCTCTCCAGCATTTATTGCTTGTAGACTTTTGGATCACAGCCATTCTGACTGGTGTGAAGTAGTACCTCATTGTGGTCTTGATTTGCATTTCTCTAATAATGAGTGATGTTGAGCATCTTTTCATGTGTTTGTTAGCCATCTGTATGCCTTCTTTGGAGAAATGTCTATTTAGTTCTTTGGCCCATTTTTTGATTGGGTCGTTTATTTTTCTGGAATTGAGCTGCATAAGTTGCTTGTATGTTTTTGAGATTAGTTGTTTGTCAGTTGCTTCATTTGCTATTATTTTCTCCCATTCTGAAGGCTGTCTTTTCACCTTGCTTATAGTTTCCTTTGTTGTGCAGAAGCTTTTAATTTTAATTAGATCCCATTTGTTTATTTTTGCTTTTATTTCCAGTATTCTGGGAGGTGGATCATAGAGGATCCTGCTGTGATTTATGTCGGAGAGTGTTTTGCCTATGTTCTCCTCTAGGAGTTTTATAGTTTCTGGTCTTATGTTTAGATCTTTAATCCATTTTGAGTTTGTTTTTCTGTGTGGTGTTAGAAAGTGATCTAGTTTCATTCTTTTACAAGTGGTTGACCAGTTTTCCCAGCACCACTTGTTAAAGAGATTGTCTTTACTCCATTGTATATTCTTGCCTCCTTTGTCAAAGATAAGGTGTCCATATCTGTGTGGATTTATCCTTGGGCTTTCTATTTTGTTCCATTCATCTATATTTCTGTCTTTGTGCCAGTACCATACTGTCTTGATGACTGCGGCTTTGTGGTAGAGCCTGAAGTCAGGCAAGTTGATTCCTCCAGTTCCATTCTTCTTTCTCAAGATTGCTTTGGCTATTCGAGGTTTTTTGTGTTTCCATACAAATCTTGAAATTATTCATTCTAGTTCTGTGAAAAATACCACCGGTAGCTTGATAGGGATTGCATTGAATCTATAGATTGCTTTGGGTAGTATACTCATTTTCACTATATTGATTCTTCCGATCCATGAACATGGTATATTTCTCCATCTATTAGTGTCCTCTTTCATTTCTTTCATCAGTGTTTTATAGTTTTCTATATATAGGTCTTTAGTTTCTTTAGGTAGATATATTCCTAAGTTTTTTATTCTTTTCATTGCAATGGTGAATGGAATTGTTTCCTTAATTTCTTTTTCTACTTTCTCACTATTATTGTAAAGGAATGCAAGGGATTTCTGTGTGTTGATTTTATATCCTGCAACTTTACTATATTCATTGATTAGCTCTAGTAATTTTCTGGTGGAGTCTTTAGGGTTTTCTATGTAGTGGATCATGTCATCTGCAAACAGTGAGAGTTTTACTTCTTCTTTTCCAGTTTGTATTCCTTTTATTTCTTTTTCCACTATGATTGCTGTGGCCAAAACTTCCAGAACTATGTTGAATAGTAGTGGTGAAAGTGGGCACCCTTGTCTTGTTCCTGACTTTAGGGGAAATGCTTTCAATTTTTCACCATTGAGGATAATGTTTGCTGTGGGTTTGTCATATATAGCTTTTATTATGTTGAGGTATGTTCCTTCTATTCCTGCTTTCTGGAGAGTTTTTTATCATAAATGGATGTTGAATTTTGTCAAAGGCTTTCTCTGCAGCTATTGAGATAATCATATGGCTTTTATTTTTCAATTTCTTATGTGGTGAATTACATTGATTGATTTGCAGATATTGGAGAATCCTTGCATCCCTGGGATAAAGCTCACTTGGTCATGGTGTGTGATCTTTTTAATGTGTTGTTGGATTCTGATTGCTAGAATTTTGTTAAGGATTTTTGCATCTATGTTCATCAGTGATATTGTCCTGTAGTTTTCTTTTTTTGTGGCATCTTTGTCAGGTTTTGGTGTTAGGGTGATGGTGGCCTCGTAGAATGAGTTTGGAAGTTTACCTTCCTCTCCAATTTTCTGGAAGAGTTTGAGTAGGATAGGTGTTAGCTCTTCTCTAAAGTTTTGGTAGAATTAAGCTGTGAAGCCATCTGGACCTGGGCTTTTGTTTGCTGGAAGATTTCTGATTACAGTTTCAATTTTGTGCTTGTGATGGGTCTGTTAAGATTTTCTATTTTTCCCAGTTCAGTTTTGGAAAGTTGTACTTTTCTAAGAATTTGTCCATTTCTTCCACGTTGTCCATTTTATTGGCAAATAATTGCTGATAGTAGTCTCTTATGATCTTTTGTATTTCTGTGTTGTCTGTTGTGATCTCTCCTTTTTCATTTCTAATTTTATTGATTTGATTTTTATCCCTTTGTTTCTTGATGAGTCTGGCTAATGGTTTGTCAATTTTATTTATCCTTTCAAAGAACCAGCTTTTGGCTTTTTGATTTTTGCTATGGTCTCTTTTGTTTCTTTTGCATTTATTTCTGCCCTAATTTTTAAGATTTCTTTCCTTCTACTAACTCTGGGGTTCTCCATTTCTTCCTTTTCTTGTTGCTTTAGGTGTAGAGTTAGGTTATTTATTTGACTTTTTTCTTGTTTCTTGAGGTATGTCTGTATTGCTATGAACTTTCCTCTTAGCACTGCTTTTATAGTGTCCCACAGATTTTGGGTTGTTGTGTTTTCATTTTCATTTGTTTCTATACATATTTTGATTTCTGTTTTGATTTCTTCTGTGATTTGTTGGTTATTCAGAAGCGTGTTGTTCAGCTTCCATATTTTGGAATTTTTAATAGTTTTTCTCCTGTAATTGAGATCTAATCTTAATGCATTATGGTCAGAAAAGATGCTTGGAATGATTTTGATTTTTTTGAATTTATCATGGTTAGATTTATGGCTCAGGATGTGATCTACCCTGGAGAAGGTTCCGTGAGCACTTGAGAAAAAGGTGAAATTCATTGTTTTGTGGTGAAATGTCCTATAGATATCAATTAGGTCTAACTGGTCTATTGTATCATTTAAAGTTTGCATTTCTTTGTTAATTTTCTGTTTAGTTGATCTGTCTATAGGTGTGAATGTGGTATTAAAGTCTCCCACTATTATTGTGTTATTGTTAATTTCTCCTTTCATACTTGTTAGCATTTGTCTTACATATTGCTCACCACCTTTATTCAACAGTGTTTTGGAAGTCCTAGCTATGGAAATCAGAGAATAAAGTGAGATAAAAAGAATTCAAATTGGAAAAGAAGAAGTTAAATTATCAGTGCAGATGACATGATACCATAAGTAGAAAATTTTACAGATGCTCTTGGAAAATTACTAGACCTCATCAATGAATTTGGTGAAATTGCAGTCTATGAAATTAATACATAGGAATATGTTGCATTTCTACACCCTAACAACAAAAGATCAGAAATAGAAATTAAAGAAATACTCCCATTTACCATCACATCAAAAGGAAATAAAATACCTAGGAATAAACCCACCTAAGCAGACAAAAAGACCTGTATTCTGAAAACTATAAGACGCTAATGAAAGAAATTAAAGATGACACAAACAGGTAGAAAGACATACCATGTTCTTGGATTGGAAGAATCAATATTGTTAAAATGACTGTACTACCCAAGGCAATCTACAGATTCAATGCAAACCCTATCAAATTACCAATGGCATTTTTCACAGACCAAATACAAAAAGACTTTAACATTTGTATGGAGACATAAAAGACTTTGAATAACCAAAACAATCTTGAACTGAAAAAGAAACTGGAAGAATCAGTCTCCCTGGCTTCAGGCTATACTACAAAGTTATCAAAACAGTATGGTACTGGCACAAAAACAGAAATATAAATTACTGGAACAGGATATTTAAGCTCAGAAATATACCCATGCACCTATGATCAATTCAGTTCAGTTCAATTCAGTCACTCAGTCATGTCCGTCACTTTGTGACCTATGAACTACAGCACGCCAGGCTTCCCTGTCCATCACCAGCTCCCGGAGCTTGCTCACACTTATGTCCATTGAGTCGGTGATGCCATCCAACCATCTCATCCTGTCGTCCCCTTCTCCTCCTGCCTTCAATCTTTCATAGAATCAGGGTCTTTTCCAATGAGTCATGTCTTCACATTAAGTGGCCAAAGCACTGGAGTTTCAGCTTCAGCATTGATCCTTCCCATGAATATGCAGTTCTGATTTCCTTTAGGATTGACTGGTTGGATCTCCTTGCAGTCCAAGGGACTCCCAAAAGTCTTCTCCAAAACCACAGTTCCAAAGCATCACTTCTTCGGTGTTCAGCTTTCTTTATAGTCCAACTTTCACATGCATACATGACTACTGGAAAAACCATAGCTTTGACTAGATGGACCTTTGTCAGTAAAGATAGATCTTTGCTTTTTAATATGCTGTCTAGGTAGGTCATGGCCTTTCTTCCAAGGAGCAAGCATCTTTTAATTTCATGGCTTCAGTCACCATCTGCTGTGATTTTGTAGCCCAAAAAAGTGAAGACTCCCACTGTTTCAATTGCTTCCCCATCTGCCATGAAGGGATGGGACCGGATGCCATGACCTTAGTTTTCTGAATGTTGAGTTTTAATCCACTTTTTCACTCTCCTCTTTCACTTTCATCAAGAGGCTCTAGTTCTTCTTTGCTTTCTGCCATAAGGGTGATGTCATCTGCATATCTGAGGTTATTGATATTTCTCCTGGCAATATTGATTCCAGCTTGTGCTTCATCCAGCCCAGGATTTCACAGGATGTCCTCTGCATATATGCATACAATGTACGTGACATTGTACAAGAGACAGGGATCAAGACCATCCCCATGGAAAAGAAATGCAAAAAATAAAAATGGCTGTCTGGGGAGGTCTTACAAATAGCTGTGAAAAGAAGAGAGGGGAAAAGCAAAGGACAAAAGAAAAGATATAAGCATTTGAATGCAGATTTCCAAAGAATAGCAAGAAGAGATAAGAAAGCCTTCTTCAGCGATCAATGCAAAGAAATAGAGGAAAAGAACAGAATGGGAAAGACTAGAGATCTCTTCAAGAAAATTAGAGATACCAAGGGAATATTTCATGCAAAGATGGGCTCGATAAAGGACAGAAATGGTATGGACCTGACAGAAGCAGAAGATATTAAGAAGAGGTGGCAAGAATACATGGAAGAACTTACAAAAAAGATCTTCACGACCCAGATAATCACGATGGTGATTATCTAGAGCCAGACATCTTGGAATGTGAAGTCAAGTGGGCCTTAGAAAGCATCACTACCAACAAAGCTAGTGGAGGTGATGGAATTCCAGTGGAGCTATTTCAAATCGTGAAAGATGATGCTGTCAAAGTGCTGCACTCAATATGCCAGCAAGTTTGGAAAACTCAGCAGTGGCCTGGACTGGAAAAGGTCAGTTTTCATTCCAATCCCAAAGAAAGGCAATGCCAAAGAATGCTCAAACTACCACACAATTGCACTCATCTCACACGCTAGTAAAGTAATGCTCAAAATTCTCCAAGCCAGGCTTCAGCAATACATGAACCATGAAATCCCTGATGTTCAAGCTGCTTTTAGAAAAGGCAGAGGAACCAGAGATCAAATTGCCAACATCTGCTGGATCATGGAAAAAGCAAGAGAGTTCCAGAAAAACATCTATTTCTGCTTTATTGACTATGCCAAAGCCTTTGACTGTGTGGATCACAATAAACTGTGGAAAATTCTGAAAGAGATGGGAATACCAGACCACTTGACCTGCCTCCTGAGAAATCTGTATGCAGGTCAGGAAGCAACAGTTAGAACTGGACATGGAACAACAGACTGGTTCCAAATCGGAAAAGGAGTATGTCAAGGCTGTGTATTGTCACCTTGCTTATTTAACTTATATGCAGAGTACATCATGAGAAACGCTCGGCTGGAAGAAACACAAGCTGGAATCAAGATTGGCGGGAGAAATATCAATCACCTCAAATATGCAGCTGACCTCATCCTTATGGCAGAAAGTGAAGAGGAACTAAAAAGCCTCTTGATGAAAGTGAAAGAGGAGAGTGAAAAAGTTGGCTTAAAGCTCAACATTCAGAAAACGAAGATCATGGCATCTGGTCCCATCACTTCATGGGAAATAGATGGGGAAACAGTAGAAACAGTGTCAGACTTTATTTTGTTGGGCTCCAAAATCACTGTAGATGGTGACTGCAGCCATGAAATTAAAAGACGCTTACTCCTTGGAAGAAAAGTTATGACCAAACTCGATAGTATATTCAAAAGCAGAGACATTAGTTTGCCAACTGAGGTCCATCTAGTCAAGGCTATGGTTTTTCCTGTGGTCATGTATGGATGTGAGAGTTGGACTGTGAAGAAGGCTGAGTGCCGAAGAATTGATGCTTTTGAACTGTGGTGTTGGAGAAAACTCTTGAGAGTCCCTTGGACTGCAAAGAGATCCAACCAGTCCATTCTGAAGGAGATCAACCCTGGGATTTCTTTGGAAGGAATGATGCTAAAGCTGAAACTCCAGTACTTTGGCCACCTCATGCAAAGAGTTGACTCATTGGAAAAGACTCTGATGCTGGGAGGGACTTGGGGCAGGAGGAGAAGGGGACAACTGAGGATGAGATGGTTGGATGGCATCACGGACTTGATGGACGTGAGTCTGAGTAAACTCCGGGAGATGGTGATGGACAGGGAGCCCTGGCATGCTGCGATTCATGGGGTTGCAAAGAGTTGGACACGACTGAGTGACTGAACTGAACTCTGCATATAAGTTAAATAAGCAGGGTGACAATATACAGCCTTGACGTACTCCTTTTCCTATTTGGAATCAGTCAGTAGTTCCATGTCCAGTTTTAAATATTGTTTCTTGACTTGCATACAGATTCCTCGGGAGGCAGGTCACGTGGTCTGGTATTCCCATCTCTTGAAGAATTTTTCAGCTTGTTGTGATCCACACAGTCAAAGGCTTTGGCGCAGTCAATAAAGCCGAAGTAGATTTTTTTCTGGACTCTCTTGCTTTTTCTATGATCCAATGGATGTTGGCACTTTGATCTCTGGTTCTTCTGCCTTTTCTAAATCCGGCTTGAACATCTGGAAGTTCACAGTTTATAGACTATTGAAGCCTGGCTTGGAGAATTTTGAGCATTACTTTGCTAGCACGTGAGACGAGTTTAATTGTGCAGCAATTTTAACGTTCTTTTCCATTGCCCTTCTTTGGAATGAAAACTGACCTTTTCCTGTTAGTTTTCAGTCCTGTGGAATTAATTAATAGATGATCAATTAATCTGTGACAAAGTAGATGAGACTATACAATGGAGGAAAGACAGTCTCTTCAATAAATGGTGCTGGTTAAACTGGTCAGCCATATGTTTTAAAATGAAATTAAAACACTCTTAAACATCATACACAAAAATAAACTGAAAATGGATTAAAAACCCAAATGTTAGTCCAGACATTATAAACTCTTATAGGAAAACCTGGAAAGAATACTCTTTTATGTAAATCTCAGCAATATTTTTTTCCACCAGTCTCTAAGGGTTATGAAAATAAAAACAAAAATGAACAAATGGGACCTAGTTAAACTCAAAAGCTTTTGTGCAGCAAAGGCAACCTTAAACAAAATGAAAAGACAACCCAAAGAGTGGGAGAAGATATTTGCAAACAATGTTATAGACTAGGGATTATCTTCCAAAATTTACTAACAGCTCATGTGGCTTAATATCATCAAAGCAAACAACACAATCAAAAAATAGACAGAAGACCTTAATAGACATTTTCCAAAGAAGACATACAGATGGCCAGGGAGCAGGTGAAAACATGTTCAACATCATTAATTATCAGAGAAATTAAAATCAAAACTATTAATACAATGAAGTATCACTTATCAGTTAGAATGGCCATCATCAAAAAATCTACAAACTATAAATGTTGGAGAGGGTGTAGAAACAAGGCAACCCTCTTACACTGTTGGTGGCAATGTAAACTGGTACAGCTGCTATGGAAAACAGTATGGAGGTTCCTTAAAAAACTAAAAATAGCATTACCATGTCACCCTGCCAATCAAAATTATGGTGAATTGATAAAGAAGATGTGGTAATATATACAATGGAATATTACTTAGCCTTTTAAAAAAAATGAAATAATGCTATTTGCAGCAACATGGATGGACCTAGAAATAAATATACTGAACCAAATCAGAGAAAGACAAATACCATGTGATATTGCTTATACATGGAATTTTTTAAAAATGATACAAATGAACTTACTTACAAAACAGTAACAGACTCGCAGGTTTAGAGAACAAACTTCTCATATTAAATTAAATACCAGGATGGAAGAGGGGAGGGAAGGAATAGTTGGGGAATTTGAGAGTGATATGCATACACTGCTCTGATTACAATGGATAGCCAATAAGGACCTACTGTATAGCACAGGGAACTCTGCTCAATGTTATGTAAAAATTAAATGCAAAAAGAATTTTAAAAACAATAGATAACTGAATCACTTTGCTCTATACCTAAAATAACACAACACTGTTAATCAACTATTCTCCAACTTGAAATAAAAAGTTTAATAATATTTTTAAAGTAAAATAATAGAAATTAAAAAGAGGAAAGACAAACTAGATTTCATCAAAATTGAACATTTATGCTCTGTGAAAGAGGACATCAAGACAATGAGAAGACAATCCATAGTTTGGGAGAAAATATTTGCAAAAGACACACTTGATAAAGGACTGCTATCCAAAATATACAAAGAACTCTTAAAACTCAACAAGAAGAAAACAAACAACTTAGTTAAAAAGCCAGCCAAAGACCTTAACAGATACTTTGCCAAATAAAATATACAGATGACAATAAGCCTATCATAGGATATGCCTCATCACATTGTTAGAGAAATGTAAATTAAAACAATAGGATACCACTACACACCTATTTGAATGGCCAAAATCTGGGACTGTGATCACATCAAATTCTGCTAAGGGTATGAAGCCACAGGAATTCTCAGACATTACTGGTGAGAGTGTAAAATGACACAGCCACTTTGGAAGACAGTCTGGTAGTTTCTCACAAAACTAAACATAGTCTTACCATATGACTGCACCCTTTGGTATTACCCAAAGGATTTGAAAACTTCTGTCCACACAGAAACCCATACATGCATGTTTATAGGAGCTTTATTCATAATTGCCAAACTTGGAAACAACCAAAATTTCATTCAGTAGGTGAATGGATAAATATACTTTGTACATGCACACAACAGAATATCATTTAGCACTAAAGAAAAATGAGCTAACAATCCATGAAAAGACATGGAGGAACCTTAAATGTACGTTACTCAGCAAAAGAAGTCACTCTGAAGAGACAGCATGCTATCAGATTCCAACTAAGTGATATTCTGGGAAAGTCAAACCACTGGATTAAGTTAAATGATCTGTGATGCCAGGGTACGGAAGGGAAATAATGAAAGGGCACAGCACAGGGAGATTTTTAGAGCAGTAAAATATCTGTATGATACCATAACAACGGATACTTATAAGACTTGTCCAAACCCATAGACTATATAGGATTCCCTTGCAGATCAGTCAATAAAGAATCTGCCTGCAATGCAAGAGACCTGGATTCAATTTCTGGGTCAGGAAGATCCCCTGGAGAAGGAAATGGCAACCCACTCCAGTATTCTTGCCTGGGAAACCCTATGGACAGAGGAGCCTGGCAGGCTACAGCCCATGTGGTCATAACAGTTGGACACAACTTGCAGATAAACCACCACCACCATAGACTGTATAAAACCAAGAGTGAATCTTGAGGTAAGTTATGGACTTTGGATGATAATGATGTGTCAAAGAAGGTCATCCCTGGTTTAAAACAAATGTACCATTCTGGTACAATGATACCAATGATATAATGGATGAAGTTATTCATGTGGGGGAAAGAGTATATGGAAAATCTTTGTACATCTCAACTTTTTTAAATAAAGTCCCTTTTTAAAAGACAAAAGAAATTCATAAAAGTATGTTCTAATTAATCTAAAGGAGTTAGTAATACCACCCACAACGCTTGTGGTGACTACCATAGAGCAAGTATTATAAACACAGAGTGGAAGCTCTTTTACACAATTAGCTTCTGGGTTTGAACAAAATCCTCACTTTTGTACTGGCAAATGACTGTTTTCAACATGTAAGGCCATTTCCAATGCAGAAGAAATCAAAACCTTTAAATACAAATACCAAAATAATATATGTAAGGTTCATCCATGCAGCATAATTTGTATGTACTAAACTGAGAATTACCCAACAGACTGATTAATGCATGACTTAGTTAAAAATAAATTAAAGGAGGTTATTCACATAGAAAAGAATAATATAGACACTTTATTATAAAGTGGGAAAGGGTTACAATATAATACATATACAGTTAATAATATATTATATATGATAAATAAAAATAATTAAAATAATAGATACAAGGCACAATACAATTTTTTAAAACTTTATGTTCATTAAAAAGTAACTTTTTCTTTTGGTATGCAATTCTATGAGTTTTATCACACATGTAGATTTATGAAACAACCACAACAATCAAGATACAGAACAATTTCATCACTAGATATAAGATTCCTTTGTGTTGCCCTTTTATAATTAAATTCTGCCTCTACTCCTGACCTCTGTCAACCACTGATCTATTCTCTGTTTCTCTGGGGGTTTTTTTGGAGGGGGCAGAATTCTCTTCCTATTTATTTTATTCTCCACCCAAAGGCATTCCTAATATGTTTAAGTGTATTCTTAAGTATGTACATATCCTTGAAAGTTACATAGTATGAATCTACATAAATGACGTTTTATTAGTTTATTGTTTAAGGGTACAATTCAGTGAGTTTTATATACTTAAACTTGTGTGACTATCATCAACATCATTCTAGAACATTTTTATCATACCCCAAAAACACCTGTACTGCTTAAAAGTCACCCCCCCAACTTCCCTCTACCCAGCTCTTGGCATCCAATAATCTACTTGGATTATTATTCTGCCTCTTATGCATTGGTCTATTTTGAATGTTTCCTATAAATGAAATCATACAATATGTGTCTGACTTCTTTCACTCAGCAAGGTGTTTTCTAAGCTCACCCATGGAGAAGGCGATGGCATCCCACTGCAGTACTCTTGCCTGGAAAATCCCATGGACGGAGGAGCCTGGTAGGCTGCAGTCCATGGGGTCGCAAAGAGTCAGACACAACTGAGCGACCTCACTTTCACTTTTCACTTTTCACTTCCATGCATTGGAGAAGGAAATGGCAACCCACTCCAGTGTTCTTGCCTGGAGAATCCCAAGGACGGCGGAGCCTGGTGGGCTGCCGTCTCTGGGGTCGCACAGAGTCGGACACGACTGAAGCGACTTAGCAGCAGCAGCATGTTGTCGCACATATTCATTAGTAACTTTACTCTTTGTATGGAACTATTCCACTGTATGGATATATCACATTTTTTTATCCTTTCATCCATTAATGGGCACTGGGTTTTTTCCACTCTTTGATTATTGTGATTAATGCTGCTATGAATGGACAAGCTTTTATGTGAACATATTTTCATTTCTCTTGGGTAAATACCTAGGAATGGAATCACTGGGTCATATGGTAACTTTATATTTAACTTTTTGAGAAGTTACTAAACTCTTCCAAAGTGATTGCACCATTTTACATTTTTCCCAGTTACTGTGTGAGTGACTGATCTGTCCTTATTCTCTTCACCACTTCTTTGTTGACCATCTTTCTTATTATAGCCATTCAGTGTGGTGAGAGGTTTGTGGTTTCAATTAACAATTCCCTAGCAAGCAGTGATTTTGGTCATCTTTTCGTGTGCTTATTGGCCATCCATATTTCTTCTTTGGTGACATGCCTGTTCATATCCTTCACCCTCTTTTAACTCATTTACCATTTTATTATTGCATTTAAGGTGTTCCTTACATGTTCTGGGCACAACACATAATTAAACATATGATTTGCAAATATTTTCTCCCTCAGCAAATATTCTGTAGGTTTTCTTTTTACTTTCTTGATGGTGTCCTTTGAAGCATGAAAGCTTTAAATTAGATGAAATTAAATTTTTGGTTTACAGATTGCACTTTTGGTGTCAAACCTAAGATTTGCTTAACCCCTAATCAGGAAGATTTTTCCATGTGTTTTCTTTAAATGTTTTATAGTTTTACTTTATATTTTTAAATCACTGATCCACTTTCAGTTCATTTTCATGAAAGGGGTGAGGTTTAGGTTGACTTTTTTAGTCTTTTGCAAAGTGGTATCTAATTGTTTCAACATCAATTTGTTGAGAAGATTATACTTACTCCATTGAACTACTCTTTCATGTTTGTCATAAGTTGATTATATTTGTGTGAGTCTATTTCTGGACTCTATTATGTTCAGTGATCTAAATGTTTGTATTCATGCAAATACCATACTGTCTTGATTACTATAGTTTTATATTAAGCCTCAAAATCAAGTAATTAAAAGTCTTTCAGAATTGTCTTGGTCTTTTTGTGTACTTTTCATTTCCAAATATGTTTTAGGGTCAATTTGTCAGTTTCTATAAAAAGTCTCCCGAGATTCTGATTGGGATTTCACTGAATCTATAGATCAATTGGAGGACAATGACATCTTAAAAATATGTTTTCCAACTCATAAATTTGGCTTATCTGTTTATTTAGCACTTTTAAAATTTGTTTCACTAATGTTTTGTAGTTTCAACATAGAGATGTTATATTTTTGTTAGAATTTCCCCTGAGGAGTTTTATGATTTGTGATGTTACTATTAATAACATCTTTTAAATATTTTCTAATTTGTATTGCTAATATATAAGAAGACAACCTCTGTATATTAACCTTTTACCTGACAGGTTTCCTAAATAAAATTTCTAGTATTAATAAGTTTTATTATTTTTGGTAGAGTGCTTGGAATTTTCTACCTATATAATCATGTCATTTGTGAATAAAGACCATTTACTTTTTCTTGTCCGACCTGTGTACCTTTAATTTTTTTTTTCTTGCCTTATTTTACTGATATGGACCTCCAGGACAATGTTGAGTTGAAGTGATAAGAATAGACATTCTTACCTTATTCTTAATTTTGGCCTTTGACAATTAAGTATAATTTGATGTGCTTTCTGCTGATGAACATTTTTAATGCTTTCTTTCCTGTCATAGATAGTTTAGCATAAATATTTTCATATATTTGAAATAATTTAGACTTGGAACTAATGTCCCACCTCGACCATGTCAGGTCACTCTTAACAGAGAACTGGCTCCTCATGTGCAGTAACAAGATCATAAGGTAGCAAGCAACTGCCAGCTGGGGTTCAGAAGCAAATGCCTCAAAGAGCTAGTGAATACTAGATACTTCAAAGGAACAAATAAGGAGAGGCTTGGGACTAACATTATTAAGTCCCTATGTGTGTCTGACCCTGTGTGAGGTCTCTTATGTGAGTCAGTTCTGATTCTGCTCTTCTTATCTACAGAGTCAGAACTTTTAGATACAGAGTCCCTGACTTATGACGGCGCAACTTACAATTTTTCAACTTTGTGATCACGCAAAAGTAAAACACCTTCAGTAAAAACTGTACTTTAAAATTTGATCTTTTCTCAGGCTAGTGATTTATAGTATAATACTCTCTCATGGTGCTGGGCAGTGGCAGCCAGCTCCCAGCCAGCCACAGGATCATGAGGGTAAACTATCATATATTTACAACCCCTCTGCACCCATGCAATCATTCTGTTTTTCACTTTCATACAGTACTCAATAAGTTATGTGAGATAGTCAACATTTTATAATAAAACAGACTTTGTGTTAGATAATTTTGTCCAAATATAGGCTAACAAAAGTGTTCTGTGTTTAAGGTAGGTGAGGCTAAGCTACAATGTGCAGTAGGTTATGTGTATTTACACTTCAATTTAGGATATTTCCAGCTTACAGGGGGTTTATCAAGATGTAAAACCCATGGTAAGTGGAGGAAGATCAGTCATTCTATTCCTCCATCTTCAGCAAGGGAGAGTGAAATGCCCCAAGGCAACCAAAGTTTTTCTAACCACACTGTGCAGAATGGACTACCCAAGCTGCCTCTCACTATTGCTGCAATGATAAGTAATAATTTATAATTATTTTGGATCCCCAAACAATGTCTCTGTCAAATGAAAAAGGTGTGGTTTCTTCTTCTTGTTATTTTTTTCCCCTAACAGACTGAATTATATGTAAAGATTATACATTGTGACTTCTAAAAGTATTGAGTTTTGAGAATTAAATTGTAAAAATTCTTCACAACGTATAATCTTTATATAAAATTTAGTCTGCTGGGGGGGGGGGGAAACAAGAAGAAACCACACCTTTTTCATTTGACAGAGACATTGTTTGGGGATCAAAAATAATTATAGAGAAAAAAAGGACTCCCACAAAGGAACAGGAGTTAAGAAGCCCGTACAGCAGTTCAGGTTCGTATTGTGATTAACAAGGAGTTTACTGCCACCAAGTGGTTTGCTAAGTCCACTAACTTCTGTAACTGGTGTTTCTTAAATTCTCTCCAAATATCAATGCTTTTACAAAGTATCGACTTTCAGTTTAAATGAAAAAATCATGAAACCTCAGACAGGGAAAACTGAAAACTTCTCCAAAATTGACAAACAAGCAAGTCTTTAATTGCCAAAATAAACTATGAAAATCTTTATCTGTATCCTGTGAATGGGATCTAATTTCTAGTAAATGTTGCTCTTGTTACAGAAATTGGGATCTGGTTGCTCACCAGTCAAAAGTCAATGAAGAGGCCAGGCTGATGAAGAAGAATGTTTGCTTTCTTTTGGATGCCAACAACCAGAGTGAGGGGAGGATGGACACCTATCCAAAGGCTGACCCCCACCCACTGAAAATCAGGGGGCAAGACTTTTTATACATAAAGGGGGCTACATGCACAGACAGATCAGTCCGCTCTGACAGCCATCTTGAAATTGGTCATCAGTAGTCTGACCAGCATCATCTTGACTGTTTGAGGTATGATTAATCTTCGGTACCAACTTCAGACTCAGTTTGTTGCCATTTCTTTGAGTCCACTTCTAGAAATAGTGACAGCTTATGTCATGACTACAGTCTGGTCATCACATAGTTAACAACTCTACCTGGGGTTTCATTATCTATAAGACAGCTCACAGGATATGGCTCAGAATATTGTCATAGCCCTTGAGAGGTACCTAAAGATTCTTGGTGAGGCTTCATGAGTTTAGTTCAGTTCAGTTGCTGAGTCCTGTCCAGCTCTTTGCAACCCATGAACTGCAGCATGCCAGGCTTCCTGTCCATTACCAATTCCCGGAGCTTGATCAAACTCATGTCCATAGAGTTGGTGATGCCATCCAACCACCTCATCCTCTGCCATCCCCTTCTCCTCCTGCCTTCAATATTTCCCACCATCAGGGTCTTTTCCAGTGAGTCAGTTCTTCACATCAGGTGACCAAAGTGGTGGAGCTTCAGCTTCAGCATCAGTCCTTCCAATGAATATTCAGGACTGATTTTCTTTAAGATTGACCGGTTTGATCTCCTTGCAGCCCAAAGAACTCGCAAGAGTCTTCTCCAGCACCACAGTTCAAAAGCATCAATTCTTCAGCGCTCAGTCTTTATTATGGTCTGACTCTCACAACCATACATGACCACTGGAAAAACAATAGGTTTGACTAGACAGACCTTTGTTGGCTAAGTAATGTCTCTGCTTTTTATTATGCTATCTAGGTTGGACATAGCTTTTCTTCCAAGGAGGAAAGATTTCTTAATTTCATGGCTGCAGTCACCATCTGCAGTGATTTTGGAGCCCAAGAAAATAGTCTGTCACTGTTTCTACTGTTTCCCCATCTATTTGCCATGAAGTGATGGGACCAGATGCCATGAACTTCATTTTTTGAATGCTGAGTTTTAAACCAGCTTTTTCACTCTCCTCTTTCAGTTTCATTAAGACACTCTACAGTTCTTCTTAGCTTTCTGCCATAAGGCTGCATATCTGAGACTATTGATATATCTCAGGCAATCTTGATTCCAGCTTGTGCTTCATCCAGCCCAGCATTTCTCATGATGTACTCTGTATGCAAGCTAAATTATCAGGGTGACAATATGCTATGACCAGTGCATTCTCTTGGCAAAATGCTGTTAGCCTGCTTTATTTTGTACTCCAAAACCAAATTTGCCTGTTACTCCAGGTATCTCTTGACTTCCTACTTTTGCATTCCGGTCCCCTGTAATGAAAAGGACATACTTTTAGGGTGTTAGTTCTAGAAGGTCTTGTAGGTCTTCATAGAACTGTTCAATTTCAGTTTCTTCAGCATTACTGATTGGGGCATAGATTTGGTTTACTGTGACATTGAAAGATTTGCCTTGGAAACAAACAGAGATCATTCTGCTGTTTTTGAGATTGCCCCCAAGTACTGCATTTTGGACTCTTTTGTTGACTATGAGGACTACTCCATTTCTTGTAAGGGATTCTTGCCCACAGTAGTAGTCTGTGGGCATCTGAATTAAATTTGACCATTCCAGTCTATTTTAGTTCACTGATTCCTAAAATGATGTTCACTCTTGCTATCTCCTGTTTAACCACTTTTAATTTAATTTGATTCATGGACCTAACATTCCAGGCTCCTATGCAATATTGTCTTTTACTTCCATCACCAGTCACATCCACAAGGGGGCATTGTTTTTGCTTTGGCTCTGTCTCTTCATTCTTTCTGGAGTTATTTCTCCACTCTTCTCCAGTAGCATATTGGGCACCTACTTGCCTGGGGAGTTCATCTTTCAGTGTCCTATCTTTTTGCCTTTTCATACTGTTTGTGGGGTTCTCAAGGCAAGAATACTGGTTTGCCATTCCCTTCTCCAGTGGACCACGTTTGTGTCAGATGGTCCATGTGATCAGTTTTATTAGTTTTCTCTGATAGTGGTTTTCATTCTGCCTGCCCTCTGATGGAGAAGGATAAGAGGCTTATGGAAGCTTCCTGATGGGAGAGACTGACTGAGGGGGAAACTGGGTCTTGTTCTGATGGGCGGGGCCATGCTCAGTAAATCTTTAATCCAGTTTTCTATTGATGAACAGGGCTGTTCCCTCCCTGTTGTTTGACCTAAGACCAAACTATAGTGGAGGTAATGAAGATAAGGGCAACCTCCTTCAAAAGGTCCCATGCATGCATTGCCCCATGCAGTGCCCCTGATGCTGAAGCAGGCCACCGCCAACCCACGCCTCCACTGGAGACTTTTGGATACTCACAGGCAAGTCTGGGTCAGTCTCTTGTGGGGTCACTGCTCCTTTCTCCTAGGTCCTGGTGCACAGAAGGTTTTATTTGTGCCCTCCAAGGTTTGTTTCCCCAGTCCTGTGCAAGTTCTGTAATCAAATCCTACTGGCCTCCAAACTCAAATTCCCTGCGGGTTCTCAGTCCCTTTGTCAGATCCCCAGGTTGGGAAACGATTTGTGGGTCCTACAACTTTCCTAAAACAGTGCAATAATTTCCTTGGTACCACTTTTTCTGCAGTTTGTAGGTCATCTGCTCAGCAGCTCTATGGTGGGGTTAATGATGACCTCCCCCAAAAGGGCTTATGTCACAGGTCTGCTGCACCCAGAGCCCCTGTCCCTGTGGCAGGCCACTGCTGACTGGCACCTCCATAGGAGACTCAAACACAGATCTGGCTCAGTCTTTGTGTGGTCTCTGGGTCCTGGTGCACACAAGGTATTGTTTGAGCCCGCTGAGCATTTCTGGTGTGTGGGGGGCATGATTCTAAATGCAATTTTGCCCCTCCTACCATCTTGCTGGGGCTTCTCCTTTGTCCTTGGCATGGGGTATCTTCTTTTGGTGGGATTCAACAATTTCTTATCAATGCCTGTTCAGCAGCGAGTTGTAATTTTGGAGTTCTCGCAGGAGATTATGAGTGCATGTCCTTCTACTCCACTATCTTGTCAGTCTCTTTTTCTGTCAAGAGAACCCTATGGTCATAGCAAATACCTTCTTCCAAGAACACAAGAGAAGACTACACATGGACATCACCGTGATGGTCAATACAAAAATCAGATTGATTATATTCTTAGCAACCAAAGATGGAGAACCTCTATACAGTCAGCAAAAACAAGACCGGGAGCTGATTGTGGCTCAGATAATGAAGTCCTTATTGCCAAATTCAGACTTAAATTGAAGAACGTAGGGAAAACCACTAGACCATTCAGGTATGACTTAAATCAAACCCTTACAATTATACAGTGGAAGTGAGAAATAGATTCAAGGAATTAGATTTGATAAGCAGAGCACCTGAAGAACTATGGACAGAGATTCGTGACATTACACAGGAGGCAGGGATCAAGGCCATCCCCAAAAAAAGAAATGCAAAAAAAGCAAGACGGTTGTCTGAGGAGGCCTTACAAATAGCTGAGAAAGGAAGAGAAGTGAAAGGCAAAGGAGAAAAGGAAAGATATACCCATTTGAATGCAGAGTTCCAAAGAATAGCCAGGAGAGATAAGAAAACCTTCCTCAGTGGTCAATACAAAGAAATAGAGAAAAAGAATAGAACGGGAAAGACTAGGGACCTCTTCAAGAAAATTAGAGATACCAAGGGAACATTTCATGCAAAGATGGGCACAAGAAAGGACAGAAATGGCATGGATCTAACAGAATCAGAAGATATTAAGAAGAGGTGGCAAGAATACACAGAAGAATATACAAAAAAGATCTTCATGACCCAGATCACCAAAATGATGTGATAACTCATGTAGAGCCAGACATCCTGGAATGGAAAGTTAAGTGCGCCTTAAGAAGCATCACTATGAACAAAACTAGTGGGGGTGATGGAATCCCAGTAGAGCTATTTCTAATCCTAACAGATGATGCTGTGAAAGTGCTGCACTCAATATGCCAGCAAATTGGAAAACTCTGCAGTGGCCACTGGACTGCAAAGGTCAGTTTTCATTCCAATTCCAAAGAAAGGCAATGCCAAAGAATGTTCAAACTACCACACAATTGCATTCATCTCACATGCTAGCAAAGTAATGCTCAAAATTCTCCAAGTCAGGCTTCAACAGTATGTGAACCGTGAATTTCCAGATGTTCAAGCTGGATTTAGAAAAGGCACAGGAACTAGAGAACAAATTGCCAACACCTGTTGGATCATAGAAAAAGCAAGAGAGTTCCAGAAAAACATCTAATTCTGCTTTATTGCCAAAGACTTTGTGTGGATCACAACAAACTGTGGAAAACTGTTCAAGAGATGGAAATGCCAGACCACCTTTCCTACCTCCTGAGAAATCTGTAGGCGGGTCAAGAAGCAACAGTTAGAACTGGACATGGAACAACAGACTTGTTCCAAATTGCAAAAGGAGTACATCAAGGCTGTATATTGTCACCCTGCTTATTTAACTTCTATGCAGAGCACATCATGCAAAATGCTGGGATGGATGAAGCAATCAAGATTGCTGGGAGAAATATCAATAACCTCAGATATGAAGATGACACCACCCTTATGGCAGAAAGTGAAGAGGAACTGAAGAACATCTTGATGAAAGTGAAAGAGGAGAGTGAAAAAGCTGTCTTAAAACTCAACATTCAAAAAAGAAGATCATGGCAGCCATCACTTTATGGCAAATAGATGGGGAAACAATGGAAACAGTAACAGACTTTATTTTCTTGGGCTTCAAAATCACTGCAGATAGTGACTGCAGCCATGAAATTAAAAGATGCTTGCTCCTTGGGAGAAAAGCTATGACCAACCTAGATAGCATATTAAGAAGCAGAGACATTACTTTGACCACAAATGTTGATCTAGCCAAAGCTATGGTTTTTCCAGTAGTCAGGTATGGATGTTAGAGTTGGAGTATAAAGAAAACTGAGCACTGAATAACTGATGCTTTTGAACTGTGGTGTTGGAGAAGACTCGAGAGTCCCTTGGACTGCAAGGAGATCCAACCGGTCCATCCTAAAGGAGATCAGTCCTGAATATTCATTGGAAGGACCAATGCTGAAGCTGAAACTCCAGTACTCTGGCCACCTGATGTGAAGAACTGACTCACTGGAAATGACTCTGATTCTGGGAAAGATTGAAGGCAGGAGAAGGTAATGACAGAGGATGAGGTTGTTTGATGACATCACCGACTCAATGGAAATGAGTTTGAGCAAGCTCCGGAAGTTGGTGATGGACAGAGAAGCCTGGCGTGCTGCAGTCCATGGGGTTGCAAAGAGTCGGACATGACTGAACAACTGAATTGAACTGAAAACATTTCAGAACATTCTTCAGGGTATAATAAGGCTGAATCCTTGAAAACTAATTATTCCCCAGAGACTCTCAAGCAAAATAGAATTATTGTCAAGTGTGGAGATAAGTCCTTTGCCTAAAGTCTTTTCATCTTTTAATACTCCCATATAAAAGTAAATTACTCAGCCAGGTATTTTTCCCAGGAGTATGTCATCACCTCAAGGGATTTTCAGAACTACTTTTAGAACTAGTTTCCCATAAAGGAGCAGAGTTCCCAGCCTATAATTTTGATGTTGATGGAAGGCCCTAAGTATTTAAATTATCCACCTCTCTTAAGTTCCAGTCACTACAAGACTTGCTATTGTCTTAAGAAGCTCTGTCTGAAATCAAAATGAAAAATTTTGAAAAAAAAATTTCTCTTCAAATTTTGAATAGCATCCAGGTTAAATTATGGAGACAACAACAGTGTGTCCCGAGAGACTTAATTTTCAGCATTTGTTTCCTGGGAGGAGTTCCAAGTTAACTCTATTGAGTTATAAAACCTCAGAGAGGGAGTCTGATAACCACGAAAGAGTAGCAAAATGACCATGATTTTTACAAGTCTTTCTTTAAAAAATATGTTTCCATTAAGGATTGCTTCAGGATATAATTTATGGAAACATAAATATGTATAAATAAAATGGACTTCATTGTATACTTAAATACAATAGACTTCATCAGTGAAAGATGATTGTTGTCTGAAAAAATATGTCATTTGACCTAATGAATGACTCAACAAGAAAGCATTAAGAGAAGTGCAGATGCAATTTAACTATAAACACGCAACTTTAAAACCAGGAATTGCCTGAATCATAGTAAGCCAGAAGTAGCGTGGACAGCTGTGTCCCATGGGAAATCACTAAGCCCTGCACCTCACTCAGTGCCTGGCAAACAACAGACAACAATAAATATTTGCAAAACAGAATCATTAAATGTAAAATCTGTGTGGAAAATTTTTTTTTTCATGTCTGTGGTAGGAAACTACCTTCCAGGTGAAATCGCCTCCTAATAAGCTGCTCTGGCACTAAAGAAGTAAGACTAATAGAGTCAAAATTAGTTTTCCTCTGCAGAATTTAATCCTGCAGAGACTGGAGCCAAAGGGTTCTATAGGAGGAGCTGCTCCCAGCAGGTTTTATGATTCATGCAGCAGTTCTGCTGAGATCTCAGTGTACGAACAGACTGCGTGGGGTCTTGTTAAAATACAAGATCTGCAGCAACCCCACCACTGGGCATATACCCTGAAAAAACCATAATTGAGAAAGCACATGTACTACAATGTTCACTGCAGCAATATTTACAATAGCCAGGACATGGAAGCAGCTTAGATGTCTATCGACATTTGAACGGATAAAGAAGTTGTGATACATTTATACAACGAAGTATTACTCAACCATAAAAAGGAATGAATTTGAATCAGTTATAGTAAGGTGGATGAACCTAGAGCCTGTTATACAGAGTGAAGTAAGTCAGAAAGACAAATATTATATGTTAAGTCATATATATGGAATCTAGAAGAATGGTACTGATGAACCTATTTGCAGGGCAGCAATAGAGACGCAACAATAGAGAACAGATTTGTGGAGACAGCGGGGGAAGAAAAGGGTGGGACACATTCAAAGAGTAGCATTGAAACATATACATTAGCATATGTAAAATGTGTAGCCACTGGAGACACAGGGAGCTCAACCCGGTGCTCTGTGACAATCTCGAGGGATGGGATAAAGTAGAGGTAGGAAGGAGGCTCAAGGAGGAGGGGACATATGTAAACCCATAGCTGATTCATGTTGTTGTATGGCAGAAACTGACAAAACATTGTAAATCAATTATCCTCTAATTAAAAATTAAAATAAAAACCAGCAACAGCAACAACAAAAATAAATAAATAAATAAGCAAATAAAAGGCAAGGTCTGAGTCAGCAGGTCTGGAAGAGGCCCGAGACTCAGCCTTTCTATCAAGCACCTAGTTGTTGCTTTTACCAAACACAGATTCATATGCCTGACACACAGTAAAACCAAACAAACTGAAACGTTGCAGCCTGAAGCAGAAAATGGTGTATTGCAGGGCCGAGGCAGGAGGACAGGTAACCTGTGCTAACCCAAATCCAAACTCCCTGAAGGGTTTCACCAAAGCATTTTTAAAGGCAAGGTAAGAGAGGGGCATCCCAGAGTATGCAATCAGCTCATGAATAATTCTCTGACTGGTTGATGGTGAGGTAATGGGGCTGTGTAACAGGGATTCACATTATCCCTAGGTGCCAGTCAGTCTGGGGGCCATGTGCTCAGGGTTATCGAGTAGTTCATTTCTCCCATTTGGTGGTGGTTTTAGCATCTGTAAAACAACTCAGGAAATGTGCATGAGAAACTATTATGTAAATACATCAGAGACGATCAAGCAGAAAATTTGGGGGAGGGATCTGTCCAGGGAAGGTCCCATAGAGTCTGTTCCGTTACAGTGCTAAGATGGGGTCTATGGGCCACACTGATGTAGCAAAGTCATAGAAGAAAATGGGATTCCTGAATAGCCAGGCAGAGTAAGCAGATATGGGGTGATGGAAGGCACTGAACCTGGAGCCAGAAGACTGGTTATATGACCCCAGAAGAATCATTTAACGTCTTTGTATCCAAATTGTCTCATGGGAAGAGGTCATCATCAAACTAATAGGGTGATAATCCTCACCTCACTGGAGAAGGCAATGGCACCCCACTCCAGTACTCTTGCCTGGCAAATCCCACGGACGGAGGAGCGTGGGAGGCTGCGGTCCGTGGGGTTGCTAAGAATCGGACACGACTGAACGACTTCACTTTCAATTTTCACTTTCCTGCATTGGAGAAGGAAATGGCAACCCACTCCAGTGTTCTTGCCTGGAGAATCCCAGGGATGGGGGAGCCTGGTGGGCTGCCATCTCTAGGGTCACACAGAGTCGGATACGACTGAAGTGACTTAGCAGCAGCAGCAGCCTCACCTCACTGGATCCTTATGAGAACTGGTGGATATCTTACTGTAAACATACAGGGGAATGCTCTATACACAGCCTGTGCTCAGTAACTGCTTACTAAGTGGATGGTAAACACAGGTTATTCGTGTTGTTCTGAGGGTTCTGCTCCTCACCCGCCCCATGTGCCCAGGACCGTCCTGGCAGCAAGCAGGAACACAGGTGGCACTTGGTCAGCTCAGGTAATAGCAGAGCAACGAGGGCCTGGAAAGACATGACAGCCTAGTTGATGGCTTCCTGTGGCACCAGTAGGAGAGCATCTTCACTGAGAGAGCAGCAACTTTGAGGCCTTGGGTAACTTCCAGGCTCCTCTGAACCAAAAGTGGGAGACAGAGGCAGCTTGTTACAATAAAAAGATGGTATTAGAAGAGCTGATCTTCCACATTCTTCAACATAAATTGCACATAAAATCACCTGCCTTTGATATATGACTTATTCAGATTCTAAATATAAGTGATGTCACAGAGTATTTGTCTTTCTCTATCTGGTTTATTTCACTTCATGTAATGCCCTCAAGATCCACCCATGTTGTCACAAACAGCAGAGTAACCTTTCTTATGGCTGAATAATATCCCATTGTTTGCATGTGTGTATGTACATATATTGCATGCACGCTCAGTTGCTCAGTCATGTCTGACTCTTTGCGACCCCATGGCTGTAGCCATCCTGTGAGCTTCCTCCATTCACGGAATTTTCCCAGGCAAGAATACTGGAGTAGGTGGCCATTTCCTTCCTCCAGGGGGTCTTCCAATCCAGGAATCAAACCCGAACCTCCTGTGGGTCCTGTATTAGCAGATGGATTCTTTACCTGCTGACCCACCTGGGAAGCCTGTGCATATATTACATATATATAATATAAATGCATATTATACCTATTGTGTCACTTTTTTTATCCATCCATCTATTGGCAGACACTTATGTTGTTTCCATATTTTGGTTATTATGAATAATGCTGCAATAAACATGGGAATACAGGTGTCTGTTCAAGATGCTGATTTCATTTCTTTTGGATGTATATCCAGAAGCAGGATTGCTGCATTATATGGTAGCTCTAGCAGAAAGACATTTGAATGAGTTTTTCCATGGCTGTGATGAGTGGATGTAATGCATGTTTCAATAAAGAGTTGAAATAATTTTGGCTGTGTCATATGGTGTATATTGCCAGTCTTCACCATCCATTCGTATATTGAAGTTAAAACAGGTTTTCTCAGGAAAATATTGTCTCTACTCAGACATATCTCTTAGCTTAGCTGGTTCTGCCTCCTTAATTGTCACAAGTTGACCCTCCCCTTCCCCTCTCAGCTGGTTGTCAACTGTGAACTCTTGTTAATTTGCAGTCAAGCACAGGACCCCTGTACATACTCACAAGTTCTGTGAGCTGAAATGTCTCCTGATTCATTCTCACACAAGTTGTCTTAAGTGATAAAGAGTATGAAGACTATGTTATCCAGCATTCCTGCACATGTTCTAGCATTCCTTCTCATGACAGATCACTAGCAAGCTACACAGAGGCACCTCTCTGCTTTGCACCTTCATAGAACTGCTTAATGGATTCTGCTTTGTTTGGACTGTTACACATTCAAGCTTGTCTCCCAGCTAAGCAACTGTTTCTTTAAGAAAAGAGGAAGGTTTTCTTTGTATATCCAGTCCTGCCAGGGCTTAATGCAGCATTATATAAATCAGGTGTTCAATACCATATCTCAATAATTCACTTTGTTTTTCAGTTCCCTGTGGTGTGTTATAAAACAGCAGTTGACTGTGAATTGGGCAGACCCTTGTTCCAAATTTCACCCTCCAGCAACCAGCAGTGCAGGCTTGGGCTCTGTCCTCTTCTGTGTCTGTTTCAAAATCTGAAAAATGAGCATTATGCTAACATTTTAGTTGGATATTTTTAAGTTTCACCAACATCAACTGGAAAAGGTCAGTTTTCATTCCAGTCCCAAAGAAGGGCAGTGCCAGAGAATGTTGAAACTACTGTACAGTTGTACTCATTTCACAAGGTTATGTTCAAAATCTTTCACGTTAGGCTTCAACAGTACATGAACTGAGAACTTGCAAATGTACAAGCTAGATTTAGAAAAGGCAGGAACCAGAGATAAAATTGCCAACAAATTGCCATCTGTTGGATCATAGAGAAAGCAAGGGAATTCCAGAAAAACATTCACTTCTGCTTTATTGACTACGCTAAAGCCTTTGACTGTATGGATCACAACAAATTGTGGGAAATTCTTAAAGAGATGGGAATACCAGACCACCATATCTGTCTCCTGGGAAACCTGTATGAGATCAGAAGCAACAGTTAGAACTGGACGAAAAATAACAAAATATTCAAAATTGGGAAACGAGTATGACAAGGCTGTATATTTCACCCTGCTTAGTTAACTTCTATGCAGAGTACTTCATGCAAAATGCCAGCTGGATGAACCACAAGCTGGAATCAAGATTGCTCAAGAGAAATATGAACAACCTCAGATATGTAGATGATACCACTCTGATGGCAGAAAGTAAAGAACTAAAGAGTCTCTTGATGAGGGTGAAAGAGGAAAAAGAAAAAGCTGGCTTAAAATTCAACATTTAAAAACTAAGATCATGGCATCCAGTCCCATAACTTCATGGCAGGTAGAAGGGGGAAAAGTGGAAACAGTGACAGATTTTATTTCCTTCAGGTCCAAAATCACTAAGGACAGTGATTGCAGCCATGATATTTAAAGGCACTTGATCCTTGGAGGAAAGTTATGACAAACCTAGACAGCATATTAAAAAAAAAGCACAGACATCACTTTTCTGACAAGGGTCCCAATAGTCAAAGCTACGCTTTTTACAGTAGTAATATATGGATGTGAGAGTTGTTCCATAAACAAGGCTGAGCACCAAAGAACTGATGCTCTCAAATGGCAGTGCTGGAGAAGACTCTTGAGAGTCCCTTGGACTACAGGGAGATCAAACCAGTAAATCCTAAAGGAGATCAACTCTGATCATTGGAAGGACTATTGCTAAAGCTGAATCTCCAATACTTTGGCCACCTGATGTAAACAGCCAACTCATTGGAAAAGACTTTAATGCTGGGAAAGATTGATGGCAAAAGGAGAAGAGGGCAGTTAGATAGCATCACTGACTCAATGGACATGAATTTGAGCAAACTCCAGGAGACAGTGAAGGACAGGGAAGACCGGAGTGCTGCAGTCCACGGAGTCACAAAGAGCTGGGCACAACTTAGCAACTGAACATCAACTAACCACCAGTCAATATTTTAATAACTTAAATCTCTATTGTTCTTAGTATAATTAGTATTATAATTTCTCTACAAATAACAAAGTTAATATTAATTTTTGGAAAAAAGCTTACCTTCTTAATAATTCCCTGAAATTCTAATTGTATTTGTTTTATGGAGGACAGGGCTGAATGTTAGCCTTGAAAATGTTTAGTAATTTAAAATTAATAAGCTCTAAGGTGGCACTAGTGGTAAAGAACCTGCCTGCCAACACAGAAGACATTAGAGACATGGGTTAGATCCCTGGGTTGGCAAGATCCCCTGGAGGAGGAAATGGCAACTCACTCCAGTATTCTTGCCAGGAAAATCTTATGGACAGAGGAGCCTGATGGACTACAGTCCATTGGGTTGCAAAGAGTCCAACATGACTGCAGCAACTTAGTAGTATGCAAGTTCATGAAAAGTTATCATTTGAAAACTACTGAGATGGCTAGTAATTTTGAAGTTGGTTTTGGTCTAGTTCTGCTGTGCTTCTACACTCATTCTTCCTCTTGACAACTTCTTACTGTCGGTGGAACTTTAAAATGGATGAAAATGAATTTTTATCTCATTTATGTTTCAGTTCAGTTCAGTTCAGTTTAGTTCAGTCGCTCAGTCGTGTCCGATTCTGCGACCCCATGAATCGCAGCACGCCAAGCCTCCCTGTCCATCACCAAATCCCGGAGTTCACTCAGATTCATGTCCCTCGAGTCAGTGATGCCATCCAGCCATCTCATCCTCGGTCATACCCTTCTCCTCCTGCCCCCAATCCTTCCCAGCATCAGTCTTTTCCAATGAGTCAACTCTTCGCATGAGGTGGCCAAAGTACTGGAGTTTCAGCTTTAGCATCATTCCCTCCAAAGAAATCTCAGGGCTGATCTCCTTCAGAATGGACTGGTTGGATCTCCTTGCAGTCCAAGGGACTCTCAAGAGTCTTCTCCAACACCACACTTCAAAAGCATCAATTCTTTGGCACTCAGCTTTCTTCACAGTCCAACTCTCACATCCATACATGACCACTGGAAAAACCATAGCCTTGACTAGACAGACTTTTGTTGGCAAAATAATGTCTCTGCTTTTCAATATGCTATCTAGGTTGGTCATAACTTTTCTTCCAAAGAGTAAGCATCTTTTAATGGCTGCAGTCACCATCTGCAGTGATTTGACAAGGTTTTCCATTTCACTAGTTGATATTGTGAGCAATTATAAGAAATGCAGTATATTAATAAAACTAAATCTTTTCCTGAATTGAAAAGTCACACATGCTTTGCCAGTCTTTGATATCTTAAATATGATTCTAAAATGCTATGACATCGGTGAATATAGTTGAAAGATTGAAAAGTTTTGATTTTGCCTCCACAGACTATTTATTTTCATATCAAAGACACAGAACAGCCCTCCCTCTCTCCAACTTTCATTATTTCACCATCATGTGTTGACTTCTGTAGAATTCTCTAGATGCTTATGCCAGGCACCACGAAACTATTAAACAAAAAATTAATATGACCCATTCTTTGGCAGCAAGAAAATTCATTTCATAGTGACATCACTGCATTCAGCATCCCAGCTTCTCAGGTCCCAGCAGTACATTAAAGCTTTGTTTTCAAACGTTGGTCCCTCTGTGAGACCTTACTTTCTATTTCCACCTGAGAGTCAGTTTTTGGGTTTTATTTTAATTTGTTGATTTGGCTATGACAGATTTTAGTTGTTGCACATCGGATCTTCAATCTTCCTTGCAGCACACGGGATCTTTAGTTGTGGCACATGAATTCTTAGACGTAGCATGTGGGATCTAGTTCCCTGACCAAGGGTTGAACCTGGGCCCCCTGCATTGGGAGAACAGAGACTTAGCCACTGGATTATCAGGGAAGTCCCAAGAATCATTTATGCATCTGAGCAGAGTTGTCATGGCATTTCTTGTGTGATCTCTTGTAAGCTAAATACCCCATTTACCTCTTCTTCATTTATCCTAATTTCCTTACATTTCTCTTTCTGCTGTTTCTATTACCTCTGAATTGTCTGCTTCCTCCTTTAAAATAAGGCACCCCAAATTAAACTATTTTTTCAGATGCAGTAAATTCAGGGTAAAATTAAAATATGTTCTTCCATTGTTCTGGATGCCATATTATTTTCTTACCTCAAAATGGCTTGTTTGTTTGTTTTCCCTCCATACGACTTTGGCTCATGGTGGGGATAATGTCAACTGAAACCTCTGGGAATTTGTTTTCACATGAACTTTTGTCAAGTAAAGTCTCACTCATTCTCAATTGTTCAGCCAATTTCTTAAACCTGAATTGAAGGCTTCATATTTATCTGTACTTTATTTCATCTTCCTGACATTAGTCTGAAATTTTAGACTTTGGAGGACTTTCTTTTTCTCTCTTTTTTTTTCCCTAACATTCATTGTATAAACAATATCATCTAGCTATTTTAATTGGGCAAATTTGCTGTGAATATTTTCTGATTATTCATTAAATCATTGATAAAAAATGCTGAAGAGATCAAAGTCAGATAGCTTAGTTGATCTTTCCAAGCTGATCTCTGTCTTAATCAAGATTCTTGGAGTAACTTTTCAGCTGGCTATAAATTTACTCAAGTAATTATCCTCCAGCTCACATTTCTTAGTCTTGTCCATAAGGCTGTCAAAAAGATTTTGTCAAATACTGTGCTGAAAGCATTCCTCTGATCGAAGCTAATGAACTCAAATTATCAAAGTAATTCTAGAATGCCTTGTTCTTATTGCTTCTACTGACTGCCATATCTTGTCCTCAGTGACAACAAAAGCATGGCTGTCATAAACCATCCTAGTATTTTTCTGTGACTGATATTATAGTAACCTGTCTGTTATTTCTAGGTCCAATTTTTTAATTTTTTAAATTAGAAAAAAAATTAGCCATTAATTATAACACTTTAAGGATTATGCCATACTGCAACAATATAATATAATATCTAATATTTGTATACCACATTTCAAATATTTTATCACACTTGGATACTTAAAAAGTCCATGTTAGTAAGGACTGAGGATACGTGGAGTAACATATCCCCAAATGTGGAGAGGATATATAATACACAATTGAGAGTGAATTTTGAAGCAAGAAGTAAAAAGATTGATGGATACAAAATATGAAAATGGAACTCAGACAGCTTTCTGGCCAAAGCAGAGAATTTGAGATAGGGATATTCGTAAAACCAATGTTAAGAAGTTAAACAGAGATTATATGGGAAAAGGTAATAAGATCAACACTGGAGTCCAATTATGATATTGTAAATAGTAGGGAGCAAAAAGTAGGTTTGTGAGGAGAGGAACTACATAAGGTAGCGTGCGTGTGTGTGTATGTGTGCGTGCGTGCGTGTGCATGCATGTACGTTCATGCTTGTGCGTGCACGCACACACACACACACACACAAATTTAGTCATGTCCAACTCTTTGAGATCCCATGAGGGGCTGTTAAATACATATTGGCTACAGAGGCTGAGAGTTTGGATTTGGGTAGAAGGTGGTAATTAACAAAATCTGTTTTTGAAGAAGATTCTATGGCCCTTGGTTATAATTTGAGATATGAGAAGTAAAAGGAGAGAATTACAAAATTCAAAACTCCAGAGCTGAACACCTAGAGAACTCGAGAAGACACACTGGTAGCCATTGGGAAAAGACTTTAGGAAGAAAAGAAATAAGATCAATTTTCAACATTGATTATTTTTTCCAATAGCAAGAGGGGTAAAAAACATAATTGCAAGCTTGGAAAAAGAGAAAACAAAATAAAGATTCACAATTGATCTGCCGTCTGAACACACAGTTATTATCATTTTCATATATTTCCTGCCAGAACTTTGTAAGGGGTTCAGTTCACATGTGTTATATTATATTACATTATATATAATATTACTCACATTTCATTGTGGCTAAAAGGAAGTAAGCCCTTCTAATAGATTCTTAGTATTTATCAGGTTGATGTATCATAACTCACTTAATCCCTTTTTATTGTTTATTCAGATTCCTTTCAATTTGGAGAAGGAGGAACAATGAACATACTTTCCAAAAATATGTCTTGAACTATTTCTTATTGTGGATTCCTAGAAGTAGAATTCCTGGGTTATATATATACATGACTCTTAAGGCATGCTATTAATTTTCTTAAAGAGGAAATTTCATTTCAACAAGCAGAGTTCAATACTTAAGCCTTGAATTCTAGTGAGACATATATATATCGTAAAAGCATACAGATAATTGGGAGTGAGAGAAACTGAGGCTGGGAATATCGATTTAGGACTTTTTCATATATAGATAATAAATAAAATTAAACAGAAATTCTCCAGGGGAGTGAATAAAAATGGAGAATAATTGGAAATGAACTTTAAAGGAATATTTTTAACTTATTTTATAGATGAGATGCACAGAACTAAACAGCTTGCTCAAGGTCATATAATAACAAGTAATGAGGTTCGTGGGGTGCAGGAAGGGAAGAGAAAGGGAGGCCATAAAAGAGACTAATGAAAGTACATTGCCTTAGAAATTAAAGACTAAAACTCCCAAACAGAAAGCATCACTGCTTCAAAAAGCAACTAAGAAATTTTAAAAACCAAGAAACATAGATAAAGTTTTGAATTTAGAAAGGGAGTGGTCCCCAACTGACAGATTCTTCTCTGATCCTCCATCAGCACTGAGAACAGGCAGTCACCCTGCTTCACAGACAAACTTTTAAACATACATAAGCCCACAAACATTATGAGCTGCCTAGTGCTGCCCCAGATAATACTCACCAGCAGTAAAACAAAAAGAAATCAACATTTTTTTATGATTCTAAACATCTATAAATTACTCACCTCAAGTTTGTGAACTATTTTTTTAAAAAAAACTAAGCTAATTAACTTAATAGTACATCCAATCAATTATTTTCCTTTCTTGAGTTTTATTGTATGACTTCACCCAGCACAAGAATAAAGTGAAAACTGGACCAATAAAATCTAAGTCAGCAGTACAGACCTAAAGTATCCAGTGTCAATTTCTCTTCTCCTACAAGTACAACCCCTTGGGCATTTTCAGACAATCCTGCTGCTCTCTGAGTGGGCAAGTCAAAACAAAGTGTGTTTGGCCTTAAGGATTCCAGGAACAGAAAGACGGTCAGTGTTCCTGGAAGTATAGAAAATGAAAGCATACATGTCTGAGATGAATGTGGGTCTGGAAAAATAGGAAGCTGCAATTACTTACCACATGGTTTATTTTTCTTTTTATTCTTCCCATCCCACCCATTCCATTTCCACGGTCTCCTGACAGGGGTATACCTCTGTGTCTGTGGCTCCTCACTTATGTCACACTTTTTTAAACTTTCTTTTACAATTCTCAGCATTTCCTCTTTAAAGTGATATTTCTTTCTTGCTTAAATTATCACTGTATTATGTTGATTACACTCTTCTGGTTTCTGAGAAAACCTCAGATAAGGAAAAACACATTTGCTGGGTAGATGGGTGGGGAGAATGCCAGTCTAAATTATTCATTCCAACTGTATGTAAAAGATGAACTAGTAAGCAAATACTGAAAAGTGTTTCTCATAAAATGTCCATGTTGGTGACAGATGAGTGGGAGGACTGTTTTGTAGAGAGCATAAAAGAAGATGTAACTCCTGCTGTATTGTTTTAATTAGTATGACTTGAATGGCATGTTTGTTAAAAAAAAAATAGCATAAACCTAAACTCCCTGATCCTCAACTTCCTACTGGTGTAGTACCTTAGAAAGTCAGTTGGCTGTGGGGCTGATGACTCAGGACTCACTTAGAGTGGAAGGATCTCCAGAAGTGGTTCAGCCACATGGCAGTGATGTGGGCACACGTGTTAAGTTTCCAGGGGTGACACGTGACAAGTTTCCGGGGTGATGGCCCACAAACACATCTCCCCTTCATTAGCTTGGAATCTCACACCCAAGGGCTTCTGTGCTATGCTATAGGTTTATGTTATTATACACCATCCATTAAGTAAATGCCCATTTCTCCTCCAAGCTCTTGCTACTCAAATCATAAGGGAAGTTTTCCAACTGTACCAGTTATACCAAGAAAGAAAATAGTTTTCAAGAGTCCTTTACCTTCTTCAGAAGATTTACTTTTCTTTTTTTTTTTTCCCCTCGAGATAAAAAGCATGCCAGAGTGGGTGACTACAACATAAGAAGAGCATGTGTCGCATGTTCTGCTCCCTCCCCGTGGCTCGCTTTCACCTTTGTGCCACCACAATAGTTTCTCGTCCCTGGAGAGGAGCCACAGCAGAATGCTGCCCCTTGACTTGCTATCCACAAGTCTGACTTGTGTGAAGTGGTGACAGATCGGTGACTCTGGTGAATAGCAGATGGTAAGCCTGTCAACACTGTTGTTGAGGTCACGTGTGTTTTTAATTCAAGATATCCTGGGAATACTTTCTTTTCCTCCTGAACTCAGAATGCCAGGAGAATACAAATGATCAGGCTTGATTCAGAAACTTCTAATTTGATGAATTAAATGGGAGATGAACTGCTTGAAATTGACTACTTAAAAATTACTTTAAAATGCTTAAAAACTGGACTACTTAGACTACTAAAAGTAATGCACTGCCTTCCCAGAGAGTGCAAAAAATAGACTCTAAGATGCACATGAAGCATTTCCCTTCTACAATGACTCCCCTTCATAGTTTACGTGTAAAGCTTTCATCACTCCCTGAAATTTAGAATCACGAGAGAAAGAGAAAGCAAGCAGGCTACTGAAAACACTTTGTTGAACCAGAACTTTGAAGCTAAAGAGATTCTTTCCTCTTATTGCAAATGATTACCTGGGATCTCTTGTTACCTTTCAGGACTTCAAAATTGAAATCCAGCTCAGAAATCCAGAAAACAAGCAAAACATTTTAGGTGAAAATATGATGCTTTGCCTATTTTAATCAGCAAAAAAGTGGGAGTAAAGAAAATTAAAGCCTGTAATTGTCATTGGAAACTGTTGTTTACTGTTATATATGCAAGTTATAATGTGAAAAAATTTATTTTAATGTAGCTTTTCAGGAACCAGAGTTTGACCTAATGATGCTCTTGAAATCCAAGGTTTCCACAGAATTTTTAAAGCACATCTTATAGGATCGTGTGTTGCTAGAGTTAGTGATACCAGGTATATAAGATGAGGTAACATCATCATCACAGCATTTGAGGAGAATTTCAAACACATTTTATTCACAAGATAAAGGTGTTATTCTGCAAAATTGTTAATTTAATTATCACTCTGCATTCCATTTTCATCTTTCTGGTTGAATACTCAATAGTAGCAGGTTAGCATAAAGTTATGAAAAATGTCGATACTCAGATCATCTTAAAGAAACTATTGCTTTGGGCTTTATGCTGGGTCACCTGCTATTATCTGCCCTTCAGAGCTATACTATGAAGTCGTTTCATGGTGGTTGAGCCTCAGTAGTTTTAGTTAATTCAATTAATTCAGCTATCACACAGAGGTAAAAAAAAATGTGATGATATGATCTTAGTTGTGAAAAATAAGTAGTTTGAAACTGAAAAACTTATACGTTAAGTGTTCTTATGTTTAACCACTGTATATGGGTGGGGCATGGCCCAGAGTGAGAAGCTGCACCCCATCCCCACAGAGCATAATTTTCTTTGAAGAAAAACTAATGTTGATCTTTCTAGGAACCTGTCTCCACCCTGACCTGGGTTGCAGTGTGTGGTGGAAGTGCAAGTCATATTGGTGGTGCTCTGGACACACATGGAGCCCTGGCTTAGTGGCCCTGGTCTGTTGCCAGCACCTGGCCCTGTCCTGCCACAGGTTAGCTGTGTGTGTGAGAGACTGCCTTGCACTTGGTTAAACCAGGATTATTTTAAATGCTTCACTTTAATGCACTCAAAACTTTCTCACAAAAGTGAATTAATGAGCAGAGAGAAACCCTGAGGCTGTGGTTAAAAATGACTGTGAAAGTTAATAGGCTGCTGTTGATCCCAGCAGGACTGTGACCATAAACAAATTAGCAGCAGGAAACATGTACTCTGATGTGTGAGGGTCTACACAAATGAATTGAATGAGGAGGGAAAGAGATTTAGTGCTGACTAACATTTATTCAGCCTGCTCAAAAGCCCTACACCATGGGAGAGATACTGAAAGAGAACTTGGCGCCTTGGGAAAGGAGAAGATGAGTTTGCTTTGCTGTTTGTTTAATGTAAAGCTGTCTGAGCAAGGACTCACACAATGTAACGCCTGCAGGCAGGAGCTTTAAGTCAAATGAAGGGCTTATGCCTCATTCAGTGGAGAGTCAGCTTCTCTGAGTGTGTCTGTTTTAAAGGGATGGGAGTTTTGAGATGTCAGATCTTCCACTTTTTCAAAAGAAATCAAAAGGTTCGAATTTTATGTAAAATTTCTCAGTCTTTGCAACTCATGTTAAAATATCCATTCACTTTGTGGGCCAAATTAAGCTTACTCTTTTGTGTGTGGTGTGCACTCACTTGCCTAGGCAGTGTGGGGCATGATTCTATCTTCAACAGACAGAACATCAATACCTGTTATACGAACTACATACTGATCATACCCAGAGCCCATAAAGGTGCCAGAGACCAGCAGGGGGCCACCAGGAAACAGTGCCCAGGGGAGGAGGCACCAATCCGGGCCCTGAAGGTGAGATTGAGTGGTGGGTCAGAAGGGATGTGGGTCCTGCCCAGAGCAGGGAAGCATAGGCTGGTTATTGTGAGTTGTTGGTTCACATGCCACCTGCCTCAAGCTGCAGAAATGTCCCAGTAACAAATGGGCAAGAGCCCCTTACACACACAACACCTTCCAGAGGAATTGTGCAGGCAGTTAAAAGGGAATTTGAAACTTTGAAACTCTGAAAAAGTAGCTTTAGGCACTGCTGAGCCTTAAAACGCCTAGTGGAGCTGCTACTGTTTCAAAAGCAGGTGCCCATCTGTGTTCAGGAGCCACTGGGTTATAAAGAAAAACCTCACATATCTTTAAGGGTAGTCTCTGCAGTCGAATACATTGAGCCCTTTCCTATTATTTTTTTTAATTTATTGAAGTATAGTTGATGTACCATGTTGTGTTAGTTTCAGGTATACAGGCTCCACAGAAAGAGAGAGGCAGTGGAACTTCCCTCAGCAAAGCCGAGGGGTCCCGAGGAGAGGTGAGCCTGCTGTCCGCCAACCCAGCCCCTCGGCGAGCGAGACAATCAGACGCGACAGGGGTTCCGTCTAAGCAGTTCCGCTTTATTGTTGTAAGCTCTTGGTTTATAAAGGCAAGCAGGGAGGGGTTTGCGAGGGACTTTCCATAGTTGCACCAATCACATTAAAGGTCAAATCATCACGTGCCATCATTATAACAGGAGTCTATGGCGATCACGCGCTATCTACATGCACAGAAATCAAGACAGCCAATCAAGAGTTTTGACAGACAACTTAGGCTGCGCCCTCATCTCTTCCACCAGGCGCCATCTTAGCTCTAAACCACAAAGCTAGCCCTTCTTTTTTAAGGTTTCCCATTTAGGGCCCCACATGTATGGGGCTTCACTGGTGGCTCAGTGGTAAAGAACCCACCTGCCAATACAAGAGACAGGGTTAGATCCTTTGGTCTGGAAAATCTCCTGGAGAAGGATAACCAACCCACTCCAGCATTCTTGCCTGGGAAATCCCATAGACAGAGGAGCCTGGTAGGTTACAATACAGTCCATGGGATTGCAAACAGTAGGACACAACTGAGTGGCTAAGCAACAGCAATATGTGTGTGTGTGTATGTGTGTGTGTGTGTGTGTGTGTATACACATAGTTACACATATTCTTTCTCAGATTATTTTCCATTATAGGTTATTACAAGATATTGAACATAGTTTCCTGTGTTTTAAATAGGTCCTGTTGTTCATCTATTTTATATAGAGAGTGTTTATCTGTCAATCCTAACTCATAATTTACTCCTCTTCCAAGAAATCTGAGATATCAAGGGAATATTTCATGCAAGGATGGACACAATAAAGGACAGAACAGTAAGGACCTAACAGAAGCAGAAGAGATTAAGAAAAGGTGACAAGAATACATGAAAGAACTATGAAAAAGATCTTAATGACCTGGATAACCATGATGGCATGTTCACTCACCTAGAGTCAGACATCTTAGAGTGGGAAGTCAAGTGGACCTTAAGAAGCATTACTACAAACAGAGCTAGTAGAGGTGATGGAAGTCCAACTGAGCTATTTCAAATCCTAAAATATGATGCTGCTAAAGTGTGGTACTCAATATGTCAGCAAATTTGGAAAATTCAGCAGTGGCCACGAAAAGGGTCAGTTTTCATTCCAATCCCAAAAAAGGGCAATGCCAAAGAATGTTCGAACTACCATTCAATGGCATTCGTTTCACATGCGAGTAAGATTATGCTCAAAATCATTAAGGTAGGCTTCAGCAGTATGTGAATCAAGAACTTCCAGATGTACAAGCTGGATTTAGAAAAGGCAAAGGAAGCAGAGATTAAATTGCCAATATCTGCTGGATCATAGAGAAAGCAAGGGAATTGCACAAAACATCTATTTCTGCTTCATTGTCTATGCTAAAGCCTTTGACTGTGTGGATCACTACAAACTGTGGAAAATTCTTAAAGAGATGGGAATATCAGACCAACTTACCTGTCTCCTGAGAAACCTGTATGCAGATCAAGAAGCAAAAGAACCAGACATGAAAAAATGGACCAGTTCAAAACTGGGAAATGAGTATGACAAGACTGTATATTGTCACCCTGCTTATTTAACTTATATGCAAAGTACATCATGGGAAATTTTGGGCGGTCTGAATCAGAAGCTGGGATCAAGATTGCTGGGAAAAATATCAACAACCTCTGATATGCAGATGATACCATTCTAATAGTAGAAAGCAAAAAGAAACTAAAGAGCCTCTTGATGAAACTGAAAGAGGAGAGTGAAAAAAACTTGAAACTTTAAAAGCTTAAAACTCAACATTCAAAAAACAAAGATCATGGCATCTGGTCTCATCACTTCATGGCAAATAGGAGGAGGGAAAATGGAAATAGTGACAGAATTTATTTTCTTGGGCTCCAAAATCACTGGGGATGACGACTTCAGCCATGAAATTAAAAGATGTTTGCTTCTTGGAAAGAAAGCTATGAAAAATCTAGACAGTGTATTAAAAAGCAGAGACATCATTTTGCTAACAAAGGTACATATAGTTAAAGCTGTGTTCTTTCCAGTAGCCATGTGCAGGTGTGAGAGTTGGATCATAAAGAAGGCTGAGCACTGAGGAACTGATATTTTTGAATTGTGCGCTGGAAAATACTCTTGAGAATCCCTTGGCCAGCAAGGATGTCAAATCAGTCAATCCTAAGGGAAATCAACTCTGAATATTCTTTGGAAGGACTGATGCTGAGGCTAAAGTTCCAATACTTTGTCCACCTGTTGTGAAGAGCTGACTCATTGGAAAAGACCCTGATGCTGGGAAAGATTGAAGGCAAAAGGAGAAGGGGGCTACAAAGGATGAGATGGTTAGATTGCATCACTGACTCAAAGAATATGAAATTGAGCAAACTCCTAGAAATAGTGAAGGACAGGAGAGCCTGGCATGCTGCAGTCTATGGGGCTGCAAGGAGTCAGACACGACTTGGTGACTAAACAACAACAATAATCGTAAAGGTGCACTCACTGAGGTCCAAATCTTTCAGAGACCCAGGAGTCTTGTGCACTAAACTGCAGCTTGTTGGCCTCATTCTCTGAGCACATTACTCTGAGGGCTACTTTAGGACATATGGACCAGGTCCTCTCCAAGATTTCAGTTGTGTATTTGCAAGGCCAGGTAAATCTTCGTGACACAAAGCATGTAATGGACTTGCATTTTATGCTATGCTAAGTCGCTTCAGTCATGTCCGACTCTCTGCAACCGCATGGACAGCAGCCCACCAGGCTCCTCTGTCCACAGGTTTCTCCAGGCAAGAATACTGGAGTGGGTTCCATTTCCTTCTCCAGTACATTTTATAGAGTTTAAGAAAAAAATATGGCAGCCTTTGGGGAGAGAGTCCCAATAAACTCACAGTGGGGGAGCAAAATTTGCCACCCCAAAATGTCTCTGGCATGTGGATTGTTTTTTTTTTTTAGTTGGAGGATAATTGTTTACTATGTTGCATTGGTTTCTGTCCTACAACAATGTGAATCCACCTTACCTATACATATATCCCCTCCCTCTGGAGCCTCACTCCCAACCCCTCCATCCCACCCCTCTCAGTTGTCACAAAGTACCAAGCTGAGTTCCCTGTGTTATATAGCATCTTCCCACTAGCTATCTGTTTTACACATGGTAATGTATATATTTCAATGCAACTCCTTCAATTTGTCCCAACCTCTCCTTCCCTCACTGTGCCCATAAGTCCATTCTCTACCTCTGTGTCTCTATTCCTGCCCTGAAAATAGGTTCATCAGTAACATGTTTCTAGATTCCATGTATATATGTTAACATACAAAATTTGTTTTTTCTTTCTGACTTACTTCACTCTGTATAACAGGCTCTAGGTTCATCCACCTCAGTTTAATTGACTCAAAATCATTCATTTTTATAACTGAGTGACATTCCACTGTATATATCTACCACAACTTCTTTATCCTTTCATCTGTTGATGGCCACCTAGGTTGCTTCCATGTCCTGATATTGTAAACAGTGCTACAATGAATATTGGTGTACATGTGTCTGTTATTTTTTTTTAACATGTGCCCTTTGTTTTTTGTTTTTTTAATTCAAGGTCTTTCTTTTAAACATATGATCATTCGAACACAGATTTAGTCCACCAGGGGTGTCTACATACCCCAGATTGCAACATTAAAACATTATAAAGAGTTTAACTGAAGGAAAAATTCTTTAAACAAATAGAAAATTTGCTTGCAAATATTTTCAGTGAATGACTGGTGATGAATTTGGCTCATATCTTGCTTTATGTCCAGAGAGAATATGATTTTCTTACTGAATATTATTTTCTTTCCATTGAATGAGAACAGAACTGTGGAGCTATGCCATCTTTGTTGTTCAAATACATATATGTGTAGATACACACATATATGCACAATCAGACATTTGATGCATGAATCTATAGATACGTATATTACATACTTTTAGGCAAAGCACTACATCTAAAGACCTAATTGTTTCTATATAAGGAAAAATAACAGATTAGGAAACATCCCTCCCCAAAACATTTGAACTTTCATACTGCTAATTATATAGCACATCAGAATGGGCAAACATTATACTTATTGCAAAGTCTCTTATATATTTAGACGCCATTATAAAATGCTTTCAATTCTCTTCTGGTACCCTAAGATGTCGGTATATAATATTAAATTTCCAATTAGAGAGTTTAATATAAAAATATCAGCACAAAACTGTTTTTTCAATCTGTTTATTGTGTGAGGAACCCAAACTTCAGTTTAAGTGCTGTTGTAATTTTATTACTAGATTCCATAACCCTACAATTGATAAATTATATACCATTTTAGGTATTTAATGATATACTTAGAAATACTAAGAAAAAAATCAGTATTCAAAGGATTAATTTTGTTTATAATTAACAATAAATTATTCTATCATTTTCTTCAGTTCAAAATCCAGCTTTGAACCCAAGAAAGGCTCTCAAATCATGTTAATTAAATGGTGGTCCTTTAACCAGTAGCAGTTTGATTACCAGTTACTCGAAGGATCTCTTTGTGAATGCCTCCTTCTTGTGTGTTAATATTTGCATCTCCCACTTGGCCATCTTCATAGACAAAAAAGAATCTTGTGCAGACATGATCAGTATTTGGGACAACCCATATCTCTCCATGTTTGTGCAGGTCAGGTGAGGTGATCACTTCACATAAAGCTATGCATTTTAAGTTACAGCTTTGCAGGAACTGGGATTGCTGTCCTTTCTTCTGTGACTGTGATGCATTGCTGTTTTTACTGCTTGAAGCTGGCTCATCCTTGGCTGACACCTTCTGCTTCTTGTCCATCCCTGAGTAACCAAATGATATGCTTGACATTGGACTAAGATAGATTCCACTTCCATACATTGCACCGTGGAGCTGCAGTCGTGTATTAGAAGCAACAACCAGACCATTCCTCAAGATGGAGTGCCAGTTTTCAATGTGTGAGCCATGAAATGCAAAGGTGCTTCCAAAGAGTTTTTTAGCAGCTCTAAAATTGGATTCTTTGGCTGGTGGACTGCTGAGAAGAAGGAACTGATAGGGTATATGCATGAACTTCAGTTGCCTGTTAACTGGCAGTTTCACAATATGTGACCTATTACTTGAAATAACCCATTGCAGTAAGGGATGAGCAAGGGGGTCTTGTTTATCCAGCTGCTTCTTGATTTCCAGATATGGTGCTTGTGTCATTTCTCTAATAGAAGTTATGCTATCCAATGCTTTCATTACTCGATCATAGTTCTTCTTCCTGGGGTTGAAGGCCAGCATATGAGGATCGTTAGGATCTACCACAGAAGGATATGGCTTGAAAATGACAACTTTTCTAGGAGATTCCAATGCAGACCTACCCATGGATACTAGTAGATCTACCACCTGAGCTCCAGTTGCTATTTCATCACCAGCTTCATTCATTACTCCCAGGGTTTGAAAAGCAAATACACACAGCTCTCGTTCACCGTAGACCTAAGTATGGGGCCATTCTGAAACACATGTGGTTCATCACAAACCACACAGTACTCATTCAACACAGGGATCCGCTGTTCAGCAAACTCCGTTGTCTGCACTAGGAAGCCACGGTCTCCTATTGGAATGCATTTGGCACCATTTGGAGCAGGCTGGGAAGATGAAGATGATGATGGTGTTAAGATACCAATGAGTCTTGAGGTAAGAGAGAGCCTCCTGCCCTCTGCATTGGGTTCCTTGAAAAGCTCCGTTTTGGATTACTTGGGGGCACTGGCGTAAGCCTTGCTGAGCAACTTGTGATTCTTGAGTCCGTATAATTCTTCCATTCTGAGGTTACTGGAGTAAGACCTGCTTAACAGTTTGTGAGGCTTCAGGCTGGCATTGTGCTCACAGCGCGGGTCTCCAGAACAAGAGCGGGTCAAGAGTTTGTGCAACTTGAGAGCAAGGCAGTCCTCCTGCTTGACGGCTGCAGGGCAGGGACGATTCAAGAGTTTGTGCAACTTAATGGTTGTCATTGCCTGCTCAGCCCGGGGGTCGGTGGATAGCGAGCAACTGAAGGTCCTGTGTGGTTTCGGGGCGCACACGTCCTCCGTCTTGACGGTGCTGGAACAAGTCCTCCGCAGTAGCTTGTGCGTCTTGGAGATTCCGTCCTGCTCCGATTTCAGTTTAGATTTGCTTTTTCCACAACCAGGGGAAGGATAACTTGGCGACCTGTGCAAGGTTGAAAATAAATGCAGGGGAGACTTGACTTTCTTATCTGACAGCTTCTTATTGTGCAGGCAATTGGATTTTTCTTTGCTCTGCTTCCACTGCTGTGTAACAAACATCTGCACAATTTTTTTCAGCTGATGTCCCAGACCAAATCTCCCTTTTGTGGAAATCTGAAAGACATCAACAGTGGGCACCGGGCCATTCAAATATTGTGTAAGAGAACAGTGTAATCAGACAATTATAGGCTCTGTTCGAATCACTTCCCATGCCACAGCAATCTCCTCATCAAGAAAGCTAACATCAATATGCAGATCAATATCTACATCATCAATGGCTGCATGTGGCCCATATATCTCTCTCACTGCTGACAGGTCAGCTTCAAGCTGAGGGTGTTTGTGCAGCTCCCGGTCATAGTTAACCTGTCCTCCATAATAAAATTCTTCCGAATCATTATCTCCTTCAGAGTCTTCCTCCACTGTGCTATTCTGTCTCGACTCCTCACCATTTTCCTTCTGTAATTTGGATTTTATGGATAAGCAACAGTTAATGTCATTTGTCTTTCTTAATTCTGTTGCTAGTCGATGAAAAATTACAGGAATTGGCTCTGTAGTAACTAATACATCTTCATCATTTTCTGAACTTGACACGTATGTATTATCTGGGTAATCTTCAGATACATGTACTGAATAGGATACACTTTTGGGGCCGCCAACGTAGGTGAAAGTAAAGGTGGAGTCTGAGTATCTGAAATCTGAAACGAACAGTCTTGTTAAAAGCTACCCCCCGGAGTGGAATTTTAACCCTGGTCCTCACTCGGACCCCTTATTTATTTGATAGAGCCAAGGGGAGGTCTGGCTGGGCGGGAAGCGAAAGCTGGAGAACCCCGAGTTCCCCTCTCCCAGCGGTGCCGGAGGGGATGCTGTGCACCCCGAGCCGGGTGCCGCGTGCTAACATGTGTCCTTTGAATTATGGTATGTGCTCAGTAGTGGGATTGCTGTGATATATGGTAGTTTTATTCCTAGCTTTTTAAAGAATCTCTATACTGCTCTCTATAGTGGCTGTATCAATTTATGTTCCCACCAACAATGCAAGAGGGTTCCCTTGTCTCCACATCCTCTCCAGCATTTATTGTTTGTTGATTTTTTTATGACAATCCTTCTGACCAGGGTGAGATGATGGTGATAGAGTAACAGGTAGGAAGGCCAGAGGTCCCCAAGTGGCAGGAGGAAACAAACTGCAAGTGGCAGGCACTTTTTTTCCTTCTCTACACAAAATTAAAGGAAGCTCCTTTTGATTCTGTGTTGACAACACCTGGTTCTGCCTTGAGCTAACCAATGCATTTTTCTTATGGAAATGTTTTTCTTAAACTATACTGATGAAATGAAGTATTTGCTTTGGAATTTAACTTTCTTCAAAATGGTACTGTCTAAGACTAACTCTTTTTCTTTTCTCAAACCTTGGGCTGATAATGGCTCAAGAAACCAGTGTTCATGTCAATTGTTTTATGGCCAGGGATGACACACCTTGTGCCTTCCTATCTCAAAAATGCATATTGTGGGAAAGGGGCCTGGTGAAACTCCCTCAGCCTTGAGATGTTTCTTTTATTTGATTAGAAGCTCCCTAACAGACATATAATCAGATTGGTTATATTCTTTGCAGTCAAAGATGGAGAAGCTCTATACAGTCAGCAAAAACAAGACTGGGAGCTGACTATGGCTCAGATCATGAACTCCTTATTGCCAAATTCAGACTTAAATTGAAGAAAGTAGGGAAAACCACTAGACCATTCAGATATGACCTGAGTCAAATCCCTAACGTTTGTGGAATCCCTTCCTAAGAGGAAGTGAGAAATAGATTTAAGAAACTAGATCTGATAGACAGAATGCCTGATGAACTATGGACAGAGGTTCATGACATTGTACAGGAGACAGGAGCAAGATCACCCCAAGGAAAAGAAATGCAAAAAAGCAAAATGGTTGTCTGAGGAGGGCTTACAAATAGCTGTGAAAGAAGAGAAGCCAAAAGGAAAGGAGAAAAGGAAAGGTATACCCATTTGAATGCCAAGTTCCAAAGAATAGCAAGGAGAGATAAGAAAGCCTTCCTCAGTGATCAGTGCAAAGAAATAGAGGAAAACAATAGAATGGGAAAGACTAGAGATCTCTTCAAGAAAATTAGAGATACCAAGGGAACATTTCATGCAAAGATGGGCTCAATAAAGGACAGAAATTGTATGGACCTAACAGAAGCAGAAGATATTAAGAGGTGGCAAGAATACACAGAAGAACTGTACAAAAAATATCTTCATGACCCAGATAATCACAATGGTGTGATCACTCACCTAGAGCCAGACATCCTGGAATGTGAAGTCAAGTGGGCATTAGGAAGGATCACTGTGAACAAAGCAAGTGGAGGTGATGGAATTCCAGTTGAGCTATTTCAAATTCTAAAAGATGACGCTGTAAAAGTGCTGCACTCAATATGCCAGCAAATTTGGAAAACTCAGCAGTGGCCACAGGACTGGAAAAGGTCAATATCATCCCAATCCCTACGAAAAACAATGCCAAAAATTGCTCAAACTACTGCACAATTGCAATCATCTCACATGCTAGCAAAGTAATGCTCAAAATTCTCTAAGCCAGCCTTCAACAATATGTGAACCATGAAACTGCAGATGTTCAAGCTGGACTTAGAAACGGCACAGGAACCAGAGATCAAATTGCCAACATCCACTGGATCATCAAAAAAGCAAGAGAGTTCCAGAAAAACATCTATTTCTGCTTTATTGACTATGCCAAAGCCTTTGACTATGTGGATCACAATAAACTGTGAACATTATTCAAGAGATGGGAATACCAGACCACTTGACCTGCCTCTTGAGAAACCTGTATGCAGGTCAGGAAGCAAAAGTTAGAATAGGACATGGAACAACAGACTGGTTCCAAATAGGAAAAGGAGTACGTCAAGGCTGTATATTGTCACCCTGCTTATTTAACTTATATGCAGAGTATGTCATGAGAAATGCTGGGCTGGATGAAGCACAAGGTAGAATCAAGATTGCTGGGAGAAATATCAATAACCTCAGATATGCAGATGACACCACCCTTATGGCAGAAAGTGAAGAACTAAAGAGCCTCTTGATGAGGGTGAAAGTGGAGAGTGAAAAAGTTGGCTTAAAGCTCAACATTCAGAAAACAAAGATCATGGCATCCAGTCCCATGACTTCATGGCAAATAGATGGAGAAACAGTGGTAACAGTGCCAGACTTTATTTTTGAGGGGACTCCAAAATCACTGCAGATGGTGACTGCAACCATGAAATAAGAAGATGCTTAGTCCCTGGAAGAAAAGTTATGACCAACCTAGACAGCATTTTAAAAAGCAGAGACATTACTTTGTCAACAAAGCTCCATCTCGTCAAGGCTATGGTTTTTCCAGTAGTCATGTATGGGTGTGAGAGTTGGAGTATAAAGAAAGCTGAGCATCAAAGAATTGATGCTTTTGAACTGTGGTGTTGGAGAAGACTCTTGAGAGTCCCTTGAACTGCAAGGAGTTCCAACCAGTCCATCCTAAAGGAAATCAGTCTGAATGTTCATTGGAAGGACTGATGTTGAAGCTGAAACTCCAATACTTTGGCCACCTCATGCGAAGAGCTGACTCATTTGAAAAGACCCTGATGTTGGGAAAGATTGAAGGCAGGAGGAGAAGGGGACGACAAAGGATGAGATGATTGGATGGCATCACCGACTCAATGGACATGAGTTTGAGTAAACTCCCGGAGTTGGTGATGGACAGGAGGCCTGGTGTGCTGCAGTCCGCGGGGTCACAAAGAGTCAGACATGACTGAATGACTGAACTAAACTGAACTGAACAGACATAAAATGACTTGCTAAAAACTAGGAATTGGGCATTCTTTCTGCCCCCTTCTAATGTCTATGTCAGAAGCTTTCTCCTATACTTTAATAAAACCTTGCTACACCAAAAGTTCCAAGTAGTCAAGTCTCGTCTCTGACCCCGGATCAAAATCCTTTCCTCCAGAGATCATGAATCCTGGTGTAACACATGGCTCACAGCAGCAACCTTTCAATGGCATGTGGATTATTAGGAGCTGAGAATAATCCACATCCAAAAGACACAAGAAAAAACTTTGATTTACCTACTAATTGCTTAAGAAATGTAGATTGAGGACCTATTCCAGGAAGGGAGCCATCACCATACATAACTACAGTATGAACCAGGTGTGTGAATAAGGAGGAACTTAGCAGTTTCTGTTTGCTAAAATTCCTCTCTGTGTGCCCCTGTCTCCAGCATGGCCCAGCAAACATTTGTTTAGAAACATTTGCTTTTCCGTCTCCATGTAAATTGGTTTCTTCCTCTTTGAAGTCCCAAACCACTACTCTCAATATCCTCTTTGTCTTTAGCTGAAGGGGAAGGTGTTGTTAAAGATGAAGGTTTTGGCCAATTTGGTGAATTACTCAGATTACTCAGTTTTCCTGGGTCTCTCTCATGTGAATATGTTATTGGATTTTTGAGTGATTTTCTCCTGTTAATCTGTCTCGTGTCAACTTAATTCTTAGACAGCCAGAGGAATGTAGAAGGGCAGAGGACATTTTCTTTCTTGCAAACATCACTAAAGTGCAGAGGCATTCGCCCAGGCATTACAATCTCTTGCTTCTTCCCTTCCTGATACTATATAAGATTGTTTGATGAGGGAGGTCACAACCTCTACAGAAATGATTCTGTACCAATGTCAATGAGAAATTCGTTCTGTGCTGCTATTTTTCTTCTGGTTTTGCAATGAAACAGATGTACATGAGAAAAAAAGATAACTGGTAAGTAATTCATTTTGCACATGCAATAAACTATCCAGTCTTAAGATTTTTGTTGGAAAATAAGGCTAAAATTTTCAATAACTGAATTTAAAGTTAGTAAACATGAGTAAGAACTGTAGATGCTTTTATGGTTAATGTTAATATAAATGCAACCAACGCATATAAAGTGATTATCACAGAACCTGAGATACAGTAGGTATTCAGTAAAGGTTGGTTCTTTTCCCATTTGATCTTCCCCTCAACTAGTAGAATTGATTTTATTCTTGAGTTTTTAACCCCTCTTGTATTTTCTCTGTTATTATATTTTAAAGAGCACGTTTAGGAAATTGAGGTAATTTATCAAGCTGGAAGAAAGAACTGAAAGCTCAGATTTACACAACACCACAGAGTTTTGCTAGTGGAAGTGATGGAATTCCAGTGGAGCTATTTCAAATCCTGAAAGATGATGCTGTGAAAATGCTGCACTAAATATGCCAGCAAATTTGGAAAACTCAGCAGTGGCCACAGGACCAGAAAAGGTCAGTTTTCATTCCAATCCCAAAGAAAGGCAATGCCAAAGAATGCTCAAACTACCACACAATTGCACTCATCTCACATGCTAGTAAAGTAATGCTCAAAATTCTCCAAAGCCAGGCTTCAGCAATACATGAACCATGAAATCCCTGATGTTCAAGCTGCTTTTAGAAAAGGCAGAGGAACTAGAGATCAAATTGCCAACATCCGCTGGATCATGGAAAAAGCAAGAGAGTTCCAGAAAAACATCTATTTCTGCTTTATTGACTATGCCAAAGCCTTTGACTGTGTGGATCACAATGAACTGTGGAAAATTCTGAAAGAGATGGGAATACCAGACCACCTGACCTGCCTCTTGAGAAATCTGTATGCAGGTCAGGAAGCAACAGTTAGAACTGGACATGGAACAACAGACTAGTTCTAAATAGGAAAAGGAGTGCATCAAGGCTGTATACTGTCACCCTGCTTATTTAACTTCTATGCAGAGTACATCATGAGAAACGCTGGACTGGAAGAAACAAGCTGGAATCAAGATTGCCAGAAGAAATATCAATAACCTCAGATATGCAGATGACACCACCCTTATGGCAGAAAGTGAAGAGGAGCTAAAAAGTCTCTTGATGAAAGTGAAAGAGGAGAGTGAAAAAGTTGGCTTAAAGCTCAACATTCAGAAAACGAAGATCATGGCATCTGGTCCCATCACTTCATGGAAAATAGATGGGGAAACAGTGGAAACAGTGTCAGACTTTATTTTTGGGGCTCCAAAATCACTGCAGATGGTGACTGCAGCCATGAAATTAAAAGACGCTTACTCCTTGGAAGAAAAGTTATGACCAACCTAGATAGTATATTCGAAAGCAGAGACATTACTTTGCCGACTAAGGTCCATCTAGTCAAGGCTATGGTTTTTCCTGTGGTCATGTATGGATGTGAGAGTTGGACTGTGAAGAAGGCTGAGCACCGAAGAATTGATGCTTTTGAGGTGTGAAGTTGGAGAAGACTCTTGAGAGTCCCTTGGACTGCAAGGAGATCCAACCAGTCCATTCTGAAGGAGATCAACCCTGGGATTTCTTTGGAAGGAATGATGCTAAAGCTGAAGCTCCAGTACTTTGGCCACCTCATGTGAAGAGTCGACTCATTGGAAAAGACTCTGATGCTGGGAGGGATTGGGGGCAGGAGGAGAAGGGGACGACAGAGGATGAGATGGCTGGATGGCAACACGGACTCGATGGACGTGAGTCTGAGTGAACTCGGGGACAGGGAGGCGTGGCATGCTGCGATTCATGGGGTCGCCAAGAGTCGGACACGACTGAGCAACTGAGTTGAACTGAACTGAACAGAGTTTTGTTAGCCAAGTCTGAAAAATAAGAATGAGGAGCAGCTTTTCTGTTGAGATGAGATAAGGCTGACTAGGTTTTTCTACCAAGAAAAGGGCAGTGATCCAAACAGTGTCCCAGAAAGAAATCTCACTGTGCTGGGCAGTAACAGTGAGCACTCTTGACAGTCACATTGTACCTTTGGACTGTGACTGCTCTAAATCCTCAAGTTCAGCCTAGCCAAATGAGCCCAGCTCTTCTAATCATATCTTTAAGCAAAACTCTGCAAGGTGTGGGGAGTGGTCTTCATGATTTAGGAAGCAGTGATCTGCTCTTAGCAATCTACAATCTTGAAATGCACCTCAACAGTGCTGTCCAACTTGCATTTAAATCTAGTCCCAGCACAATGTAGACGCAAGTTTTCCATAGACAATACAAACCTTCAGTACTTTTTCTCTTACCTTTTAATGTACTTTATAGAAGCAATATGATAATTGATACTGTGCTCTTATATGGCAGGTGCTATAAAATACACTAACTGCATCTTATTTAATGTAAAATATAATTGGGCAAGAATTCTATTTTTTATGGTCTGTGCAGAGCTTCATAAACTGTTGGCATATAATGAATACTAATAAATAATGAAAAGAAAGATGCTGGATTTAATACAAGAATATTATTTCATTCTCATTAACTAATAGACTGGCTGCCTGCAGTAAAATTCAGCATTAATTATTTTTTCAACAAGACAAGTTCAAAGAAGTTTTTATTTTCTGGTACCTCTGAAGCTTTTCTGTTTTCTAGAACATAAATTATATTATGAATAAATTTAAAACTGACCTTCCCAATAAATCTGCTTTTATTCTTGTGTATAAAATTGCTAGATATTCTTCAGTTCAGTTCAGTTCAGTCGCTCAGTCATGTCCAAAGCTGTGACCTCAAGGACTGCGGTACATCAGGCTTTCCTGTCCTTCACCAACTCCCAGACCTTACTCAAACTCATGCCCATTGAGTCAGTGATGCCATCCAACTATCTCATCCTCTGTCCTCCCCTTCTCCTGCCTTCACTCTTTACTTGCATGAGAGTCTTTTTCAAGGAATCAGTTCTTCACATCAGGTGGTCAAAGTATTGGAGTTTCAGCTTCAGCATCAGTCCTTCCAATGAGTATTCAGGACTGATTTTCTTTAGGATGGACTTGTTAGACTTCCTTGCAGTCCAAGGGACTCTCGAGTCTTCTCCAACACCACAGTTCAAAAGCATCAATTCTTGGGCGCTCAGCTTTCTTTACAGTCCAACTCTCACATCCATACATGACTTCTGGAAAAACCATAGCTTTGACTAGACAGACTTTCGTTGGCAAAGTAATTCTACTTTTTAATATGCTGTCTAGGTTGATCATAACTTTCCTTCCAAGGAGCAAGCATCTTTGAATTTCATGGCTGCAGTCACCATCTGCAGTGATTTTGGAGCCCAAAAAAATAAAGTCTGACACTGTTTCCACTGTTTCCTCATCTATTTCCCATGAAGTGATGGGGCCGGATGCCATGATCTTCGTTTTCTGAATGTTGAGCTTTAAGCCAACTTTTTCACTCTCCTCTTTCACATTCATCAAGAGGCTTTTTAGTTCCTCTTCACTTTCTGCCATAAGGGTGGTGTCATCTGCATATCTGAGGTTATTGATATTTCTTTTGGCAATCTTGATTCCAGCTTGTGCTTCTTCCAGCCCAGAGTTTCTCATGATGTACTCTGCATAGAAGTTAAATAAGCAGGGTGACAGTATACAGCTTTGACATACTCCTTTTCCTATTTGGAACAAATCTGTTGTTCCATGTCCAATTCTATTTTTCCTGACCTGCATATAGGTTTCTCAAGAGGCAGGTCAGGTAGTCTGGTATTCCCATCTATTTCAGACTTTTCCACAGTTCCTTGTGATCCACACAGTCAAAGGCTTTGGCATAGTCAATAAAGCAGAAATAGATGTTTTTCTGGAACTCTCTTGCTTTTTCCATGATCCAGCAGATGTTGGCAATTTGATCTCTGGTTCCTCTGCCTTTTCTAAATCCAGCTTGAACATCTGGAAGTTCACAGTTCATGTATTGCTGAAGCCTGGCTTGGAGAATTTTGAGCATTACTTTACTAGCATGTGAGATGAGTGCAATTGTGTGGTAGTTTGAGCATTCTTTGGCATTGCCTTTCTTTGGGATTGGAATGAAAACTGACCTTTTCTGGTCCTGTGGCCACTGCTGAGTTTTCCAAATTTGCTGGCATATTGAGTGCAGCACTTTCACAGCCTCATCTTTCAGCATTTGAAATAGCTCCACTGGAATTCCATCACCTCCACTAGCTTTGTTCTAGTGATGCTTTCTAAGGCCCACTTGACTTCACATTCCAGGATGTCTGGCTCTAGCTGAGTGATCATACCATCGTGATTATCCAGGTTGTGAAGATCTTTTTTGCACAGTTTTTCTGTGTCTTCTTGCCACCTCTTCTTAATATCTTCTGCTTCTGTTAGGTCCATATCATTTCGACCCCATGTCTGAGGTCGGGGCAGAGGCCAAGAGTGCCAGGCTGCGACAGCGCAGGAACAGCCAAGTGGAGCTACCCCACTCCAAGGTCAGGGGCAGCGTCTGAGAAGAACTACCTCACATCCGATACCAGGGGCGGTGGCTGGGAGGAGCTACCCCACACCCGAGATCAGGGATGGCAGCCAAGAGGAGCAACCCCAGGTCCAGGGAGCAGTGGCTGCGCGGGAGCAGGAGGGCCTAGAGGAGCTACTCCACGTTCAAGGTCAGGAGGGGCAGCGGTGAGGAGATAGCCCTCATCCAAGGTAAGGAGCAGTGGCTGTGCTTTGCTGGAGCAGCCGTGAAGAGATACCCCACGTCCCGGTAAGAGAAACCCAAGTAAGATGGTAGGTGTTGCAAGAGGGCATCAGAGGGCAGACACACTAAAACCATACCCACAGAAAGCTAGTAAATCTAATCACACTAGGACCACAGCCTTGTCTAACTCAATGAAACTAAGCCATGTCCTGTGGGGCCACCCAAGACAGGCAGGTCATGGTGGAGAGGTCAGACAGAATGTGGTCCACTGGAGAAGGGAATGGCAAACCACTTCAGTACTCTTGCCTTGAGAACCTCATGAACAGTATGAAAAGGCAAAATGATAGGATACTGAAAGAGGTACTCCCCAGGTCAGTAGGTGCCCAATATGCTACTGGAGATCAGTGGAGAAATAACTCCAGAAAGAATGAAGGGATGGAGCCAAAGCAAAAACAATACCCAGCTGTGGATGTGACTGGTGATAGAAGTAAGGTCCAATGCTGTAAAGAGCAATATTGCATAGGAACCTGGAATGTCAGGTCCATGAATCAAGGCAAACTGGAAGTGGTCAAACAGGAGATGGCAAGAGTGAACGTCGACATTCTAGGAATCAGCAAACTAAAATGGACTGGAATGGGTGAATTTAACTCAGATGACCATTATATCTACTACTATGGGCAGGAATCCCTTAGAAGAAATGGAGTAGCCATCATGGGCAACAAAAGAGTCCGAAATGCAGTACTTGGATGCAATCTCAAAAACGACAGAATGATCTCTGTTCATTTCCAAGGCAAACCATTCAATATCACAGTAATCCAAGTCTATGCCCCATCCAGTAACACTGAAGAAGCTGAAGTTGAATCGTTCTATGAAACCTACAAGACCTTTTAGAACTAACACCAAAAAAAGATGTCCTTTTCATTATAGGGGACTAGAATGCAAAAGTAGGAAGTCAAGAAACACCTGGAGTAACAGGCAAATTTGGCCTTGAAATATGGAATGAAGCAGGGCAAAGGCTAATAGAGTTTTGCTGGGAGAACGCACTGGTCATAGCAAACACCTTCTTCCCACAATACAAGAGAATAATCTACACATGGATATCACCAGATGGTCAACACTGAAATCAGATTGATGATATTCTTTGCAGTCAAAAATGGAGAAGCTCTATACAGTCAACAAAAACAAGACCAGGAGCTGACTGTGGCTCAGATCATGAACTCCTTATTACCAAATTCAGACTCAAATTGAAGAAAGTAGGGAAAACCGCTAGACCATTCAGGTATGACCTAAATCAAATCCCTTATGATTATACAGTGGAAGTGAGAAATAGATTTAAGGGACTAGATCTGATAGACAGAGTGCCTGATGAACTGTGGACGGAGGTTCGTGACACTGTACAGGAGACAGGGATCAAGACCATCCCCATGGAAAAGAAATGCAAAAAAGCAAAATGGCTGTCTGGGGAGACCTTACAAATAGCTGTGAAAAGAAGAGAAGTGAAAAGCAAAGGAAAAAAGGAAAGATATAAGCATCTGAATGCAGAGTTCCAAAGAATAGCAAGAAGAGATAAGAAAGCCTTCTTCAGCGATCAATGCAAAGAAATAGAGGAAAAGAACAGAATGGGAAAGACTAGAGATCTCTTCAAGAAAATTAGAGATACCAAGGGAACATTTCTAGAGTAATGGAAATAAAAACAAAAATAAACAAATGGGGTCTAATTAAACTTAAAATCTTTTGCACAGCAAAGGAAACTATAAGCAAGGTGAAAAGACAACCCTCGGAATGGCAGAAAATAATTGCAAATTAAGCAACTGACAAAGGATTAATCTCCAAAATATACAAGCAGCTCATACAGCTCAACATCAGAAAAACAAGCAATCTAATTAAAAATATTTGCAGAAGACCTAAATAGATATTTCTCTAAAGAAGACAGATGGCAAATAAACATATGAAAAAATGCTCAACATCACGTATTAGAGAAATGCAAATCAAAATTACAGTGAGATATCACCTCACACCAGTCAGAATGGTTCATCAAAAAATCTACACTATAAATGCTGGAGAGGGTATAGAGAAAAGGGAACCCTCTTGCACCACTGGTGGTTATGTAAATTGATATAGCCGCTACGGAGATCAATGTGGAGATTTCTTTCAAAACTAGGAATAAAACTACCATTTGACCTAGCAATCTCACTACCGGGCATATACCCTGAGAAAGCCATAATTGAAAAAGACACATGTAGCCCAGTGTTCATTACAGCTCTGTTTACAATTGCCAGGACATGGAAGCAACCTAGATGTCTGTCAATAGATGAATGGATAAAGAAGCTGTAGTACATATATACAGTGTAATATTAACTCAGTCATAAAAAGGAATGCATTTGACTCAGTAGTTTTAATAAGGTAGATTAACCTAGAGCCTGTTACAAACAGTGAAGTAAGTCAGAAAGAAAAAGACACATATTATATATTAACACATATATATATATAGAATCTAGAAAAATGGTACTGCTGAAGCTATTTGTAAGGCAGGAGTAGAGGCTCAGACATAGAGAACAGACATGGACAAAGTGGGGGAAGGAGAGGATGGGACTAATTGGTTTAAATATATATATTACCATATGTAAAATAGATGGCCAATGAGACATTGCTGTATAGCACAGGGAGCTCAACCTGGTGCTCTGTGACAACCTAGTGTGGGATGGGGTGGGAGTTGGGAGGGAAGCTCAAGAACGTGGGGACATGTGTATAACTATGGTTGATTCATGTTGATGTATGGCAGAAATCAACACAATATCATAAAATAATTATCCTCAACTACAAATAAATACAGTTTTAAAAAAGAAAAAAGAGTGACAAATAAATACATATAAAATATTAATTGGATAAGATGTGCTCTTAGGATATTAGCTAATTTCATCGATTTCAGTTCAGTTCATTTCAGTTGCTCAGTCGTGTCCAACTCTTTGCGACCCAATGGACTGCATCATGCCAGGCTTCCCTGTCCATCACCAACTCCCAGAGCTTACTCAAACTCATGTTCATTGAATCATTGATGCCATCCAACAATCTCACCCTCTGTCGTCCTCTTCTCCTCCTGCCTTCAATCTTTCCTAGCATCAAAGTCTTTTCAAATGAGTCACTTCTTCGTATCAGGTGGCCAAAGTATTGGAGTTTCAGCTTCAACATCAGTCCTTCTAATGAATATTCAGGACTTATTTTCTTTAGGATGGACTGGTTGGGTCTCCTTATCCATTTGGATAGCATCAATTTTCTTTCTGAAGAATAATATACATGCATACTCTTGTTCATTGCAGCATCATTTAGAATAGCCAAGATATGGAAACAACCTAGTGTCCATCAATCAATGAATGGACAAAGATGTGGCATACAGACACAAGGGAAAACAATTCAGTCATAAAAATGAAGGAAGTTTTGTCATTTGCAATATGGTTAGACCTTAAAGGCATTATGCTAAGTGAAATAAGCCAAACGCCACATGACCTCACATACACGTGAAATCTTAAAAATAAAACAAACAAATGAAAAAACAAGTTCTTAGATATAGAAAACTGATTAGTAGTTGCTGGGGAGTGGGGGTGGGGATGCTAAATTTAGTGAAGGAAGTCAAACCTCCAGCTATAAAATAAATAAGTTACGGAGATGTAATGTACCATATGCAGTGGTACTATATACAGGAGTGGATTGCCACGCCCTCCTCTAGGGGATCTTCTCAACCAGGGATCAAACCTGGGCTCTCCTGCATTGCAGGCAGATTCTTTACTGCTGAGCCACTGGAGAAGCCCAGGTCATATTTATTTTGTATAATGTATAGTTAATAATACTACATAATACTGTATTGCATATTTGAAATTGCTAAAAGAGTAAATGCAGATGACACCACCCTTATGGCAGAAAGTGAAGAGGAACTAAAAAGGATCTTGAGGAAAGTGAAAGAGGAGAGTGAAAAAGTCGGCTTAAAGCTCAACATTCAGAAAACGAAGATCATGGCATCTGGTCCCATCTCTTCATGGGAAATAGATGGGGAAACAGTCAGACTTTATTTTGGGGGGCTCCAAAATCACTGCAGATGGTGACTGCAGCCATGAAATTAAAAGACGCTTACTCCTTGGAAGAAAAGTTATGACCAACCTAGATAGTATATTCAAAAGCAGAGACATTACTTTGCCAGCAAAGGTCCATCTAGTTAAGGCTATGGTTTTTCCAGTGGTTATGTATGGATGTGAGAGTTGGACTGTGAAGAAAGCTGAGCACCGAAGAATTGATGCTTTTGAACTGTGGTATTGGAGAAGACTCTTGAGAGTCCCTTGGACTGCAAGGAGATCCAACCAGTCCATTCTGAAGGAGATCAGCCCTTGGATTTCTTTGGAAGGAATGATGCTAAAGCTGAAACTCCAGAACTTTGGCCACCTCATGAGAAGAGTCAACTCATTGGAAAAGACTCTGATGCTGGGAGGGATTGGGGGCAGGAGGAGAAGGGGACGACAGAGGATGAGATGGCTGGATGGTATCACTGACTCGATGGACGTGAGTTTGAGTGAACTCCGGGAGTTGGTGATGGACAGGGAGGCCTGGCGTGCTACAATTCATGGGGTCTCAAAGAGTTGGACATGACTGAGTGACTGAACTGAACTGAAGAGAGTAAATCTTAAAAGTTCTCATCCACACACAAAAAAAATTTGTAACTATATATAATGAGGGAGGTCAAATAGACTTATTACAGTGATCATTTCACAATATATATAAATATTGGACCTGTGAAAGTAATGTTATATTTCAACTTTACCACAAAATACAAACAGACAAATAATATGCAAAATATTATTTTTAATATAAATTTTATATTTTAATTGGAGGCTAATTACAATATTGCATTGGTTTTGCCGTACATCAACATGAATCTGCCACGGGTGTACACGTGTTCCCCATCCTGAAATCCCCTCCCACCTCCCTCCCATACCATCCCTCTGGGTCATCCCAGTGCACCAGCCCCAAGCATCCTGTATCCTGCATCAAATCTGGATTGGTGGTTCATTTCACATATGATATTATACATGTTTCAATCCCATTCTCCCAAATCATCCAATCTTTGCCCTCTCCCACAGAGTCCAAAAGACTGTTCTATACATCTGTGTCTCTTTTGCTGTCTCGCATACAAGGTTATCATTACCATCTTTCTAAATTCCATATATATGCGTTAGTATGCTGTAATGGTGTTTTTCTTTCTGGCTTATTTCACTCAGTATAATCAGCTCCAGTTTCATCCACCTCATTAGAACTGATTCAAATGTATTCTTTTTAATGGAGGAGTAATAATACTCCATTGTGTATATGTACCACAGCTTTCTTATCCATTCATCTGCTGATAGACATCTAGGTTGCTTCCATGTCCTGGCTATTATAAACAGTGCTGCGATGAACATTAGGGTACACGTGTCTCTTTCAATTCTGGTTTCCTCGGTGTGTATGCCCAGCAGTGGGATTGCGGGGTCATAAGGCAGTTCTATTTCCAGTTTTTTAAGGAATCTCCACACTGTTCTGTACCACTAGGACTTTCCTGGTGGCTCAGACGGTAAAGTGTCTGCCTACAATGTGGGAGACCCAGGTTCAATCCCTGGGTTGGGAAGATGCTCTGGAGAAGGAAATGGCAACCCACTCCAGTATTCTTGCCTGGGGAATCCCATGGACGGAGGAGTGTGGTAGGCATAGGGTCTCCAAGAGTCGGACACGACTGAGCAACTTCACTTCCACTCTATTCTCCATAGTGGCTGTACTAGTTTGCATTACCACCAATAGTGTAAGAAGGTTCCCTTTTCTCCACATCCTCTCCAGCATTTATTACTTGTAGACTTTTGGATAGCAGCCATTCTGACTGGCTTGTAATGGTACCTCATTGTGGTTTTGATTTACATTTCTCAGATAATGAGTGATGTTGAGCATCTTTTCATGTGTTTGTTAGCCTTCTATGTCTTCTTTGGAGAAATGTCTGTTTAGTTTTCTTTTCTTTTAATTTTTATTTTTACTTTATTTTGCTTTACAATACTGTATTGGTTTGCCATACATTGACATGAATCAGCCATGGGTGTACATGAGTTCCCACTCCTGAACCCCCTCCCACCTCCCACCCCATATCATCTCTCTGGATCATCCCAGTGCACCAGCCCCAAGCATCCTGTATCCTATATCGAACATAGACTGGTGATTTGTTTCTTATCTGATAGTATACATGTTTCAATGCCATTCTCCCAAATCATCCCACCCTCTCCCTCTCCAACAGAGTCTAAAAGTCTGTTCTATACATCTGTGTCTCTTTTGCTATCTTGCATAGAAGGTTATCATTACCATCTTTCTAAATTACATATATATGTGTTAGTATACTGTATTGGTGTTTTTCTTTCTGGCTTACTTCACTCTGTATAATCGGCTCCAGTTTCATCCACCTCATTAGAACTGATTCAAATGTATTCTTTTTAATGGCTGAGTGATACTCCATTGTGTATATGTACCACAGCTTTCTTATCCATTCATCTACTGATGGACATCTAGGTTGATTCCATGTCCTGGCTATTATAAACAGTGCTGTGATGAACATTGGGGTACACGTGTATCTTTCCATTCTGGTTTCCTTGGTGTGTATGCCCAGCAGTGGGATTGCGGGGTCATAAGGCAGTTCTATTTGCAGTTTTTTAAGGAATCTCCACACTGTTCTCCATAGTGGCTGTACTAGTTTGCACTCCCACCAACCGTGTAAGAGGGTTCCCTTTTCTCCACACCCTCTCCAGCATTTATTGCTTGTAGACTTTTGGATAGCTGCCATTCTGACTGGTGTGAAATGGTACCTCATTGTGGTTTTGATTTGCATTTCTCTGATAATGAGTGATGTTGAGCATCTTTTCATGTGTTCGTTAGCCATCCATATGTCTTCTTTGGAGAAATGTCTATTTAGTTCTTTGGCCCATGTTTTGATTGGGTCGTTTGTTTTTCTGGAATTGAGCTTCAGTAGTTGCTTGTATATTTTTGAGATTAGTTGTTTGTCAGTTGCTTCATTTGCTATTATTTTCTCCCATTGTGAAGGCTGTCTTTTCACCTTGCTTATAGTTTCCTTTGTTATGCAGAAGCTTTTAATTTTAATTAGGTCCCATTTGTTTATTTTTGTTTTTATTTCCAATGTTCTGGGAGGTGGGTCATAGAGGATCCTGCTATGGTTTATGTTGGAGAGTGTTTTGCCTATGTTCTCCTCTAGGAGTTTTATAGTTTCTGGCCTTATGTTTAGATCTTTAATCCATTTTGAGTTTATTTTTGTGTATGGTGTTAGAAAGTGTTCTAGTTTCATTCTTTTACAAGTGGTTGACCAGTTTTCCCAGCATCACTTGTTAAAGAGATTGTCTTTTCTCCATTGTATATTCCTGCCTCCTTTGTCAAAGAAAAGGTGTCCATAGGTGTGTGGATTTATCTCTGGGCTTTCTATTTTGTTCCATTGATCTATATTTCTGTCTTTGTGCCAGTACCATACTGTTTTGATGACTGTGGCTTTGTAGTAGAGCCTGAAGTCAGGAAGATTGATTCCTCCAGTTCCATTCTTCTTTCTCAAGACTTCTTTGACTATTCGAGGTTTTTGTATTCCCATACAAATTGTGAAATTATTTGTTCTAGCACTGTGAAAAATACCGTTAGTAGCTTGATAGGGATTGCATTGAATCTATAGATTGCTTTGGGTAGTATACTCATTTTCACTATATTGATTCTTCCAATCCATGAACATGGTATATTTCTCCATCTATTAGTGTCCCCTTTGATTTCTTTCACCAGTGTTTTATAGTTTTCTATATATAGGTCTTTAGTTTATTTAGGTAGATATATTCCTAAGTATTTTATTCTTTTCATTGCAATGGTGAATGGGATTGTTTCCCTAATTTCTCTTTTATTTTCACATTTTAGTGTATAGGACTGCAAGGGATTTCTGTGTGTTGATTTTATATCCTGAAACTTTACTATATTCATTGATTAGCTCTAGTAATTTTCTAGTGGAGTCTTTAGGGTTTTCTATGTAGTGGATCATGTCATCTGCAAACAGTGAGAGTTTTGTTTCTTCTTTTCCAATTTGGATTCCTTTTATTTCTTTTTCTGCTCTGATTGCTGTGGCCAAAGCTTCCAAAACTATGTTGAATAGTAGCGGTTAAAGTGGGCACCCTTGTCTTGTTCCTGACTTTAGGGGAAATGCTTTCAAGTTTTCACCATTGAGGATGTTTGCTGTGGGTTTGTCATATATAGCTTTTATTATATTGAGGTATATTCCTTCTATTCCTGCTTTCTGGAGAGTTTTTATCATAAATAGATGTTGAATTTTGTCAAAGGCTTTCTCTGCATCTATTGAGATAATCCTATGGCTTTTATTTTTCAATTTGTTAATGTGGTGTATTACATTGATTTGTGGATATTGAAGAATCCTTGCATCCTTGGGATAAAGCTCACTTGGTCATGGTGTATGGTCTTTTTAATGTGTTGCTGGATTCTGATTGCTAGAATTTTGTTAAGGATTCTTGCGTCTATGTTCATCAGTGATATTGGCTTGTAGTTTCCTTTTTTTGTGGCATCTTTGTCAGGTTTTGGTATTAGGGTGATGGCGGCCTCATAGAATGAGTTTGGAAGTTTACCTTCCTCTCCAATTTTCCGGAAGAGTTTGAGTAGGATAGGTGTTAGCTCTTCTCGAAATTTTTGGTAGAATTCAGCTGTGAAGCCGTCTGGACCTGGGCTTTTGTTTGCTGGAAGATTTCTGATTACAGTTTCAATTTTGTGCTTGTGATGGGTCTGTTAAGATTTTCTATTTCTTCCTGGCTCAGTTTTGGAAAGTTGTACTTTTCTAAGAATTTGTCCATTTCTTCCACGTTGTCCATTTTATTGGCATATAATTGCTGGTAGTAGTCTCTTATGATCCTTTATATTTCTGTGTTGTCTGTTGTGCTCTCTCCTTTTTCATTTCTAATTTTATTGATTTGATTTTTCTCACTTTTTTTCTTGATGATTCTGGCTAACGCTTTGTCAATATTATTTATCCTCTTAAAGAACCAGCTTTTGGTTTGTTGATTTTTGCTATGGTCTCTTTTGTTTCTTTTGCATTTATTTCTGCCCTAATTTTTAAGATTTCTTTCCTTCTGCTAACCCTGGGGTTCTTAATTTCTTCCTTTTCTAGTTGCTTTAGGTGTAGAGTTAGGTTATATATTTGACTTTTTTCTTGTTTCTTGAGGATGCCTGTATTGCTATGAACCTTCCCCTTAGCACTGCTTTTACAGTGTCCCACAGGTTTGGGGTTGTTGTATTTTCATTTTCATTCATTTCTATGCATGTTTTGATTTCTTTTTTGATTTCTTCTGTGATTTGTTGGTATTCCGCAACCTGTTGTTCATCCTCCATATGTTGGAATTTTTAATAGTTTTTCTCCATTAATTGAGATCTAATGTTACTGCATTGTTGTCAGAAAAGATGCTTGGAATGATTTCAATTTTTTTGAATTTACCAAGGCTAGATTTATGGCCCAGGATGTGATCTATCCTAGAGAAAGTTCCGTGTGCACTTGAGAAAAAGGTGAAATTCATTGTTTTGTGGTGAAATGTCCTATAGATATCAATTAGGTCTAACTGGCCTATTGTATCATTTTAGTTTGTGTTTTCTTTTTAACTTTATGTTTAGTTGATCTATCCATAGGTGTGAGTGGATATTAAAGTCTTCCACTCTTATTGTGTTATTGTTAATTTCCCCTTTCATACTTTTTAGCATTTGTCTTACATATTGTGGTGCTCCTATGTTAGGGAAAGGGAAGTCGTTCAGTCTTGTCCGACTCTTCGTGACCCCATGGACTGCAGCCTACCAGGCACCTCCATCCATGGGATTTTCCAGGCAAGAGTACTGGAGTGGGGTGCCATCACTTTCTCCAATGAATGAGTCTACCTATTTGTAAAAATGTGACTGATGAAAACAGTGCAACCACTAGGTTATCATACTGTGCAAGTTCAGTTGTCAAGAGGGAGCAACTCGAAGGACATCACAATTGGGTGCATATATATTTTTAATTATTATATATTCTTCTTGGATTGATCCTTTGATCATAATGTAGTGTCCTTCTTTGTCTCTTTTCTCAGCCTTTGTTTTAAAGTCTATTTTATCTGATATGAGTATTGCTACTCCTGCTTTCTTTTGGTCTCTATTTGTGTGGAATATCTTTTCCAGCCCTTCACTTTCAGTCTGTATGTGTCCCTTGTCTTGAGGTGGGTCTCTTGTAGACAACATATATAGAAGCCTTGTTTTTGTATCCATTCAGCCAGTCTTTGTCTTTTGATTGGGGCATTCAACCCATTTACGTTTAAGGTAATTATTGATAAGTATGATCCCGTTGCCATTTACTTTATTGTTTGGGGTTCAAGTTTATACACCCTTGTTGTGTTTCCTGTCTAGAGAAGATCCTTTAGCATTGGTTGGAGAGCTGGTTTGGTGGTGCTGAATTCTCTCAGCTTTTGCTTGTCTGGAAAGCTTTTGATTTCTCCTTCATATTTGAATGAGATCCTTGCTGGGTACAGTAATCTGGGCTGTAGGTTATTTTCTTTCATCACTTTAAGTATGTCCTTCCATTCCCTCCTGCCCTGAAAAGTTTCTATTTGAAAGATCAGCTATTATCCTTAGCGAATCCCCTTGTGTGTTATTTGTTGTTTTTCCCTTACTGCTTTTAATATTTGTTCTTTGTGTTTGATCTTTGTTAATTTGATTAATATGTGACTCAGGGGGTGTTTTGCCTTGGGTTTATCCTGTTTGAGACTCTCTGGGTTTCTTCGACTTGGGTGATTATTTCCTTCCCCATTTTAGGGAAGTTTTCAACTGTTATCTCCTCAAGTATTTTCTCGTGGTCTTTCTTTTTGTCTTCTTCTGGGACTCCTATGAATCGAATGTTGGGGCGTTTAACATTGTCCTGGAGGTCTCTGAGATTGTCCTCATTTCTTTTAAATTGTTTTTCTTTTTTTCCTCTCTGATTCATTTATTTCTACCATTCTATCTTCTACGTCACTAATCCTATATTCTGCCTCCATTATTCTACTATTTGTTCCCTCCAGAGTGTTTTTGATCTCATTTATTGCATTATTCATTATATATTGACTCTTTTTTATTTCTTCAAGGTCTTTGTTCAACCTTTCTTGCATCTTCTCAGTCCTTGTCTCCAGGCTATTTATCTGTGATTCCATTTTTATTTCAAGATTTTGGATCATTTTCACTATCATTATTCAGAATTCTTTATCAGGTAGATTCCCTATCTCTTCCTCTTTTGTTTGGTTTGGTGGGCATTTATCCTGTTCCTTTACCTGTTGGGTATTCCTCTGTCTCTTCATCTTGTTTATATTGCTGTGTTTGGGGTGGCCTTTCTGTATTCTGGCAGTTTGTGGAGTTCTCTTTATTGTGGAGTTTCCTCACTCTGGGTGGGATTGTACAGGTGGCTTGTCAAGGTTTCTTGGTTAGGGAAGCTTGTGTCGGTGTTCTAGTGGGTGGAGCTGGATTTCTTCTCTCTGGAGTGAAATGAGGTGTCCAGTAATGAGTTATGAGATGTCAGTGGTTTTGGAGTGACTTTGGGCAGCCTGTATATTGAAGTTCCTGTGTTGCTGGAGAATTTGCGTGGTATGTCTTGCTCTGGAACTTGTTGGCTCTCGGGTGGTGCTTGGTTTCATTGTAGGTATGGAGGCATTTGATGAGCTCCTGTCGATTAATGTTCCCTGGAGTCAGGAGTTCTCTGGTGTTCTCAGGATTTGGACTTAAGCTTCCTATTTCTGGTTTTCAATCTTATTTTTACAGTAGCCTCAAGACTTCTCCTTCTATACAGCACCACTGATAAAACATCTAGGTTAAAGATGAAAAGTTTCTCCACAATGAGGGATACTCAGAGAGGTTCACCAAGTTACATGGAGAAGAGAAGAGGGAGGAGGGAGACAGAGGTGACCTGACTGTGATGAGGTGGAATCAAAAGAGGAGAGAGCAAGCTAGCCAGTAATTTCTTTCTTATGTGCGCTCCACAGTCTGGACCTCTCAGAGATGTTCATGGAGTTATACAGAGAAGAGAAGAGGGAAGAAGGAGACAGAGGTGGCCAGGAGGATAAAGGGGGGAATGAAAAGGAGAGACAGATCCAGCCAGTAATCATTTCCCTGAGTGTTCTCCACCGTCTGGAACACACAGAGATTCACAGAGTTGTGTAGAGAAGAGAAGGGGAAGGGAGGAAACAGAGGCTACCTAGTGGAGAAAAAGGAGAATCCAAAGGGGGAGAGAGCAGTCAAGCCAGTAATCTCCCTCCCAAGTAAAAATGGGTACTGAAGATCAGGTTCTTAAAGGTACAAAATTGATAACAATACCAAAAAGCAAAGATTAAAAATCTAGAGTAGAGGTTGGATTTTCAAAAATACAATATTAAAGAAAAGGAAAAAAAAGTTGCAAAATTTTATATATATATATATATATATGTTTGCTTAAAAAAAATAGGGTATCTCTTTTTTTGCAAAGTAATAGTAAGTTATAAAAATGAAAATTAAAGGAGTAATAGAGGACTAAAAATTTTTTTAATTAAAAAATAATGACAGTAAAAATAGTAAAAACATATCTAGGACTTTCTCTGGTGTTGTGGGCAGTGTGGGGTCAGTTCATTTTCGGATAGTTCCTTGATCTGGCTTATATTTCTCAAGATCTATAGGCCCCTTCTTATGTAGTCGGTACTAACTACAGGGTTTTAATCTATTGCACCTGTCACTTCCAAGGAGGTTTCCTCTGTTTTAGCTTCTGTTTGCGGGTCTCTTCAGTGTCTAATTTCCACCCTGACACAAGGGGGTGGTGGTGGACACTTTTTTAGGTTTATTTGTTCAGTCGTGCTGTGGGGAGGGAGGGATGCTGCAAACAAATAACACTGGCGTGTGCTCGCAGTATCTCAGCCACACTGGGTTTGCCTCCACTCACGACGTGTGTGCCCTCCCTGCCCACATTGCTCAGGCTCTAAGTTGCTCTGCTGGGAACAGACCGAGGCCAGCCCTGGGTTGTACGCACTTCCCAGGTCTAAGACGCTCAGGTTCAGGTACTCAGGTAGTCCTCAGAGGCGCAGACTCTGTTGGGCGTGCATTTTGTGCCCTTCCCAGGTCCAAGCAGCTCAGGTGATCAGGTGTTTGGCGAGTGCAGTCACTGTGACTTATCGCCTCCCCCATGCTCGGTTTTCTGAGTATACAACCGGTGCACCTTCTCAGGTGGATGTTGACCGTCCAGAATCCCAAGAAGTCTTAGTTAGCAACAAAGCCTGCTTGCAGTTTGGTAGATAATGCCTCTCTGGGGCCGCGATTGCCCACTTCTGGCTCTGGCTGCCTGTCATCAGAGGGGGATGGTCTGCAGCGGGCTAGCTCTGCTCAGTACTTTGTTCTGTGAACAGGCCTGACGGTGTCTTCAGTTCAGTTCAGTTCAGTCGCTCAGTCATGTCCAACTCTTTGCCACCCCATGAATCGCAGCACGCCATGCCTCCCTGTCCATCACCATCTCCCAGAGTTCACTCAAACTCACATCCATCGAGTCGGTGATGCCATCCAGCCATCTCATCCTCGGTCGTCCCCTTCTCCTCCTGCCCCTAATCTCTCCAAGCATCAGAGTCTTTTCCAATGAGTCGACTCTTCGCATGAGGTGGCCAAAGTTCTGGAGTTTCAGCTTTAGCATCATTCCTTCCAAAGAAATCCCAGGGTTGATCTCCTTTAGAATGGACTGGTTGGATCTCCTTGCAGTCCAAGGGACTCTCGAGAGTCTTCTCCAACACCACACTTCAAAAGCATCAATTCTGCACTCAGCTTTCTTCACAGTCCAACTCTCACATCCATACATGACCAATGGAAAAACCATATCCTTGACTAGATGGACCTTTGTTGGCAAAGTAATGTCTCTGCTTTTGAATATGCTATCTAGGTTGGTCATAACTTTCCTTCCAAAGAGTAAACGTCTTTTAATTTCAAGTCTGTGGTCACCATCTGCAGTGATTTTGGAGCCCAAAGAAATAAAGTCTGACACTGTTTCCACTGTTTCCCCATCTATTTCCCATGAAGTGATGGGACCAGATGCCATGATCTTCGTTTTCTGAATGTTGAGCTTTAAGCTAACTTTTTCACTCACCTCTTTCACTTTCACACTCACCTCTTTCACTTTCATCAAGACACTTTTTAGTTCCTCTTCACTTTCTGCCATAAGGGTGGTATCATCTGCATATCTGAGGTTATTGATATTTCTCCTGGCAATCTTGATTCCAGCTTGTGCTTCTTCCAGCCCAGCGTTTTTCATGATGTACTCTGCATATAAGTTAAATAAGCAGGTGACAGTATACAGCCTTGACATACTCCTTTTCCTATTTGGAACCAGTCCTAGGGCTTTTCAAGTAGCTCTAGTCAGTCCTTTGTTCTGTGAGCAGGCCTGGCGGTGTTTTAGGTTAGGGCTTTTCGCGTGGTAGGTATCCCATAGTCTGGTTAGCTAGCCCAAGTTAGTTCCCTCAGATTGCCCTTGGGGCATTCAGGCCCGCTCCTTACTCTAAGCAATGCAGCCCGCGCCTCCCTGCCCAGCCCCTGCTTGTTAGTGGCGGGTGAGGGCATCTGCGCTGCTTCTCCACTGGGGGAGTTACCACTGGGCACGTAATCTGTGGGCTTTAATTATTTGTTTATTTTTCCTCCCAGTTATGTTGCCCTCTGTGGTTCCAAGGTTCGCCACAGACTAAGCAGTGGGAGTGTTTCCTGGTGTTTGGAAACCTCTCTTTTTTAAGACTCCCTTCCTGGGACAGAGCTCCATTCCTACCTCTTTTGTCTCTCTTTTTGTCTTTTATATTTTTCCTACCTCCTTTAGAAGACAATGGCCTCTTTTCTGGGCACCTGATGTCCTCTGCCGGCATTCAGAAGTTGTTTTGTGGAATTTACTCAGCGTTTAAATGTTCTTTTCATGAATTTGTGGGGGAGAAAGTGGTCTATCCTTCCTACTCCTCTGCCATCTTAGGACCGCCTCTGCAAAATATTCTAAGTGACATCCTAACTAATGACTGGTAAGAACATGGGGTTAATGAAGCCAAAGCTGGAATTAATTCCATGATGGGAATTAGCAACTTTAACAATGGCAATAGAGGAAAGATTGCACAGAGAGCAGAATCCATCCATCCTCTTTGATAGGAACATCCTCTATTCATAGCTCAGTAGAGAGAGACATCCTTCTCTACACAAAGGGAGACATTATGACTGTATTACTTTAACCTTTTTCTTCACATAATCTCAAAGGCCATGTTGGTATAAGACTCAGTCCATGGACAGTCCTCCCTAATGCTAAACTTAGACCTTTCAGAAATGTATCTTTATAAAAAGTTAATGTGATGCTTTATGTTACAGGTGGTATCCGGGGAGGTGACTCTACCCACCTGGGGAGCACCGTGTCACCACCTTAGTGGGTGAAGAGGCCATGTAAGTTCACAGGAAGCTGCAGCTCTTCCACTCCTCACAGGGAACTCCGTCTCCACTGGTGAGTAAAGACCACCAAAGAAGGAACAAAAGGGAAAAGGGAACTGGAACTGGGGAGGTGAGTATGACATGTAACATCAGCAGATTTTGTTAATCCTCAAAATGGAACCAGAATATCTGAAGCATATCTATTTTATAAATATTAGTATGCCACTCATATCAGATCCATTGCCAAGTCACAAAAAAATGTTTTATTTCATGAAAAATCTCTTTAAATAAGCTCTTCCTTCTCATTCAGTTCAGTTCAGTCATTCAGTCATGTCCGACTCTTTGTGACCCCATGGACTGAAACATGCCAGTCCTTTCTGTCCATCACCAACTCCCAGAGTTTACACAAACTCATGTACATTGAGTCGGTGATACCATCCAACCATCTCATCCTGTCGTCCCCTTCTTCTCCTGCCTTCCATCTTTCCCAGCATCAGAGTCTTTTACAGTGAGTCAGTTCTTCACACCAGGTGGCCAAAGTATTGGAGTTTCAGCTTCAGCATCAGTCCTTCCAATGACTATTCAGGACCAATTTCCTTTAGGATGGACTAGTTGGATCTCCTTGCAGTCCAGAGAACTCTCAAGAGTCTTCTTCAACACTACAGTTCAAAAGCATTAATGAACTTTTCTGACAAACACACTGCTGTGTGAAAAAATATAAAAAATTATTTGGCATTGTGGCTCTGGGTCATGATTTGACATAGTCAACTTTTCATTTAAAAGTTCAAGACATTTTTGTAGGTTTTTGTTTTTGCTTTGGCCATCCTTGCTAGTCACACACTCTTAAAGATACACAACTATAAACTGTGGTACATACAGCCCTATATGTTGCTCAATAGATACTGCAAATTTTTGTCAGGAGAACAAATACAATGTTATATATATATATATGCACTTAGGGGCATGCTCAATGGTGTCTGACTCTGCAACCCCGTGGACTGTAGCCCACCAAGTTCCTCTGTCCATGGGATTCTCCAGGCAAGCATATTGGAATGGGTTGCATTTCTTTCTCCAGGGGATCTTCCCAACCCAGGATCAAACTTACATCTCCTGCGCCTTCATTGGCGGCAGATTCTTTACCACTTGAGCCACATGGGAAGCCCTTGTTTTATATATATGTATTTAATACATATAATATGTATATTATATTTTTTAGAAAAGTATTTTTCGAGTGCTGCTATTCAGGGATGCCTTATTTGATAATCTAATAACCGAATGTCTTCTAAGCCAAAGCCAGTGTGGTTTTGCAGGCTCAGGTTTTGGCTGTGATAAAAGAAGCTGAAAAGACAGCAATCACATTGTGTCAGAGGAGACTGGCTGCCTTGAATGCTGTCACCTGTTGTATGTCACCCATAGCAAGCAGGAGCAGCATGACAAGAAAGCCACTCTTTAAAATTCTATTTGGACTCAAAGGTAGAAAAGGAAGTGACATAAATAATTCATAAATTTGCATGTTGGAAAGGATGAGCAGTCTCAAATATTGTCAGTTGGCATATTACTGTCTTGTGGAAGCTTTTCACAGATTACTATCCATCTTAGATTTCCCTTTGAAAAGGTATGATTTTATAGCTCACCTCTGAGCTAAAGATTTTCTGTGGAATCATCTCTTCTCGTCCTCAGTGATCTCTATAATAAATACAAACCGGCATTTGTGTACCATGTGGTTTGTCACTCCCATGAGAATACATTTAATCTTGATAACAAAACCTTCAAAGCAGGTAAACCACCTTCCGCAGAAGCTGTTATTATGTATCTCTATTTCCACCAGGGAAGCCCTATTTTAAAAGTCACACAACCATAAATTCATGAATGAACTCAATAAATATTTTTGAATGTTAGGTACTAGACCCTCTATGGACATCAGGAATTGATCAGTGACAAGAAAAAAGACACTGCCTTTACCCTCATAGAGCTCACAGTCCAAAGGAGGAGATAGGTATTAAACATGTAATCACAAAACCAATGTAGGATCATAGCCATGCTCTCTGACATCAGAAAGAGCTGCAGAGTCCCTACAGAGCATATAATCAGTGGACCTGAGTGGCCTGGAAAGTCAGATTTTCCTGCAAAGTGATGTGGAAGTGAGGACTGGGTGATGAAGTTTCAGAAAAAAGAAGGTAGCAAAATAGAACATACAAAGGCCCTGTGTTCACTATTCTGCCTTAAAAGGAAGAGAATTCTGACACATGCTGCAACATGGATGAACTTTGAGGACATTATGCTAAGTAAAATAAGCCAGTCACAAAAAGACAAATACTATATAATTCCACTTATATGAGTTACCTAGCATAGTCAGAAAATATGAAAAGATGGGGAGAGGGGAAATGGGAATTTTTGTTCAATGGGTACAGAGTTTCAGTTTTTCAACATGAAAGTAATTATGGAGATGGATAAGGCTGATGGCTACATAAAAATGTAAATATACTTAAAGCCACATTCAGTGTATAGTTCATATATACTTTAAAATGGTTAAGACCGTGTATTTTATGTACCACAATTTTTAAAAGGGAGGGGAAAAAATTTACCAACTCCATTTTAAGTAGTTTTTAGAACAGCTGAAAATCACCCTTTTTTTTTTTTTATAGGTCAAGGCTATCAGAAGGTGATGCAGTAGAATGCACCTCACCTGGATTCCCTGCAGGCATCTCCAGTCTCTTCAAGTCCACAAAATTCTCTCAGCAGGGAAATTACACGTTCCAGTTTCCTTCTCTTTAGAACCAACACCTTGTGCTGTGTGTGACATTTTGCAAAATGATAGTGAATGGTTTTAGAAAATAACTTCAGTTCAGTTCAATTCAGTTGCTCAGTCATGTCCAACTCTTTGCAACCCCATGAACCACAGCACACCAGGCCTCCCTGTCCATCACCAACTCCCAGAGTCCACCCAAACCCATGTCCATTGAGTCGGTAATGCCATCCAACCATCTCATTCTCTGTCATCCCCTTCTCCTCCTGCCCTCAATCTTTCCCAGCATCAGGGTCTTTTCCAATGAGTCAGCTCTTTGCATCAGGTGGCCAAAGTATTGTAGTTTCAGCTTCAACATCAGTCCTTCCAATGAACAGCCAGGACTGATCTCCTTTAGGATGGACTGGTTGGATCTCCTTGCAGTCCAAGGGATTCTCAAGAATCTTCCCCAACATCATAGTTTAAAAGTATCAATTCTTCTGCACTCAGCTTTCTTTATAGTCCAACTCTCACATCCATACATGACCACCAGAGAAGGAAATGGCAACCCACTCCAGTATTCTTGCCTGGAAAATCCCATGGATGGAGGAGCTACAGTCCATGGGGTTGCAAAGAGTCAGACATGACTGAGCGACTTCACTTTCAAAATAACTGTGATATTAATCATTTAAATTTGTGTATGTGAAGAAAATGGTTTCCACAACCCTGTAGTGTTAAAGATGCATTCTCTTTAACACTATTTATTTAGATGACAAAGCAGCCATGGAACAAAACCAGATGAAACACATGCCAGGATGAGCATGAATAGATAGAAAAAATGTGCATGTGGGCTGGAATTTCCCTTTTGTGTTTTTTTCTTTCTTCCCTTTTAAATGATTAAAAACCTGTATCTTCACTGAATTCTTTGAATACTAAAAACATGCATATTAAATGTGAAATTAACAGTTTACACTCTGCTTTATGTATCTGAATGCTGAATATCACAAATCCCTTGTTCTTTTTTAAAAAATGTATTAATGAAGCACCATGACTTTACTGATCATGACTAGAATCACATGTATCAGGAAGTATTACACAGCAGTTACAAAGTAATTCATGTGAACTCAATAGAAGCCTACTGGCTGATTTTTACCATAGTTTTACTCTAATGTCAAGACTAAAGAGTTACTTTAAAATATTATTTTCCTGTATCTATCTCTTTTTTTCCTTCCTGACATTTTACTGGTAAATAATCTTGCTTTTTCTACCCCATCCTTTTTTTTTTTTTTTTTCAAGACAACATCTACACTTGATGAATCTTGCTGCAAAAAAGGTTTGCAAATTATTTAGGATCTTTCTAACAAAAGTGAAAATTTACCATCTTTTCTCCATTTTTCTCACCCTAACTCTATACTCAACAGCTGTCCACTCCCAACTCTTCCCCTTCTCCCCAAATGCCCCCCCATTATATGGTGGTAAATTTTCATTGGGGCTACCTCAGCAGGAAGGTCTGAGGATCCACCTGCCCCTCCACCAGCACACCTTTCCATGAGGAAAATAGAACAAGGAAGACTAGGCACTTTCCCTGGCTTAGCTTCCTACTTATACTAACACAGCAAATGTTTTAGGTTTGTTCCTTTTATGTAGGCATGTCATCTCAGTCAGCTACTCCCACACCTGGGAACCCAGCTCCCTCCAGCTCAGTTGAGCTCTTGAGAATTAGACAGAGGGAACCAGAGGAATCTAGACAGAGGGTGGAGGAGGAAGCACCAGGAATGGGCTCCCCAAATAGACAGCAGTTGCACAGGCAGAATCTGTCTTATGGGACAGTGCCAGTGCCTCCAGAAGAGAAAACAGGAATGAAGGCCTTGCTTGCACACCAGCAAGGACACAGTCAACAAAACTTCTCTCTAACTCTGAAGTCACAGTGGCACATTCAAGGACATATGTTGTTAACCCTGGTGCTGAGAGACTTGCACTTCTGTGGCAGAAAACATACAGAGCAACTAGGACAGGAAAGCGGAGGGAGGCAACAGTGTTTTATCCATTTCTGCTTGGTTTCACATAATGTTCTACTCATACATTTTTCTACACTTGCAATCTGGAGACCTAATTCCATCTCTCAGCCTTTAATTTCCAAAAATACAAGAGCTCAGATGCTATGAAAGCAGAGCACTTATTCTTGAAGGAGTGAGATATTTTGAAGTGGTCAAGTCTTCCAGGGGTAAGCCAACTGAGGAATGCTAGCAAGAGAAGGTTCATTGGAGTCTCAAGAGACATGCAGTATTTAGGACATTCATATACTGAAAAAAAAATTGGTCATTCTTTATCTGAAATTCAAATATAACAAGGTATCTGCTTTTCATTTGTTTGTTGTATATCTGGCAATTCTCCTTCATCTGGGAACACTCACTGACATATTTGTCACTTTTGACCCATATCATAGATTGACTAGATGGAGAATAGTCAAGTCAGTATTCACATTCCTACTGGAAATCTGGCTCCAGGGATGATATGAAAGTAAGTTACATCCTGGAGGACTTGGTATCCAGAGAACTTGCCCAACACCTTGCACATGGAAATCACTTCCGAAATCCTTGTAGATGGTTGAGGAAATGAACAATACTGTGGGGCTTTCATATGATTGCTACAGCAGGTCATGTAGAAAGCATAGATACAGATCACAGTGGTTTCAAACTGTCTTTAGGGAACAGGATGATGCTGGTAGTAAAGTTTTTATTGGAAAAAAAGATAATCTGCAGAGAGATAGGAATTCCATTTTGAGGGAAATAAATCTGATTGAACCAAACCAAAAACCATTACTAGTTTGGTGTGTGTTTTCCCACTGCAATTTGATGGATTAGAAGCTGCAGTTGTTGGCCCATTGTTCTTTTTCTTTCTTTTTTTTTTTTTTTGGTTGAAATTTGCCACTTCTTCATAGGTGGTATTTAAATGGAAGATTTTTGAATTAAGGCTGAAAGTGCTGATCTTAGTATTTATCAGGTATGAGGCCTGCATCAGATTTAGAGCTGAGGACATCAACTGAATTGGGTTTCAGGCCCTGAAACATTGTACTGCTATTCACCAGTCTTTTTGAAAATATGTTCAACTCCAGTAGGTGGCTTAGAGGGTAAAGCATCTGCTTGCAATGCAGGAGACCTGGGTTCAATCCCTGGGTTGGGAAGATCCCCTGGAGAAGGAAATGGCACCCCACTCCAGTACTCTTGCCTGGAAAATCCCATGGATGGAGGAGCCTGGTAGGCTACAGTCCATGGTGTCACAAAGAGTCGGACATGACTGAGTGATGACACCAGTAAATTCGACTATCATTTATGGAGAAACAAGTGTTGTGGGCAATGTTGTATGGACAGAGATTTGTTAGAGTCTCCCCATAAGAAGCCTGTCGAGAAAGAGACCACTCATTCCTGCCCCTCTAGGAGATCACTCCAGCAACACCCCTGACAGGAGCATTGTAACCAGGCAGGACCCTGTAGGACCTTCCTAGAACAGGACCCCCTCTCCATGTCTTCAACCTGCCTTTTGTCTGCAGAAAAACTCTAGTCAAAGAATAAATTTAATCAGAGAAGTAAGAAAATGCAGAAAGGAAAACAATCAAGCAAGACAAAATAATGATTGTTTAGCCATTAAACAAAGTCAAGGACCTTTGGTTCCTCCTTAAAGGCTATAGATAATATTCTGAGCCATGCCCTTTGAGCTGCTTTACAGATTTGCCCACAAGCATGTTGACCCCAGAATGGTTGGAACCAGGTTGATGATGCTGACTCCCAATTACCTCGCCACCAACTGATCAGAAGAATATATACAAGCTGATCACACACCCCACAACCCTCCCTCCTCACCCTGTCCTTAAAGACTTTCCCCAAAAGCCTTCAGAGAGTCCAGGTCTTTTAAGCACTAGATGCCTTGGATTGCTTGCTTGGTGCCCTGCAATAAACACTTCACTTTGCTTCACCACAACTGGTGTCAGTAGTTTGGCTTTATGCACAGATGAGTGGGCCCAAGTTTCATCTGGTAACAGCGCCATCACTTCTCTTCTAGGCTGCCCCATCACCATGCAAACATGCTGCTATTTCTTCCATCTTAAATTTAAAACAAAACATTCTTTAGACCATACTTTTCCTTCTCTACTTCTTTTCACCAAAACTCCTAACAAGATTTTCTAAACTCATTGTCTCCAATGCCTCATCTCCCATTCTCTCTCAGATCTGCTCTAATCATAGTTTCTACTCACTCATCCCCAAGTCCCTGACACTGATTTCTTGTTAAGTTCACTGATAGCTCCTTGTTGCTAAATTCAGTGTCCATTCTCAGCCCACAAAGTATCAATAACAGAGTTAATAGCAATATTTGAAACCATTCATTGCTACCCCTCCTTGAAGCACTTTCTTAACTTCCAAAAATTTTCCCAGGTGGCTTAAAGCTCAACATTCAGAAAACTAAGATCATGGCATCTGGTCCCATTACTTCATGGGAATTAGATGGGGAAACAGTGGAAACAGTGTCAGGCTTTATATTTTGGAGCTCCAAAATCACTGCAGATGGTGATTGCAGCCATGAAATTAAAAGACGCTTCCCTGGTGGCTCAGACGGTAAAGCGTCTGCCTGCAATGTGGGAGACTCGGGTTCAATTCCTGGGTCGGGAAGATCCCCTGGAGAAGGAAATAGCAATCCACTCCAGCACTCTTGCCTGGAAAATCCCATGAACGGAGGAGTCTGATAGACTACAGTCCATGGGGTCGCAAAGAGTCGGACATGACTGAGCGACTTCAATTTCACTTTCACTTTCACTTTCACTTTACTCCTTGGAAGGAAAGTTATGACCAACCGAGACAGCATATTGGAGAAGGCAATGGCACCCCACTCCAGTGCTCTTGCCTGGAAGATCCCATGGACGGAGGAGCCTGGTAGGCTGCCGTCCATGGGGTCACGAAGAGTTGGACACAACTAAGCGACTTCACTTTCACTTTTCATTTTCATGCATTGGAGAAGGAAATGACAACCCACTCCAGTGTTCTTGTCTGGAGAATCCCAGGGATGGGGGAGTCTGGAGGGCTGCCGTCTATGGGGTCGCACAGAGTCAGACACGACTGAAGCGACTTAGCAGCAGCAGCAGCAGCAGATAGCATATTCAAAAGCAGACACATTACTTTGCTAACAAAGGTCCATCTAGTCAAGGCTATGGTTTTTTCAGTAGTCATGTATGGATGTGAGAGTTGGACTATGAAGAAAGCTGTGCACAGAAGAATTGATGCTTTTGAAGTGTGGTGTTGAAGAAGACTCTTGAGAGTCCCTGGGACTGCAAGGAGATCCAACCAGTCCATTCTAAAGGAGATCAGTCCTGGGTGTTCTTTGGAAGGAATGATGCTAAAGCTAAAGCTCCAGTACTTTAGCCACCTCATGTGAAGAGTTGACTCATTGGAAAAGACTGATGCTGGGAGGGATTGGGGGCAGGAGGAGAAAGGGACAACAAAGGATGAGAAGGCTGGATGGCATCACCGACTCAATGGACATGAGTTTGAGTGAACTCCGGGAGTTGGTGATGGACAGGGAGACCGAGCATGCTGCAATACATGGGGTCGCAAAGAGTCAGACACAACTGAGTGACTGAACTGAACTGAACTGAACTGAACAGTATACCTACCAATGCAGGAGACACAAGAGACACGGATTCCATCCCTGGGTCAGGAAGGTCCCCTGGAGAAGGAAACGGCAACCCACTCCAGTGTTCTTGCCTGGAAAATCCCCTGGACAGAGGAGCCTGGCAGTCTGCAGTACATGGGGTTGCAAAGACTCAGCACCCACACACACAACATAACTTTCAAACCGACATACTCTTTAGGCTTTCCTTCTTATTCCTCAGATTTTGGCTGCAACAACACTGCACAACAATCTCAAAATCTCAGTAGCATGGAAAAAAACACTGTTTTATTTCTCACTTGCAGTTCTGAAGGTGGGCTGGGCTGTGGCTTAGTTGTTCTACGTTGGGCTCAGCCGGGCCAGACTTCTGGTTCAGCTCTATGAAACTTTTTAAAGGGTTCTTTTATTGAGTATAATGTGTTGGAAATTTAACCATGTTGTTGCCTGTATAAGTAATTCTGAACTGATCATTTTAAAAAATACATATCGTATCTCTATTTAATGAATCTAAAAACAAAAACATCCTGACAGCAATGAATACAAACAGTACTCAGACTTGATTTCCAAATACCGTCCCCACTAAAGGGAACCAAAGCTCATGGGAAACACAGCTGATTCCAAGATTGATCCAAGGAAAAGGAAAGTGATTCTTTTTTTTTTTTTTTTAATTCGGGATGTTTTATTTTTTATTTTACTTTACAATACTGTATTGGTTTTGCCATACATCAACAAGAATCCACCACGGGGGTACACGTGTTCCCAATTCTGAACCGCCCTCCCACTTTCTTCCCCATACCATCTCTCTGGGTCATCCCAGTGCACCAGCCCCAAGCATCCTGTATCCTGCATCGAACCTAGACTGGCAATTCGTTTCTTATATGATATTATACATGTTTCAATGCCATTCTCCAAAATCATCCAACCCTCTCTCTCTCCCACAGAGTTCAAAAGACTGTTCTATACATCTGTGTCTCTTTTGCTGTCTCACATACAGGGTTATTTTACCATCTTTCTAAATTCCATATATATGTATTAGTATACTGTATTGGTGTTTTTCTTTCTGGCTTACTTCACTCTGTATAATCAGCTCCAGTTTCATCCACCTCATTAGAACTGATTCAAATGTATTCTTTTTTAATGGATGAGTAATACTTCATTGTGTATATGTACCACAGCTTTCTTATCCATTCATCTGCTGATGGACGTCTAGGTCACTTCCATGTCTTGGCTATTATAAACAGTGCCACGATAAACATTGGGGTACTCTTGTCTCTTTTAATTCTGGTTTCCTCATTGTGTATGCCCAGCAGTGGGATTGCTGCATCATAAGGCAGTTCTATTTGCAGTTTTTTAAGGAATCTCCACACTGTTCTGCATAGTGGCTGTACTAGTTTGCTTTCCCACCAACCGTATAAGAGAGTTCCCTTTTCTCCACACCCTCTCCAGCATTTATTGCTTGTAGACTTTTGGATAGCTGCCATTCTGACTGGTGTGAAATGCTACCTCATTGTTGTCTTGATTTGCATTTCTCAGATAATGAGTGATGTTGAGCACCTTTTCATGTGTTTGTTAGCCATCTGTATGTCTTCTTTGGAGAAATGTCTGTTTAGTTCTTTGGCCTATTTTTTGATTGGGTCATTAATTTTTCTGGAACTGAGCTGCAGGAGTTGCTTGTATATTTTTGAGATTAGTTGTCAGTTGCTTCATTTGCTATTATTTTTTCCCATTCCAAAGCTGTCTTTTCACCTTGCTTATAGTTTCCTTTGTTATGCAGAAGCTTTTAATTTTAATTAGATCCTATTTGTTTATTTTTGCTTTTATTTCCAATGTTCTGGGAGGTGGGTCATAGAGGATCCTGCTATGTTTATGTCGGAGAGTGTTTTGCCTATGTTCTCCTCTAGGAGTTTTATAGTTTCTGGTCTTACATTTAGATCTTTAATCCATTTTGAGTTTATTTTTGTGTGTGGTGTTAGAAAGCGTTCTAGTTTCATTCTTTTACAAGTGGTTGACCAGTTTTCCAAGCATCACTTGTTAAAGAGATTGTCTTTTCTCCATTGTATATTCTTGCCTCCTTTGTCGAAGATAAGGTGTCCATAGGTGCATGGGTTTATCTCTGGGCTTTCTACTTTGTTCCATTGATCTATATTTCTGTCTTTGTGCCAGTACCATACTGTTTTGATGACTGTGGCTTTGTAGTAGAGCCTGAAGTCAGGCAGGTTGATTCCTCCAGTTCCATTCTTCTTTCTCAAGATTGCTTTGGCTATTCGAGGTTTTTTGTATTTCCATAGAAATCTTGAAATTATTTGTTCCAGCTCTGTGAAAAATACTGTTGGTAGCATGATAGGAATTGCATTGAATCTATCTATAGATTGCCTTGGGTAGTATACTCATTTTCACTATATTGATTCTTCCAATCCATGAATATGGTATATTACTCCATCTATTAGTGTTCTCTTTGATTTATTTCACCAGTGTTTTATAGTTTCCTATATATAGGTCTTTAGTTTCTTTAGGTAGATATATTCCTAAGTATTTTATTCTTTTCTTTGCAATGGTGAATGGGATTGTTTCCTTAATTTCTTTTTCTACTTTCTCATTATTATTGTAAAGGAATGCAAGGGATTTCTGTGTGTTGATTTTATATCCTGCAACTTTACTATATTCATTGATTAGCTCTAGTAATTTTCTGGTGGAGTCTTTAGGGTTTTCTATGTAGAGGATGATGTCATCTGCAACAGTGAGAGTTTTACTTCTTCTTTTCCAATTTGGATTCCTTTTATTTCTTTTTCTGCTCTGATTGCTGTGGCCAAAACTTCCAGAACTATGTTGAATAGTAGTGGTGAAAGTGAGCACCCTTGTCTTGTTCCTGATTTTAGGGGAAATGCTTTCAATTTTTCACCATTGAGGATAATGTTTGCTGTGGGTTTGTCATATATAGCTTTTATTATGTTGAGGTATATTCCTTCTATTCCTGCTTTCTGGAGAGTTTTTATCATGAATGGTTGTTGAATTTTGTCAAAGGCTTTCTCTGCATCTAATGAGATAATCATATGGCTTTTATTTTTCAATTTGTAAATGTGGTGTATTATTGATTGATTTGTGGATATTGAAGAATCCTTACATCCCTGGGTAAAGCCTACTTGGTCATGGTGTATGATCTTTTTAATGTGTTGTTGGATTCTGATTGCTAGAATTTTGTTAAGGATTTTTGCATCTATGTTCATCAGTGATATTTTCCTGTAGTTTTCTTTTTTTGTGGCATTTTTCTCAGGTTTTGGTATTAGGGTGATGATGGCCTCATAGAATGAGTTTGGAAGTTTACCTTCCTCTCCAATTTTCTGGAAGAGTTTGAGTAGGATAGGTGTTAGCTCTTCTCTAAAGTTTTGGTAGAATTCAGCTGTGAAGCCGTCTGGACCTGGGCTTTTGTTTGCTGGAAGATTTCTGATTACAGTTTCAATTTCCATGCTTGTGATGGGTCTGTTAAGATTTTCTATTTCTTCCTGGCTCAGTTTTGGAAAGTTGTACTTTTCTAAGAATTTGTCCATTTCTTCCACGTTGTCCATTTTATTGGCATATAATTGCTGATAGTAGTCTCTTATGATCCTTTGTATTTCTGTGTTGTCTGTTGTGCTCTCTCCTTTTTCATTTCTAATTTTATTGATTTGATTTTTGTCCCTTTGCTTCTTGATGATTCTGGCTAATGATTTGTCAATTTTATTTATCCTTTCAAAGAACCAGCTTTTGGCTTTGTTGATTTTTGCTATGGTCTCTTTTGTTTCTTTTGCATTTATTTCTGCCCTAATTTTTAAGATTTCTTTCCTTCTACTTACCCTGGGGTTCTCCTTTTTTTCCTTTCCTAGTTGCTTTAGGTGTGAAGTGAAGTCGCTCAGTCGTGTCCGACTCTTTGCGACCCCATGGACTATAGCCTATCAGGCTCATTCGTCCATGGGATTTTCCAGGCAAGAGTACTGGAGTGGGTTGCCATTTCCTTCTCCAGGGGATCTTCCTTACCCAGGGATCGAACCCAGGTCTCCAGCATTGTGGTCAGACGCTTTATCCTCTAAGTGTGTAGTTAGGTTATTTATTTGATTTTTTTTCTTGTTTCTTGAGGTATGCCTGTATTGCTATGAACTTTCCCCTTAGCACTGCTTTTATAGTGTCCCACAGGTTTTGGGTTATTGTGTTTTCATTTTCATTCGTTTCTATGCATATTTTGATTTCTTTTTTGATTTCTTCTGTGATTTGTTTGTTATTCAGCAGCGTGTTGTTCAGCCTTCATTTGTTGGAATTTTTAATAGTTTTTCTCCTGTAATTGAGATCTAATCTTACAGCATTATGGTCAGAAAAGATGCCTGGAATGACTTCAGTTTTTTCGAATTTACCAAGGCTAGATTTATGGCCCAGGATGTGATCTATCCTGGAGAAGGTTCCATGAACACTTGAGAAAAAAGGTGAACTTCATTGTTTTGGGGTGAAATGTTCTATAGATATCAATTAGGTCTAACTGGTCTATTGTATCATATAAAGTTTGTGTTTCTTTGTTAATGTTCTGTTTAGTTGATCTATCCATAGGTACGAGTGGGGTATTAAAGTCTCCCACTATTATTGTGTTATTGTTAATTTCCCCTTTCATACTTGTTAGCATTTGTCTTACATATTGCAGTGCTCCTATGTTGGGTGCATATATATTTTTAATTGTTATATATTCTTCTTGGATTGATCCTTTGATCATTATGTAGTATCCTTCTTTGTCTCTTTTCTCAGCCTTTGTTTTAAAGTCTATTTTATCTGATAAGAGTATTGCTACTCCTGCTTTCTTTTGGTCTCTATTTGAGTGGAATACCTTTTTCCAGCCCTTCACTTTCAGTCTGTATGTGTCCCTTGTCTTGAGGTGGGTCTCTTGTAGACAACATATATAGGGGTCTTGTTTTTGTATCCATTCAGCCAGTCTTTGTCTTTTGGTTGAGGCATTCAACCCATTTATGTAAGGTAATTATTGATAAGTATGATCCCATTGCCATTTTCTTTATTGTTTTGGGTTCAGGTTTATACACCCTTTTTGTGTTTCCTGTTTAGAGAAGATCCTTTAGCATTAGTTAGAGAGCTGGTTTGGTGGTGCTGAATTCTCTCAGCTTTTGCTTGCCTGGAAAGCCTTTGATTTCTCCTTCATATTTGAATGAGATCCTTGCTGGGTACAGTAATCTGGGCTGTAGGTTATTTTCTTTCATCACTTTCAGTATGTCTTGCCATTACCTCCTGGCCTGAAGTGTTTCTATTGAAGGATCAGCTGTTATCCTTATGGGAGTCCCCTTGTGTGTTATATGCTGTTTTTCCTTTGCTGCTTTTAATATTTGTTCTTTGTGTTGATCTTTGTTAATTTGATTATTTGTCTTGGGGTGTTTTGCCTTGGGTTTATCCTGTTTGGGATTCTCTGGGTTTCTTCGACTTGGGTGATTATTTCCTCCCCATTTTAGGGAAGTTTTCAACTATTATCTCCTCAAGGATTTTCTCGTGGTCTTTCTTTATGTCTTCTTCTTGTGGGACTCTATAATTGGAATGTTGGAGCGTTTCATATTGTCCTGGTGGTCTCTGAGATTGTCCTCATTTCTTTTAATTTGTTTTTCTTTTTTCTTCTCTGATTCATTTATTTCTACCATTCTATCTTATACTTCACTAATCCTATCTTCTGCCTCCACTATTCTACTATTTGTTCCCTCCAGAGTGTTTTTGATCTCATTTATTGCATTATTCATTATATATTGACTCTTTTTTTATTTCTTCTAGGTCCTTGTTGAACCCTCTTGCATCTTCTCAATCCTTGTCTCCAGGCTATTTATCTGTGATTCCATTTTTATTTCAAGATTTTGGATCATTTCACTATCATTATTTGGAATTCTTTATCAGGTAGATTCCCTATATCTTCCTCTTTTGTTTGGTTTGGTGGGCGTTTATCCTGTTCCTTTACCTGTTGGGTATTCCTCTGTCTCTTCATCTTGTTTATATTGCTGTGTTTGGGGTCGTCTTTCTGTATTCTGGCAGTTTGTGGAGTTCTCTTTATTGTGGAGTTTCCTTGCTGTGGGTGGGGTTGTATCAGTGGCTTGTCAAGGTTTCTTGGTTTGGGAAGCTTTTGTCGGTGTTTTGGTGGGTGGAGCTGGATTTCTTCTCTCTGGAGTGCAATAAAGTGTCCAGTAATGAGTTATGAGATGTCAGTGGTTTGGGAGTAACTTTGGGCAGCCTGTATATTGAAGATCAGGGCTATGTTCCTGTGTTGCTGGAGATATTTCGTGGTATGTCTCGCTCTGGAACTTGTTGGCCCTTGGATGGTGCTTGGTTTCAGTGTAGGTATGGAGGCATTTGATGAGCTCCTGTCAATTATTGTTCCCTGGAGTCAGGAGTTCTCTGATGTTCTCAGGATTTGGACTTAAGCCTCCTGCTTCTGGTTTTCAGTCTTATTTTTACAGTAGTCTCAAGACTTCTCCTTCTATACAGCACCACTGATAAAACATCTAGGTTAAAGATGAAAAGTTTCTCCACAGTGAGGGACACCCAGAGAGGTTCACAGAGTTACATGGAGAAGAGAAGAGGGAGGAGGGAGTTAGAGGTGACCCGATTGAGATGAGGTGGAATCAAAAGAGGAGAGAGCAAGCTAGCCAGTAATCACTTTCTTATGTGCGCTCCACAGTCTGGACCGCTCAGAGATGTTCATGGAGTTATACAGAGAAGAGAAGAGGGAAGAAGGAGCCAGAGGTGGCCAGGAGGATAAAAGGGGGAATGAAAAGGAGAGAGACAGATCCAGCCAGTAATCAGATCCCCAAGTGTTCTCCACCATCTGGAACACACAGAGATTCACAGAGTTGTGTAGAGAAGAGAAGGGGAAGGGAGGAAACAGAGGCGACCTGGTGGAGAAAAAGGAGAGTCCAAAGGGGGAGAGAGCAGTCAAGCCAGTAATCTCACTCTCAAGCAAAAATGGGTACTGAAGATTGGGTTTTTGAAGGTACAAAATTGGTAACAAATACCAAAGAGCAAAGATTAAAAATCTAGAGTAGAGGGTGGATTTTCAAAAATACAATATTAAAGAAAAGAAGAAGAAAAAAAAAGTCACAAGAATTATTTTAAAATATATATATATATGAAGTTTTTTTTTAAAGTAATAGTAGGTTATAAAAATGCAAATTAAAGGAGTAATAGAGGACTTAATAGCTCTACTGGATAGAATTCCAGTAGAGCCATTTCAAATCCTGAAAGATGATGCTGTGAAAGTGCTGCACTCAATATGCCAGCAAATTTGGAAAACTCAGCAGTGGCCACAGGACTGGAAAAGGTCAGTTTTCATTCCAATCCCAAAGAAAGGCAATGCCAAAGAATGCTCAAACTACCACACAATTGCACTCATCTCACACGCTAGCAAAGTAATGCTCAAAATTCTCCAAGCCAGGCTTCAGCAATATGTGAACCATGAACTCCCAGATGTTCAAGCTGGCTTTAGAAAACGCAGAGGAACCAGAGATCAAATTGCCAACATCTGCTGGATCATTGAAAAAGCAAGAGAGTTCCAGAAAAACATCTATTTCTGCTTTATTGACTATGCCAAAGCCTTTGACTGTGTGGATCACAATAAACTGTGGAAAATTCTGAAAGAGATGGGAATACCAGACCACCTGACATGCCTCTTGAGAAATCTGTATGCAGGTCAGGAAGCAACAGTTAGAACTGGACACGGAACAACAGACTGGTTCCAAATAGGAAAAGGAGTACGTCAAGGCTGTATATTGTCACCCCGCTTATTTAACTTCTATGCAGAGTACATCATGAGAAACGCTCGGCTGGAAGAAGCACAAGCTGGAATCAAGATTGCTGGGAGAAATATCAATAACCTCAGATATGCAGATGACACCACCCTTATGGCAGAAAGTGGAGAGGAACTAAAAAGCCTCTTGATGAAAGTAAAAGAGGAGAGTGAAAAAGTTAGCTTAAAGCTCAACATTCAGAAAACGAAGATCATGGCATCTGGTCCCATTACTCCATGGGAAATAGATGGGGAAACAGCGGAAACAGTGTCAGACTTTATTTTGGGGGGCTCCAAAATCACTGCAGATGGTGACTGCAGCCATGAAATTAAATGACGCTTACTCCTTGGAAGGAAAGTTATGACCAACCTAGATAGTATATTCAAAAGCAGAGACATTACTTTGCCGACTAAGGTCCGTCTAGTCAAGGCTATAGTTTTTCCAGTAGTCATGTTTGAATGTGAGAGTTGGACTGTGAAGAAGGCTGAGCGCCCAAGAATTGATGCTTTTGAACTGTGGTGTTGGAGAAGACTCTTGAGAGTCCCTTGGACTGCAAGGAGATCCAACCAATCCATTTTGAAGGAGATCAGCCCTGGGATTTCTTTGGAAGGAATGATGCTAAAGCTGAAACTCCAGTACTTTGGCCACCTCATGCGAAGAGTCGACTCATTGGAAAAGACTCTGATGCTGGGAGTGATTGGGGGCAGGAGGAGAAGGGGACAACAGAGGATGAGATGGCTGGATGGCATCACGGACTCGATGGACATGAGTCTGAGTGAACTCCGGGAGTTGGTGTTGGACAGGGAGGCCTGGCGTGCTGCAATTCATGGGATCGCAAAGAGTCGGACACGACTGAGCGACTGAACTGAGCTGAACTGAACTGAAGAGAACTTAAACATTAAAAAATATTTGACAAAGAAGAAAAAGAAAAAAAAAAGAATGATCATAAAAATAGTAAAGATATATCTAGGACTTTCTCTGGTGGTGTTGTGGGCAGTGTGGGGTCAGTTCGTTTTCAGATAGTTCCTTGGTCTGGCTTGTATTTCTCAAGATCTATAGGCCCCTTCCTATGTAGTTGGTACTGACAGGGATTTAATCTATTTCACCTGTCACTTCCAAGGTGGTTCCCTCTGTTTTAGCTGCTTCTGTTTACTGGTCTCTTCAGTGTCTGATTTCCGCCCTGACACAAGGGAGGTGGTGGTGGACACTTTTTTTAGGCTCACTTGTTCAGTCACGCTGTGGGGAGGGAGGGACGCTGCAAACAAATAACGATGGCGTGTGCTCGCCGTGTCTCAGCCACACCAGGCCTGCCCCTGCTCATGGCACACAAAGCTCAGGCTCTAGGTTCCTCCGCCGTGAACCATCTGAGGCCGGCCCTGGGCTGCATGCACCTCCCAGGTCTAAGCCACTCAGGCTCAGGCACTCAGTTGGACCTCAGAGGTGCAGACTCAGTTGGGCCTGCGTTTTGTGCCCTTCCCAGGTCCGAGTAGCTCAGGTGTTTGGTGAGTGCGGTCGGTGTGACTTATCACCTCTCCTGTCCCTGCTGCTCAGTTTTCTGTGTGTACAACTGGCGCACCTTCTCAGGTCCAGAACCCGAAGAAGTCTTAGTTAGCAAAGAAGCCTGTTTGCAGTTTGGTAGTTAATGTCTCTCTGGGGCTGCTATTGCCCCCTTCCGGCCCTTCAGGCTCTGGCTGCCTGTCACCAGAGGAGGATGGTTGCAACCGGCTAATTCTGTTCCGTCCTTTGTTCTGTGCATGGTCCTGGTGGTGTCTTATGTTAGGGCTTTTCGCATGGTAGCTATCCCACAGTCTGGTTTGCTAGCCCAAGTTAGTTCGCTCTGGTTACCCTTGGGGCATTCGGGCCGATCCTTAAGAAGCACTGCAGCCCGCGCCTCCCTGCCCAGCCCCCACTTGCTAGTGGTGGATGCAGGCGTCTGCGCTGCTTCTCCGCTGGGGTAGTTACCATTGGGCTCGTAATCTGTGGGTTTTAATTATTCATTTATTTTTCCTCCCTTTTATGTTGCCCTCTGTGCTTCCAAGGCTCGCCACAGACTCGGCAGTGAGAGTGCTTCCTGGTGTTTGGAAACCTCTCTCTTTTTAAGACTCCCTTCCCTGGATGGAGTTCCCTCCCTACCTCTTTTGTCTCTTTTTTTGTCTTTTATATTTTTTCCTACCTCTTTTCGAAGACAATGAGCTGCTTTTCTGGGTGCCTGATGTCCTCTGCCAGCATTCAGAAGTTGTTTTGTAGAATTTACTCAGCATTTAAATGTTCTTTTGATGAATTTGTGGGGGAGAAAGTGGTCTCCCTGTCCTATTCCTCCACCATCTTAGGACCGCCCCTCAGAAAGTGATTCTTGAATACTGTCTACCAGAAAGCAAGGAAATGCTTAAAGACTAATGGAAACATGTTAAAAGAACACAATAGCGCTTTTAAAAGGTTCTCATTTGCCCAATTAATTTATTGAATTGTTAAAAAGAAAAGAATCTATGAGTCTATAAAGAGAAATAGATGGAATGAAACAGGTGATATTATTCTTTAATACCTCCTGTGAATAAATGTAAAAGGAATAATCACCACTTTGCAGTCTCCAACATAATCATGATTTAGACAAAGATCATCAATGAAATGCTAAAACCATTTTGCAGAACAAAATACCCACACCATCTCCAAGCATGATTTCGCAGGTGATTATGTGTCAATTTCTAAGTGCTACTAATTTCAAAGGGAATTAGTACCTTTACTATCAAGAGATCATCAGGCAACCCTATAATCAAGTAATCAAACATAGAATTACCAATATTGGGACAAACAAACAGTAAGTGTTTCTTGATGTAATAGCATAAGAAGTACATATCACCTCTATATTATTCTTGCCAAAAATATTTAATCTGAAAGCTAAACATGAGGAAACTATCAGAAAATCCAAACTGTGGGACATTTTATAAATAAGTTGACCCAAATTTGCCAAAATGTCAATGTCACAAAAGGTTATTTTTTAAAAAATAAGATTGAGAGAATGTTCTAGATCAGAAATTCTCAAAATGTGGTCTGTGGCTCCCTGGGGGTCCATGAGACTAGGGAGTCCACAAAGCCAAAACCATTTTCAAAATAATAATAATAGATTGTTTGCCTTTTTCACTGTGTTGAGATTTGTAGGGATGGTGCAAAAGCACTGGTGTATTAAACCACTGTAGCAATCCAAACTCTGCAAGTAGTAATATTCTTCTCCAAGAGGTACTCTAATTTTTGAATGTCAATTTCACTTAAGAATATCCTTGAAGCAGCCAAAATTATTAATTTCATAAAATTTCAATTCATGAATACACATCTTTTTAAAATTCTGTGTGGTAAAATAGGAAGCACTTCTGCAAACCAAAGAGCAATGGTTGTTTCAAGGAAAAGCCTGTGCACACCAGTTTGAACTGCACATTGAACTGGTCACATTTTTCATGGAACATAATTTTTATATGACAGAACTACTGACAGATCCATGGTTTTTCAGGCTTGGGTATTTGGCAGGTAGTTTGTCCAAAATGTGCAAAGTGAGCTCATCACTTCAAGAAAATCAGTGACAGTATTTTGTTTCCAATAATAAAATCCCAGCTTTCAAGCAAACAATTGAATTTTGAAAAAATTGTATTAATCATATTCATTTACAATCAATATCAATTTTCAGTTCTCAAACACTTTTTGTGAAACTGGTGGTATTGGTGTATGTGATTTCTTGATTAGTATCAAAAGAACTAACATTTGAGTACTCACTCTCCACCACACATTGTGCACGGTAGTTTACATACTGCACTATAACAATTCAGATTTTCTACAAGTCTATGCAGAGTTTCACCTCTAAAACAACTGGAAAAAACAGTAATAATGACATGGGGGGAGCTTTAATATAGTTTGGGAAATGCTTTAGATGCAAAGCAAATAAAGAGAAAGGTTAATAAGATGTTAATTAGAAGTTTCAACTGAGGCACCAAAATACAATGAATACTAAGAGTGTCAGGCAGACCCACCCTCATAATATGGTGATGTCAAAGAGTTGAGAGTGTTGATGCAGAAGCCCTCAACATATTTGGAGAAAACAACTGATTCCCTGACTCACCCTTATGGGAAGGGATGGGTACTCTTCCCTCAGCTCAAGCCTAGGGTTAAAAGCTTCAGCAGGCCACATGGAGAAGCTTCGTGTGTCACTGCAGTTATAGGGGTACAAAGGACTGTGCCTGATTCATGAGAGGGACAGCAATAGTGGCCTGCACATAACACAGGACCACATCAGGAGCAGCCCAATGCTTAGAATTTGTCAGAGCAGGGGAAGAATGAGGGGTTCCCATGGACCATAAGTGAGAAGGTAACTGGAATCATTTTGACCACTGCCTGAGAGGTTAATTGGACTTCAAATAGTGAAAACCTGTGCAGAATAGACTATCAGAAAAAGTGGGACTGAGGGAGAGAATTGCAGAAAAGAAAGAGAAGACACCATCCATGTCAAGACAGTTGTAACCAGAGTTTTTAACCAAGCAAACCAGGAAGGCATCCATAGGAGTCAGTTTTAGATTTCTTCCAAGGCCCAAGGGTACAAGAAAGAACTGTCTGCTCCCTTTTTCTTGCTTCTTCCAAATCACTGGCTATAGGCTGCAAGGGGAGGTATGGGGGAAGTCATTTTTAAATCAAGATTGAAGTATTCCATAGTATACTGAACTCTACTTTCTAACTTATGAATCTTCAGGATTCACAAATTCTTTCATTTGTTCAATGAAGTCTTTGAGGTTTCCAAATGACATCAAACTTTCCCAAGCAGTGAAGAGGTGGACTTAAAGAAAGATAGACCACAGCACTGTAGAAAGGCAGTAAATTACATCCCAGATTGAATAAATCCTCACTGGTCTATAATTCCATCTGGAGTTTTCCTTGTGAATTGGTGTTTCCTGGAGTGCCTACATATGGCCTAATTTTGAGGAATGTTTACAATATCCACAGTCTACTGTTCAGAGTTAGTTTTATCACATGACACCAATAATGTAGACACAACTCATCCAAAATACTAGTCCTTGACCAAAGGCTCCATCTAAAGGCTGGCTGACCAGAGGCCCGTCTCACATGCCCTGTCCAGCAAGTGTTTTCTAAAATAATTCTGTCCTTCTTATTGGGGTGTCTCAGTTCACTTCAGTCACTCAGTCGTGTCTGACTCTTTGCAACCTCATGAATCGCAGCACACCAGGCCTCCCTTTCCGTCTCCAACTCCCAGAGTTCACTCAGACTCATGTCCATCGAGTCAGTGATGCCATCCAGCCATCTCATCCTCTGTTGTCCCCTTCTCCTCCTGCCCCCAATCCCTCCCAGCATCAGAGTCTTTTCCAATGAGTCGACTCTTCGCATGAGGCGGCCAAAGTACTGGAGTTTCAGCTTTAGCATCATTCCTTCCAAAGAAATCCCAGGGCTGATCTCCTTCAAAACGGATTGGTTGGATCTCCTTGCAGTTCAAGGGACTCTCAAGAGTCTTCTCCAACACCATACTTCAAAAGCATCAATTCTTCGGTGCTCAGCCTTCTTCACAGTCCAACTCTCACATCCATACATGACCACAGGAAAAACCATAGCCTTGACTAGGCGGACCTTAGTTGGCAAAGTAATGTCTCTGCTTTTGAATATGCTATCTCGGTTGGTCATAACTTTTCTTCCAAGGAGTAAGTGTCTTTTAATTTCATGGCTCAATCACCATCTGCAGTGATTTTGGAGCCCAAAAAAATAAAGTCTGACACTGTTTCCACTGTTTCCCCATCTATTTCACATGAAGTGATGGGACCAGATGCCATGATCTTCATTTTCTGAATGTTGAGCTTTAAGCCAACTTTTTCACTCTCCACTTTCACTTTCAGCAAGAGGCTTTTTAGTTCCTCTTCACTTTCTGCCATAAGGGTGGTGTCATCTGCATATCTGAGGTGATTGATATTTCTCCCGGCAATCTTGATTCCAGCCTGTGTTTCTTCCAGTCTAAAAAGGCACAAACACAGAACTAAGGGCCTGTGAATAGGGCGAAGATGAAGAAAAGCACAGAGTAAAGAGGTAAATAGAAGTCATGACAATTCCTCAAAAAATTAAACATAGACTTTCCAGGAATACATTCAAAGCAACTCTACTCTCAGGAATACACACAAAAGGATTAAAGACAGTATCTTACAGAGATATCTGCATTCTGCATATCTGTATTCATTGCAGCATGATTCACTAGCCAAGACTTGGAAATACCCTACATTTCCATCTATCGGTGAATGGATAAAGAAAATATGGTGTCTACATACAGTGGAATATTACTTAGCCTTAAAATGGAATGAACTCTGAAACATGCTGCAACTTGGAAAAACCTTGAAAACATAATGTTAAGTGGAATGTCAGATACCAAAACACAAATATTGTCTGATTTTTTTATGAGGTATCCAGAAGAGGCAAATTCATAGAGACAGAGTAGAATATGGGTCACTAGGGCTTGGTGGGGAAGTAATGAGGATGGGGAGTTGATGTTCGAGTTGAGTTTCAAGAAGATGAAAAGGCTTTGGAGCTAGATGGTGGGAATGGTTGCACAATATTGTGAATGTAGCTATTGTCATAAAACTGTATACATAAAAATTGCCAAAATGCTAAGCTTTAAGTCATGTATGCTGCTGCTGCTAAGTCACTTCAGTCGTGTCCAACTCTGTGTGACCCCATAGACAGCAGCCACCAGGCTCCCCCGTCCCTGGGATTCTCCAGGCAAGAACACTGGAGTGGGTTGCCATTTCCTTCTCCAATGCATGAAAGTGAAAAGTGAAAGGGAAGTCACTCAGTCATGTCCAACTCTTCACGACCCCATGGACTGCAGCCCACCAGGCTCCTCTGTCCATGAGATTCTCCAGGCAAGAGTACTGGAACACCTTCTCCATTATGTCATGTATATTTTACCACAATAAAAACAATTACTTAAAATTTTTTTTCCAAGTTTCTCTCCAACAATTTGTTTCACTGCAGTCTTTTATGAGAACGTGCACTCATCTTCTCCTGCGAGAACTCCAAAATTACAACTCACTCCTGAACAACCATCAACAGGAGAATGTTGGATCCCACCAAAAAAAGATACCCCATGTCCAAGGGCAAAGGAGAACTCCAGCAAGATGGTAGGAGGGGTGAAATCACATTTAGAATCAAACCCCATAACCTGCCAGAGACACTCGGAGGTCTCAAACAAACTTTGTGCACACAGGACCCAGAGACCCCACAGAGACTGAACCAGAACTGTGTTTGAGTGTCTCCTGTGGAGGTGCGGGTCAGCAGTGGCCTGCTGCAGGGGCAGGGGCTCTGGGTGCAGCAGACCTGGGTATGGCATAAGCCCTCTTGGGGGAGGTCGCCATTAACCCGACCATAGAGCCTCCAGAACTTACACAGGACTGGGGAAACAGACTCTTGGAGGGCACAGACAAAAGCTTGTGCACACCAGGTCCCAGGAGAAAGGAGCAGTGACCCCACAAGAGACTGACCCAGACTGGCCTGTGAGTGTCCAGGAGTTTCTGGCGGAGACATGGGTCAATGGTGGCCTGCTGCAGGTTGGGGGCACTAAGTGCAGCAATGCTTGCATGGGACTGTTCAAAGGAGGTCGCCATAATCTTCATTACCTCCACCATATTGGGCCTTAGGGCAAACAACAGGGTGGGAATACAGCCCCACCCATCAACAGAAAATGGATTAAAGATTTACTGAACATGGCCCCGCCCATCAGAACAAGACCCAGTTTCCCCCTCAGTCTCTGCTATCAGGAAGTTTCCATGAGCCTCTTAACTTTCTCCATCAGAGGGCAGAAAGAATGAAAACCACAATCACAGAAAACTAACCAGTCTGATCACATGGACCATAGCCCTGTCTAACTCAATAAAACTATGAGCCATGCATGTAGGGCCACCCAAGATAAATGGGTCATGGTGGAGAGTTCTGAGAAAACGTGGTCCACTGGAGAAGGGAATGGCAAATCACTTCAGTATTCTTGCCTTGAGAACCCCATGGACAGTATGAAAAGGCAAAAAGATAGGACACTGAAAGATGAACTGCCCAGAATGGTAGGTGCCCAATATGCCACTGGAGATCAGTGGAAAAATAACTCCAGAAAGAATGAAGGGACAGAGCCAAAGTAAAACCAACACCCAGTTGTAGATGTGACTGGGGGTGGAAGTAAAGTCAGATGTTGTAAAGAACAATACCTGCATAAGAACCTGGAAACTTAGGTCCACGAGTCAAGGCAAATTGGAAGTGGTCAAACAGGAGAAGGCAAGAGTGAACATCAACATTTTAGGAACCAGTGAACTAAAATGGACTGGAATACATGAATTTAACTCAGATGACTGTTATATATACTACTGTGGCTTATACTGTTATACTACTGTTATAAGAGCTTCTCTGGTGGCTCAGAGGTTAAAGCATCTGCCTCCAATGTGGGAGACCCGGGTTCGATCCCTGGGTCAGGAAGATCCCCTGGAGAAGGAAATGGCAATCCACTCCAGTATTCTTGCCTGGAGAATCTCATGGACGGAGAAGCCTAGTAGGTTACAGTCCACGGGGTCGCAAAGAGTCAGACATGACTGAGCGACTTCATCTTACCTCACCTTACTGTTATATATACTACTGTGGTCAAGAATCCCTTAGAAGAAATGGAGTAGCCATCAGAGTCAACAGAAGAGTCTGAAATGCAGTACTTGGATGTGATCTCAAAAACAATAGAATTATCTCTGTTCCTCTCCATTCAATATCACAGTAATCCAAACTATGCCCCAACCAGTAATGCTGAAAAAGCTGAAGTTGAACAGTTCTATGAAGACCTACAAGACCTTCTAGAGCTAACACCCAAAAAAAAAATTCCCTTTTCTTTATAGGGGACTGGAATACAAAAGTAGGAAGTCAAGAGATCCATACCTAGAGTAACAGGCAAATTTGGCCTTACAGTACAAAACGAAGCAGGTCAAAGGCTACCAGTTTTGCCTAGAGACACCACTGGTAGCAAATACCCTCTTCCAAGAACACAAGAAGACTCTACACATGGACATCACCAGATGGTCAATACCAAAATTAGATTGATTATATTCTTTGCAGCCAAAGATGGAGAAGCTCTATCCTGTCAGCAAAAACAAGACCAGGAGCTGGCTGTGGCTCAGATCATGAACTCCTTATTGCCAAATTCAGAATTAAATTGAAGAAAGTAGGGAAAATCACTAGACCATTCAGTTATGACCTAAATCAAATCCCTTACGATTATACAGTGGAAGTGACAGGTTCAAGAGATTAGATCTGATAGACAGAGTACCTGAAGAACTATGGGCCAAGGTTCATGACATTGTACAGGAGGCAGGGATCAAGACCATCCTCAAAAGAAAGAAATGCAAAAAGGCCAAATGGTTGTCTGAGGAGGCCTTACAGATACCTGAGAAAAGAAAAGATGCAAAAGCAAAGGAGAAAAGGAAAGATATACCCATTTGAATGCAGAGTTCCAAAGAATAGCAAGGAGAGATGAGAAAGCCTTCCTCAGCGATCAATGCAAAGAAATAGAGGAAAACACTAGAATGGGAAAGACTAGAGATGTCTTCGAGAAAATTAGAGATACCAAAGTAACATTTCATGGAAAGATGAGCACAATAAAGGACAGAAATGGTATGGACTAACAAGCAGAAGTTATTAAGAAGAGGTGGCAAGAATACACAGAAGAACTATACAAAAAAGATCTTTACAACCCAGATAACCACAATGGTGTGATCACTCACCTTGACCCAGACATCCTGGAATACAAAGTCAAGTGGGCCTTAGGAAGCATCACTACAAACAAAGCGAGTGGAGGTAACAGAATTCCAGTTGAGCTATTTCAAATTCTAAAAGATGATGCTGTTAAAGTGCTTCACTCAATACACCAGCAAACTGGAAAACCCAGCAGTGGCAACAGGACTGGAAAAGGTCTGCTTTCATTCCAATCCCAAAGAAAGGCAATGCCAAAGAATGCTCAAACTACCACACAATTGCACTCATCTCACATGCTAGTAAACTAATGCTTAAAATTCTCCACCAGGCTTCAACAATACGTGAATTGTGAACTTCCAGATGTTCCAGATGGATTTACAAAAGGCACAGGAACCAGAGATCAGATTGCCAACATCCGTTGGGTCATCAAAAAAGCAAGAGAGTTTCAGAAAAAACATCTATTTCTGCTTTATTGACTATGCCAAAGCCTTTGACTGGGTGGATCACAACAAACTATGGAAAATTCTGGAAGAGATGAGACTACCAGACCACCTGATCTGTCTCCTGAGAAATCTGTATACAGGTCAAGAAGCAACAGTTAGAACTGGACATGGAAAAACAGAATGGTTCCAAATGGGGAAAGGAGTACCTCAAGGCTGTATATTGTCACCCTGCTTATTTAACTTCTATGCAGAGTACATCATGAGAAATACCAGGCTGGATGAAGCACAAGCTGCAATCAAGATTTCTGGGAGCAATATCAATAACCTCAGATATGCAGATGATGCCATACTTATGGCAGAAAGTAAGAAGAACTAAGCCTCTTGATGAAAATGAAAGAGGAAAGTGAAAAAGTTGGCTTAAAACTCAACATTCAGAAAGCTAAGCTCATGACATCTGGTCCTATCACTTCATGGCTAATAGATGGGAAACAATGGAAACTTTGAGACACTTTATTGGGGGGGCTCCAAAATTACTGCAGATGGTGTCTGCAGCCATGAAATTAAAAGACTCTTTCTCCTTGGAAGAGAAGCTATGACCAACCTAGACAGCATTTTAAAAAACAGAGACATTACTTTCCTGACAAAGTCCATCTAGTCAAAGCTATGGTTTTTCCAGTTATCATGTATGGATGTGTGAATTGGACTATAAAGAAAGCTGAGTGCCAAAGAATTAATGCTTTTGAACTGTGGTGTTGGAGAAGACTCTTGAGAGTCCCTTGGACTGCAAGGAGATCCAACCAGTCCATCCTAAAGGACATCAGTCCTGAATGTTCATTGGAAGGACTGATGTTGAAGCTGAAACTCCAATACTTTGGCCACCTGATGCAAAGAGCTGACTCATTTGCAAAGATCCTGATGCTGGAAAGATTGAAGGCAGGAGGAGAAGGGGATGACAGAGGATGAGATAGTTGGATGGCATCACTGACTGTATAAACATCAGTTTGTGTAAGCTGCAGGAGTTGGTGAAGGATGGGGAAGCCTAGCATGTTGCTGTCCATGGGGTTGCAAAGAGTCAGACACGACTGAATGAATGAACTGAATCTTTTTTTGACAAGTCAGGCAATATGGAAAATCTTTTTTAGGGAGAAGAGATGCAATCTCCTTTTGTTGATGCCTGCTCTGGATACATTCTTGCTTTTATCTCCAGATTCTGCTCTTTTTTGGAATTTTGAGATAAAAGTCAGGAAATTAACACCAGTAACAACATGGACTCTATAAAAGGACCCTGAACTTGCAGATAAAACACTGCAGGCTCGTAAAGCAAAACAGGTCACCTGTGCTCATCAAGTCCTCTCAAACTGGCCTACTCAGAGCAGAACCATGGACCCCAGACAGCAGCAGGAAGTAACCAGCAGTCAAGAAAGCACAGACACAAATGTGGGGGCACTGTGGAGGCCATAGGGAATAGCAAGAAGCCAAGGACTTGGCTGGATCCAGATCTTGACAGGGTCTTATGGCCTTAGAGTTGGGCAGGAGGACCACTGAAGACTCCAAGAGGGGACAGCACAGCCAAGCCACCGATGTCTGCAGGTGGAAAAGGGGAGTGGGCAGTGGATCATGCTCCTGGTTGGGGAAAAGCAGAAGGAGAAGGAAGGCTGGACATGCTGCCTATTGGGAGCTCCAGTCTGAAATGAACTTGTTTGGACAGAGAATTTCAGGCTAACTTCTAAGCATAAGGAAAGTCTCATCTGTCCACTCCAACTTCTGCCTGGGGATGGATGCCAAGTGGAACTTTTTATGTTAAGGCTATGATTATGGAAAAATTCCTTAAGGCAGACAGTTATGTCAGCATATTTTTCTAGTTTGTATTTTACATTGTCAAGTGTTCCCAGAGGCCTTGTGACAGACACGACTTTTATAAATATAAAGAAGTCAGTCTGTGCACAACTGCCAGCCTGCTTAAGCCTCCCACTCCTTCCTGCTTTAACCCATCAGATTTGTTAAAGATGATTACGTTTTGAAATTTTAAACATGCAGCTAGTTAGGCTGAGGGAAATGAGAGTCTACTCCAATAACATCACAAGGAGCATTTCCTCCAACTCTGGTTTCTTCAGCATTAAAGCCCTTTCCTTGAAATAAGAGTCAGTAGAGCTCTTCACATCATGAAAGATGTGGAGAAAAACCCAGCGTGCAGATAGGCACATTTTGGAGTGATGAAGGGAGTGCAGGTTCTGCAGAGATGCCAAGGTTCAAGACCCAGTCATGTTCCTTCTAAGAGCCATGCCCTTGGCCAAGTTACTAAACCTGCATCTCAAGCGTTGGTTTAGTGTGGCAGGTGGACTTTCTTAGGTTCAAATCTTCTTGTGCCTCCTCCTTGCTGGGACTCCTGGCCATGGGACAGTGACAACACAGCACCCAACTCATGGTATTATTGTGAGGTTATAAATGAGTTAGCTTTCACCAAGTACTTAAGAGAGTACTGCCATGCAGAGAACAGTGTATAAAATGTTTGCTGTTCTATCACCAGTTTTATTTTTTAAAAAATAAAAGTATATGCTCTCTCCCAGGGCACTTGTGATGGGGAGTAGGGCAATATAAATAGATTCAAATACTAAATCCTAGCTCTACCACTCATTAGCTGTGTGTCCTAGAACAATTTCTTCTACTTTCCTGTACTTCAATTTTGAGGTTGAAGGAGACAATGCACTTTCAGAATTTAGCATAAGATCTTGTACACAGTGCGTAGACAGTAGACGTGGGCCCCTATCTGTTGAAGTGAACAGGGTAGTCCCCGGATGAGGGTTGTTATGGACTGTATTGGGTCCTAATAATTCCTGTGTTGAAGTCCTAATCCCTAGAATCTCAGATTGTAACCATAAATACTTTAAAGAGGTAATTCAGTTCATTTGGGCCGTAATCCAACATGACTGGTATCCTCATAAAAAGAACAGATTTAGACACAGTGCAACACCAGACACTTGCATATACTGTAGAAAGACCATGGGAGGACACAGCAAGAAGGCAGCCATCTGCCAGCCAGGGAGAGCAGCCTCAGAATAAAACCTGCTAACACCTTGGTCTTGGCTTTCTAGCCTACAAAACAGAGAAAATTAATCGTTGTTGTTTAAGCCATCCAGTCTGTGGTATTTTGTTATGGTGGCCCCAGCAGATCAGTATAGTACAAGGGTTTAAATCTATTCTGCATATTTTTAAGAGAAAGATACTCCATTTTCCAACCTTCCTAGTGGGTGCTGATTTATTCAGCAAACATTTGTTGACCACCTGATATGTACAGGGTGCTGTTCTAGTGCTGGAGGTGCCACAGGGAAATGCCATGTGTCCACAGGGAAGCGTCTTGTGTCCTTAGGGAGCACATGATCCAGTACCTCCATGAATATGTGGCCTCCAAAGCCATCACAGCAGGAAAAGAGGGAAAAAGGAGGCCAGTCACAGGACTTACATCAGCCCCACTCCCACTTGATTATCACATGGTCCCAACCTGACTTCACAAAAGGCTGGAAAACATCAGTTAGTGCATGGAAAATTTGGTGAATAACTGCCTCAGGTAGATGCCTTTATTATATCCTACTCTCTTAGTGAGGTTAACTGTATTGCCCAAGGCCACACCACTCATAAGCAAAGGATTTTATCCTATTGTCTGGTTCTAAATCCACATCTTAGCCACTGCACTGTACTGCACTGATTCAGATCATGAAAAAAATTTTATTGTAAGAAGTTCGGCAAAATCTTATAGAAAATGGGGGCTACTGAGGAGCTTTAAGCAGAAGAATGGCATGATCATATTCTCCTTTTAGGTAGATCACATGTGCTGTGGTTTGGATGATGAATTTGAAAAAGCAAGACTGGAAGCAAGAAGACCACTTAGGAAGTTATTGCAATTGCTCAAACCAGAGCTGATGAAGCCTCAGGGAAGGCAATGACAGAAGGACTGGCGTGAGGGACATGGTGGAGGAGTTTGGGGATAAAGAGAAAATTAGTCAGACTTATTTAGTGTGGGGGCGAGGAGGAGGAAATATTCAAGAAAAACATTCTTGTGTTTGAATGGTCGCCTGGAAGGATGACCTCACTGATGAAAACAAAATACAGAAGGAGGAACAAGTTTGCTGGAGAAAATGGTGATTTCACTTTGGAAATGCTGAGTTTGAAGAACTTGGAAGACAAGTAGCAACACATGATCAACTGCTTGTGGAACAATTATTCCAAAGCTTGGGAAAGTTGGAGTAGGGAGTCACGAATATGCAGGCGGTAGTTGAATAAGAGAAGAATTGGAATCTTGTGAAAAACAATCATCAAAAGACCAAGTTCACAAGTGATGATAAAATCAAATGCAGTAGAGTCCAGAGTAAACAATATCAATTGGGTTTTGTCATTAAAAGCCATTGATGACCTTAGCGGTAAGAGCTTTCAAAGAGTGAGAAAACAGGTTGGGGACAGAAGCCAGATCGCCACTTTCTCCAGAGTGAAAAATGAATGTAAAATACTACCATTTTCAACCCTCTCAATAAGATGGGTATTATTGTCCCTCCTTTATAATGAAACTCCAAGTGGTGGCTTGCAATACTGTGTAACAGCTAGAAACTCAGACTCAGGAATGCAGCTATCTCAGACTGAGTTCCTTGAATTAGACTGAGGTGAGTATGTAGGCTTGTTAAGGAACATTGTCAAAAACACCTTTTAGGAAATGAAGGAAGCAGGATTGGGCAGAGTTGATGAAAGGACTAGTCTGATCTTGCTGAGAGTTCTTGAGTTGGAAAGGAGTTCACGTCATCCTTAATGTGGACAAAGAAGTTTTGACCAGGGTTTTGGCCACATATTGACCAGACATTTGATGTACTATCCCCAAGAAAGAATGTAATTTGAGAGAGGCAACTTCCTTTGGCCAACTTCCAGAGAGGGACTCAGCTGAGAGGCATCAAGATCCTGCTCTCCCAGCAGCTGGGAAAATGAGAGCCTCAGTTGTGACCAGGCATCTGGGTGGTGCATGACAGCATCCATTACGCCTGTCCGGGTGCCAATCTCAGTCCAGCCACTTACTGTGAGACCTCAGTTGACTTTTAATTTCTCTGTGCCTCAGTTTCCTCATTTCTAAGCTGGGGATATCAATAAATGTGCCTCATAGAGTTGTTGTGAGAATTAAATGAGTTAATAAAACTGCTAGAAAAAAATGCCTGGCATGTGGTCAGCATATCATAAGCTAAGCTATTATCATTAAACATAGAAAAACCACTGCACCCAGGTTTTCTGAATTCTAGTTCTGTGCCAGTTCTTCAGACCATTCAGCCTCCATCCTCATTGTTTCCAGTCTACGTAGTGGTAAAGAATTCGCCTGCCAATGCAGAAGACATAAGAGACACAAGTTCAATCCCTGGGTTGGGAAGATCCCTTGGAGTAGGAAATGGCAACCAACTCCAGTATTCTTGCCTGGAAAATTCCATGGACAGAGGAGTCTGGTGGGCTACAGAATGGAGTCATAAAGAGTCAGACATGACTGAGCAACCGAGCACAGCACAACACATACAGCACATTAGCACTGAGGACTACACTGTATTATCTATAACTATTTTGCATTTTACAAAAGTACGTATTAAGGCAGTACTACCTAAACAAAGATACCTGACAAGTAACCTGGACACTTCAGTGGCTTGCAGAAGCATGCTGCTCCCTCACACATCTGTGGACTCGGCCGATGTGGCCTGGCTAACCTGGGCCTGACTCCCAGCTGCAGGCTGCATCCAGGTATGCTCCATGCCTTTCATCCTTACATGAGCAGGGTCCACATCATGTTCTTCTCATGGTGAAAGTCAGGAACTCTGGAGACCTAAACCATGTGTGCAAGCACATTTCAAGACTTTGCTCACCTCCATTGACATCCCATTGCCTAAAGCAATCAGGTGACTGAGTCAGAGTCAAGCCCAGCAGGATATGAAGGCAGGCGCAGCACCCAAGGAGGTTGGGGGAAGAGAGGGATTGGAATTTTGCAGAACAATAGTTCTCCATATATCCGGATAAACAAAGATTCTGTAATAGTGAAAAAGATACTTCTGACCAAAATAATACAGTAAAAACTTTAATTGAAAGCTTTGGCTAAATATTGCTGGTATTTCTGAATATGTCCTTATAGATTCCTCTATTTCTGTTTCCTCATTAGTAAAACACAATTACAATACTTCCTTCCATTCAACTCACAGAAATGAGATATCATCATCCTTATTGATGTATCTTTTTTTTTTGAACCCTGAAGCACTTCTTTGAATAATAATTGGCATCTTCTGCCATCCAGCATGCTTCTAAACCTTTCCTAAGATCCCAACATGAGCACTGATCTCTCAAAACAACCATAGAAACCCCGGAAGATGGAGGAGTGGTGTCCTTAATAAACACAATGGCTGAAATCCAATGTACTGCAGGTTTCTGAAGCACTACGTCTTCACATTTTGACCTTCTGCTTATTTTGACAATGCTGAGTATATGGTGAGTGAGTCATAATTGCTAGTTGAATTTCTTGAATTTCCTATGTTTGTAGGCAGTTAGATTAAGTAACCAAACACTGCTGAGATCTGAAACTCCATTCAGTGAGTGGCTTTTGTGAAAAATCTAACACAAGCTCATTGCTATCTAGCTACTAAACACTCCATTCAACACTTTGCTCCTTAATTCCAAAACCTTATATTTGGACACTACCTATGAAGAAGCAGTGAATTTCCTCAGAATGGAATGAAAGAATGATGGTTCAGCAAACTGAAGCTTTTGGTCCCCCAAAATTGTATTTCCAATTCATTAAATTATAGTGAGACAGTGCCCAAATTTTATGGCTTCAGTGAAATTAGTTTTCACAAAAATGAAATCCACTTCTCTCTGCTTGCCAAAACTAAGGCAAAATTTCTTTATTTCTATAAAAATTTTATTGCTACAAGCATCATCCAACTCTTTAAACTCATTCTGAAGTCATTTTGATCTCAGGAAATTTTTCATATCTCTGCTGTATTAATCTTAGAAATATGCTACAAGACTAATGTAGTCACTACTTTTTAACTAGAGGTCTATCCTAAATCAAATCCCTTATGACTATACAGTAGAAGTGAGAAATAGATTTAAGGGCCTAGATCTGATAGACAGAGTACCTGATGAACTAAGGACAGAGGTTCATGACATTGTACAGGACACAAGAATCAAGACCATCCCCAAGAAAAAGAAATGCAAAAAAGCAAAATGGCTGTCTGAGGAGGCCTTACAAATAGCTGCGAAAAGAAGGGAATTGAAAAGCAAAGAGGAAAAAGAAAGATATACCCATTTGAATGCAGAGTTCCAAAGAATAGCAAAGAGAGATAAGAAAACCTTCCTCAGCAATCAATGCAAAGAAACAGAGGAAAACAATAGAATGGGAAAGACTAGAGATCTCCTCAAGAAACTTAGAGATACCAAGGGAACATTTTATGCAAAGATGGGCTCAATAAAGGACAGAAATGGTATGGACCTAACAGAAGCAGAATATTTTAAGAAGAGAGGTGGCAAGAATACACAGAAGAACTGTACCAAAAAAGATCTTCACAACCCAGATAATCACGATGGTGTGATCACTCACCTAGAGCCAGACATCCTGGAATGTGAAGTCAAGTGGGCCTTAGGAAGCATCACTATGAACAAAGCGAGTGGAGGTGATGGAATTCCAGTTGAGCTATTTCAAATCCTGAAGATGATGTCGGGAAAATGCTGCTCTCAATATGCCAGCAAATCTGGAAAACTCAGCAGTGGCCACAGGACTGGAAAAGGTCAGCTTTTATTCCAATCACAAAGAAAGGCAATGCCAAAGAATGCTCAAACTACTGCACAATTGCACTCATCTCACACACTAGTGAAGTAATGCTTAAAATTCTCCAAGCCAGGTTTCAGCAATACATGAACCATGAACTTCCAGATGTTCAAGCTGGATTTTAAAAAGGCAGAGGAACCAGAGATCAGATTGCCAACATCCACTGGATCATGGAAAAAGCAAGAGAGTTCCAGAAAAACATGTATTTTGCTTTATTGACTATGTCAAAACCTTTGACTGTGTGGATCACCAACAACTGTGGAAAATTCTGAAAGAGATGGGAATACCAGACCACCTGACCTGCCTCTAGCGAAATCTGTATGCAGATCAGGAAGCAACAGTTAGAACTGGACATGGAACAACAGACTGGTTCCAAATAGGAAAAGGAGTACGTCAAGGCTGTATATTGTCACCCTGCTTATTTAACTTATATGCAGAGTACATCATGAGAGACACTGGGCTGGAAGAAGCACAAACTGGAATCAACATTGCCAGGAGAAATATCAGTAACCTCAGATATGCAGATGACAGCATCCTTATGGCAGAAAGTGAAGAAGAACTAGAGCCTCTTGATGAAAGTGAAAGAGGAGAGTGAAAAGGCTGGCTTAAAACTCAACATTCAGAAAACTAAGATCACAGCATCTGGTCCTATCACTTCATGGCAAATAGATGGGGAAACAGCGGAAACAGTGGCTGACTTTATTTTTCTGGGCTCCAAAATCACTGCAGATGGTGATTGCAGCCATGAAATTATAAGATGCTTGCTCCTTGGAAGGAAAGTTATGACCAAACTAGACAGCATACTAAAAAGTAGAGACTGCTTTGTCAACAAAGGTCCGTCTAGTCAAGGCTATGGTTTTTCCAGTGGTCATGTATGGATGTGAGAGTTGGACTATAAAGAAAGCTGAAAGCAGAAGAATTGATGCTTTTGAACTGTGTTGTTGGAGAAGACTCTTGAGAGTCCCTTGGACTGCAAGGAGATCCAACCAGTCCATCCTAAAGGAGATCAGTCCTGGGTGTTCATTGGAAGGACTGATGTTGAAGCTGAGACTCCAATACTTTGGCCACCTGATGTGAAGAGCTGACCCATTTGAAAAGGCCCTGATGCTGGGGAAGATTGAAGGCAGGAGGAGAAGGGGATGATAGAGGATGAGATGGTTGGATGGCATTACCAACTCAATGGACATGGGTTTGGGTGGACTCCAGGAGTTGGTGATGGACAGGGAGGCCTGGAGTGCTGTGGTTCATGGGGTTGCAAAGAGTCAGACACGACTGAGTGACTGAACTGTACTGCTGAAGAACCATCGACAGGAGGATATTGAAACTTACTTAAAAAGATAACCCATGTCCAAGGACAAAGGAGAAGCTGCAATGAGATGGCAGGTGGAGTGCAATCACATTAAAATCAAATTTTATACCTGCCAGATTGGTGACCCAAACTGAGAGCAATTATACCAAGGAAGTTCTCCCACAGTTGCAAAGTCTCTAGACCCCACATCAGATTACCAAACCTGGGGATACAGAAAAGGGCCTGGGAATCCCAAGGGAGTCTTATTTTGAAGGTCAGTGGAATTTAATTACAGAATTTCCACAGGACTGGAGGAAACAGAGACTATTGGAGGGCACAAACAAAACCTTGCACGCACCAGGACCCAGGCAAAAGGAGCAGTGACCCTAGAGGACACTGAGCCAGAACTCCCTGTGAGTGTTTGAGGGTCTCCTGCTGAGGTGTGGGTTGGCAGTGGCCTGCCATGGGGACAGGGGCACTAGCAGCAGCAGTCCTGGGAGGCACGTGCTGGCATAAGTCTTCTTGGAGATCACCACTAACCCTACCATAGAGAATGCAGACTCAAGGATTGGGTGACCACAGGCCAAACAACTAGCAGGGAGGGAGCACAGCCCCACCTATTAGCAGACAATAGGGTTAAAGATGTACTGAGCATATCCCTGCCCACTAGAGCAATATTCAGTTTTCCCAAAGCCAGTCCCTTCCATCAGGAAGCTTACACAAGCTTCTTATCCTCATCTGTCAGAGGGAAGACAGAAGAAACATTCCCACAGCCTCCAGAATGAAAACCACAATCACAGAAAGCTAACTAAAATAATCACATGGATCACAGCCTTGTGTAACTCAATAAAATTATGAGCCATGTCATGCAGGGACACACAAGATGGATGGGTCATGGTGGACAGTTCTGACAAAATGTAGTCCATTGAACTAGGGGATGGAAAACCACTCCAGTATTCTTGCCTTGAGAACCCCATGAATAGTATGAAAAGGCAAAATGAAATGACACTGAAAGATGAGTGCCCCAGGTCACTCGGTGTCCAATAAGTTACTGGGGAAGAGTAGAGAATTCACTCAAGAAAAATGAAGAGGCTGGGCCAAAGCAGGAACAACACCCAGTTGTGGTTGTGTCTGTTGGTGAGAGTAAAGTCCAGTGCTGTGAAAAACAATATTGCATAGGAACCTGGAGTGTTAGATACATAAGTCAAGGTAAATTGAAAGTGATCAAGCAGGAGATGGCAAGAGAACATCGACATTTTAGGAATCAGTGAACTAAAATGGGTGGGAATGGGCAAATTTAATTAGATAACCATTATATCTATTGCTATTGGCAAGAATCCCTTAGAAGAAATGGAGTAGCCCTCATAGTCAACAAAAGAGTTCAAAATGCAGTACTTGGGTGCAATCTCAGAAACAACAGAATGATCTTGGTTCATTTCCAAGGAAAACTATTCAATATCACAGTAATCCAAGCCTATACCCCAAACACTAATGTCAAAGAAGCTGAAGTTGAATGGTTCTATGAAGACCTATAGGACCATCCAGAAATAACACCAAAATAAGATATCTTTTTCATCATAGGGGACTGGAATGCAAAAGTAGGAAGTCAAGAGATACCTCAAGTAACAGACAAGTTTGGCCTTAGAGTACAAAATGAAGCAAGGCAATGGCTAACAGAGTTTTGCCAAGAAAACGCACTGGTCATAGCAAACACCCTCTTCTAACAACACGAAAGACAATGTTACACATGGACATCACCAGATGGTCAATACTGAAATCAGATTGATTATATTTTTTGCAGCCAAAGATGGAGAAGCTCTATACAGTCAGCAAAAACAAGACCTGGAGCTGATTGTGGCTCAGATTATCAGTTCATTTTTGCCAAATTCAGACTTAATTTGAAGAAAGTAGGGAAAATCACTAGGTCATTCAGATATGACCTTAATCAAATCACTTATGATTATACAGTGGAGGTGAAGAATAGATTCAAGTGATTAGATCCAGTAAACAGAGTGCCTGAAGAACTATGGACAAAGGTTCATAACACGGTATAGGAGGTAGTGACCAAAACCATTCCCAATGAAAAGAAATTCAAAAAGGAAAAGTGGTTGTCTGAGGAGGCCTTACAAATAGCTGAGAACAGAAGTGAAAGGCAAAGGAGAAAGGACAAGATATACCCAAATGAAGGCAAAGTTCCAGAGAATAGCAAGGAGAGATAAGAAAGCCTTCTTCAATGAACAATGCAAAGAAACAGAGGAAAATAATAGAATGGGAAAGACTAGAGATCTATTCAATAAAATTGGTGATATCAAGGGAATATTTCATGCAAAGATGGGCACAATCAAGGACAGAAATGGTATGGACCTAACAGAAGCAGAAGAGATTAAGAAGAGGTGGCAAGAATACACAAAAAATCATATAAAAAAGATCTTAATGATCCAGATAATGATGACGGTGTGGCCATTCACCTAGAACCAGACATGCTGGAGGGTGAAGTCAAGTGGGCCTTGGGAAGCATTACTATCAACAAGGCTGGTAGACACGATGGAATTCCAGCTAAGCTATTTAACATCCCAAAAGATGATGATGTTAAAGTGCTGTACTCAATATGTCAGCAAATTTGGAAAACTTAGCAGTGGCCATGGGACTGGAAAAGGTCAGTTTTCATTCTAATTCCAAAGAAAGGAAATGTGAAAGAATGTTCAAAACATGGTACAATTGCTTTCACTTCACATGCTAGCAGGATAATGCTCAAAATTCTTCAAACTAGGCTTTAGCAGTATGCAAACTAAGAACCTCAGATGAATAAGCTGTCCTTAGAAAAGGCAGAGGAATCAGAAATTAAATTGCCAACAACCACTAGATCTTAGAAAAAGCAAGGGAATTCCAGAAAAACATCTATTTCTGCTTTGTAGACTATGCTAAAGCCTTTGACTGTGTGGACCACAACAAACTGTGGAAAATTCTTCAAGAGATGGAAATACCGGACCACTTTACCTGCCTCCTGAGAAACCTGTATGTAAGTCAAGAAGCAACGACAGTTAGAATAGCAGAAGAAACAATGAAAATTGGGAAAGGACTACATCAAGGTTGTATATTGTAACCCTGATTATTTAACTTATACACAGAGTACACCATGTGAAATGCCAGGCTAGCTGAATCAGAAGCTAGAATTAAGATTGCTGGGAGAAATATCAACAACCTCGGAAAGCTAAAGAGACTCTTGAGGAGAGTGAAAGAGGATAGTGAAAATGCTGGCTCAAAATTCAACATTCAAAACACTAACTCATAGCATTCAGTCCCATCATTTCATGGCAAATAACTGGGGGGAAAGTGGAAACAGTGACAAATTTTCTTAGGCTCTACAATCACTGTGGATGGTGAATGCAGCCATGAAATTAAAAGATACTTGGTCCTTGAAACGAAAATAATGACAAGCCTAGACACTGTATTAAAAAGCATAGAAATCACTTTGCTGACAAAGGTCTATATAGTCAAAGCTATGGTTTTTCCAGTAGTCATGTATGAATGTGAGAGTTGGACCATAAAAAAGGCTGAGCGCTGAAGAACTGATGCCTTTGAATTGTGGTACTAGAGAAGACTGTTGAGAGTTCCATGGTTGCAAGGAAATCAAATCAATCAACCCTAAAGGAAATCAACCCTGACTATTCATTGGAAAGACTGATGCTGAAGCTCCAATTCTTTGGCCACCATCTGAAGAACTGACTCACTGGAAAAGACTGTGATGCTGGGAAAGACTGAGAGCTGGAGGAGAGGAGGGCCACAGAGGATGAAATGATTGGATGGCATCATTCACTCAGTGGATATGAGTTTGTGCAAACTCTGGGAGATAGTGAAGGACAGGGAAGCATGGTGTGCTGTAGTCCATGGGGTTACAAAGAGTCAGACATGACTTCACAACTGAACAACAACAATCTTCAGTTCCAGGGTCCACTTGTTCCTATTTCTTTGAGGTCAGTTCTCGGAATTGATAGGTCATGTCTTGGGTACAGTCTAGTGATCATGTAATTAATTTTCCACCTGGGGTTTCTGTATCTATAAGACAGTTCACAGGATATGGCTCAGAACATTATCTATAGTCCTTGAGAAGAAACTAATGGTCGTTCACTATGCTTAATGACTACATTATTATTTGGTCTCCTTTTTCTATTTTCTCTTGTTTCAGCATTTCTCATATCTCTGATTAAACTTACTATTTGGCCAAAGGTTTCCACAGACAAAAGGCAGACAGAGGACATGTGGGGAAGGACCATAGGGTCCTGCTCTGTTTCAAAGTCAGATAAAAATGGTGAATGTTTCAACTCCTTTCTGCCAAATAAATTGGGTTCTGATTCCATCCACAGCTTAGTTCTTTCCCACTTCTTCCTCTGAACAGGATTAAGAACATTCAGTCTCTTGGAAGCAGAATTAGGAAAAAGAGTTGAGGATAAAAGGCTTAGTCTAGTGAAAACAAGAATGAGAGTAAAAAGGAGCCTCTATCCCTAGGGAATCTCACATGTGCAGGTGTGGAGGGCCCAGTGCAATGCTGGGAGAGATAGGTTTGTGGTGGGTTAGAGAGAATACAAGGCTTTCTTGGTGGGTTGGAAATAAAGAATCTGCCCGCCAAGCAGGAGATGTGGGTTTAATCCCTGGTTCAAGAAGATCCCCTGGAGAAGGGAGTGGCAAGCCACTGCTATACTCTTGCCTGGGAAATCACATGGACAGAGGAGCCTGATGGGCTACAGTCGATGGGGTTGCACAGAGCCAGACATGACTTACCAACTAAACCACCACCAGAAAGAGTAACGGATGGGCCAGGGAGGGTGAGCAAGAGGGTTTTCTGTGGGAGAAGGGTGACATTGACAGGCTTGAGAGTTGCAGGCTGCTAGAGAATAGGAAACTCAGCAGCGGCCCCAGGACTGGAAGCAGTCAGTTTTCATTCCAATCCCAAAGAAAGGCAGTGCCAAAGAATGCTCAAACTACCGCACAATTGCACTCATCTCACACGCTAGTAAAGTAATGCTCAAAATTCTCCAAGTTCATCAATATGTGAACTGTGAACTTCCAGATGTTCCAGCTGGTTTTAGAAAAGGCAGAGGAACCAGAGATCAAATTGCCAACATCCGCTGGATCATGGAAAAAGCAAGAGAGTTGGAGAAAAACATCTACTTCTGCTTTATTGACTATGCCAAAGCCTTTGACTGTGTGGATCACAATAAACTGTGGAAAATTCTGAAAGAGATGGGAATACCAGACCACCTGACCTGCCTCTTGAGAAACCTATATGCAGGTCAGGAAGCAACAGTTAGAACTGGACATGGAACAACAGACTGGTTCCAAATAGGAAAAGGAGTGTGTCAAGGCTGTATACTGTCACCCTGCTTATTTAACTTATATGCAGACTACATGATGAGAAATGCTGGACTGGAGGAAGCACAAGCTGGAATCAAGATTGCCAGGAGAAATATCAGTAACCTCAGATATGCAGATGACATCACCCTTATGGCAGAAAGTGAAGAGGAACTGAAAAGCCTCTTGATGAAAGTGAAAGAGGAGAGTGAAAAAGTTGGCTTAAAGTTCAACACTCAGAAAATGAAGATCATGGCATCCAGTCCCATCACTTCATGACAAATAGATGGGGAAACAGTGGAAACAGTGTCAGACTTTATTTTGGGGGGCTCCAAAATCACTGCAGATGGTGATTGCAGCCATGAAATTAAAAGACGCTTACTCCTTGGAAGGAAAGTTATGACCAACCTAGATAGCATATTCAAAAGCAGAGACATTACTTTGCCAAAAAAGGTCCATCTAGTCAAGGCTATGGTTTTTCCATTGGTCATGTATGGATGTGAAAGTTGGACTGTGAAGAAAGCTGAGCGCCAAAGAATTGACGCTTTTGAACTGTGGTGTTGGAGAAGACTTGAGAGTCTGTTGGACTGCAAGGAGATCCAACCAGTTCATTCTAAAGGAGATCAGCCCTGGGTGTTCATTGGAAGGACTGATGATGAAGCTGAGACTCCAATACTTTGGCCACCTCATGTGAAGAGTTGACTCACTGGAAAAGACTCTGATGCTGGGAGGGATTGGGGGCAGGAGGAGAAAGGGACAACAAAGGAGGAGAAAGGGACAACAAAGGATGAGATGGCTGGATGGCATCACCGACTCGATGGACGTGAGTTTGAGTGAACTCCGGGAATTGGTGATGGACAGGGAGGTCTGGCGTGCTGTGTTTTTTGGGGTCGCAAAGAGTCGGACACGACTGAGCGACTGAACTGAACTGAGAGAACAGGAGGCGAAAGCGATTTTGGTAAGAGCTGCCTTAGAGTTCTGCATTTGATTTGTTAGTGATTTGAATTTTTCTTTGTTCTGTTCTCTAAACATGGCTCCAGTCCTGAACGAATTACAAGGGTCATGATTTTAGTGTGGTCATACATGGAACAAGCATTTATTAAGCACCTTCTGGTGATCCCTCATCTTATTGTGCAGCTCAGAGGATGCAAAATATATAAAAGACAATATTGAAGACATTTGGTGAGCTAAGAAATGAAATTTACAATCATTTATAACTTTCAAAAATCTTCATTTGATACATTAATGTTTGATATGCTCTGGTTTTATTGAACCCTTGTAAGAACTCTGTGGGGTAACCTGGAAAGACTGTAATTGAATTATCTGAACTAAATGATCTGACGGTGGCTGATATGGAGCTCAAGGGCAAGAATCTGAACCCAGGGAGTCCAAAGTGTGTCCTCTTTTTTCTTTCTGCAACTTCTTGCTCTCTCTGGTCTGGGAAGAAACATGGAATACAGACAGAGACCCTAAAGCAGATACCTAGTTGCTGGTGTACAGAGTGGTTTTCAGGGTTACAAGAGACAAGTCTGGTGACCTTCAGCGACAAGGGTCTCTCACAGAGATTCAGGAGCATGTTAATTTTCACAAGTAATCCTCTTCCTCTTGACTGTTCAGTCGCTCTTGATCCCAAAGACTTGAGTAGAGGGCAGGTCCCATGGAGCAGCAGCCCACGTCTCAGCAAACATTGGGATGCAATTTCCATTTCTGCATGTCTCATGGAATCCATATGTATTATAAAGGGTCAAATTGATCAGTTTGTCACCATTCCCTATGGAGTTCCTCTATAGAACATTGCTTTTGCCCAAAACCCCACAAAGGAATCTGGCCTCCCTCATTTTTATCAGAAGGGACTGTAGGTGTGGGAGGGGGATGAGGCAGACAGACTGTGACTTCAAGGCAGATGATACAGGTAGCCCTGCTATTGTGCTGCTCCCTGAAGTAATAAATATATAGGCTTGTGTTTTGTGTTGGGGATGGGAGGAGGGTGTGGCACAATGTAAACTTAGCAACCTCGTGTGCTTTTACATTTTTGTTCTAAAATCCTTTCAGGTATCACAGGACTTCAGAGTATCTATCTCAGTTCCCCCTATTTCTCACCCACTCACCATTTCTCCAGTATATTCTCTCAGCTTTGCCACTCAGAATGTGTTGATCCAGAATTTAGCCAGTAAGTGAAGAGAAACACCCATGCTATTATTTTTTAAATGACCTGAACCCATTTCAAGAGCAGTATTCATGTGCAGGCATCAGTTATCATAAGGGATTATAAAATTCCCCCAAATAATCATTTTTTAATACTGATACAAATTATCAGTGGGTTGTATTATTCATTATATAAAGTTTCCTAAAAAAAATTTATGAAACAATCTGGTCTGTGATTCAAAGTTTGAGTGTTTTCAAAACAAAAAATACATGATTTTTAAATATAAATATATTTTAATATAGTAGACAGATGAAGAGACATGCCTGTTGTATTCAGAGTAACAATATAACTCCATTCTATAACACTGTCATAAAGAAAGATTATCAGTTCCACAGCTGCACTGTAAATATGTCCGTTGTTGTTGTTGGAATTCAGAGGTCTACAAACTATTCCATCATATTTAACTAAACCAAAGCATATACAAAGCAGTTGTTGAATCAATATGGGATTAAAAAAGGATTGTTGACATTACATCACTTTAATCATAGATCTTAATCCCTATAATAAAGTCAATCATTACAATGTTTGCAAAAAAAGAATGAGATCATAGCACTGACCTTTTAACCTAGGATGAAACACTCCATCTGGAAAGATCACATTACAGAAACAGCCTTTGCTGTCACTCTCTTGTATCCCATCCCAACATTCCATGGTAGGCCTTCCCTGGGTGAGTTCATCAGGAGTTATTACGTCTAGACTCAGCAGTCAAAAATTAGTAAGCATCTAATGCTTATCTATGCCCATCTATGCTGGGATTTGGAGATAATGGAGAAGATCCCTTTCCACAAACAGATCTCCTCTAGCTTCTATTAGTATATCTGATATCAAGCTCTTTAAGTCTTCCTGACATTTTTGTTGCTAAAGAGGCTGGTTGGTTCTTTCTTCAAAACACAAGACTTGCAGAGCTGACCTTGTCTTCTGATGGATGGTGATGCATACAACACTAGAAATGCAACGAGTTTGGAACAGATAACAGACATATGATGAGGTTGATAATCCAGTCATTGATGGTTTTTCTGTTAAAATGTGCATGCGTGCTTAGTCACTTCAGTCATGTCTGACTCTTTGTGATCCTATGGACTGTAGCCCACCAGGCTTCTCTGTCCATGGGATTCTCCAAGCAAGAATACTGGAGTGCGTTGCTGTTTCCTTCCCCATGGGATCTTACAGACCCAGGGATTGAACCTGAGTCTCTTATATCTTCTGCATTGGCAGGCAGGTTCTTTACCACTAGCAGCACCTGGGAAGTTCCTGTTAAAATGAGTAGTAGCTAAATACACAGTATAACATACATAGCAAGACTTTTAAAAATTACATGCTACCACTTAAACTGAAGTATATCAATTGAAACAACTTGCTCTTGGTTTACAAATGTAAAATGAAAGTTTTCTGGAAATATCACAAGGCTCTGAAACTGATTTTTTAATCATTGTATTTACTTATTTATTTTTGGCTGTGCTGGGCCTTCACTGCCATGTGGGCTTTTCCCTGGTTGCAGCGAGTGGGCGCTACTCCCTAGATGCAGTGCTGGGGTTTCCCATTGTGGTGGCCTCTTTTGTGGAGCATGGGATCTAGGGCATGTGGTCTTCAGCAGCTGCAGCACATGAGCTCCAGAGCACAGGCTCAGCAGTTGTGGTGCACACGCTTAGTTGCTCCATGGCCTGCAGGATCTTCCAGGAACAGGGACGGAACCTGTATCTCTTGAATTGGCCCATGGATTTTTCACCACTGAGCCACAGGGAAGTCCCTGAAACTATGTTTTACATCAAAAACCCATTTGTTCACTTCTGTGAGCTTGCTTGTCTAATCAGAGAAAGATCATTTTTTTTCTGTCCTACTCATTAGCCCAAAACATCATCTCCACTTGCATCTTCTATTCTGTTTGCAGAATTCCATTGCCTTTTCTCTTTCTTTGCATCTTTGACTTATTTCTCTAAGATTAACTGAAGAATTCACCAAGAAATGATAACAGTTTCATATTTGATGTAGGTCCTGTTAAGGGGTTTTCCTCAACCTGCTCAAAATTCACCTTAGACATGTGACCAATCTCTTGTAACATCACAGTCCAACCCCCTTGAATGTTGTACACTGAAGTGAACAAAATGACAGACACAACATCTAACTAAAACTCTGGGCCAACTTTGTTTTTGTCTTGTCTTTCTTCTGAAATTGTAAATAGATTTTAAAAATACACTAGAAAAAGTTTTAACATATATGGGGGCTATTTGGTACAGCTATAGTGTTCATTTAATGAATATTCCCATGACTTCTCTTGAAAAAACACAAGAGAAAAAAAAACAGAGTTTTTAAAGCCACAAACTCAGTTTTCATGCAACTGGGAAAAACAAAAATCCCACAAAGTCTAAACTGAAATAGAAGTGTTTTTAAAAAAACAGCTGAGCAGAATGTAGAAATGAGAGAGCAAAGGAGTACACAGAGGGATGTAGCAGTGAAAGACCTCAGAAATCACCAGCAAATACTCCCCCAGCAGGTGAGGACCTCACCCTGAATAAGACCTGCTGTAGACAGGACTGACTTTGAATAGACACACGTGCTAGGGAAGAGAGAGAGAAAAAGATGGAAGGTGCCTGTGGGTATCTGGAGTAGCAAATATCAAAAGCATCAGCCAAAATGAAGGGATCACCTTCCAAGGAGGTACAGCATTGGATGAAGAAACCAGGGGCGTGCAAAAGAAGGCTGAAGACACCATCCTGAAACAGGTGAAGTTCAGAGGGGCATACACAGAGGTGCCATTTTTAAAGAGAAAAAGGCAGTGTAGCGGGGCACAGAAAAAGATTTTAAATAGTAATGACGAGGTTGCCCAAGTGATCCTAGCGGTAAAGAACCCATCTGCCAATGCAGGAGATATAAGAGACATGCATTCAGTCCCTGGGTCAGAAAGATCCCCTGAATGAGGGCATGGCGACCCACTTCAGTATTCATGCCTGGAGAATCCCATGGACAGAAGAGCCTGGCAGGCTACAGTTCATGGGGTCACAAACAGTCAGACACAACTGAAGCAACTTAGCACACACACACAGTAATGACCGAAAACTTCCCACATTTGATGAACAACATTAATCCACACAGCCAAGAAGCTCAACAAGCCTTAAGTAGGATAAATTCAAACAGATCTATACCTAGATACATCATATTCAAACTGCCAAGGGACAAAAAGAAGTTTTTCCACATAGCAAGAGAAAAGCGATTCACCATAAAGGACCCTCAGTAAGATTAACAGCTTCATCACAACAATGGAGGCCGGAAGAAAGTGGTACGATATATTCAAAATGCTGAGATAAAAAAAAAAAAGTCAACTAAAAAGTACATATCTAGTAAAACTATCCAAAAATGAAGGTGAAATAAAGACATACCCAGATTTTTTTTTTTTTTTCAGATTTTTTAAAGACAGAGAAACTGTTGCTTGCAGATCTACTTTTACAATAAATTCTAAAAGACACCCCCCTGGCTGAAAAAATAAATAAATAACTAAATTCACATGAAAAAGCAAAGAACATGGTAAAGATAATTACATAGTTTGTTAGTTTTTTATGGCATTAGTTGGAAAGTGAAGTCACTCAGTCGTATCCGACTCTTTGCAACCCCATGGACTGTAGCCTACCAGGTTCCTCCGTCCAAGGGATTTTCCAGGCAAGAACACTGGAGTGGGTTGCCATTTCCTACTCCAGGAGATCTTCCCGACCCAGGGATTGAACCCAGGTCTCCTACATTGTAGGCAGACGTCTTACTGTCTGAGCCACCAGGGAAGGCATGGCTTTAGTTAACAGATTACCAAAGACTTAGCAGCCTAAAATGATGCAAAAATACTATCTCATAAGTTTAGAAGTCCAAAACAGATCTCACTGGGCTAAAATCAAGGTGTCAGCTGGTCTACATGCTTTCCTGGTAGTTCTAGGGGAAAATCCACTAAGTTCTCTCACTCAGCTTCTGTAAGCTATCTGCATTCCTTGACTTGTGGTTCTCTTCCTACATCTTAAGAGACAGAAATGGTGGGCTGGGTCCTTCTCATATCATTCTGATTTTCTCTTCTGCTTCCCTTTCCTACTTTTAAAAACACTGGGATTATATTGTATCCACTGGGCTAATGCAGAATAGTCTCCCCTCTCTTAAAGTCAGCAGCTAAACAGTCTTAATTCTATCTAGAACCTTAATTTTTCTTTGTTATATAACCTAACATAATCACAGGTTTTGAGGATTAAGACATGAACATCTTTGAGGAGTCATTATTCTGTCTACACACATAGGTAAATGTATAACATAATATACATGCATTTTTTACTTATTTCTTCTCTTACTTGATTTAAAAGACAACTGTATAAAATAATAATGATATAGCTATACTGATGAACTTCTAACTAACAAAGATATAATCACTATGATAATGGACCTCCCTGGTGGCTCAGCTAGTAAAGAATCTGCCTACAATGCCGGAGACCTGGGTTCGATCCCTGCGTTGGAATGATCCCCTGAAGAAGGGAAAGGTTACCCACGCCAGTATTTTGGACTGGAGAATTCCATGGACTGTATAGTCTAAGCAGGTCGCAAAAAGCTGGACATGACTGAGCGACTTTCACTTCACTTACACTTCATTGGACTTCCCTGGTGGTTCAGACAGTAAAGCGTCTGTCTACAATGCAGGAGACCTAGGTTCGATCCCGGGTAGAGAAGATCCGCTGGAGAAGGAAATGGCAATCCACTCCAGTACTATTGCCTGGAAAATCCCATGGACAGATGAGCCTGATAAGTTACAGTCCATGGGGTCGCAAAGAGTCGGACACGACTGAGCGACTTCAATTCACTTCACTTCACTACACTTCATTATAATAGTCCATTATACATGATTAATAATAACGCAGTGGAGGAGGAAGGAAAGAGAGGTATGTTGAAGCAAAATGTATATATATATATATAAAATAGATATTATGGAAAGCACAATAAGAGATAGGCAGGAAAGAAGTGAGAAAAGCAAGCAAAATTAAGCCAAAATAGAGAAAAATATCAACAGGATTAGAGATAAAATCATAGATTCAGAAGACAAGTAAAGTGTATCTTAGACATACAGAGTCCAAAAGAAGAAAGTCAAGATGGTAGAATAGAATGCATATTTGAAAATATAACTATTAGAAAGTATTTCTGAAATACATGATCTAAGCCTACCTATTGAAAAAGCACACTGTATATTAGGAAAATTTAATCCACCTCCAACAAAACAGACATATCTTAGTAAATCCACTGTCTTTAAACAGTCAGAAAATCATTTGGAAATCCAAGCAAAAATATGACATCATTTATGAAAAAGAAAAAAAAATGTAGATGATGGTAGATGTCAGGTTACTCAAAAATAACTTTCAATGTCAGAAGGTAGTTTTAACACTTAAACTCAAGGTCAGCATGAACCAGCCAAATTTTACTTCTAATATAAAGTTTCAACCTCAGGGTGTATAAAACTAGTCAGAATTCTTGGCTCAAAGCATATTTTCATTCTTAGTCCATACATGTCATTTATGTATTATACATATATTTATTTGATTTATGATAATTTATGTTAATCATTATTAAAATAAGAAATGTTAAATAATAATCTAAATATCCATGAAACCAACATGAGAACTCAAACAGTAAATTTCATCAACCTTTCTTTCGTATCTCATCAATTTGACTTCCCCCACCAGAAGGAATCACCATCCTGACTTTTTTATTATCCCCTTGGACACACATAGTATTGTTATATATACATGTTCATAAATAAAATTGCTCAGTTTTAGTGGTTTCAACCTTACACAAAGGCCACCATATTGAATGTGACACTGAGCGACTACACTACATTATGTCACATATTATTACCATATGTCACATATTATTACCATATGTCCTTGAATACAAGTCCCCATGAAATGTAAGATACAGTGTTATTTTATATAATAAGAAAAAATATCTTTTAATTAAACAATGGCATACCATTAATTGTAATATATATCACAATTTTACAAGTATTAAAATGACAAGGATGAGAATTAGTAAAATATAGCACATTGCTAAGATTTTGTCTATACTGTTGAATGTGACTATAGATTATTCATTTTGACTGATGTATAAAATTTGACAAATATACCTTGATTTACTTATCATTTGCTTTTTGGTGGTCATTCAATTTTTACTGTTATAAAGAATCTTGTTATGAACAGTCCTCTATGTGACTTCTGAAAACCTGTGCATGAGTTGTCCGAGTAGACATGAAATTTCTGAGTCATAGAGTAGTGAATGTTTAACTTGATAAGTTGTTGCAAACCTGCTTCCCAGTGGTTGTACCAATTTATACTCTTGCCAGAAACAGAGCTTTAAGTCACACTCCTTCCAATGGTTAATACTATCAAATTGCCTTGAACATTCCAGAATTCAGGGAATAATGTTCATGTATGTTCTTCCAAAGGAAACTGCTAGAGGAAAAACTGTAATCAGCCAAGGGATGACTGAGGAAGCCTCAGTTAAAAGACTTCTCAATGGCAGTAAATATATCTACCAACAGATATAAAATTTTAGAAGGAGGAAAATAGAGTGACAGAATAGAATATATGTGGTATATGACCTGACAACTTAAAAACAAATTTTTTTTATGGAAAGAGGGAAAGCAGAAAAAAGAATAAACTCATTGATTGCTTCATCTATAATACCAAGAAACCAAGAGATATTTAAAGTTGAAAATTCAAGTTTTAGAAGTAAAACATATTTGACAGTACAAAAGTCAACACCAAGAAAGATAACATTATTTATCAGAACTGTGGGATGGAGAGGGAGGAATGAAGGGGAAGAAGAGAATATAAGCAACTTTATTGCTGCTTATGTTAGGAAAATTTTACATATTATTCTAAAGGAACAAAGAGAATAAAAGTATTAAATAAAGATACAACTATGTAGCCACTATCAGAAAGAAAGAGGCTACATAGAAGAGACTTTTAAAATGTTACACATATCGTAGGTCTAAAATTAATCATACCAATATGTGTAGGTTTAATTTACCTTATAAAAGAAAACGATTGATTTTCAGGTTGACTCACAGATCTAGGTCACAAACCCAATTTCTAGGCTATAATACAGAGTAACACTGAAAACAAAATTATTCAGAAAAGCTAAAAAGATGAACAACAACAACAGATACCAGAAAAAGCAAAACAAAAAGAAAGCGGCTAGTGTAATAAAATATTAGAGAAGGTAGAAATCAAGCCAAAAAGCAATAATAAGGGCACTTCACAGGGTCAAACCATACAAACCAAAATGAAAATGTAACAGCTATGAATAGCTCTGTACTAAACAATGTAGCAACAATGTTGATAAAAACAGAAACTATTGCAAGCACAAAGAGAAACAGATGGAAACAGTAGTGGAAGGCTACTTCATTTCTCTCAGTTCACATCAGATCAAACCACAAAAAATAAAAGGCATATTTCTGCATCTGGATATGATGGAATTCATGGCAGGAAAATGCTCCTACTGAGAACTACAAAACCCAGATAAACTTTTTAAACCTTTAAAATTTTCTAAGGTAACAGAGAGATACAAAAGCAAATAGTACTAGAGGGACTAAAATTCCAAAGACTAACAGACAGAACCTTCTGTAAAGCTGTTGAGAATTGGCAGTTGACTTTTCCAGGAGGTATCTGCCAATTCTGGGCATGGGCTGGAGACTGAGGATCTGAGCTTGGTCCAGACAGGTCTCTTCTGGGAAGACAAAAGAAACTCATAGAGCTTTGTGTGGGCATTCAGGACTGAAAAAGATCTGAGACCTGGTCTCCACCATCAAGGCATTTAGCTAATTCCAAAGATGTGCGAATGGAAGATTAAAGAGCATTTCTGAAAACCACTGAAAAGCAGGGCAAAAATTCCCATAGTTCTTGGAGCTAAGGAGACCCAGACCTACCAGTCTCTTAACTGAAATCCTGAAGGGCAAGCCCTAGGTACAAGGGACAAGGAGTAGACTGAATCTTAGCATAACTGCAATCTAACCTCAAAACAGCCCAGTTGCTGATAGTATTAAAATGTTTCCCCTTCTTCCAACTCTGTTTTCTTAGGGAAATTTTTGAACTTTCTCCATGGAAAGACATCATCATGTGGAGCCTCTTTTATTTTTGGCCTTGGAGGATCTTAGTTCTCTCATCAGGAATGAAACGCCTGCCCCCCATGGAGTCTTAACCACTGGACCACCAGGGAAGTCCCAAGACTCTTTTTTTTTTAAGTTTCCAGTATTAAATAAGTCCTCAGCATGCAAAGATATGCAAAAAATATGACTAATTATCAAGAGAAACAAACAAAGGAGCATGGTAAGGAAAGGATCTATACAGAGTTTTCCCTAAGTGCATTTTAGAACTAGGGGCAGAGGAAACAGTCAATTTCCCTCATCCCAATCTCCCAGCTGCCATCCTATAACATACCAATTACCTAGAATTCTTGCAACTTTTAACTTCCCCCTGCCTCAGGTACAAGGCTCACTTTACCCTTCCAAGTTCCTTTCTCTCTACATAGCTTAGCATAAGGGGGGGGGGGGGGATTATATTCTTAAAAAGAGATGATAGAGATTTAGGAACATAAAAACCTAATCAAAAATCACAGTAATGGCCATCTCCACCCCAAGAACAAGTCAGCAGTTTCTAAGGCAACTACTTTCAAAATTTCATCTTATTTTTCTTCTTAAAGAAGCATCTACTTGAATAGGTAAAGAAGCTGTGGTACATATATATAATGGACTATTCAGCTCAGTTCAGTTCAGTTCAGTTGCTCAGTCGTGTCCGACTCTTTGCGACCCCATGATTCGCAGCACGCCAGCCTTCCTGTCCACCACAAACTCCCAGAGTTCACTCAGACTCACGTCCATCGAGTCAGTAATGCCATCCAGCCATCTTATCCTCTGTCGTCCCCTTCTCCTCCTGTCCCCAATCCCTCCTAGCCTCAGAGTCTTTTCCAATGAGTCAACTCTTCTACTTGGCCATAAAAAAAGAAGTGAAATTGGATCATTTGTAGCAATCTGGATGAACCTAGAATCATACAGAGTGAAGACAGAAAAAGAAAAACAAATATCTATGTTAATGCATATATATGGAATCTAGAAAAATGGTTCAGATGAATCTATTTGCAGGGCAGGAATAGAAATGAAGATCTAGAACATGGACATGTGGACACAGGGTGGGGAAGGGGAGGGTAGGATGAATTAGGAAATTAGGTTTGACATAAATATATTTCACTACCCTGTGTAAAATAAACAGCTAGTGAGAACCTACTGCATAGCACAGGGAGCACTGCATAGCACAGGGAGCTCAACTCAGTGCTCTGTGATTAACTTAGATGGATGGGATGGAAAGGGGGGAGGTCTAAGAGGGAGGGGCCTGGGTTCACTGCTGGGGCTCAAGGTCAATCCCTGGTAGGGGAACTGAGATCCCATACCATGAGGCATGGCAAAAAAAAAAAAAAAAAAAATTCAGTGTGAACCAGCCTGAAAAATCACTCCATCTCTAAAACCCTGCTGCTGCTGCTGCTGCTGCTGCTGCTAAGTCACTTCAGTCGTGTCCAACTCTGTGCGACCCCAGAGACAGCAGCCCATCAGGCTCCCCCGTCCCTGGGATTCTCCAGGCAAGAACACTGGAGTGGGTTGCCATTTCTTTCTCCAGTGCATGAAAGCGAAAAGTGAAAGTGAAGTCTCTCAGTCGTATCCGACCCTCAGCGACCCCATGGACTGCAGCCTTCCAGGCGCCTCCGTCCATGGGATTTTCCAGGCAAGAGTACTGGAGTGGGGTGCCATTGCCTTCTCCCCTCTAAAACCCTAGTAGGTATTTAATGAACTTGGCATATAGACTTCCCAGGTTTCCTAATACAAACTAAATTTTCAGATAAGAGTACAGTGAAATGAAAAAGAATCTAAAGAAAAATTAGAAGCCAGAGGGGAAGAAAGATGAGGCATAAAAGTGTGCCAAAAGTAGTCAATGACCATTATACAGAATATTGGCCCATAAATGTTTTTTCTAAAGGCAAGAAAATCTGTACCAAGCATCAAGAATTCTAGAGTGTTTTACAGAGTACCAAGAAATTTGTGTGTGGGCGGGGGGGACAGGGGGGTGGGTGTTGGTGGCCTAGTGGTTGGGACTCCAGATTCCCACTGCCGTGACCTGAGTTCAATCCCTGGTCGGGGAACTGATATCCTTCAAGCCACTCAGCATGACCCAAAAAAGAAAAGAAAGAGAAAAAGAAAGAAATTTGTGTGGGCAAAAATAGCTTTTAGAATTCTAGGAACAAGAAAAGTCACCCTTTCACTGCCTGGTATTGGTGATAGAGAATGAAGGTGGCCCCAGGCTGAAGGTGGATGGTTTGACGGCCTGTCACTTGCTTGTCCAGTGTGCGTGGGCAAAGCAGAAGCTGGCCATATGGTCCAGCTCACTCCCATATTCTTGTTTGTTGACTTTTAGAAGTTATTCTAAATTTCTAACCACTTCTTTGAGTTTTGCTTCTGTGAAATCTTATGCACATGAATATGAATAAAAAACTGTATTTTTTCTGTTTTCTTTTCTTAGGTTAATTCTCAAGACCACAGTTACTGAACCTAAGAGAGCAGAGGAAAAGTCTTTCCTCAATACATTGTTATGCCATAAATGTCACTCCAATGACATTTACATACATACACACACACACATATTATATATATATATATGTACATATAATCAAATGCTTTTAAACATCATGTCTAAACTTTGTTTTGAAAGAGTCACAGGTTTAAAACTGCCTTGAGTACCACACATAATCTTATAGAAGCATGCAGTGGGAAGCTAGATCCACCATACCGAAATGCACTTTACAGCATTCAGTAACTGAAGGGCTACTTCAATTATTAAGGTGCACTGCTAATCACAGGACAACTGGACCATGTTGCTTTCATTCCATTACAATTTCTCATAGAGGGTCTGTCAAACTTGATTGACAGCATAATCCATTACCCTAATTTAGTGGTTCTCCACAAGGCAGAATAAAATAACAATGTCACCAAATAACCATCAGCAAGTGACAGCTCAACAAAAGACCTAGGGAGGCAAATGCCTGTGTTATTATATCACAAGAGCAATTCTGTTCTAGTGTTTAAGCCCCACAGTCAATTCTAAACACAGATGTCTCTCAAAATCAAATTTCCAAGTTGAATATAAACAAGACACAGTAAAAATAGAGCCCAAGGGCAGAGACACACATCTAAACTTGTGAATCTTTTTGAAAGAGACTGAGAAGTAGCTTTACAGCAATGCAAGATCATCACGCACGTTAGTGATCTGCTGACAAACTACCTGGACTGCATGAGTTTGTACAGCTGACCCACGGGGTCAGTGTAACTCAAGATAATATCTGAATACAAAAAAAAATTAATTCGGTCATGGTTTCAAATGATACTTCATGACAATAAAAACATAGCCTATAAACTGCACCATGCCTTTTTATTTATAGAAAGTTTCACATGTTAAACAATAAAGCTGACTAAAAATTAAAGTAAATGATAATACTTGAGAACAAACGCCTAACATCCATAAACAAGATGTAAACTGAATCTAATGGGCAGGTTCTGTCATATCTGCTTGTAGATACAGTTCAGTTTGAAAGTAGAAAATCTAGATTATTTTAGGAAAATTCAGTTATTATAGTCAGTCTTCAGTTTCAAACTATTGTAGAATCTTGGGGTGGGGAGAAATCTTGGGAAATATTTAGTGCTGCCTCATATCAGATGTCAGCATTCTATTTCCTGGCAATCCAAGGTGTATTATTTATTCATAGTAGAAAGTATAGGAGAGTTTTTGTGAAGTGTATTAGTTATTTATAGCAGCATAACACAGAGAAGGCAATGGCACCTGACTCCAGTACTCTTGCCTGGAAAATCCTATGGACAGAGGGAAGGCTGCAGTCCATGGGGTCGCTGAGGGTCAGGCCCAACTGAGCGGCTTCACTTTCACTTTTCACTTTCATGCATTGGAGAAGGAAATAGCAACCCACTCGTGTTCTTGCCTGGAGAATCCCAGGGACGGAGCCTGGTAGGCTGCCGTTTATGGGGTTGCACAGAGTCGGACACGACTGAAGTGACTTAGTAGCAGCAGCAGCAGCAGCATAACAAAATATCACCAAACTTAACAGCTAAAATCAACAGTCATTTATTGTCTCAGTGTCTGAGAATCAGGAATCTAGGAGTGGCTTGGTTGGATGCTTATGATTTAGGGTCCCTCATAAGGTTATCACAGTCAAGCTGTCAGCCAGGCCTGTGATCGCTTGACAAGCTTGAAGGATCTACTTCCTAATTCACGCCTGTGTCTCCTGGCAGGCTTCATTCAGCTCCTCACCATATGGTCCTCACCATAGGGCTACTCACGACATGGCTCCCACCAGAGCACATGGGGAGAGGGAGAGAGAAAACACACCCAAGATGTAAGCCACAGACTTTTATAACCTAATCTTGGAAGTGACACACCATAACTTCTACATGCTATAGCTCTCACAGCTTAACTGTAGAACCATCTGAGAGGGAGCAACCCAAGAGCTATCAAAGCTCGTTGTGGGCCATCGTGGAATCTGGCTACCACAGCAAGTAGACTCCATCTGGAGTCACACAACTCTCTAGATCCAAAGTCTGGGCTGTACCATATTCATCAAAACTTGATTGGAAGGAAAGGATGAAGGCTTGTCAGACGCTGGCATGTTGATAGAGTAAACAATCTGCTTATTTAACTTGTCACTGCCTCAGGGAATCTCTGGTGAAAGTGCCCAACCACAACCCCACGAAGGGGCTGGCCAGAGGGTGCGTCCTGGAACTCCCGCTGTCGGGAGGGCTGACCTCACTGGGACGCCCAGGAAATGGCACCAGCTGATGACGGTTTCCAAATACAGCTCCTCATTTACCAACTAGTGAAATGAAAACCAGTTTTCTTGTTCCCACCAAAGTAGAAAAGATAAACCCTTTCTGCTGGTACCTACTGATGTCAAACACTGTTTTATGTGGAAAATGCCCCTAATTTTGGTGATTGCAGCCATGAAATTAAAAGACACTTGCTCCTTGGAAGAAAAGTTATGAGCAACCTAGATAGCATATTCAAAAGCAGAGACATCACTTTGCCGACTAAGGTCCGTCTAGTCAAGGCTATGGTTTTTCCTGTGGTCATGTATGGATGTGAGAGTTGGACTGTGAAGAAAACTGAGCACCGAAGAATTGATGCTTTTGAACTGTGGTGTTGGAGAAGACTCTTGAGAGTTCCTTGGACTGCAAGGAGATCCAACCAGTCCATTCTGAAGGAGATCAGCCCTGGGATTTCTTTGGAAGGACTGATGTTAAAGCTGAAACTCCAGTACTTTGGCCACCTCATTAGAAGAGTTGACTCACTGGAAAAGACTTTGATGCTGGGAGGGATTGGGGGCAGGAGAAGAAGGGGACAACAGAAGATAAGATGGCTGGATGGCATCACTGACTCAATGGACGTGAGTCTGAGTGAACTCTGGGAGTTGGTGATGGACAGGGAGGCCTGGCGTGCTGCAATTCATGGGGTCGCTAAGAGTTGGACACGACTGAGTGACTGAACTGAACTGAACTGAGCTGAGGGTTGTCTTATATCAGCAGCTGCAGGAAGCTAAATATTGAGAAATTGAGTTTGTAGTTTTGGTTATTGGGAATAACCAATATTGGAACAATATTGGGTTACCTGGCTTGGAAAACTGTGTGTAATAAATGTATAGAAGTCTCTTATTTTGAAAATATTTGTATACAATATCTATTAATAAAAAATTTCTCCCCAACTTCACCAAATAAATATTGAGTGAACACGTAAACAGTACTAGGTTAAAAGGGAGATCAAATTATTAAACTTATTTAAATAATTGCTTGAGAATTCACTGGTGGTCCAGTGGTTAGGACATGGTGCTTTCACTGACATGGCCTGGGTTCAATCTCTGGTCAAAGAAATAAGATCCAAGAAGCTGAGAGGTATGACAAATAAATATTTGTTGCACTGCAGCCAGGCACAGAGATGATTCAATGTGAGGTGGGATGTTTCAAGTCCCCCTGAATTCTCCAGTCTAGCTATTAGTCTTCTTTGTGGGGACTTGGTACCAGTGATGGACTTCTCCAGTGGCTCAGCTGGTAAAGAATCCGCCTGCCAACGCAGGAGACTCAAGAGATGCAGGTTAGAACCCCAGGTCAGGAAGATCCCTGGAATAGGAAGTGGCAACCCACTCCAATATTTTTGCCTGAAAATTCCATGGACAGAGAGCCTGGTGGGCTACAGTCCATGGGATCACAAAGAGTTGGACACAATTTAGCAACTAAGCACGCACGCTAAGGTCACTCCTGCCTGAATTACTCTTAGCTCCAGGTATATTCCAGACCCTTTGTGAAGCCTCTGATTCTTAGCTCTTGAGAGGCATCCACAGACTGCTTGAATCTTTTTTTCAAACTGGATGATCTCCAAGGTGAACTTCCTCTCAGGTGCTCTGCAGGGAGCATTTGCCTTCACTCACCTTCCCCCTTGATGGATGAGTCTTGCAGACCCTCTCACAACACAGCCCTCTCTTCTCTCTGCCAGCACTGCTGTCTGCCCCAGACTCTCCTGCCACTCAACCCACCACTGCATACACAACCTCTCTCCTGGCTACAGAACTGGCCATGGCTGCACTGCTGTTTGTGCTTCTTCTTAAAAATACAGCCCAACCCTTCATTCACTGACTTTGTGGTCTTAGTCACACAATGGACTGCCTGAGATGTTTCCAACCCACTTGTACACTGATCTCATTGGAGAGAGTGAAACAGGAGCAGGACAGATTTCCATTTAAGGCTTATCTGAACTGATTTTTTTTAACAGATGAAACGTGCGTGCGTACACGCACACACACACAAAACTGGCAGCCTCTGATCACATGGAGAAGTTTCCTTTGATTTCCTCCATAAATGTACTGCAATTTTCAACCTCCACTGTTGAACAGAAAACTGGACTCTCACTATATTAAACAAATAACCTAATTTGTTTTCTTTCTTTGTAATCTTCACAGATTAACAATTTACTGGTTCAGTGCAGTCTTAACATAAATCAAAGGTAGGGAGGAAAAGTTTACTGTCATGCTAGGTAAATATTTGAGAATCAAAAGGCCAGCACTTACCATTCCACTGTTTCAACTGCTCCTAATTTGGCCACCCATCAAGAAACTGGGGCTTCCCAGGTGGCACAGTGGCAAAGTATCCACCTGCCAATGCAGGAGACACAAGAGACTTGGGTTTGATCCCTGAGTCAGAAAGATCCCCTAGAGGAGGAAATGGTAACTCACTCCAGTATTCTTGCCTGAAAAATCCCATGGACAGAGGAACCTGGGCGACAGTCCACGGCATTGCAAAGAGTCAGACACGACTAAGCATGCACATATACATCAGAAAATGGCTCCACCACAGGCATCTTTTCCTTTTCTTCAGGGTCCTAATGTGGTTGAATGGTCTTGCTTTTTCAGAGCATCTGCAGTTCTCATTTGGACACCTTGGTTTATAAGATGGGCTCTTGTCCCCAAACACTCCCCACTCTTTAGCTGTTTCTGATGAGCCCTTGTTATCCTCCCCAACCTATGCCCACCTTCCTTCAGGTCCCCAGGAGTCAGGAAAACATCCTGATGGGTGTTTCAGAAAATATTTCACACAGAGGAGTTCAGGATCCTGGCAATAAGCCCACATTTTATTTTACATTCATATGAGTTCCTGCACTTCCAAGGTTATCAGATCACATTCAGGTTAGCACTGCTGGTAACAAAATTGTACAACTACCCTGGCTTCAAAAACAAGATAGGATGATACACATTAACACTTCTTTCCCTTTAATACTGCAGGAGACAATACATCACAAAAATAAAATCACATGCCTTTTACAATCCAGTGTGAAGGCATATTATGTTAAAATTAAATCATTTGGGACATAAGGAGAATAAGAAGAGATTCAAAGCTTAAGATGTTAACAATTTCCCCCAATGCCATCTTTCTCTTCTAACTCCCAGTTGGCACACTCAGCATCAGTGCCTTGGGAAGAATAGGGCAGAGGAAAGCAGGGGATCATTTAACTGAAACTCATGGCTTCTTGGGCTACTTCTGTAAAATCTACTTAAATAACCTAAAATTCTAAAAAGAGTTCATATTAACAAGGGATGGTAATCTAGAAAGCACCTGGAGGAAATTCCTCCAGTCACTGATGGAAAATATAAGCTGCAAACATTTCATAAAAAAGGATAACTGTATCATATCCAGAAATATATTAAGTTCTGAAAATCCATTTTCACTTTACAGAATGAAAACACTATGACCCATGTTCTGGCACTGAATCAGTTCAGAAAAACAGCTGTAGCCTATATCTGTAATATTTCTCATGGGCTATCTTGCATCATTACAATGTAAGAGTGCAGTGACCAATATCCCGACCCCTGAAAAATAGAAGAAGCCAATCTGAGCTAAAATAAAAACAGATTCAGTTCAGATTAGATAGGAGACAAGTCAGATGTGTGAGAAAGCAAGATGTTAGATTTACTTGGGTCTTTTTCCTAGATAAAAAATACTGTTACAAAATGTTTTGGACCCAGGTCCAACACAGCTGGAATGATAAGTTATTGACAATGCAAACCCCCATCCAGAAAGACAGCATACTTATGCAGCACCTCTCTCTTAGAAGTTCAATGTGCTTTAGCATAATTATCAATTAACTGCATAATTAAGTACATGATTCAGAAAATACTCGGACTTATTGTTAATTCCAGTGACTAAGGAGTCCCTGCCACTTGCTGCCAAGAAATTTTTGAGTCCTGAACTTACCAGGTTATGAATGAAATCAATACTCATATAGACTGATTCGAAAGAAATACTACCCCTTTCAGGGCTGAAAAATATGACAGAAGAGAGAATAAGACACTTCTTAGGAAAGCCACATCTTTAGGAAAAAAACACATTATGAAAAACCAGAGCCAGTGCATATTGTACGACCCCTGAAGAAAGCCCCCAGCAGCAGGGGGTCAAGGGGAGCAGTGATGATTTTGAAACCAGAGTGACTTGTAGCTAACTGTCTAACAGGAAATTCACATAGTAAAATACAGAATAAATCAACATATAGCCAAGGTTTACATTTATCTAGAAATATGTTTTATGCTTTAAAAAAAATTGCAACACACTCCAAAAAAATTTTTTTTCAGATAATTCATGTACAACAGAAGGCACTGTTATTCGCATAAATCCATTGATTCTGCATGGCAAAACCTGAGACGTGCAATTCCATCCAATCCTCTAAATCCACCTTGGTCGTTCATCCTTTGGAGCATATGCTTTGTCCTTTTCAGTCCTATGATTTTGTTTTTCTTTAACTCCATACATTACAGTAGCTGCTTAAAATATATATTTCAGGGTGAGAAAGATCAAAGGGGACACAGGGGCAGGGAAAGGTGCTGCTGGATGCCAAGCAGTAACTGGCACAGCAGGCGGCACAAACAGCAGCCCCTCCCCAGCTCTGCTGACCCTCTCCTTCCTCTGACTTTCAATATAACAATGATGTTTAGTCAGTTGATGTTCCTTCTTTCAGTTGTTGGTAGGCATAGTCCCAAAATTAAATGCAGAGAGGACTCCTTTGTTTTCAAAGGTGAAGCCTCCCTGTTGTTCAATCTTCTTCTTTGCCTCTAGAATTTGCAAGAGAAAGCAGGGAGAAGAGAAGAGTATCTAAGGTAACAAAGTTGGAAATATCCTCAAAGGAGCTAGATTCTTTAGAGTTAGCACTGTGAAGGAATGTGAGTCGTGGTATTAATTATTCTGCCCAATTGAACACTAGCCTTTAACAAACCCATGTCAGTAAGTACCATCGTCCAGGTGTCTGGGGATGTGTAACCCACAGATACACAGGATATAGAGGGCCCACTGTACCACACCATTTTAACAAGGAACTTGAGCATCCTAGGATTTTGGTATTTGAGGGGAGCCTAGGAACCAATCCCCTCTGAAGATACTGAGGGATGACTGCAATTATAATTCCTATTTTGGAAAAACTGTTTGCTAAAACTGAGCAATATAATAACAAGGCTCAAAGTCATAGTGTCTACCCCTAAAAGGGCACACTCACTTCTCCCATCAGGAGAGGCAACACAGAATCTGGACAGGACTAAAGTCTAAAGTCCATGCAGAAGAAGCTGGGCTCTAAACTCTAGATTCCTATTCCATATTGTCTTCCACTAAAATACTTCTGTAATTACAAAATCTTCCATTACTTCTCCAGAAGTGGCCATAATAATATCTGCGTAAAATAATTTCTCCATCTCAAAAACTGAAAATCAACAAGAATCACCAACTTCTACATAAAGCCCAACAAAAAGAAATGCACAGTATTTCATTTCTAGAAATATAAGGTCCTTATAGGAACTCATAAAATGCCTTTGATTCACTGTTTAGATGGTTAGGTGGGTGACCCAACTGGTTAACTCTCCTTCAGCAAGATTCATCCCACCTTTATGTCTTACCTTTGGCTCCAAAATAGGATAAAGGTGTGAATAAGAACACTACTAAAGACAGTTATTAACAAAGAGTGTTTTGCAAAGCTATCGTAAGTGATTAAAAAGATCATAAAATAATGATAATTTTTTATTATCTTGAAAGGTTGGCCTCTAAAAACAAATTTTAGAGGCTGGTAAAAATAAAGGCTAACTACCAACACATGCGCTCTGATCAAAAAATCATGCTGGCTGACCTGCCACTGTCCTCCGGTGCTCGGCCAATGTGTACACCTCCTGCAGCGCCCTCCTCTGATCCTCACTGAGCGGTGCCATCAGCAGTTGATACCATGCAGCATCCCGATTCTGCACAGCTGTTGTAATGCAGGGGTGTTTCAGGGGAGAAGGAATGATAAGGGAGTCCAGTGACAATTATTATTTCAGATAATAACTAATGATATAACCAAATTACAATAAAATGATAACAGACAATAGGTGATAAAACTTATTCCAACAAAGGATGACTCCTGGAGTACTCACTTTAGTACTCAACTTATGTGGGGCTACAAAGGAAGGCTGAAGTGAAGTGAAAGTCGCCCAGTCATGCCCGACTCTTTGCGACCTCATGGACTATACATAGTCCATGGAATTCTCCAGGCCAGAATACTGGTGTGGGTAGCCTTTCACTTCTCCAGGGGATCTTCCCAACCCAAGGATCGAACCCAGGTCTTCGCATTGCAGGTGGATTCTTTACCAGCTGGGCCATGAGGGAAGCCCCTTGTAGAAGGGTTGGAACACCACAAATCTCTCCCTTGCCTAGTTCTCTGCCTCCTTTGCCATCTCCTCCACTTCTTGGGGTTTCACTAACTATGAAAGCTCCCTAAAATCCAGATCATGGGAAACACTTTACTCACTCGTTATCATTTTCCTCAGGAATTCTCATGCTGCCGGCACATGCCACATGCTACCTGCATCTACACCAAAAACTCGAATTTGTACCTTTAGGTAAAACTGTTCACTAAACTTCCTGGACTTTTACATTGGATAGGTCACCTGAAATTCAGCACAACTATAACCAAAGTTAACATTTTACCTCTCAAACTCTCTTTGGATCTCCCCATTTCCATCACTAGTTCTATCAGTCTCCTAGTCAACCACTATCATACCCTCTTCACATCCAATTCTGTGCTTCTTTCTTGATGGTTTTCACCTATATGCTTTTTTTTCATCAAATGCCACCCTTTCTCTCAAGGGCTTTACTTACATAAAGCAATTTCCTAACACTTGGTTCCCAAGTCTAGCCCACTTCAGTTCTTTTTGGACATTATCAATAGATAATACCCCTGAAAGAAACTACCACATCCCCAAGATCACCTCTTTATACAAAAACATTCAACAACACTCTAATGGGCAATGGGATAAAGACAACCTCAGTCCAGAATCCAAGGCTGGTACAATTTGGTACAATTTTAACACTTCACAGAGACTTAAGCAGTGGCCCCTATATGCTGACTGAGCCAAAGTTGGTTGCCTATCTCTTGAGGAGCTTTTTCAAAATACACATCCTGATATCCCACCCAAGACCAAAGAGCTTCTTTGTTGCTTATGGTGGACACCCAGGTCCAGTAGCAACTGCCTTAGAGCACACCCTCTGCATTCCAATTTCCACCTTTATGCTCTTTATCTTCCACATGTTTTGGAATATCATTCCCTGGACTCTCTACCTCTTGTTCCTGCTAAATTTCAATAAAACACAGAGGTGATTCATTAATGGTATTTGTAATAAACAATACATTGGCATACTACATAATGTCAGTATATTAGGCTATCACTACCTTGTTAGTATTAACAACAATATTTTAGGGTTGGTGTTCAAATTGAACAAGGATGTTCAATTTAATATTCTTTACAACAGCAAAGAAACAAAAAACTGGAAATATCCTGTATGTCCATCAGTGGAAATAAGCTAAATTATGATACTGCCATAGAAATACAATGTAACTATCAAGCAACCTATAAAGTGGGATTTCTTTTCATTATAACTTGTTTATAATAATTTTCCAAATATTCTCATTGGTTTATTACTTATTTTTAATTATATAAGTTTTCTATTTATATATCTCATTCTTATACTAGGTTATTGGTCTTATTCATTTATAGAAGGTTTCTGTAATCTGTGGATTTTACATGACAGTATTTTCTTCCAATCTTTTATGAGTACTTTAACTGTATTTCTAGTGTCCTTTCCTGTACAAAACTGGTATATTGCTTATATAGTTAAAAATTTACTCTCTTATGGACTCCATTCCTTCCCAAGGGGATTGTGAATTGCTGATAAGTTTATGGCCACAATTTTTAAGCAAAATATGTGAGATACTCCATTCTGTAAAAATCTTTGTTTATACCTAGAGGATGAACAATATATACAGATATTCTTGCCTTAAATTACTTTTATGAGGATATCCTGCAATCTTACCCTGACAGTATGCTATCTGCTCTCATTTTATGTATGTTTGGAGATTTCTATAATTAAAAATAAATACAATTTTTACAGGGAATTCCAAACTAATTTGGGGTAGACCCCAAAACAACATCTAAAAGATGGAAATGAAAAACATATCTGACGATTCAGGGAGTAACAACATACTCAGCAAAGCTTGTGTAAAAAATTGATATTCATCCACACTATTGTCAAGGTCCAGCGGAGTACTGAATCCCTCAAGAGCAGTTTCTTCCAACACTTCTTCATCCCAGTCATCGTCATCTTCCTCCTCATCTTCACCTCTTCCATTATTTGACTGCATTGCTTGAGCAGTTACATTAGTCTCCTCTTCATCACTTGAAATCTCTTCTGTGAATCCATTATTCATTCAAAAGTAATCAAATCACATAAGGACAAAAGATAAATCCAAATGAAAACAAAAATTATAAAGTGACATTCTAGAAATGGAAAAACTACCAAATATTTTATGCAAAATAAAATAAACCTTACCTTTACTATAGCTTGCTAAATTGAAAATGACTTTATCTTCCTCATTTAAAACAATTTCTAACTATCTCTAAATCTGTGATCTAGATGAACTGTTATTATTGTTTAACAATGGCAGCTTCATATCCATTAACATAAAAATACTATTTAGCCACAGATTCCCAAATTAACCTTTTTTGTAAAAAAAAAAAAGACATAAAATGATTGTGTACTCAGTGCATGTGTTTTAAACAACAATGACCTCCCATTGAGAATGTGAGTCTCTTAACAATTAACTAAGATATTAATAATTACCAATTGCTTGGAAATACTCAAATGAAGAGGTCATTTCTGCTAACAGAAACAGAAAAGTTTAGAAATATTAAGGAAAAATAATCAGCTACACATGGGTTAAAAAGTAGACAGCTGAACTGTGTATCTCCATAGATTGAGTTTCTATTTTCAGGGCCAGTCTGTTCCAGACAGGCCAATACTGTAAATAACTGGAAGATAGTAAATGCAGGGCAAAAATCAATCTAAGAGGAAAAACCTGGAGTAAACTTAAACCAGGCATTATTAATCTAAATCTGGTTCTATAAAACATACCATACTGAAGCACTTGGATTAAGCTGCAAAATAATTTTAGGGATAAGGCAAGAAACCATAGTTTTTACCACATACACACACACACACACAAAAAAAAACTATATATAAAGGATAATAACAAGACAGCAAGAGAAACCTTTGTTGGTTAATCGTCATACACTTAAGTAGGAAATTCAATAAGAAAGTCTGGATATTACTAAAACATCTTCCCTCAAGTCTTAATAATTATAAGCCAAGAGAGACCAACGTAAGAAATTAGAGTGCAACATACTGGAAAAAAAGAATTCTGATTGCTTGAAGAAACTAATTTCAGGGTTAAAGACACACACAGACGGAAACGTAGTTTGGTGGTTTTTCTAATGTGTCTAAGTAAACATTAGACCAGTTGAACTTAACATATATCTACAGGATATTACATCCCAAAATGGCAGAATACAAGTTTTTTCCAAATGCATGTGGAACGTTCTCCAGGACAGAATACATGCTAGGCCACAAAATAAGTCTCACCAAATGTAAAAGGATAGAAATTATATTAAGCATTTTTTCAGACTACACTATGAAACTAGAAATCAATCACAGGTAGAAAAATGAAAAATATAAACACATGAAGACTAAACAACATGCTACTAAAACACCAATTGATGAATGAAAAAAATCATAAAAGAAAACAGAAAATACCTTGAGACAAATGAAAACAAAAACACAACTTTCCAAATTTACAAACACTGCAAAATTTAGGTTTACCTCAAGAAACAAGAAAAATATCAAATAAACAGCCTAACCTACCATCTAAAAGAATAAAAAAAGAACAAACAAGGCCCAAAGTCAGAAGAAAGAAATAATAAAGTTTAGAGGGGAAATAAATAAAATAGACCAAAAAAAAATAGTAGAAAAAATCAAGAACTGTTTTTTGAAAAATAAGCAAAATGTATAAGCCTGTAGTGGGGTAAAAAAAAAGAGGACTCAAATAAATAAAACAAGAAATAAAAGAAATTGCAACTGATATCACAGAGATACCAAAAAAATCATAAGTAAATGCTACAAATAGTTATAAGCCAACAAACTGAACAACCAAGAAGGAATGGAAACATTTCTAGAGATATACAGCCTTCCAAAATTGAACAAGGAAGAAATAGACAATCTGAATAAAGAGATCACTCTAGTATATTGAATTCATAATCAAAAAAAATCCCAGCAAACAGAAGTCCATGACTGGATGGCTTAACATGAAAATTCCTCCAAATGTATAAAGAAAAGCTAATACCTGTCCTCAAACTATTCCAAAAAGCTGAAGAAGGGAGAACACTCCCAAACTCATTCCATGGGGCCACCAAAAGCAAAGACACTACCAAAAAAAAGAGAAAGAGAATTATAGGCTAATATTTCTGATGAATATCAATGCAAAAATCCTCAACAGAATTATTAACAAACCAAATTCAACACTTATAAAAAGGATCATACACAACAATCCAGTGGGATTTATTCCAGGAATGCAAAGATGATTCAATACCCACCAATCAATGTGATACACCACATAAAAAAAGAATAAAATCACATGATGATCATAATACCTACCAAAAAGCACTTGACAAAATTCAACATCCATTCATGACAAAAATTCCCATCGAAGTAGGTATAGAGAGAACATCCCTCAACATAATAAAGGCTGTTTATGGCCAACCCACAACTAACACCATATGCTACAGTGAAAGCGGAAAGATTTTCCTCTAAATTCAGGAACAAGGTAAGGATGCCCACTCTTGCCACTTCTATTTAACATACTATTGGGAGGTGAGCCATGGCAATCAGATAAGAAAACGAAATAAGAAATAAAGGAATCCAAATTGGAAGGGAAGTAAAACTGTCACTATTTTCATATGCCATAATACTATATATAGAAAACCATACAGTCTCCACCAAAAAGCTTTTAGAACTAATAAATGAATTCAGTAAAGTTGAAGAAAGAGAAATCAAGAAAACAAATCTATTTAAAATCGTATTGAAGAAAATTAAATACTTATGAATGAACTTAACTGAGGGAAGTGAAAAGACCTATATTCTACAAATTATAAAACACTGAAGACAGAATGGAAGAAAATACCAAAAAATGGAAAGATATCCTGTGTTTATGGATTGGAAGAGTTAATACTGTTAATACTGTTAAACATACTACCAAGCAATCATAGATTTAATGCCTATCAAAATACCCATGACACCCTCCACAGAATTAGAACAAATCGTCCTAAAATTTATATGGAACCACAAAAAACCCTGAACTGTCAAAGCAATCTTGATGAAAAAGAACAGGGTTGGAGGTATCATGTGCTTTAATTGCAGACTATCCTATAAAGCTACAGTAATCAAAACAGTATGGTAATGGCACAAAAACAGACACATAGATCAATGGGAAAGAATTAAAAGCCCAGAAATAGACTTCTAGATTTGGAGTTGATTCACCTACCACAAAAGCAGCAAGAATACACAATGGAAAATATCAGTTTCTTCAATAATAAGCATATTGGGAAAACTGGACAGCTACATGTAAAAGAATGAAATTAGAACATTTTCTCACATCACAGATAAAAATAAACTCAAAATGGATTAAAGACCTAAATGTATAACCAGAAACCATAAAACTAACTAGCAGAAAAATAGAACACTCTTTGATATAAATTGCAGAAATATTTGGGGGGTTCTGTCTCCTAAAGCAAAGGACACAAAAACAAAAACAAATGGAACCTGATTAAACTTAAAAGTTTTGGGGCATCAAAGAAAATCATTGATAAAATGAAAAGACAACCAATAAGTACAAGAAATGATATAATATGATAGGGGTTAATACTCAAAATATATAAATAGCTCATACAACTCAATGTCAAAAAGCCGACTGACCTAATTAAAAAATGAGCAGAAGACCTGAATATGCATAAAAGATATTCAACATGGCTAATCACTAGAGAAATGCAACTCAAAATCACAATGAGATATCATCTCACCCCTCTCAGTAAGAATGGCTATCAACAAATAACAAACATTGGCAAGGATATAAAGAAAAGGGAACACTTGCATACTGTTGGTGGGAATGTAAACTGGTACAACCATTATGGAAAACTGTATGAAAAGTTTCTCAAAAAACTAAAAATATGATCCAGCAATTTCACTCCTGGGTATATATACATATATTAAAAAATAACTCAAAAAGATACACACACCCCTCAATGTTCACAGCAGCTTATTTACAATAGCCAATATAAGGAAGCAATGCAAATGTCCATCAACAAATGAATGGATAATGAAGATGTGGTGAGATATACAGTGGATTAGTACTCAGCTATAAACAAAGAATGACATCTTGCCATTTGGAACAAAATGGGATAGATCTAAAGGATATTATGCTTAATGAAGTAAGTCAAACAGAGAAAGACAAGTTCTATATGTTACATTTAAATGTGGAATATAAAAGATGAAAGAAACAAATGAATATAAACAGACTCACAGATACAGAGAAATAACTAGTAGTTAACCATTAGGAAGGGGGAAGTGGAGGGCCAAGAGTAGGAGATTAAGAGGTACAAACTATTAAGTTTTAAAAAAATAAGCTACAAGGATATACTGAACAGCACAGGGAATATGTTAATAACTTTAAACAGTGTAATCTATAAAAATAGTTCATGCTGTAGATCTGAAACTAAAGACCTAAATGTATAACCAATAATATAATATTGTAGATCAACTATACTTCAATGGGAAATAGATAAATAAAGTTATGAACTGTTTATTTCTGGAATTTTTCGTTTAACATTTTTAGACAACTGAAATCATAAAACCAAAATTGTGGTAAGAAGGGACTACTATAATTCAGTCAATCAAACTCAAAATATTTGTTACACATCTAGCAGGCCAAGAAATGTAAATCTATTTAATGTTTCTAAATAGACTAAAACTCAAAGAAAACACATACTCAAAAAAATCAGTTCTAGCATTCACTGCAATTAGAACACTTTACCATTTTCTTCTATATTGGCTTTATCTGCTTTTGAGTGATCTTCCCGGTTTACCAGTTGTCTGGTAGCACAGACCTGCTTTAATCCAAGGAAAAGGAAAAGAATTGAGGGCACAATCTGTCCCACCACAGCATCTACTGCAGGAGGTCGATTTTGCAATTCCAAAAGGATACTCAGTCCTATTATACACATCTTCCGATCATGATGCCTACAAATCATAAAAGGGAAAAAAGTGTGCACATGAGAAATAAGAAAAATTTCTGAAGAAATTACAAAAAGGAACATCCAAGTTCTGCTCTAAGGTTCATTCACTGGAGCTACACAGAGGTAAAACTATTTTGTACTATATGAATTCCTATGTAAATCAAGTTTTGCAAACCAATTATCATCACCAAAGACCTATGGGAGCCTGCAATTGATATGATGAATCTTGCTGTAATATCAATTTATGATTAATACAAATGCTGCAACTGGGCCTTGATAAAACAAGTTTTATTAAGTAAGAATACCTGTATATAACAGCATAAAATTCCTATCCAGTGAAAAAGATTGAAGTCCCTTAGACTTTGATCCATTGCACTGGTCTACAAGGTATAGACTATACACTAGTCTATATAGTGTATATATCTATACACTATACTGTATACTAACCCCCCAGGTGCCAAAAGCTAGTCTAAAAATCTCACCGTCTAATAAGCTGAACTTAATGTGGGCATGCTCAGTTACTCAGCCATGCCCTATTCTTTTAGATCCCATGACTGTAGCCTGCCAGGCTCCTCTGTCCATGGAACGTTCTAGCCAAGAATACTGGAGTGGGTAGCCATTTCCTGATTCAGAGGATGTTCCCAACCCCCAGATGGAACCCAGGTCTCCTGTGCCTCCTGCACGGGCAGGTGGATTCTTTACCACTGCACCACCTGGAAAGCCCTGCTGAACTTAATAGCTGCAAATAAATCTATTAAATGTCCTGTGCTAATAAAACAAGATAAGGAAAACTTAATTCTGAAGGAAAAAAAGTTTGACCAATGGTGGAGCGAGTGGTAAAGAACTCACCTACCAATGCAGGAGACATAAGATACCTGGGTTCAGTCCCTGGTTCAGAAGATCACCTGGAGGAGGGGATGGAAACCCCTTCCAGTATTCTTGCCTGGAGAATCCAATGAACAGAGGAGCCTAGCAGGCTATAGTCCATAGGGTCGCACAGAGTCAGACATAACTGAAGCAATTTAGCAAATACATAATATATATTACAAAGATTTTTACATGAATGCTTCTAAATTGTTTAAAACTAAAAATATTAAGAATGAAAAGATTACTGTATCAGTGTAACATTCACACAGGCATGAACAAAAAAATTTAATGGCAGTAATTCAAAATAAAATATACAACAAAAAAAGTAAAAAGTGTTAGTCACTCAAACATGTCCAACTCTTTGAGACCCCATGGACTGTAGCCCACTAGGCTACTCTGTTCATGGGATTCTCCAGGTAAGAATACTGGAGTGGGTAGCCATTCCCTTTTCCAGGGGAACTTCCTGATCCAGGGATCAAATGCCGGTCTTCCATATTGCAGGCAGATTCTTTACTGTCTGAGCCACCAAGAAAGTTCCAATATACACCATGTGCTCCTCAATACACAACAAACCTAACAACAAATATAGCTTCTGTTATTCTTCATTATTTCCATTGCTTGATTCAAGTTGCTAATGCCAAAGTAGTATACTATAATAGGTACTGTGCTTGACCTGATGACTTTCTCATTAATGTAGCCTCTACCTAGTAGTGTACGTCAAGGGTCAAATGGATTACAGTACAAAAGATGATTATTGAGTGGGGCTCTGAAGAATCCAAGGGAGCACAATCCACACATGCCCAATCTATATAATTGCTGAGACATCTTCTATTTTTGGAAAATTGCTTATAGATGCTACTAACTGTATAACTGGGCTTCCTTGGTGGCTCAGTGGTACAGAATCTGCCTGCCAATGCAGGAAAAGTGGGTTCAACCCCTGGGTCAGGAAGATCCCCTGGAGAAGGAAATGGCAACCCACTTCAATATTCTTGTCTGGGAAATCCCAGGGACAGAGGAGCCTGACAGGCTACAGTCCATGGAGTTGCAAAAGAGTTGGACATGACTAAGCAACTAAGCAACAAAAACTATATAACTGTGAATGACTAAATCTCTACTCTGTAAACCTTTGTCAGATATAACTAAGTACAATTTCTTCCTAAAGTATGCTCTTCCTTTCAAAGTATTAGTAAGAAATCTAAATCTGGGACAAATTCTAGTCTCCTATATGTAGAAAAATAAGAATACACATAGCAGCTTTTTAAGTATGTTCCCTATTCCTTTTCCACCATCCTAATTCAAGCCTCCACCATCTCCCCACTACTTGGTAATATTCTAACTACTACTGCTGGAATTATTTCCCCCTCAGTAAATTTTTCTAAATGATATCTTGCAAGATGTAGAAAGAACACTAGTTATTTCTAAATTAATCAGCAGTCTCTCAAATTCTAACACGACAAGGTCACTTATATGTGTCGGGTCACCTGAGGTGGGTATATAACTATGACTTAGGATCTCACTTTTCCTGTGTTAGAAAGCTAGGAGAGTGTTTCACACAAAGCCAAACTCTCCTACCAGGATAGGACCAAGACTATGCTAACAATCCTCTGATTTCACATTTGAGAACAGGCTTCCTTGAGATTTTCATATTTTTACCAGACTAGTACTTTCCTTAGAAACATGACTCCATTTAGAATGTTGTTACCTACAGACACTTAATGTCAAGGAACCCAAGTAGACACTTAATTCTTGTTGCCAAGACATACAACAACACACATAAGTCAAAAACAAGTGAGGAAGGGTAATAAACCTAATTTTCAGAGTCTGTGTTCTTTTCCACTAGATTATACTCCTGAAAAACATTCTTAATTCTCTAAAAATTTAATATTATATTAACAGTACATTAAAAAATTCTTAGATATAAAAACTATCTTTCAATATTCTATTTTACATGCATATTACAAGTCAACTTTCCAAGAACAGAAATGCAGTGTAAAATGAAAAAGACACAGACCCAAGAAAACAATCTGTATCATTCATCCACTGATTTATAAATTGTACAGTTACAGGTCCAGGGTTGTGAGGCAACTGAATTCGTTCTAAAGTATGTAGCAGCAAATCAGGGTTGTAGTACAAGGCAGCAATTGCAACCTGAAGACACATAGTACGAAGCTCACTAGTTTTGACCCCTCGGGTTAATCGCTCCAAAACAAGTTGAACAAAGAGTGGAATGCACTAGAGGAAAAAAGAAAAACAGAAATCAAGTAACTTTTACAGAAAGTTGAATGCTGGTAAAGTGTAATCATTAAATAAGATACTCTTAAAGACAGAAGAACTTGCTAGTTTAAACCATTTTCAGAATTATTAAACTCAGAGAGATTAAATGGCCAAAAAAGGTCCTAGAGCAGTACCAAAATGTCTCCTTTCCTTTTAACTGAAGATTACACTTAGATGAAGGTTGTCCTACAAGAGTACACAATCAAAAAACTGCAATAATCCAAACATAGACTCAGTCACTTCCATGTTTTAAGTTAAAATGACTAGGATGGAGTTTTTCTTTAATAAATCAAATTGGAAATATACTTGACCCTTCAACAAAATGGGTTTGAACTATATGGATCCATTTAAATGCAGATTTTTTTCAACAATTAATACTACAGTTCCACACTATCCATGTTTAATTAAATCCAGATAGGGAGAAACCATGTACACAGAGGGCCAACTAGAAGTTATACACAGATTTCTAACTGCACAGAGGGTGAGCACCTCTAACTCCTGCATTGTTCAAGAATCAAGTGCAAAAAAAAAAAAAAAATGAAACTTAGAATAAGCATGATGTGATCAGAATTTCTCTTGAGGAAAAAAAATTCCTAAAAAAAGTCACAGGGATATAACATACAACATGGTTTGCTGTTGTTCAGCCACTAAGCTGTGTCTGACTCTTTGCAATTGCATGGACTCCAACACCCCAGGCTTCCCTGTCCTTCACTATCACCCAGAGTTTGCCTGAACTCATGTCCATTGAGTTAATGATGCAATCCAACCATCTCATTCTGTCACCCCCTTTTATTCCTGCTCTCAGTGTTTCCCAGCATCAGGGTCTTTTCCAATGAGTCAGCTCTTTGCATCAGGTGGCAAAAGTATTGGAGCTTCAGCTTAAGCATCAGTCCTTCCAGTTGAATATTCAGGGTTGATTTCCTTTAAGACTGACTGATTTGATTGTGCTGTCCAAGTGACCCTCAATAGTCTTCTCCAGCACCACAAATCAAAAGCATCAATTCTTTAGCACTCACTCAGTCTTCTTTATGGGCCAACTCTCACATCCGTACATGACTACTGGAAAAACCATAGCTTTGACTATATGGACCTTTGTCAGCAAAGTGATATCTCTGCTTTCTAATATGCTGTCTGGGTTACATCAAGCAAAATGCTGAGCTGAATGACTCACAAGCTAGAATCAAGATTGCCAGGATAAATATCAACCACCTCAGCTATGCAGATGATACCACTCTAATGGCAGAAAGTGAAGAGGAACTAAAGAGCCTCTTGATCTGGGTCAAAGAGGTGAGTAAAAGAGCTGGCTTAAAACCCAACATTCAAAAAACTAAGATCATGGCATGTAGTCCCATCACTTCCTGGCAAACAGATGGGGAAAAAGTGGAAACAGTGACAGATTTTATTTTCTTGGGTTATAAAATCACTGCAGACAGTGACTGAAGCCACAAAATTAAGACACTCCCTTCCTGGGGAAAAAGCCTATCAGGCTCCTCCATCCATGGGATTTTCCAGGCAAGAGTGCTGGAGTGGATTGCCATTTCCTTCTCCAGGGGATCTTCCCAACCCAGGGATCAAACCCGGGTCTCCCGCATTGCAAGCAGACACTTTACCGTCTGCGCCACCAGGGAAGCCCATGACAAACCTAGACAGTGTATCAAAAACTAGAGATATCACTTTGCCAACAAAGGCCCACATAGTTAAAGTTATATTTTTCTAGTAGTCATGTACAGATGTGAGAGTTGGTCCATAAAGAAGGCTGAGTGCTGAAGAATTGATGCTTTCAAACTGTGGAGCTGGAGAAGACTCTTGAGAGTCCCTTGGACAACAAGGAGATCAAACCAGTCAATCCTAAAGGAAATCAGTCCTGAATATTCGCTGGAAGGACTGATACTCAAGTTGAAGTTCCAATACTTTAGCCACTTGATGCAATGAGCAGACTCACTGGAAAAGACCTCAATGCTGGGAAAGATTGAGGGCAGGAGGAGAAGGGGGAGACAGAGGATGAGGCCATTATTTGGAGTCACCAACTCAATAAACATGAGTTTAAGCAAACCCCAGGAGATACTGAAGAACAAGGAAGACTGGCATGCTGCAGTCCATGGGGTCACAAAGAGTTGGACACAACTTAGCGAGAGAACAACAACAACACTACTACTTAAGAAGGTGAGGAGATAATGAATTTAACTATTTGCTTATTTTTTTTAATGAAAGTATGAACTAAAAACTGGGGTTGGGGGAGATGGAAATAGGGAGAGAGAGTAATGGTAGAGTGGACAGGGATGGAAGCTAGATTTTTCTGAATATACTTTGTTTTTTGTAAACCAGACTTGAGAGTATGTGTTATGTTTTATTTATTCATAAAAAAATTTAAGCAATCCCTAGGAGTTAAAATAAAATGAATAATCAAACAGGGATTATTTTAAAATTATTTTAAAATTTGTGACTTGACATGTTTGGCTATAAATATTCCTAGCATATGAATATACCCTTGAGATAAAAAGAGCTACTAAAAAATCTTAAACACACATGTTTAAGGCAATGTAATCACATGTTTGTTACAATGCTGGTATAACTACACTGACACTGTGTATATACTTTTTATTATTATTTTTAAGTGGAGGATAATCATCTTATGATATTGTGTTGGTTTCTGTCATATATCAATATGAATCAGCCATGGGTATACATTGTTCCCTCCCTTCCGAACCTCCCTCCCATCTCCCGTCTATCCAATCCCTCTAGATTGTCACAGAGTACCCGGTTGATCTCCCTGTGTTACACAGCAACTTCCCATTTGTTATCTATTTTACATATGGTAATATATATGTTTCCGTACTACCTCTCAATTCATCCCACCCTGTACTTCCCCCACTGTGTCCACAAGTCTGTTCTCTCTGTGTCTCTACTGCTGCCCTGCAAAGTCTCATCAGTACATCCTTCTATATTCCATATATATCCATTAATATTCAATATTTGTTTTTCTCTTCCTGACTTCTTCATTCTGTATAACAGGCTCTAGGTTCATCTACCACACTAGAACTCCCTCAAATTTGTTCCTTTTTATGGCTGAGAAATAGTCCATCGTATATATGTACCACAACTTCTTTATCCATTCATCTGTTGAAGGACATCTAGGTTGCTTTGATGTCCTGGCTATTGTAAATAGTGCTGCTATGAACACTGTGGTACATACATCTTTTAGAATTGTGGGTTTCACAGGGTATGTCTAGTAGTGAGATGCTGGTCATATGGCAGTTTTATTCCCAGTTTTTTAAGAAGTTTCCATACTCTCCATAGTGGCTGTATCAATTTACATTTCTACCAACTGTGCAAAAGGGTTCCCTTTTCTCCACATTGTCTCCAGCATTCAGTTTGTAGATTCTTTGATGACGGCCATTCTAACTGGTGTAGGTGATATCTCATTGCAGTTTTAATTTGCATTTCTCTAAAAATAAGCAATGTTGAGCATTTTTTCATGTGTCTATTTGCCATCTGTATATCTTCTTTGGAGAATGTCCATTTAGGTCTTCTTCCCATTTTTTGATTGGGTTGTTTGTTTTTCTGATATTGAGCTGCATGAACTGCTTGTATATTTCAGAGATTAATCCTTTATGAGACTCTATATATTAATACATATTAGTGGTATAAAGTAAATGAGTAATTATGATGAGAACAAGGATTCTGGGTTTAGCGGATATTGATTAGGATCAATTTGGTTAAATAAAAATAATGTAGTCTTGAATTTGAATGGGAAATATCCATGTCTTCTAATGCATTACTCTTAAAATAATATGTATTTTCTGGTTCTCTTTTGTGGAAATAATGACCAACTCAATAGCAGAGGCTCTCCCTTTTGCTTATAGTCCTAGAATACCATTTCCCAGGGTAGGGCAGGAAATGTACAAGATGAACCTGAAGCATCTAGTCACACCAGATAGCAGAAAATTCCCAAACACTACTAGAGTCAGGTCAAAAGCACTCAAATGGCAAATTCAAGAGGCTCCCACTAGCCAAGGCTGAAAGAACTCTGTGTACCTGAAACATTCTGAAGTATTATTTTAGTATTATTTGAATTTACAGATTTAAATGAAACACATCAAATAAATTTGAATATGTAAGTTCAAATAATACTAAAACCCCCCCCCAAAAAAAAACTCCCAAAACATCTCACTGGTCATCTTTGGAAGATGCTAGGAAACAAACTTATTGCCTCAGTCATGACAAATAAAGGGAAATACTCAAACTGTTCCTCAGAGGAACCTAATAAATTCATGAGAAAACACTTCTCTTCATAGAAATCTTACTACTCATAAATGATGAAAGAATGACAGAATTAAAATACCATCACCATCAGCACTAAGATCATAAGATGAGAGACAACCAGACATCTGTGCCTCCTGGTAGGAACACATACCACCACCTATGAAGTATTCTTGCAAAAGAAATCACAAATAAATCTTACCAAAATATCTAGATATAACTACCAATTTATAGGAAATACTGAGGAATTTCATTCCAAGATGTTATAATCCTTCAGCACAGTAGTGGTAACCTCACTAACAGACAGTGAGCTTACTCAACTTTCTGACATAGAAATGCTTGGATACCAACTTTTCAATCCCTCTGACAATCCAGTTTTAGAACTAGAAATCCACAGTATTACACCTGAAATTCTTATTTGCTAACTTCAAATGAGTCTATACAACCAAATGCAATTCCTTTACTCAATTTTTCTCTACTAGACTTACTAGACTTCTCCAAACTGAAATTTCAACTTTCTTTATTTCTTAACAATTCTAACTAAGAAGATAAAGCCATTGGACTTAAGTTTTGACATCCCTTCTTTCTACCTCAAGACGCATCTCTATATCAGCATTATCTAGGGTGGAAATAAGAACATATTTTGAATGAATGAATATGAACATATACCAAAACTTATTAATGTAGTTAAAGCAGCAGTTAGAGGGAAATTTATAGCTATCAATCTCTATAATAAAAAGCAAGAAAGATCTCAATCTAATAACCTAAATTTCCAACTCAAGACTCTGGGAAAAGAAGAGCAAGCTAAACTCAAAGAAAGTAGAAAAGAATAAATTATTAGAATTAAAGCAAAAACTAATGAAATAGCAAACAGAAAAACAAAGAGAGAAAAATCATAAATTGGTTCATTGAAAAAATGAACAAAATTGACAAATTTTACTTTAAATAACAAAAGGGGAAAAAGAGAAAGAAAGAGAAGATGATAATTACTAAAATCAATAACAAACAGGGTCATTATCACTGACCTACAAAAGGATAACAAAATATTATGAACTGCATGCCAACTAATTAGATGAAATGGACAACTTCTAAGAAAGATGCAAACTCCCGTATTAACTCAAAAAGAAACAGAAATACAAGTAGACCTATAACAACTAAGAGATTGAACTGGTAATTTTAAAACTACCCATAAAATAACCTCAGGCAAAGATGGCTTCACTGCTATATTCTAACATTTAAAAAATACCAACCTTCATAAATTCTTCCAAAAAATAGAAGAGGAAGGAGCCCTTCCCAACTCATTCCACGAGCCCAGCATAACACTGATTCCAAATCCAGACAAAGATACCACAAGAAAAAAAATTACAGATCAATATCACCTATAAATATAGACACAAAAATATTATAAAAAATACCATCTAACTGAATCTAGAAATATATAAAAAGGATCATATTCCATGATCAAGTAGGATTTACACCAGGAATTCAACCTTGATTTTACATCTGAAAATCAATACACCATATTAAATGAACAAAAACCATATGATCATCTCAGGAGAGGCAAAAAAGCATCTGACACTCCTTCATGATTGAAACACTCAACAAACCAGGAGTAAACAGGAACGCACCCAATCTGATAAAAGACAGCTATGAAAAACCCACAGCTAACACTAGACTTAATGGTGAAAGGAATGCTTCCCTACCTAAGATTAAGAACAAGACAAGGTGTCACCATACCTATTCACCATTGCACTGAAGGTTCTAGCCAAGGAAACTAGGCAAGAAAAGTAAAATAAAAAGCACCCAGGTTGGAAAGGCAAAACTCTATCTGCAGATGAGATGACCTGGTATACAGAAAATCCAAAGAAATTCTCTGAAACTCTATTAAAACTAATAAACAACTCTGGCAAGGTTGCAAGAAACAAAATATACCAAAAAAATGTATTTCTAAACACAGGCAATAAACAACTTGGAAATAAAATTAAGAAAACAATACCATTTACAACAGCATTAGAAAGGATAAAATATTTTAGGAAGATTTTAACAAAAGAAATGTACTTGAAAACTATAAAACATTTTTGAAAAAAATTAAAGACACCCTAAATAAAAGGAAAAGGAAAGACATCCTATGTTCAGGGATTGACTTATTCTCAAAGTGACAATACTTCCTAAAGTAATCTAAAGATTTAGCACAATGCTTATCACAATTCCAGCTATCTTCTTTCCATAAACTGAAAAGTCAGTCCTAAAATTCATATGGAAATTCAAGGGTCCAGATTAGCTAAAAGAATCTTACACAGGAAAACTGGAGGAATTAAACTTCCTAATTTCAAAAACTTACTACAAAGCTACAGTAATAGTGCAATCCTAGATTAAGGACAAAAAAATTCATCAAAACTGAATGAAAGTCCACAAATACATCCTCCCATTTATAGTGAATATATCTGACAAGTGTGCCAGGACATTTCAACAGGGAAAGAATAGTTTTTCAAGAAATAGTGCTCCTAGACACCTTGACATCTACATGCAAAATGATGACTTTGTACCTTTTCCTCACACCATCTACAAAAATTAACTAAAATGAATTAAAGACTTAAATATTACAGCTAAGACCATAAATCTCTTAGAAGAAAATGGAATTTTTTTATAAACTTGAATTTAGCAATGATTTCTTAAATATGATGACAACCACCACAACAACAAAAAAATAAATTAGATGTCATCAAAATTAACTTTCCTGTGCTTCAAAGGACATCATCAAGAAAGTTATAACACAAAAATTGAGAGGAAATTTTTACAAAGTACATATCTGATAAGGAACTTGAGTTTAGAATATATACAAAGAAGCTCTACAACTCAAAAATAAATAAACCAATTAAAAATAGGCCAAAAAATCTGAATAAACATTCTTTAAAAAATACAAACAGCCACATGAAAAGATGCTCACTATCATAAGCCATCTGGGAAAATGCAAACCAAAACCATGAAATATCGCTACTAGGATGGCTATAACAAAAAGACCAACCAAGTGTTAGTGAGGATATGGAGAAATCAGAACTCTCATTCAGTACTGGTAGGAACAGGAAATGGTGCAGCTGCTTTGGAAAAGTTTGGCAGTGGTTAAACACAGAATTACTACTCCTATATATACACATATATAAATATATATACCAAGAGAAATGAAGACATGTCCACACAAAAATCAGCATACAAATGTTCATGTCAACATTGTTCACAATAGCCAAAATGTGGAAATAAGAAAAATGTCCATCAATCGACGAATAGCTAAAATAAATGTAATATAATCATATAATGAAATATTTATCAATTAAAAGAAATACAGTACTGATATCTGCTATAACATGAAGGTATCTTTTAAAATATTATGTGCTAAGTAACAGAAGTCATTCACAAAGAACCACATATGATTTCATTTATATAAAATGTCTAAAATAGGCAAATCTGTAGAGAAAGAAAGTAGAATAATGGTTGCCTAGGGTTGAGGGTCATTTAGGTGAAATGAGAAATAACTACTAAAGGGCACAGAGTTTTCTCAGGGGTAGTGATGAAATATTCTGAAAACTGACTGTGATAATAGTTGCACAATTTGGTGACTATATTAAAAACCAGTGACGCATAAACTCTAAATGACTGACTGGATGGTATATAAATTATATCTCAACAAAGCTGTTATACAAAAATACATGGAGTAAATATTACAGAATTGGAAAAAAACTCTACACTTAAACACTTTTCTCAGTAACAGAATATCATACCACAGTTGTATCAAAAACTGAATTAATCTTGTATCAATAGAGAAAAACATTTTTGCTTTTTGCACCTTCATTTCTGGTTTAAAAAGATATCTGGGAATATTTCAATAGCATACACAAAAACAAAGGAAAAAAGGAAATCTCTGGGAATCAAATTGAGCAGGATTTGTACATTTATCTCCTTCATGATTTACTTGTTAGTCTCTTAAGTTATTACATATTTTTCTGTGTATCTAGAATGCAAGGAACAATTTTCAAATTGCATGGGTATTTTTGTTATAAGATTTGTACCAGTAAATACAAACTATAGGTTATCTTTATAATTTTTCATCATAATATAAACAAAATGTCAAGCAGGCATTGTAAATTTTAAACATCAAGTAGGATATTTCCTACACATATATTACCTGATCAATTCCCCTTCCTTTGCACTGAAGAATGATGACTTCAAGAAGTTTGGCTGCATGACATTCTGCATCTTCTCCTGCATCTCCACATAGTACCTGCAGTAATTAAAATTTCACTCAGACACTGTAAAACTGTAATCAAGTTTACATAAAGTAAATATCATGTAAAAAGCAGCCATTAGAATCATGGTGTTTGCATCATGAGTTTACCTTGCCAACCCAAAAAAAGGAAGTTCAAAATAAAGTCCATCTATCTTTTTTATCTACTCTAATTCCTTATATGAGTAATAATTCACTTTATTTAACTCTGGATTAAAAATAGGCTGTTACCTGTCAAGACAAATAAAGCTTCCCTTTAAGTAAGGCACTAAAAACAATAAAATGATACAATAAAATAAAGAAAAAAACCTTCTTAACAAAACAAACCCTGTATTTTCGTATTTTTCTGTTCTTTTTGAATTCCTGTCTGTATCCACCCAGTTTTTCATAAAGAAACCATAAATATAATATTACATACCATTGAATTTTCTCACATGGACTTTATAACTTGAAGTACTTTCCAAAGATGTTAAACCATTTAGGACTAAACAGTATTATAGAAGATGAATATAACAAAGCTTACCAGACTGTTCCCCTAATGACAATTCTGTATTTTCACTGAATGAACAATTATAGAAAGCACATGTTCATACAAAGAATATGACAGCCTTATAATAAGGTTCACAGAAGAGAGATTTATAGAGAACAGGCATACTTATATTAGAAATTAGGAAATATGAAAAAATTAATGTGTTCAAACACAACACATAAGAAAAAGAACAGACTTAAGAAATAAAGGTAAGACAGAAATTAGGAATAATAGACAAAAAGAGGTAACAAAGAGAAATCAAAACTAGATTCATTTTTTAAAGACTTTAATAATTTGACAACTTCTATCAAATGTATTATTTTCAAAATTATTTTAAAAAGCAAAGCAAAATTTTAAAAAGTGTTAGGAATGAAAGGTACAAATACCTATAAAGGAAAGATTAAAAATGAAAATACTATGAAGAATATTATATTCTTTATATTTTTTTAAACTCAGATGAATTGGATAATTTCCTAGACAAATATGATTTAAGAAAGCTGAACTGAGAATCTTTCCAGATAAAGACGACAGATATGAACATCCCCGTTCAATTCTATCCCTTCCCAAAGGCCATTAAAATGAAGATAAAGATATTTTAGAGGCATATATCCACAAAGACATATAAAAGGAAAAAGAGACAGCTATAAAACTGTGGAAGCTGGAAAATAGATGGGTCAGGGAGCTGAACTGTAAACAGATAGCTAGCAAAACCAAGAATCAACCCTATTTACATAAACAAAATTCCACCTCTAGGGCAGTGTTTCTAGATCTAGATTCTAAGTATAAATGGACTCTGGGACCAGAATGCCTAGGTCTAAATCCTAGCTCTGCTATTTATGAGCTGTGTTTTTAGAAAAGCTATTTCACCTCTGTGCCCTACTGTTCCCATCTGTAAAAAGGAATATAATAATGTATTTATGTCATAGGACTATATGGTACAGAAAGAACAAAAAAAATCAGTCCCTTTATCCCAAATTACATTTACTTGGTTTCTCTGTTTGCTGGTTTGAGGTTCTGTTTCTCTTCCTTCCACAAAAGGAAGGGAAGCAAAATATAGTGCAATAGTTTAAAAATGGGCTCTGGAACTAGATTTGCTGTTTAGTTGCCCAGTCGTGTGCAACTCTTTGTGACCCCATGGACTACAACACACCAGGCTTCCCCATCCTTCACTGTCTTCCAGAGTTGCCCAATTCATGTCAACTGAGTCTATGATGCCATCCAACCATCTCATCATCTGTTGTCCCCTTCTTCTCCTGCCCTCAATTTTTCCCAGCATCAGGGTCTTTTTCAATGAGTCGGCTGTTCAGATCAGGTGGCCAGCTTCAGCATCAATCCTTCCAATGAATATTCAGGGTTAATTTCCTTTAGGATGGACTGGTTTGATTTCCTTGCTGTCCAAGGGACTCTCAAGAGTCTTTTCCAGCATCACAATTCAAAAACATCAATTCTTCAGCACTCAGCCTTCTTTATAGCCCAACTCTCACATCCATACATGACTACTGGAAAAACCATAGCTTTGACTAGACAGACATCTGTCAGCAAAATGATGTCTCTGCTTTTAAATACACTGTCTAGGTCTGTCATAGCTTTTCTTCCAAGGAGCAAGCATCTTTTAATTTCATGGCTTCAGTCACTGTCCCCAGCAATTTTGGAGCCCAAGAAAATAAAAACTGCCACTGTTTTCTCGTCTATTTGCCAGGAAGTGATGGGACCAGATGCCATGATCTTAGTTTTTCGAATGTTGAGTTTTAAGCCAGCATTTTTACTCTTCTCTTTTACCTTTATTAAAAGGCTCTTTAGTTCCTCTTTGCTTATATGACCTAGGTCACTTTTCTAAACCTCAAGCACAATGCAAAATGTCTCTCTCCTCTTTGACAAAAAGGTGATATAATGCTGAAAAGATTAAATAAATTAATGTATACAACTGCTCAGGAAATACCTGATACACAGTAAGAGTGCACTAATAAGATAATAAGAAATAAATTTACTTGCTAAGAAGGACATCATTGTTACTCTATCCGCTACAATACAGAGCAGCTGTGAGTTAATTGTCTACTTGCTGCTTTCTCTGCCCCTTTTCCTCACTAGCAGCTATCTCTGTAACAGGAAAACCCTGAGGACAGCCAGGTAATTATGACCTAACAAGCTGGGTTCCCATAGAGCTATATGAGTCTTCAAAAATCATGATTCTACTCCTGCAGTTTAAATGTGATGTAACTTAGTGACCTCCCCAAATCTCCAAGGCTCTTTAAAACTGAACTGAGACCTAAATTAGATAAACGGATTATGAGGTCAGCACTCTTAACAGAGCCTGGTACACATCTCTTCTAGCAAGGAAAGCAGGCTGTACACTGGCTATCTTACTCCCAACTCCAAAGCCAAACTTAGGTTTCTGGCTATTTAAGCTTTCCAAAATCTGCCATCTCTATGTAATACAGTTTTATATTTATGAATATACACATATTCACCTAAAAGAGGAGGAAAGCATTAGTCATGAATCACTCCTAGATATAACCAAGAGGGGGCATTTGTGACAAAGATAACATAGTAGACAATCATGCTTGTGCATGAATGCAACAGTAGTCATTATGTGGCTTACAAACTATCCTGTATTGAGTTAAATGATGCTATCTTTCCAACTATTCCAATTTTTTTTTGTCTTGTTTATGTTCAAATTACCTATACCTAGTGTTTTCCAATATATACATTCAATTAAAAGAAAAATCACTAATTGACAAACTGTGATATTTTCCTAGAACTCTTCTTTAATCAAGTAGTAAGTCTATATTTTTGAAAGAAAAAATACATGGAAACTTATTTACCTAAGCATTGTGAAGTACACAGCTACAGAAGTAGCAAACATTAAGTATAACACACAATATGAAATTTTCAGAATATAATTCCAAACTCCATTTGAAAACACAAAATGACAAATATATGTTCATAAGAGCAATATACAACTAAATATATAAGAAATAAATTGAGAGTACCTGAGGTGCAAGACAACACTAGTCAGTAAACATTAGTAAGAATCACTATGACAAATGATTAGGACATGCTTACCTTTCTACACATTGTAAAAAGTATTTCTAAATGCTTTGGATTTGACAGTAAAGTATTTGTATCTATTGTCACATAATTATGCAGAAGAGGCATCATGTCTGGAAAAAAATTCAAACGCTCAATGAGATCTGAGTGACAGAAGTAGAAACAAATTATTACCACTGAAAGCACATTTCTATAGCACCCATACATTACTATCTTCCCTTGCAACCACAAAACACTAGAAACTAAAATGGTACACCTGTCCTATTTATTGATGAGGGAAATGTGGATCAGAAAAATTAAAATTCTCATCATTCACTGTAATGATTGTTATGAATTTTCTTTTTCCCCATAGCACTCATTACCTCTGACACACTCTATTTGCTTATTCGTCTGTGTGTTTCCTAGCCTCTTCCACCCCATACTAGAATGGAGGTGTCAAAAGGGCAAGGGCTGTCTATTTTGTTCCCTGATGTACTGCTGAGCTTAGAACATTGCTTAGAATATAGTTGACATTCAGAAAATATTAATTAATATATGGATATATACTCTGACTGCAAAGTAATTTAAGATTCAGTAGGAAATATAGCCTTCCTACTACGACCTCTACTCCTAGAGCTAAAAGTTCTACAACAGCATCACTCAACAGGAAAGGAAGAATAATTATTTTCTGATTAGTACTGGAATCATAGGTCTTTATGTCAAGTGTCAAAGGAAATAATACCTATCTAGACACAGAACAACAAAAATGTTACATGGTCAAAGTCATACCTGTAAAATATTCAAAACAATCCTGCTGAAAAACCTCATATAATATACCTAGAAGCTGCCACATCTGAGGAGAAATACCGTGGCAAGTTAAACTGTAAGCCAGTGAAAGAATTTCTTCATAGAATTCTAGAAAGAAGAAAATCTCTAGTTAGAATCCTAGCAAATAGCAAAAATTAAACACAAAGACCACACAGAAGAGGATTTAGGCTATATACTCACACATATCTTATATCTAACATACTTTTGAGCATCTGTTTCTCAGCTCCCATCTCTTGCTATCTCTATTAATATTTGTCATCTTCCATTTCTCACTAAGATCTGCTCCCTACTCAATAAGATATGGAAAAGATTTGTTTTGACTAAACTTACTTGTAACACTGAAAAGTTGTATTTTTTGTGTTTTGTAATATAGAAAATAAAGTTTATATATAAACCCTTATTAGAAATGGATACAAGAAGGAACAATTACTGTATGTGTCTCATGCACAGGATTTTAAATTTACAAACAATTAATCTTCTTCAGAGAACTTAATTCATCTAGGTGAAAATATCCATCTGCTGCATGTATTTTTTACAAACTATATACAGAATATATTTTGCCAATTTACAAAGCTTGGAAAATTAGTACAATGCTTTTCAACTTACTTCAAGATAATTATACTTACTATTAAAAGAGTCCAAAGGGAATATTCTTGCATTTGTACATATACTTATTATTCTTACCCTCATTCAGAAGGAAATTATATCTAAATATACAATCAGAAAACACAAACCTCAACACAAGAATTTCAAAAATTTCCTACCATGTCACTGAACAAAAAAGTCTAACTTCAAAGTTTTGGTTTTTTTTTTTTTTTCCTTCTTCTTATTCAAGGGAACCAATATTCACCCTGGAAGCTTGAATAAAATTTTTTTCTATAACATTATTCAAATTTTAATATATTTAAAAGCTAGCAATACAGATATTTGCCTTACCAAAAGCAAAATAAGATAGAAATCATAGATATTGGGAAATAATTTAGGATAGACAATCACTTGAAATACAACCAATGGCCTGAATAAAAAATTTCTGAAAGTTCTGTTCAGGAAAGCAAATGCCTCTTCCTAACATGAAGCCTAAAAGAAAGAAAAGAGGCCCAGTATTTTCTTTCATGCTCTTGATGGCTACAGCCTGTGTACTTTACCAGGCCACTCAAGATGCTCAAGACCAGGACTATGAATCTGAGGGAGAAACTAAAAGGCAGAAAGCTGTTCCAGTTTTTTTTGTGGGGGTGGGGAATAATTAGGAGGATCACAGTCTGTGTTGGGAGTTTGGACTATGGTGGGCAGCAGTGTAGGACCCAGTGTTGAGCAAGGCAGCACAGGCCTTCTAAGCAGACCATTTTTATCGCAGAATCTTGGCTGACTCTGGCCAACTCCAGCCTTCCCACTGCTTTGGTGAGCTACCAATACCCTTCCACCAATTCCATTTATGTTTAAATTAACCAGAAGTTTTTTTCATTTAGTATCAGCCAAGACAACGGACTATTAGGGTAGGATGGTTATACTAACTTTGACTTATTGCATAAGATAGAGCAGTTAAATCAGTAATGTCTAAGCCTAGCTTTTAATAATACATGAAGTTCAAGAGTAAATTAGCAATAAAAACAGGCAAAAGAAGAAGGCAAAAGTGGGACAGTGGAAAAAGACTGGACCATGGACATAAACATGGTCAGACTGCTATGGTGGGGTCCTGCATTAACAGCCCACAATATCTTCCAGAATTAGGTTTTTTTTTGTTTAACCTAAAATCTTACATGACTAAATATTGGTTCAAAAAAAAGGGCCATTAACAGTTCATGCATCACAGCTAAAAACACAAGAGAGATCACCTTGGCACTAGAGATGAGATTAGAGGAGAGAGGCAATTGAAACTTTTCTCCTCGGCCCACTGCACTCAAGAAATAGGCCCCTTTTCTTTTCTTAACATCCTGATGTTGTAATTGCCCAAATTACAAATCTGGTATAGGCAGATTACAGAAAGTTGGTATAAACCACTTCACTTTGCTTTACTTCACAGTTTTTCCTCAAGACTACTTACTTTAAATTTCAATGGAGATTACATACTTGTGACTTATTTATTTTACACCTAGTGATTTGTACCTCTTAATCCCCTTGACCTGAAATAGTTACAAGCATGTAATGCACAGCACAAGGGATATAGTCAGTATTTTATAACTTTGTATATAGCATATTCTATAAAAATATCCAATTACTATGTTGTAAGCCTGAAACTAATACAATATTGTAAGTCAAATGTTTTCACATGTTTGAAGTCCTTAAAAGAAAATTTTTAATGGAGAATTTTCAGTTGCATCTCTTCACAAAAAGGACATAAGTGAATATATTCTTTCTGAGTGTATCAGAATCTCTGAAGTTATGGTCCAGGAAGCTTCATTTTAACTAGATCCTCAGTGATTCTTATCCACATCAAAGTTTGAGAACAACTGCTTTATAGTGATGATTTCAAAAGTAAGGACTAGGTTGGCAGGGTAGAGGATAATCCTCTAAAATGGGAGAAGAATGCATTAGAACACTTAGTAGAGATAAACATATTCATTTATATTCAATCTCATGTTTTACATTTCTCTTTATGTATGTAAATGTAGCACAGTAACATGTATATTGCATATAAATATATCCTCAATTATAATTCATATACATTAGAAGTACATGCTCAATTTTTTACTAATGGTGTGAATGATAAAAGTTTGGAGACGGCTGCTCTAATGTGGTAACCTGCTTTTGTTCCATCTTTCTATCTCTTACACTATACAGGCTACATTTCTCTCCTACCCACAAGACTTGTGGCTAGTATCTTCAAAATACTTGGATACTATGAAAAGTTGCCTCTTCTACAAATCCCAATCAATCTATAACATCCAGCATTAACTACTGACTCTACTCAGAATTCAGGTACCATAACATAAACAGAATAACAATTAATTCACACTTCTGATAGAATATATGCCTATCATCTCACATTTTTCAATCCTAAAGTAACCTCACTTGAACCTCATCTTAGTTCTTTCTTTCTAAAAAACATTTAAAATCTCTGTTCTTTAAAAACTCCAACAACAAAAATTCTTAATTGGGTATGTTAAGCTTACCTCTAAATGAAAATCTAGAAATCTAATATGAGAAAGTATATCTAAAAATTGAACAGAAGGCAAGCTTCTCTTTCTCAAAACTGTCCATCTTGTTGAATTTGAAGGGCTAAAATGCATTTTTCATCAAATTTAAAAATAGTCTCAGTTTACCTTTTTATTCTATCTTTGAACTTACCAATTACATGTTTCTGTAAAACAAGATCAATGATCCGTAGACAGATATTCTCTAACTGCTGAGTAACCTAAAGACAAATTTTAAACATTTAGTTTAAAATTCATCATAACCCTTAATTTAATCTGTAAATTTAATATTATCCCAATAAAAATACCAATAGGATTTTTTTTTCCAATAGGACCTTTTTGAGAAGAGAAATTAAGAAGTTAATTCTAAATTCCATGTGAAAAATTAAACATCAAAGAATAACCAGGATATTCTGAAAAGTGGGCTAATGATAGAAATTTGGGTTAAAATCATAATAAAATTACAAGTTAAATTAATTTCTTATCTCATATTTTATACCAATATTTTAATTCCTAATATATCTAGGACTTCTATGTGAAGACATAAAAATACTAGCCATCTTTTTCAGATTTCTAATTTTACTCTTCATACATTAAGTATTTGTACACATGTAAATATTTCTTTTAAGGAAATCTTGCTTTCAAAGCTTGCTTTTAGTAAGTCAAAGTTCAAAATCATACGACTGGCAGTCAGGAGACCAAGATTCCAGTCCTTGTTTTGCCTCTAGTTACCTATGACCTTGGCAAAGCCATCTAGCCAAAGGCTTTAAGGTTTTTCATCTATAGGTTAGGGAAGCTAGATTTGATTAGTGTATCTCAACTTTAACCCATTCCTCCTTTGATAATCACAATAAGGTCACATGCTCCTTTAACTTTATTTGAAATTCAAAATAAAAGTAATATCAAGAATTAAAAAATTAAAACAGAAAGATAAAATGGTGGGGTTGTTTTGTTTTTGTTTTTCAAACTAATCCTGATGCTTATCCTACTACTACCCATCCTCCAGACAAACATATTTGGGAAAACTTGACAAGACGATTTCTAAGTTCTCTTCAAATTTAAAATACAAGTTCTACATATAAACAGAGAGAATAATCCTTAAGTACACATGCAATTCAACTTGAAAATCTCACCATTACAGAGAGGCCCATATACTTTCAACAAGGACACAGACATACAATAATGAATATGAAAACAAAAATTTACATTAAGTCTTTTAGGCAAAGAAAGGCCTGCCCAGGAGAAGAAAATTGAACCATTTTTAAGAACCTGGTAAGCATCCATTAGTATGTGATAAACACACGATAAGTCAACAGCCACAGGGTTTAACAATGCTATTTAAAGAACCAGCACCTGCTTCCTAAGTCCCACTGTATAAAACGAGAGCTGCCATCATTGCCAAACAAGTCAACTGTGCTGGCAGAAGTAATGAACACAAATATAATTTAAGTAAAGGCTATATAATATATAATACTTGCGGAGGAGAGCAGCAGGTTTTAGGTAGGCAATAATTGATGTATTATCAGGATATATCAGTTGACTGCAACTCTAAATCTACAAATTCCCAACTCTGCAAACATGAGACACTACCTGAACCTTGTGCTCTTCTTCTGCAAAAGGGCATTACCATTACCCGCGCTATGGCAGGGGGACATGGTAACATTCTATCAGCTAATGGATAAGGGGAAGACAGAGGATGAGATGATTGATGGCATCACTGACTCAATGGACATGAGTCTGAGCAAGCTCCGGGAACTGGTGATGGACAGGGAAGCCTGGCATGCCGCAGTCCACGCGGTCGCAAAGAGTTGGACCTGACTGAGCACCTGAACTGAACTGAACGGATATGAGAGTGCTTGACAAACATCTGCGCAAATTCTTAATCCAATGTTGTTCTTGAATTCAGCCTAGGAAAGATGACGTTTTAAGCTCTTCTTCCCCTCCATTCTCGGGTATTTGTTACATCAGTATTTTGTTCTATTATTTAAAATTTGCCTCTGTAACTGAATGGCAGTCTCTCTCTACCAAGAAGACCAGACTATGGATTCCAAACAACAGGGCTGTGTCCTACTAAATTTGGTTTTCCCCCAAGCCTACCCTGGCACATAGCAGATGTGATGAACTGAACTAAGCTTAGCAAAAGAGATATACGATGTACTTTAAAATCACATGTAACATTTCCCTTCAATCATTTTAATACTTTTCTTTAAAATTTGAGGGTAAGTTTTAAAATCCAGCAATATAAACAGCAGTTTAAAGGTTAAGACTTTAAAATTCATGACCAATGATAATACAAATTTCAGTTACTATAATGACATCATAAAACACAAGGAAATCCTACCTCTTTGTGGTCTTCTACAACTGTCAGGATAGTATCAATGGTATGTAAAATTCCCATAGCCATTACAGTCTTGTCTTCAACTTCTTCATATTCATCACTTTGAAGAACTTTGCCAAATATCTCAGCCTACAAAAACAGCAAACACATTCAACAATTAGTACTGCTACATTCACACTTCTCTATGAGAAGTGAGCAAAAGGACAGTGTCACATCTCCAAATGCCACCACTGCTCAAACTTTAAGATATGCAGTTTGCCAAGTGAATACTGATGATAGAAACTGTCATGTTTTAAATATAGCCACTTTGCCCTTATCTGGTCACTAAAGTGAAATATATTTTAGCTATTATAATCAAACAGCAAATAATTAACTTCTGGTTGTCTTTAAATGAATAAATCCAAAATCTGGGAAAACTGAAAACTATACATTGAAATTATTAACCATCAGAATTATTAGAGCAAATACTTTTACATTAGCATTTCAGTTACATACAAACTAAACTTCAAATTTTGGAGTTTAATTTACTTAGATTATTTAAAGCCTTTATACCAAACTAACATAAAACTATGCCCAGTCTTACCAAATGCTGAGTCATATCCACAGCAATTGAGGCTACCTCTTGGCTGTATTCACATATCATCTTCTGGATAACATTAGTAACATCATCATTTTCTGTCTCTCTAACAATGTGCAACAGCTCCTGCATAATAGGCCTTACATGTGGCTTCATATATTCCTTGGCTAATGCAATAAAAAACAAACTCAGTAAAAAATATTAGTGATTCACAAGTGAAACTTACTTGGTCACAAAGTAAATAACACAGGGTAATAGGTTCCAGATACATATGTGCCTGATGGTAAGTAAGTTATAAAGTTGTACCAAAATAATGTTCACCAATGTATCCATTTTCCCATGAGTAACATATGGACAATCAGTCCTGCACAGTAAAGAACTCTCCTGCCCCAAATGCCAATAGCTCCCTTGAGAAATTTGAATCACATGTATCCTCTGTCATCAGCATGACTTATCAAACATGAATATGACAGCATGATACAAGTGTAAAAACCATTTACATAAAGACTATGCCCGACATTGATGACGCTCATTCACTCTTTCACCCCAATCTCCAACCATCCTTCTCCCCACATGTGTTTATCTAATATTGCCTTCCATTGGAACACTGCTGTATAGGGATAAAGGCTAATGTTCTTCATAATGCAGAATTTACTTTTAAAGGTTTATTTGAATTTTGAACAGAGCATTCTTCTAAACAAACAAAGGAGATATATGTTATCACTCACTAGAAATGCAACTTGCTGCTTTCAGAACTGGCAGAATCACAGAATCCTAGAGCTAAAAGGAATCTTGAAGCCATCTAGTCCAATCCCCCTAAATTTAAATATATGGCAATCTAAGCCTTTACAGATCACATATCTTGCCCAGGTCTAGACGGCAAGGCAGGAGCTCAGTCAAAACTAGACTCCTAGGTCTCTCGATTCCCCATCTACCCTAATGTTTAACGATCATCAACTTGTTTCCTAATCTCAAATTCTTCTGGAAACCACAGTTAACAGACATTCCTAAAAGTGGCAGGAATAAACTCTTATAAAATTCTGAGGGGGCAAAAGCTCAAAAACCCAAACTCTGAACTTTAAGACAAGGAAGTAAACAAAACTATTTGAGAAGACAACATCAAAATTATTCTTTAATTTAAAATACCCTCTAAAAATGTATTTTTATTCTAAATTTTAAATTTTGTTAATTTAGTAATAATTTTGGCTTTACCTTGTGTCTGGTTAGAAATTAATGACTGAAGAGCAAGGGCAGCTTCAACCTTGACAGGCATCTCCTTATCCTCAATCAGGCTCTTCTTTGCTAGATCAACTGCATTTCTTAGGTTGAGCTCATTATGAAATTTCAAAGAACTGAATGCATGAAGTACCCAACAGGACTATGTTATAAGGAAAAAGTTAGTAGGAAACTATTAGGATTATGGTTTTATGTAATAATGAATATAAAAACTTCTAAGTAAAACATCATTAATCCTACCATGTACTATTTATTTATTTGTTTTTTGGAGGGAAACATATTAGTCTCAGTTGCTGACTTCACGATTCCATACTTCTTATAAGAAAGGCAATTTTATTACTTCTAAATTACCTTTATGCAATATCATTATTCATAAGAAAGATTAAACAGAGCCCAACTTAAGTGTCTCTAAAAAAAAAAATCCTGTCAATGCTTTAATAAATATTATGAGTCACAACTTATTATTTATATGTAAAAGCACTACAAGCCAGTGTTGACATTCATTTACTGGTCTTCATAGCAAAAATGAATAAAATATTATTTTCCCTTACACTAATCAGCTTAAGAAACTTGACTTTTTCAGTCACAGAAGATAAAAAAAAAAATTAACCTTGTATAAATTACCAAACTTTAAACTATTAGACCACTAAATCATATTATTTTTTTTAAATCTCTATTGCATAAAATACAATTGACAGTAATTAATTTGAATGACTAACGACTTGCAAGAGAAATACAATTAATAGTCTGTACAAACAGTAACCTACTTATAGAAATACTTGTGCACCCTCTACATTTCTAACCTATATTCACACAAATATTTCTCTAGTGACTATTATCTCTTTTAAAATATTTTTATTTCTTTCTTTATTTGATTGCTCCAGGTCTTAGTTCCCTGATCGGAGATTGAACCCAGGCCCCCTGCATTGGGAGCACAGTGGTCCTCCAGTGGGACCAAAAGAAAAGTCCCTGTCTTCTATTTATAAAATGCCTTGGTGTGTACAAGGCATTGTTAACATATATTGGTTTTAGCATGTGCTGATATAGTTACAAAAGTAAGCACGAGGCTGTTAAAAATTCTATTTTTATTTCTCCATAAAATATATTGCTTTTATAAATAATATATACTTAGAATACAAATAAATTTACATGGATTATTATTTTCTCCATGTTATTAAAGTGTCTCTAACTATTATACTGGAAATCATAATCAAGAGTTTAGCCAAAATATAATTTTCATGCTGCTTTGGACACTAAAAATTAATCAGCTTATGAATTTACATGGTACCACTGCTGCAGCACCATCCCTCTCACAGTATGTTCTGCATATGCACAAGTGAGGCAAGGGGGGGCAGCTGGAGTTAAAATCTATACATCCCTTTATTTACTAATTTGCTCTTTATTCAGCTTTTATGACTATAAAAGATATTCTCACTGACTTCATTTTGTCCCAGAGTGGTAAAAGATAAATTTGTCCAAAAGTATTTAGTTCAATAATTAACTTACAAATGAAGATTTCGAGACACTATAATGAAATATGGAAAAACCTACTCTGGCTCGAAGGTATCCCAGGTTAGACAATAGTAATGGAAATACGTGATTCTGCAACAATAATTCCATTTGGTCCTTGAATAAACTCTTCTGTTAGGAAATAGAAATTGAGTTTAACTTATTAATGTCTTTTTCATATGTAAAAATCACTTCCTAATAAAGCTTGTTTCTTATGAAACACTTAATATACTTCTATTTAAATTTTGTAAAATTATTGACCTACATAATGCATGTTTTAAAACAAGAGAGAAATAGTCTTTAGATAGAAACTTGGTATCAACTGATCTTTCTAGAAACAACCCTAAAGTTATTTTGTATCATCTTTTTTATATAACAACAGTTTCATACTGAAAAAGTAAATAAAAAGCCATTTAAATTTAAAAAATTAAAATGACAGAAAAATTTTAGTCAACTCAATTATGCAGAGTCAGCAGTTTTAAATTATCCATAATTCTCATATTATCTCATCTGCCTATGCTTCACAGTGTTATTAAGTAAAGTAAATTTGAGTAGCGTAACCTTCAGTAAAATATCAGCTAGGGAACCAATCACATGCAGGGCTCCATCTTTCTTCCTAGGATCAAAGTTCGGGTCTGTTAGGATTTGATAACAGAATGCCATCATTTTTGGCAACACCTAAAGAAACAGAAGAATCCACTTTAGTCTACATGAGCTTTCACTGCTTTACTATCATATTAAAAATAATGTACAAATTTTCAAAAATAAAGACATTTTATTGTGTTCTATCAAGCAACTACAATTAAGAAAAAATATTTCTTTTCCCTTATGAGGATACAAAAATTTTTTTAAGTTACAGATTATAACTACTAACATAATTTTTCAATTACAAGGGGCATTCATTAGAATGTCAAATCAACACAGGTCACCTTTCAGTTTTGTATTTAAAAAGAATAACTACATACCTCTTTTCTTTTCTTTGCAGCAGTATATAAGAGAGTCTGGGCTGCTGTGGTAGGAGAAGCATAATCTTCGAAAATATCTAAGATTTTAGATTTTAAAAGTTTAAACCATGTTAGCAAAAATACAACTACTTATTATAGTTTAAACCTGACTGACCACTATTCCAGAACACAGAAATAAAACAGTCCATATATAACACTGGTTATAAGCTAAGAACATATCATGACTGCTCTCATACACAACAATATTTATCAAACTCTATAGGCTGTCCTTTTAAATAATCATATTAAAACAAACAATACAGTTCCACTGAGGACAGGAAAAATGCTTTACCTCTATCAGAAAACAATAAAAATGTATTTACTGTTTACTGTGTGCAGGCTCTGTTCTAAGCTCTGGATATACAAATATCAAAAAAAGGTTCTCATCTTGCTTACACAGTAAGAGAAAGAAACAAACTGATTACACACAAATGCACACAAGACAGTACAGCTGAAAACACCGCATCTCAGAGAGGTTAAGTAATTTGTCCACAATTACACAGTAAGCAACTAGGCCAGTATTCACATCCAGACTGTCTTAACATCAAGGCCTGAGCTCCTTCAGTCTGTTCTTTTTTTAAATATTTATTTCTCTGGCGGTGCTGGGTCTCAGTTGGGGCATGTGGGATATTCTAATTATGGCATGCAGGATCTAGTTTTCTGACCTGGGATCATAACCAGGCCCCCCCTGCATTGGGAGCATGAAGTCTTAGCCACTGGACTGGCAAATAAGTCCCTCTCCTTCAGTTTTTACCAAATCTAAAAACACCATTATTAATATCAGTCTATACTTAGAAGTATTTTGTTCATATAAATAACTGCACATGACAAAAATATAAAAAAGAGAGTAGTAATTGTTTTCCCCAATAGCTTTCTAAAAGTAAAATACACACACTAGCCACTGCATTCTAGTCCACAGAAGGAAACTATTAAGGAAAAAAAGACAACCTAGTCTTGAGTTATCCATATTCTCTTTTAATCAATAAAACGTAACACACAGAGCTCTTGACTATTATATTTTCCAAAACCTTAAGTACTTTCTTATTTAATATAAAGAGTAAGTAAAGTAACAGTAGTTTTCAGAAAGCTAAACAAATACCCTGCACTTATAAAAGTTCACAGGTATAGAAAAGCCAAACACTAAAAAGAATGCCTTAAATAAGACAGAAGAAAGATTGGCAAGTAATTCTGTGCTATTTAAAGCACTGTGCATGTGCCGAGTCACTTCAGTCGTGTCCAACTGTGCGGTGCTATGGACTGAAGCCCACCAGGCTCCTCTGTCCAAGGGATTCACCAGGCAAGAATACTGGAGTGGGTTGCCATGCCCTCCCCCAGGGGATCAACCGGCACAGGGATCGAACTGACATCTCTTAAGTCTCCTGCATTAGCAGGTAGGTTCTTTACCACTAGCGCCACCTGGGAAGCCCATTAAAGCATTAGGAAGGGGAATTAATAAATCCTGCATTATGTATCATGATTTTGAAAAGGAAATGATAGAATGGAAGGATAAACCAGTGGTAAATACTTTTGCATTTACTTTTCTCACACTTCTGCTTTTCCTGTACTTTGTCTCCAAGGGAAAGAGGCACTTCCTCACTTACCGAATCAAATAATACTAAACATAAAGCACTGTGAAAACAACATGGACCAATAATCTGGCATCTATGCTAGTAGGCTTAATTCAGGTAACCAGAAACACACGTCCCAAGAAGAGGGAAGCACTGTGGTCACAGTCCCGTCAGCATGCCTTAGGTAATGCTAGTCTTATCATTATTTATTTAAACATTTCACTGAATGCAGACTAGTGCCAAGAACTTGCAAAGTAGTGTAGAGCTGCAGAGGAATGGAGAATGCAAAATAAAGCAAGACAGACCACCAGGTGGTCAATACTGAAATTAGATTGGCTGATTCTTTGCAACCAAAGATGGAGAAGCTCTATACAGTCAGCAAAAACAAGAGTAGGAGCTGTCTGTGGCTCAGATCATGAACTCCTTATTGCCAAATTCAGATTTAAATTGAAGAAAATAGATAAAACTACTAGACCATTCAAGTATGACCTAAATCAAATCCTTACGATTATACAGTGGAAGTGACAAATAGATTCACGGGATTAGATCTGATAGAGAGGCTGAAGAACTACGGACAGAGGTTTGTGACACTGTACAGGAGGCAGTGATCAAGAAAATCCTCAAGAAAAAGAAATGGAAAAGGCAAAATGGTTGTCTAAGAAGCCCTTACAAATAGCTGTGAAAAGAAGAAAGCTAAAGGCAAAGGAGAAAAGGAAAGATATATCCATTTGAATGCAGAGTTCCAAAGGACAGCAAGGAGAGATAAGAAAGCCTTCCTCAGTAATCAATGCAAAGAAATAGAGGAAAACATTGGAATGGGAAAGACTAGAGATCTCTTTAAGAAAATCAGAGGTACCAGGGGAACATTTCATGCAAAGCCAGGCACAATAAAGGACAGAAATGGTATGGACCTAACAGAAGCAGAAGGTATTAAGAAGAGGTGGCAAGAAACACAGGAAAACTATACAAAAAAGATCTTCATGACCCAGATTATCATGATGGTATGATCACTCACCTAGAGCCAAACATCCTGGAATGTGAAGTCAAATGGGCCTTAGGAAGCATCACTACAAAGTGACTGGAGGTAATGGAATTCCAGTTGAGCTATTTCAAATCCTAAAAGATGATGCCAAGAAAGTGCTGCACTCAATATGTCAGCAAATCTGGAAAACTCAGCAGTGACCACAGGACTGGAAAAGGTCAGTTTTTGTTTCAATCTCAAAGAAAGGCAATGTCAAACAATGTTCAAACTACTGCACAATTGCACTCATTCACATGCTAGCAAAGTAATGCTCAAAATTCTCCAAGTGAGGCTTCAGCAGTACGTGAACCGAGAACTTCCAGATGGTCAAGCTGGATTTAGAAAGACAGAGGAACCAGAGATCAAATTGCCAACATCCACTGGATCATCTTAAAAGCAAGAGAGTTCCAGAAAAACATCTACTTCTGCTTTATTGATTATGCCAAAACCTCTGCCTGTGTAGATCACAACAAACTGGAAAATTCTTCAAGAGATGGGAATACCAGAGCACCTTACCTGCCCCCTGAGAAATATGTATGCAGGTAAAAGCAACAGTTAGAACCAGACATGGAGCAACAGACTGGTTCCAAATTGGGAAGGGAGTACATCAAGACTATATATTGTCAACCTGCTTATTTAACTTTTATTCAGAGTACATCACGCGAAATGCCAGGCTGGATGAAGCACAAGCTGGAATCAAGACTGCCGGGAGAAATATCTATAACCTCCAATACACAGATGACACCACCCTTATGGCAGAAAGGGAAGAAAGACTAAAGAGCCTCTTGATAAAAGTGAAGGAAAAAGTGAAAAAGCTGGCTTAAAACTCAGCATTCAGAAAATAAGATCATGGCATCCAGTCCCATCACTTCATGGCAAATAAGAGTGGGAAAACACGGAAACAGCACCAGACTTTATTTTCTTCAACTCCAAGATCACTGCAGATGGTGACTGCAGCCATGAAATTAAAAGGTACTTGCTCCTTGGAAGAAATGTTATGACGAACCTAGACAGCATATCAAAAAGCAGAGACATTACTTTGCCAACAATGTTCCATATAGTCAAAGCCATGGTTTTTCCAGTAGTCATGTAAGGATGTGAGAGTTGGACCATAAGAAAGTTGAGCACTGAAGAATTGATGCTTTTGAACTGTGGTGTTGGAGAAGACTCTTGAGAGTCCCTACGACTGCAAGGAGATCAAACCAGTCAATCCTAGAGGAAGTCAGTCCTGAGTATTCATTGGAAGGACTGATGCTGAAGCTGAAATTGCAATATTTTGGCCACCTGATGCAAAGAACTGACTCTCTGGAAAAAACCCTGATCCTAAGAAAGATTGAAGGCAGGAGGAGAAGGGGACGACAGAGGATGAGATGGCTGGATGGCATCACCAACTCAATGGACATGAGTTTGGGTGAACTCCAGGAGTTGGTGATGGACAGGGAGGCCTGGCGTGCTGCAATTCATGGAGTCGCAAAGAGTCGGACACGACTGAGCAGCTGAACTGGACTGAACTGAAGATAGTCCCTGCCCCCAGATAGCTTATTCACTGTGGAAGAAACAGTGGTACACAAGTTAACATCTTCCTATACTAACTGCCTGAGTACACATGAAGTGATTAATTCATACTGGGAATAAAGAGGAATGAATTTGGGCAACCTACAGAGTTCAGCAGCCTCCAGGAAGACCCAAGGTTAAAAGGACCCACAGAGAACAGAGCCACACACTGGTGTCAACAAAAGTAATTTCATTCCCCTGAGGAATATTCAGTCCCTAGGATAAGGACACAAACTATATTGCAGCATTCCTAAAATATGCAGAAATGCAAAGGATCTCCCAGACCAAGAACAAACCCAAATGTGTAGCCCAAAAGTCATAGAAAGGAATGGACTCTGCAGATCAGCATCACAATAGCAAGAGTTGCATAGAGTTGATACTGCTTCAGCGTCCTTGAGAGGGTTAGATAAATAAAGTAGCTTCTCATCTCAAGACCACTGGCTCAGCAGAACACCAAACTTTCACGAGTTTTGGAATTTATCATGCAAAGCAAAACTCTGGGAATTTCACAAAGTAATAAATCTACTCAAAAGTATAAATTTAGTTATACTACTTCATATAACCAGGAACTGATGAGGAATAAAATAATTTCAATTACCAAATTTCATCCTTATATACTCATATGGATCTTCCTGCCACAGTTCTTCATCCTCATCTTTATAGCACATGACAGAAAAAATCACATCTTCAGAGATATTCTAAGAGAAAAAACAAACCAATAAATGGATATAGAGTATTCACATTTGGGGAATATGAAAGGCTTTACGAAGTCATTTTTCCAAACTGTCATATTAATGTTTCTAACAGATCTTTAAGATCTATAATAAGATAACACTAAACAAAATCTATCCTAGACACCAAAGATAAAAGAATTTGCTTTACCTTTCAGCTACCATCTTAGAGATTACAGAATTAAAGAATGCATACTTTAAGAGGAAAAAATTTAGTTCCTAACATCTTCAAATTATCCAGTTATTTTATTTATCAATGGTCCATAACTTTTCATTGATTTGTTCCTTATCAATGCTGAATTAATCAATGCTTAACAATGCTGAATTCTACCTTTAAGTAAAATTGATACAAACAGAAAACTTTAACTTTTGCTGTAGAATTTAACAACCTAAAAAAAGAAATAAAAACCTACGAAAGAAAACGATCATGTATCAGGCTGCATTTCCTACAAAAGAACACTACCTTAACTACAGCCCTGGCGACCGGTTTCAAAATGCTGTTATACAAAATACCTCATTTGATCCTAGCAACTTGCAGGTAAGGAGGGGAGAAAAATACTATCTGACGTATCAGAGGAAAAACAGAGGCTAAATGAGATTCCAACCAAGATCAATTCATTTAACTTGAAGGCCTCATTCTTCTCAAATATTTAAACTTCTAAACTCTTTATATGAAACATCAGATACTCTTCTGAAATTATTAATGAAAACAAAAATATGTTAAATATAAAATACTGGATTAGTTAACACTGACCTTCTCTTGAAAATTTTTAACCAGAGGATAATTTCGGAGACCTGCTCACTGACACTAACCTGTATATGCGGCTTCATCTGCTTCCAGGTCACAGAATGAACAACTCCTTGGTTGAGATAGTTGAAAGCTTGCTGAAGAACACGGGGAGCTACATACTCTTTCTGCCTATACTGGTCTAAAATTTTTAGTAGTACCTACAGGAAAATAGGAAGAGAAAACATAGGAGAAAAAATAATTTTAAAGTTAACAGGAGGGGCATTTTAGGCATGACATAAAATCAAGTCAGAGGTTACAGAGATAAATAAAAAACTAACAGATTTTTAGAAAAATAAATATTTTGTGAGAAATCACATGAGCTTAGATAGGTCCTTGTTAGACTGAACTGAAAGATATCTCACTGTGATTTTCTGCCATTTACCCTACTTCTAACCTGTGGAAGTATTCAAAATAAGCCTATATTCTATTCCACATACTAGCTCTTCAAATAAATTAAAACTACTGTAAAATAATAGACTTGACTAAATGAACACTGAAAACACTATATCCATATAGTGAGAGACACCATAAACAGATTTTTAATATTTGACAAAGGTGCATTTCAACTGGAAGAGAAACAAGGTCATTCAAAACAAAACAGTACTGGGATAGTTGACTAGGTAGCTCCTAAAAAATTAATGTAGCTCCCTAACTAAACTTCACACCAAAATAAATTCTAGATGGGGAAAATATTTCAACAGCAACAAAAAAATGAAACCATAGAATAACTAAAAGAGTGTGGAAATTTTTTATTTTATAATCTCAGACCATGGAAAGTCTTTGTAGAAATAACACAAAACTGAGTTTTTAAATTTTATTTTTTTTTAAAGATTGTTTCTAAGGAAGGAACCATGCCCAAAGCCACTGCCATGACCCATGCAGGAGGCTGCACTACCACATAGCCCAAGTATTCTGGTTCCTGATCTCCAGAGTCCTTCACTACAAGCAAGCTTAACTCTCAACTGATGCATAAACTTATAAGTGTTCTTTTAAAACACGTACAAAATTTATAAATTCAGAACATGAATTCAGTTCAAGTCACATAAAATTCAGGCTTATAAAATTTGTCAGAAGTCTTATCACCAAGAAACTCTTTCTGGAATTCAGACTAAAAAGGGACACTACTGAACACAGTTCTCCCTAATATGGCTGTGGTTCACGCGAAGTGCGGGTGGTAGCAGGTGAGCCACAACACTAACGAAAGGAACAGCTTTTGATTTAAAAAAAAAACATTAAAAAATGTCAGGAATATATACCTTAAATAATCAAGGTTCAGTTTATGGCATGGATGCAGTTCAGTTTAGTTGTTCAGTCATGAGCACCATTTTGTGAACGGCTTCCACGGCATGGATGCAACCGCATGAAATTTAAATGTGTGTGTATTTACACATGTTTATGTGACACTGGAAAACCTCTACTGAACACACTATAAGAAGGCATCAATTTCAGGATGCTTACTGAGGCTTTAATAGCAGTGGAAAGAGCAGAGAAGAGAGCTGACCAGCTCCCTGATTATCCTGGTATCCACAACGAAGTATATGTTTCAGTTCAGTTCAGTCACTCAGTCATGTCTGACTCCTTGCAACCCCATGGACTGCAGCACTCCAGGCTTCCCTGTCCATCACCAACTTCTGGAGCTTGCTCATACTCATATCCATCGAGTTGGTGATGCCATCCAACCATCTCATCCTCTGTCATCCCCTTCTTCTCCCAGCTTTAATCTTTCCCAGCACCAGGGTCTTTCCCAAGAAGTCAGTTCTTCCTATCACGTGGCCAAAGTGTTGGAGTTTCAGCTTCAGCATCAGTCCTTCCAATGAATATTCAGGACTGATTTCCTTTAGGATTGACTGGTTGGATCTCCTTGCAGTCATAGGGACTCTCAAGAGTCTTCTCCAACACCACAGTTCAAAAGCATCAATTCTTCAGTGCTCAGTTTTCTTATGGTCAAACTCTCACATCCTTACATGACTACTGGAAAAACCATAACTTTGACTATATGGAACATTGTTGGCAAAGTAATGTCTCTGCTTTTTGATATGCTGTCTAGGTTCATCACAGCTTTTCTTCCAAGGAGCAAGTGTCTTTTAATTTCATGGCTGCAATCACCATTTGCAGTGATTCTGGAGCCCAAGAAAATAAAGTCTGGTGCTGTTTCCATTTCTCCCCACTCTATTTGCCATGAAGTGATGGGACAGGATGCCATGATCTTCATTTTTTGACCTTTGAGTTTTAAGCCAGCTTTTTCACTCTCTCCTTCACTTTCATCAAGAGGCTCTTTAGTTCTTCTTAACTTTCTGCCATAAGGGTGGTGTCATCTGTGTATCTGAGGTTATTGATATTTCTCCCAGCAATCTTGTTTCCAGCTTGTGCTTCATCCTGCCTGGCATTTCACATGATGTACTCTACGTATAAGTTAAATAAGCAGTTGACAACATACAGCCGTGACATACTCTTTCCCACCTGGAACCAGTCCACTGTTCCATGTTGAAGCCTGCACATCTGTTGCTTCTTTACCTGCATACAGGTTTCTCAGGGGGCAGGTAAGGTGGTCTGGTATTCCCATCTCTTAAAGAGTTTTCCAGTTTATTGTGATCCACACAGTCAAAACTTTGGTGTAGTCAATAAAGCAGAAGTAGATGTTTTTCTGGAATTCTCTTGCTTTTAAGATGATCCAACAGATGTTGGCAATTTGATCTCTGGTTCCCTGTCTTTTCTAAATCCAGTTTGAACATCTGGAAGTTCTCGGTTCACGTACTGCTGAAGCCTCACTTGGAGAATTTTGAGCATTACTTTGCTAGCATGCAAAATGAGTGCAGTTGTCCAGTACTTTGAACATTCTTTGGCACTGCCTTACTTTGGGATTGGAATGAAAATTGACCTGTTCCTGTCCTGTGGCCACTGCTGTTTTCCAAATTTGCTGATATACTGAGTGCAGCACTTTAACAGCATCATCTTTCAGGATTTGAAATGCAAACTGTCTAATGGGCCTTAAGGCAGAAAGCAAAGAGGAACTAAAGAGCCTCTTGAGGAGGGTGAAGGAAGAGGTGAAAAATCTGGCTTAAAACTCAAGATTCAAAAAACTAACATCATGATATCCAGTCCCATCACTTCATGAAACAGATGGGGAAACAATGAAAACAGTGACAGACTGTATTTTCTTGGGCTCCAAAATCACTGCAGATGGTGACTGCAGACATGAAATTAAAAGACACTTCCTCCTTGGAAGGACTTTCCAGGTGGCTCAAGTGGTAAAGAACCTGCTTGCCAATGCAGGAGACATAAAAGATTCAGGTTCAGTCCCTGTATTGGGAAGATCACCTGGAGCAGGGCATGGCAACTCACTCCAGTTTTCTTTCTGGAGAATCCCTTGGACAGAGGAGCCTGGTGGATTATGGCCCATAGGGTCACAAAGAGTCAGACATGACTGAAGCAACTTAGCACGCAGGCACACTCCTTGGAAGAAAAGCTATGACAAACCTAGACAGCATATTGAAAAGCAGAGACATTACTTTGCCAACAAAGGTCCCATCTAGTCAAAGCTATGGTTTTTCCAGTAGTCATATAAGGATGTGAGAGTTGGACCATAAAGAAAGCTGAGCACTGAAGAACTGATGCTTTTAAACTGTGTTGTCAGAGAAGACTCTAGAGAGTCCCTTGGACAGCAAGGAGATCAAACCAGTCAATCCTAGAGGAAATCAGTCCTGAATATTCATTGAAGGACTGATGCTGAAGCTGAAACTCCAATATTTTGGCCACCTGATGCGAAGAACTGAGTCAATGGAAAAGACCCTGATGCTGGGAAAGATTGAAGGCGAGAGGAGAAGGGGATGATAGAGGATGAGATGGTTGGATGGCATCATTGACTCAATGGACATGGAGTTTGAACAAGCTCCAGGAGTTAGTGATACACAAGGAGGCCTGGCATGCTCCAGACTGTGGGGGTCACAAAGAGTTGGACACAACTGAGGTACTGAACTGAACTTAATGGGCCAATAAAGTAATTTGTGAGAAAATTATAGCCATAGCTTTCCTGAAACACTGCAAGGTAATTTTTAGAAATGATAATCCATAAAAGGAATTACTCCATCTAAGATGTCAGGTTTTAAGTATTTAACTTTCTATCACTGACAATAAAGAAGACTAATATGCAGAGACTGATAAAAATCTAGAAACACTTTCTTTATCATTAAAGCCTTTTACTATGTCTGATTAATCTTTGTTTCCTGACATGAGGTCAGAAAGTTACCTGAAGAACATGATCTAATACTGGTGACTGCTGTACAAGTATCAATCAACATACTTGAAAGGGCTGAGTCCAGCATCAAGGAGGGGTATTCTTTTTTTTGTTTGTTTGTTTGGGAGGGGAATTCTTGCAGTAGCTACCCTAGTACATTTGCTTCTAAAACTGACAGCATTGCATTAGATTCCCAGAGCTGCCATTTCATCCTTAAAAATAGGTAATGTATTAATTAATATTTTATAATCTACTTTTAAATGACAAAAGTGACTTTAACTACTTTCAGTAGTAATCATCCTTTTATTTTAAAAATGTTAAGTTTATTACCTGTTGAATTCCCACTGCATAAGTTTTCAAAAAGAATTCAGAAAATTCAAAGTATTCTTTTGTGACATTTCCTGGGCTTCCATATCTTGAAACACAAAGAGAAAATGTTTAAATATTGAGAATTTTGTAAACAAAACATGCTCATTAGTTTAAATACTTTTTGATAGATACATTCTACTGGGGCAGAAAACTAACACTTTCCCTTTTATTTAAAAGCCCCGAAATGAAATTATGACAAGCAGCACTTGGACTCCAGGCCATACTTAAAATTTCAGACAGAAATATCATCTCTCCATCCTTTTTTAAAGAGACTAGAAAGACCCAGCGAAGACCATTCACCTCATTACGATCTCAAAGCCTATGATCACAGTGAAGCCTGCTTTAAAACAAGCACAGGGTAACTTTTTGCCCTCTAAAGAAAAATAACCAAATACCATATAGCATCAAGGGGACCTATTCAATTTTATTATATCCAATACTGAGATGCTAAGCACAGATGGTAAATCAAATAACCAGAATTACCGTTCAAAGAGTCGAGCTACAATGTGTAGTGCCCACTTCTTACATTTCCACCAGACTAGTTCTGGTCTATCATCCTCATCAATCTGCAGAGTCTCCTAGGAGGACAAAACACCCAGATAAAACTCCTACAATGAAAGGGTTTATGTGACTAACAAAGGCAGAATAAATGTTGTTATAAATTAAGCAATATTAAATATGAATTCAGATTGCCATACAAATGCAAGTTCTTACTTTACAGATTGCTAGGTAGGAATTAAACAAACAAAACTTCAACTAACTAGTGCTATTGTTCACATTTATCTCCTATCTTTAAAAGGCCCAAATAAGTAGAAAACAAAATACAAAACATCACATCCCTCAAGGAAACTCTCTGGGATACCAAAAAGTTCTATATCTTGATCTGGGAGACAGTAACACAAGTGTCAGTCTGTCAAAATTCACTGAACTGTTCATTAATTTCTGTGCATTAATGTGTATAAACTAAACCTCAACATAATTTGTCCCAAGATATAGACAAAGGAAGGAATATTGAGACATGTGGAGACAACATCTGGAGACAAACTCAAAACTTAAAATATTTTATAATTTTTATAATTTTATATTTTAATATAATGTTTAATATATTTAATATAATTTTATACATAATTTTTAAATTTTAATATATTTTAAGTTAGTTAATCTGATTAGTTATCTGAGTTAATCTGATAGATGAAATATAGTATCACATTTATTGCAGATAAAAATGAGACACCATCTTTCACCTATCAAACTGGCAAACTTAGAATTTAACAAAACAGTATCAGTCACTGTTTATTAAAGTATAAGCCAATACAATGTTTCTAGAAAGCTGTTTTCAAGATCTGTCAAAATAGAAAATTATAGCCATTACTTTCTACTAACTTTTAATAAACTATAATCTATAAAAATACTGAATCACTATGCCAAACACCTGAAACTAATATAAGATTGTGAATCAACTCTACTTCAATTAATTAATTTACTAATTAGCTAAAGATCTGTCAAAGCCTTAACACAGCAAGGAGGTTACCCAGACAAAATAATCATATATGTGCATAGAAATCTAACTACATCCTTACAGTTAAACCTATAACAAGCTAAATATCTAGCAAATGAAGCATTAAGCAAAAATGTACCATACAAAAAAATTCAAAATCGTCCAAAATATTTCTAAGAAATTTTAAGTGAAAATTAATATCAAAACAGTACCCACTCCAGTATTCTTGCCTGGGAAATGCCATGGACAGAGAAGCCTGGTGGACTACAGTCCATGGGTCACGAGAGGCAGGCGTGACTGAGCACGCACGCATGCACACAACTGTCTATATGTATATATGTCGCTTTTACACTCATCGTAAAATATAGCTGTTCTTCCTGACAGATTTCGTTAATGCTTCTTTTCCTGTATACCCTTTTTAATCACTTTTTAATAGGATTTTGTCAGTAGAGCCTTTTTAATCACTTCTTCCTTAAAGATTTTATAGTATTTTCTGTAGGAAAAAATGTTGTATATGAATGCAGAGAAAAAAAGAGAATGATTATCAAGTTTTAAAAATGGCTATCTATTTTTAGTAGGATTAAACAGTTATTTTATTAATTTTGTTTATCTGAATTTTCTGTAGCTGAGTATGTATCATAAATTATTTTTATTACAGTAATTTTTTTTTCCCCAAATACCAGTCTGGGATAATAATCAGTCTACCACAAATAACCCAAATCCAACTTTTCCCAATTCTTCTTAGAAACAGAAGCCCTTTCTTACAGGAGGAACAGTCCTGTCAATAATAGTTCGGAAGATCTCCATCCACGCTGTCATGGTTTGGTTATTCACCAGTTGAAGAGGCAATGCATACTGAAAACAAAAGACAACAATATCAGACAATAATTCCTCCCCTCTAAAAAATCTGCAACTCATCTATATAGAAAGATTGAAAAACATGGAACAGCTAACACTTGACCATGAAAATAGTATTTTCAGATGATTCAACCTAAAATTTAACTTAAAACAGCTCTATAAGCATATGTGTGTAAGTTAAATTTTTTAAATCTAGAAAATATACATGCTATAAATTATTTCTCTGAGCTCCTCCTTTTTTTTCAGCCATGCTGTGCATCATCCGGGATTTTAGTTCCCCAACTAGGGATCAAACCCATGCCCCCTGCATTGGGAGCATGAAGTGTTAACCACTGGACCTCCAACGAAGTCCCTGGTACATTTTTAGGTAAAAAATAATAAAAATAATACAGAAAGAGGTCATTTATTCAGCATGAGACTCTAGATAAGTGATTTTTTACCATTTACCACTTTAGGTGTCAAACTTTATCTTTCCAGCTTTATTGAGATAGAATCGATATATAACACTATGTAAGTTTAAGGTACACAACATGATCATTTGATACACATATATATTGTTAAATTACAACAACGTTAGTCAATACTTCCATTACCTCATATAATTATCCTTTTATTTTTGAAATGTAGTTCATTTAAAATATTATATTATTTTCAGGTATACAAGTGACTTCACTATTTTTATAGACTTATATTCCATTTAAAGTTATTACAAAATAATGGCTGTATTTCCCTGTACAATACATCATTGTTACTCATTTATTTTATACACAGTAGTTAATATCTCTTAATCCCATATGCATCTTGATCCTCCCCACTGCCCTCTCCTGTTAATCACTAGTTTATTCTCTGTATCTATGTATGTTTCTGTTTTGTTACAAACACTTGTTTATTTTTTAGATTCCACATGTAAGTGATAACAGTATTTGTGTTTCTTTGCCTGACATTTCGCTAAGTGTAAAACACTCTAGGTCCATCCACATTGCTGCAAATGGCAGAATTTCATTCTTTTTATGGCTGAGTAATATTCCATTGTATGTATATGCATGTACATAAACATACAATATCTTCATTCATTAATCTATTGACGGACACTTAAGTTGCTTCCATAATACGGCTGTTGTGAATAATACTGTTACGAACACTGGGGTGTATATATCTTTTGAATTAGTGTTTTCATTTTTTCCAGATATATACCTAGCAGTAGAATTGCTGACCATATGGTAGTCCTATTTTTTGTTCTTTGAGGAAATGCCATATACTTTTTCATAATGGCTGTACCAATTTACATTCCCACTAACAGTGTATGAAGATTCCCCTTTCTCCACATCCTTGTCAACATTTGTTATTTGAAGATTTTTTCATGATAGGTATTCTGAAATGAGGTGGTATCTCATTGTGGCTTTGATTTACATTTCTCTGGTGGTAAGCAATGTTGAGCATCTTTTCAAGTGCTTGTTGACTATCTATATTTCTTGTTTGGATAAATGTCTATTCAAGTCTTCTGCCCATTTTTTAATTGGGTTTTTGTTGTTGTTATTGAGCTATATGAGCTGTTAATATATTTTGGATATTAACCCCTTATTGCTAATATCATTTGCAAATATCTTCTCCCACTTAGGGGAGAAGATATTTTTTGTTTTGTCAATGGTTTCCTCTGCTGTGCAAAAGCTTTTAAGCTTAATTAGGTCCCATTTGTTTTTATTTCCTTGTCTTAGGAAACAAATCCAAAAAAATATTGCTATGATTCATGTCAAAATGTGCTACCTGTTTTCTCTTTTAGTTTTATGGTTTCCAGGTCTCACATTTAGGTTTTTAATCCGTTATGATTTCATTTTTGTATATGCTATGAGGAAATGTCCTCATTCATTTACATATGACTGTCCAGTTTTCCCAACACCACTTACTGAAGGGACTGTCTTTTCTCCACTGTATATTGTTGCTTCCTTTGTTGTGGATTAACTGACTATATGTGCATGGGTTTACTTCTGAGTTCTCTGCTCTGTTCCACTGATCTATACGCTTATTTTTGTGCCAGTATGATACTGTTTTGATTACTGTGTATTTGTAGTGTAGTCTGAAGTCAGGGAGTGTGATATCTCCAAGTTTGTTCTTTTTTCTCAAGGTTGCTTTGGCAATTGAGGGTTTTGGGTAAATTATCTGTTCTACTTCTGTGAAAAATGTCATCAATATTTTGATAGAGATTTCAGTAAATCTATAGACTGCTTTGGATAGTATGGACGTTTTAACAGTATTACTTATTCCAATCCAAGAACACAAAATATCTTTCCATTTCTTTGTACTGTTTTCAAACTCCTTCATCAGTGTTTATAGCTTTCAGAATATAGGTCTTTTACATCCTTGGATAAGTTTATTCCAAGGCATTTTATTATTTCTGATGCAGTTGTAAATAGGGATGTTTCCTTAATTTCTCCTCCCATAATTATCTTTTTTGTGATGCAAACTCATTTTAATGACTTTAATGAAAATCTTTCCTTCAAGAAACACTTTTTTCAATTAATTTTGTCTACACTGTGGCATGATATCACAGTCCGCTACACTATATTACAGTGTACAACTCCCCTCCCAACTACACCTTGAGCTACAGATGAGGGTAGCACCTCTGCATCCATGCATTCCAAAACCTGCTACATGCTAAGGATATAATAAGTAAAGCTTCATTCTAATTGAGGGGGGAGAAACATTTAAATAAGAAATTACAATATGGTGTGATAAACAGAACAGATAAAAGCATTACAATGTTGATAAGAGCACCCATGAGGACCATGTAACGCAGCCTGCTAATAGAAGAGACAATCTCTGGAAGAAGTGATGTGCAAGCCGAGACACAGAGAAGGAGCACAAATGGACCAGGGCAGAAAGGGGAAGGAGGGTGCTCCAGGCTGCACGGTGCCTTAGAGGCTCAGCAGTGACAAGAGGGCATGACCTGCTCATGAAGCTAAAAGAATTTCCATATGGCTGGAGTGTAAAGAACAAAGCTAAAGCTAAATACAGCATAAGATGAGGTGAGAGATGAAAGGTTTTATAGGCCAGGTGAAGAAATTAACACTTTATTCTAAATGCAGTGGGCAGTCAGTTGGTTGTAAGATGGAGCAAAGAGGAACAGCAGGCTCAGGGTTAGGGGGAAGATAATAATGAGTTCACTTCTGGACAAATGAGTTCTGAAATATGTATGAAATATTCAAGAGCCCTGTACACAATAAATATTTAATAAATGCTTACACAAAATCAATTTCATTATATCATACTTTTTATAACAAAAATTTTTCTGCCTTTTCCTTTATAGATAATCATTCTTTACTTACATAAACACTGGAACTATGCCACTTAAAGCCTTCTAAATTTTTGCTTCCAGGATTCCTCACTGAAGAATATTATTATATCAGCACATAATAATTACTGAAATGGTTTAAAATGACGAGGGTTTTTTTCCCCAGATTTTTCAGGTTTTTAGCACATACATGTTAAGAAAAAAAAATTAGATTTTTCTCTCTTAGCAAACCAAGTAGAAGTAGAGACTTTAAGAAAACTATTTCATCATCCTCTGTCTTACTTACAGTTCCTGGCTATGCTTCTCCCAGTGGGAAAGGGAAGTCTGGCTCTGAATAAATGGGATATTACTATGTCTAATGGTAAGACATCTCACTGAATAAAAAATGTTTGCCCCAAAGTGATGCTCCTGAGAAAGATTTCTGAACAGAAAAAACCAAAAGCATCATACATCTTCCTAGTTTATTACTTTTTAAAAAAGGAAAAAAAGGTGAAGGGATATGTTTTCTTAGTATTCTAGTTTCTTCTCTTTTCTCAGAGGTGCCTCCTTTCCCCTTCCCACTCCCCTCAAAAAGGCAAAGCTGAAAAAAACACAAATATCCTCCCTGGACTGTCTCTATTAAATGTTTAAAAGGTGAGGCTAAAAATATAAATCCTTATTAAAGAGAAATATTCTAGAACAATATAAAAGTACTTCAGTCAGATAGAAGCCAAGAACAAAACCAAACTATCCTGACTCTCTACCTTGATGAAACTACCCTCTTGCCATGACTAAGTTAAAAGAAAAGCATGAAATAAAGCTTTAATCCACTCATCACTCAAATAGTTTAAACTGACAGCAATTATTCTTTCTCCACTCAGATCTAAATATCTTACCCAAGCCTTTCAAGGATTAAATTTTAAATATTTTTATATTTAAAACATTCCATATTAATGTTCATTATAGCTTTCAATTAAGAAAAAGGAAATTTTTAAATGAAGGTAAATGAGTCACTCAATCTCATTTGTTAGCTTTAAATTGGGTCAAATGCAAACAAACTGCCATCAACATGATTTCTCAATAAAAAAATAACTCTCTTCCTTTCTCTTCTCCTATAATTATAACTAATCTACAGGCAGAATGCTATGGACAGATTAGTCAAATCATCAGGTTTTAGGACAGTTAACTGCCTTGTTTCTTCCATACTCAGACTTCAGACACTGGGGTGAAAGACATATGGCCACTGAATCTCAGCTCTGCCACTCAGATAACCTTGGACAATTAAGTTGACCTCTCTGAGTCTGTTCTCTCATAAGGATTATTTTTTTTTAAGAAATACATGTGAGAATATATAATATGTAGTTTTCAACAATAAACAATAACTGACACTTATGAGCACTTTCAATGTGCCAGGCAGAAACACATGGCATCAAATTTGTCTTCTGCTATAGAAACTTACCTGCACAAGTGCATAAAAGATTTTCAGAATCTGTTTCTGTATTAATACAGAATAATGTGAGGAATCAGGAAGGAGCTGCATGATTTGTTGCTGAATACGAGGCAGAAATATTTGCATTGCTGCTATAAGAGGTTCTCTTTCCTCTGCTTTCTTATATCTACATGAGCAAAGACAAAACAAGAGAACAATAATTTCTCCCCCCACAAAAGAGCTATAAGCAATGAATGAAAAACAGTATTTCTAAACTATATAAAACTAAAACAATAACTTTCCAAACACTGTATTACATTTCACTTTGGATTGTTAGAATAAACCTGAGACAGACTTTAAAAGAGCACATCCCTGTTTCAGGCAGAATACCTAAAATCTTTTTAGAAAGAGTTGGACTAATTCAAAATAATCAAAAACAGCTTTGCAACTTTTCTAAATCAATTTTTCTAGTACTTAGATTAATTTTCATCATACCACAATTCTTGCCACAAAATACAGGCTGATATGCCAGCTTAAATAGATATTCCTATTATATAACAAATAATGGTGGAAAAAAACAGTTGTCTCTACTGTATATTGAGAAGTTAAAATAGTTTACAAATGTATGTGCTCTTAGATCACTTTAATAGGTGTAAGTCTAAAATATCCTCTAAAAATCACTTTAAAAGGAGGACTACAGAACTCTGTGTGCAGAGCAGCAGTTCGAAACTAGAAAGCAATGCTATTGAACGTGACACTACTCCCACACTTCCCAAGCAATTCTTATAGAAACGAAGCTCATTAGCAAAGAAACGTGAACACTTTCTACCTTGCATCCAAAAAGGTAAATGTTTGGTCTACTTAATAATGTGCTCACTTGAAGACAAATGTTAAGGTACCTCTCCATCAAAATTTCCAAGGAAAGCTGTTAAATAAATGGTCCTCTGAAACTAATAAATAAGTTTGAGAAGCACTGCCTGAAAGATTAACACATTAGCAGATTAAAGATTCTTTGAAAAACTGTAGTAAATTACCACATTTGTGTTTAATCCAACATTTCCCAAACTAACCTGATTCTGCACAACACCCACAGCAGACCCCTCTATGCAATGTAATTCTTTCTAAGTAACACAAGGCTGGTATCTTCAGCCAATAGAAATCAACTTACTCATATGTCTTCACCAGTTGATACAGACATAACAAACTGCCAAGCCAGCTTCCACTGCTCTGTGATTGCAAGTAATAGTCTATCTTGTCGACTACCGCTGGCCAGTGACCAGGGAAATCGTATTTAATGATGGCACGGAGACACATTGTTAACTGGACTCTATAAGGTGGGGGGAAAAAGTCCACAATCTAAGTAGTTATAAATATCAGGCTTCAAAGACCTCTAGTACTGTACACAAAAGCACTTTGATTCCTATTTGTCTACATTATATAGTTATTTATCTAGGGTGATAAGAAAAAGAGTGGTCCTATTAAAAAAAACACCTCCTCAGTAACTCAAACTTAATGAAAATAAACAGAATGAGTGATTGCCGAAAATGTATCAAATCTTTCAAATGGTCTTATCCTAAAGATAAGCTTTGTAAAAAAAAAAAAAAAAAATTTAATAAATTCATAAAAAAGTCTCCAGAAAACAAAAGACAATGAATCAACCCCAGCTCTTATAAAATTTCCCACCTTGTCATATTTTGTATTTTGGTTATCATATCCTACAGGGAAAAAAAAACAAAGTATTTTATTATTTCAACTAGACAAACTTAACCTAAAAATGGTCACAGTAAGTAAAATGGAAGCCTACATAACAGTGGGAAGCATCTCCATGAATCAGTCATCAGCAATTCCAGCCACGCAGTATTTTGCACCTATCAAAGCTTCCTTAGATCCTAAATTTTATACGAAGTACCAAGTACTAGCTGGAAATTCCTGAAGTGGAATGTTAAGAGCTATTTCCAAAGAAACATAGGAAAAAATCAACAGGCAAGACATTAAACAGAAAAAAAAAAAAAAAAGAAATATCTTCAATAAAACCACGAAGTTAAGTGATAAAAGATGTGATCTCATAACACTTAGGTCAGTAATCATTTCCTCAACTGGATCCCAGTCACAACTGAAAAGAAAGTGAGGGGAAAAAATTTCTCTCCTACAAACTCTCAGTGTGTCCTTACATGGTCACTTGCAAATGGTCAGAAAGTGAATCAAGCTAAAATAGGATTCCACTATGCCAAGAAAAAGATACGTATTCAGTTCAACAGCCAAAAACTTGAATTCACTGAAATGAAACAAACAAAATAATGCCTTTTCCTTGTGTCTCCAAATCTATCTGCAAAAGATCCTTTGCAGTACTTTTAAATAAACTTTGAGAATATTTATTTAAGAGTGGTTACAGTTAAGCCTTCAGGACATAAAAGAAGCAAAGCCACAAAGAACTGTCTCATAATAAAGATAAAGATAACCTCCTATGCCACCAGCAGCTGTTCCTAAACAACCAACAGATCATATATGTATTCAATAAAAATGAAAAGCTTCATTTTTTTAATTTCATCTTCAGGTTGACCATCTTAATCCTTTCTCATTCCAAGCCAAGCAAAGGATGTCTATGAACAGCCATCCTTTCATATATTACTGTGTAGAAGCATTGCTTGCAAGATTCAGAGAGATTTAAAATGTAAAGATTTTGCCAAGAAATGGACACATGATGGTACCACAGGGAAGCCAGTGCCAGACGGGCATGTGGGCAACCAACAAGAATAAAGACTATTTTCTTTCATCAGTACAACTCCTTTCTCCTCTTAATGAAACAACTGCACAAAGAGGAGTTCAATGCTTGTCACACTCAGGGATAAAGTTATATCTAATCTCTTGAATTTAATTTCGTTTCCCTACCTCGGATTCATCTGTTTCCCTACCTCGGATTCATCTGTTTCCCTCCTGCCTTTTCTAAAGAAATCTAATCACTCTCTCATGTTGAAAAGAATTTGTTTTTCCTATTTTAAGACTGCATAATTTTTTTGACTCTATAGTTGTGCTATCCAACAAGGGCAGCCACCAGTTATATAATTAAATTAGAAATTCAGTTCCTTAGGTACACTAGCCATATTTCAAGTACACCACTGGCTTCTAAGCCACACGACTAAGGATCAGACAGTATGGATACAGAAGATTTCCATCACCGGAGAAAGTCGACGGGACTCTACAGCAGCTAATCTAAATTTAAAAAACCAGAGATACTTCTAGTTTATACTTTCTCCATCCTATCTTCTTCAAAGGAACAGATGCTCAGCTCACAAAAATGAATAAAAAGATAGGTAGAGTATTACAAAAGTGGTAAGTTAAAACCCCCAGAAGTCAATTTCCCTGTATCAGGGAAAAGAAAAGCAAATAGTGAAAAGTCAAAGGCTCTAACTGAGAACATAGGTTATTTACATACAGGGATCTACACAACAATTTTAGTTACATGTTTGCTTTAACTCTTTTTATGGCTACTGATAGCAACTAAATCCTTTCCAAAATATTTTGAGGCAGGGACTTTCTGGTGGTCCAGTGGTTAAGATTCCTCCTTTCCCACTGCAGGGGGCACGGGTTTGATCCTTGGTTGGGGAACTAAGATCCCACATGCCACATGATGCAGCCAAAAAAACAACTCTCTCTATATATATACATATAAAAGCAAAGAATTACAAATGCAAAAACAAATAATTAAAACTGTATTGAGCGACCATCTTCATTACTTTGGATCTCTTTTAAAAAACAAACTTGAGGCTGATGATTAAACTAATTTCCCCCATCCACATAGTCTGTGCTTCCCACAAAGCACACAGATATAGTATAATGTACCTCACTAAATCTGGAGACCGAATTATTCCTTCCACAATATTATCACGTATTTGCTGGCGATCGTTTTCATGAATATTGAATGGAAATATTGCTTCTCCGGGCGGAGGTTCTCGGTCCGGCCAGTATTGTGTCACCATGTTCTTCAAGTAAATGGCAGCTAAATTAGAGGAAAAATAAAAGCTAATGTAGCAGTAGTGAAAAGATGGCTTTCATTTAGCCTTGCACAGCATGAAAGGCTAAACCCTTCAATGCTAAATATGACACCCAGCAAAAATGGAAAATCTTATAAATAGCCAAATGGAGAAGGGAAAATGAATAAGAATTTAAAGTTTCTCTTTAGCTAGTAAAGTAAATCTAAGCAGAAAACATCTCATTAAATATAGCTCCAGAGTTTACATGACAGAAAAATGACCTAGGAACTCAAGTATGTACCTATATACTAAATACAAAATGGTCTAAATGCAACTCTACTAAAAAATTTTCAGATCATGAGCGTCATACTGTTCATAATGTCCAATACTGAACTGACAACAGGTGAAATTCTACAGCCCTTCACATAGATTGCCTTTTCTCTTTCTTTCACTGAGTATTATTATCCCACACTACCATTTTGAAATTTGTATGCTTTTTATAGTATTGGTAATTATTATCTAACCCTTTGGAAATATTTGCCACTTGCAAATATAACAATAGACAAAAGAACATTAGCTTTCAAACATTTTTGGAAAATCTCGGGAAATCTCTTATCTGTTTATTTCTATCAAAGTACAATCATCAATGATTTGGTTCCTATTTTTTTTAATTACCTTCAACATTTAACAGGGAGAAGGCAATGGCACCCCACTCTAGTACTCTTGCCTGGAAAATCCCATGGACGGAGGAACCTGGTAGACTGCGGTCCATGGGGTTGCTAAGAGTCGGACATGACTGAGCGTCTTCACTTTCACTTTTCACTTTCATGCATTAGAGAAGGACATGGCAACCCACTCCAGTGTTCTTGCCTGGAGAATCCCAGGGACGGCAGAGCCTGGTGGGTTGCCATCTATGGGGTCACACAGAGTCGGACACGACTGAAGCGACTTAGCAGCAGCAGCAGTAACATTTAACAAAAGACTTCTGAAAGAAGCTAATATACTGCTACAGAGTTCTGACAGGGAATGCAAAGCTTTCTCACTAACCCAGCTGAGCACTGGGAATACATATGTTTTTATAATGTCATATTCTTACCTATACATAAAATATAAAAATAAAGAGAGATGACCTGCAAAGCATTATAACTATCTTCCCTTAAGTTTCTCCTCTCCCTTCTTCCCCATTCCTCCCTTCATCTCAATTTTAACATAAGCTAAACTGGCTCATAAAAGCATTATACCACAAAGACTAAATCAAAACATGTTCTACATTGGCTGTAATACAACAGAAATCCAGTGAAATTATGAACCTGATATCCTATAAGCTCCTCTTTCATTAGTTTTGATTCAACAAAGGTCTGAAAAAGACAATTTCACCTAAGACTTTCATTTTTTAGAATAAAAACAAAAATTATTTGAGACAGTGAAAGAAAGAGGGAAAAGGAGAAAGCGGGGGGGCAAGTGGGGGGGTGGGAAGGGAGAGAAAAGGGAAGGGAGGGAGGCAGGAGAGAGAGAGAGAGAAATGTGTCTATGTGTGAGAGTTTGGGTTTTTATCTTTTTTTAAGTCAGACCACACAGGCTCTGGACTAAGTACCATCATTTACCCCAGTATACTTATTTTATTATGTAACCGTCATCGGCAATAAAAATACACAAACTGTTGGAAAAAATGAATAAATGATCTAAGAATATGGTCCAACCTGTCAGCAGTTCAGACCGATTTCATGAGATTAATCTTTGCAAAAAGAAAAATCACAATGCCATTTTAATCCCTACAGAACTAGTCTTGAAAATAAAAAGCAATTTTCAGTCAGCAAAGATACAGACATGGTAAAATCATGGACCTATTCATAATTTATTCATTAAATGCTATTAATTTTATAACTAAAAATATTTTTATTCTGGGACACCACAAGAGATGGACTATATAAAAGACACTGACAAACTGTATAGGTTGCAAGAAACATGCACTTAGTTAAAATAAAACTGAACTTAATGTAATAATTTGAAAATAGAATATTAATTATGCTTATGATCATGGATTACTAAAGATAATAAAGGGAAAGTACCAAAAATAACTGAAACTCTACCAATAATCTAAAAATATCCCTTTAATCATTTAATTCAAATGTCTATCTAACCATATGCCAGAGCTAAGTAAAAACAAATATCTTAACTCATTCATAAAGAAATTAAGTATTAAAATTTTTCTGCAAAAATAACTTCAGCATCTTAAGTTTGAAATTAACTTTAAAACATACACGCATTTCTCCCCTTTTGAAACACAATGAATCATCACGTATGCTCTATGTTCTGGACCCAGAGCCACCACCACCACACAGATCAACTGAGTTCTATAATATCAAAGTGGAAAGGATGCAATCAAACTTAGTGAAGCGGAATGCTATGCTTTTTGAGTCGATATTTCTAAGTTTTTCTATTTTTCATAGTAATTTGGTAGCCCTTGTCCCCTTCTGTCTCTTGTTATTAATCTGTTAAAGGCTAAGAAATAAGGTCCTGAAGTGTGTAAATTATATCTAAAACAAGATTAAATAGATTCTGAGTAAGAGCCATAGAGTTTCATACAAATAAGACACATGAATTTTAACAAAAGAGAATCTTGAAGGGCTTCTGGACTAATCAAGCAACTTCCTGTTAATTTCTAGGTTCTGTAATCTGAAACACTGAAGTTACCACCTTGATAATGCTACTAAGCTTACCAATCAAAAGGGAAACAGTGGAGCAAACATACAAATTTATCTTGTTTAGCTTGCCAATATCAAAATATTAAGAATTTTTCCTATTATATTTAAAATATTTAAAATATTTCCCATTTCTTACCAGTAAAGTAATAAAGGACCCTTACTAACAAGCTTTATTGATAATAGCAAGAATATTAATTGCCCACAAGCAAAAAAAAAAAAAATCAAAAACTGAATATTTCACAGAACCATGTCTTTCCACTTAATATTATAGCATAACTTTTACGAACAGGCTGATTTTTTAAAATCAAAGATCACAACATTCTGTTTTAAATGTCATGCTAAAATGATAAATTTATCACCATGATTCTTGGGGTACCTTTGTATTCTAATAATAGGTTAAACAGAAGAGAAAATTTATAAATGGCACTTAAATTTAGGATAGTTATAATGTAGACTTCTACACAGTATATACACAGACTGTATAATAAAATGGATGCTCTAAAGTAAAAAGTTGTCCTAATGAATTAGGACATGATGAATAACCAAGAGAAACTCTGTCCTGTGGCTAACAGATTTAAAATCTACATAAACTATAAATAAAAATTGCTTTTAAATGCTAATTACATTTTATATTAAAACTTAATTACCTAAGTTATTAAGATTCAAAGTTGTATAGAATTGGTGAGGATATGGGAAACCCAGCATTCTAATGCACCGTTGATAGAAAAAGTAAGCAAATGCAACTTGGTGATAAGATTCAAAATTGTAAAAGTTAATATTGTTAATATCATTAACCTAGCATTTCCATTTGTTTCATCCTGTGAAAATATCTCCACTAGTATCCAGAGATATGTGTTCAAAGATGTTCATTTTAGCATTGCCTCTAAGAAAAACAATAAAAAGGGGCAATAAGGGACATGCCCACCAGTATCAGATGGCTTAAATACACTATGGTAGTTCTAATTCAAAGAAATACAGAAAGAGAGGATAGGACAAACTGAGAGTCGCACTGAAATATATACATTACCATGTATAAAGCAGATAGCTAGTGGGAAGCTGCCATATAACACGGGAAGCTCAGCCCAGTGCTCCGTAGAAGGGTCGGATGGTAAAGGGGTGGGAAGGAGGTTCAAGAGAATATTATATGTATACTTACAGTTGACTCATGTTATTGTACCACAGAAACCAACACAACATTGTAAAGCAATTATCCTCCAAACAAAAATAAACATTTTTTAAAAAAGAATATATAGAGGAATGGGAGTATGGAAATCTCAGAAATATACTGTCTCTTTTAAAAAAAAGAAATACTAAATAATTGTACAAAGAATGAAGTGTATCTATGTGCACTGATATGGAATGATCTCCCAAGGGTATATGGTTAAATGAAAAAAAAAAAAAAGAAAATTACAAAATAGCATGTGTAGTACAAACAGATTTTTATTACTTTTTAAAATCAGCATATCTACAGAAAAAGAAAAAGAATTAGAGAACCATGCACCAAAGTTGGTAGTAGCTATCTCTTGGGGTAGGTTCAAGAGCAATCTAATAATATAAATTCTGTTTTTTTGAAACAGTTGTATGTCATATAAATAAGACTTACTAATTTAATAAACTGCTTTAAGATTCTTAAAAATACTATTTCTATTGCAAAGCTTTATAGCAAATTCACAATGGCCCTATAAACACTTAGGTTATTAAAGTAAGTTCCATTTAGCAAAATGTGGTTTCAAAACAGCCCTATTTTATAAAACAAAAATTAAACTAAGAATTGTGATTTCAAAAAACTTACACTGAAGTCTCATAAACCTTATTAAAGTAAAAATAATTACAGCATGAATGTTTTTCTGTAGTTTTTTCATAAGAAACTTATCTTTTCCATAAGATAATTTAACCACAAAGGGATCATTTAGGAAATCATACATATTTTTCCAAAATTTAATGATTCCCTACTTTATTCTGTTATGTTCAAGTAAAACTACTTTTATCAGCATGTAGTGTGTAATTCCATTTCTATAAAATTGTTCATCTATCCTTCTATCTGAACACATGCACAGAGTAATGGACACCTAATGTTAATAATGGGTCATTTTTGAGTAATGAATGTAGGGTAATTTTTTTACTTTTTTCTGTGTATTTTTCTATATTGCCAAATTTATTTATGAGTGTATGTCACATAATTTTTTTTATTTTTATTTTTACTTTATTTTACTTTAGTCACATAATTTTTTTAAAGTCTCTTCAATCATATAAATTAGCTACTGTCATTTTATCCCCTTCACTTGAAATTATTTTCTTTCCAGGACTCTTCATGCTCCATTTTTAACCTTCTGGTTTGTAATGACCAGTTCATTTAAAAAAGGAAGAAGAACAATAAAAAAAATCAAGGAACTACCCTAAGATCCACAGACCCAAAAGCAAGGTTCACATTTATAACAAAAGTTCTGCTTCCCATCATGTGGTTAGGAACACCTGTGCAAACCTTCCTCCTCCATGATCTGACACATGGAATGGAGCCAAATTCATATACACAAATTCATGATGTTAATCTACGGGTCTAAACACAAAGCCACCAGGAATCATTAAAAATTAGGGAGATAAAGCTATTAAAACTGAATAAACTAAGAGGAAAAATGCCAAAGTTATAGAGAAAAGGAACTGTATTAATAGCTAGAAGGGAGAAGAGGACAGAAAAAGCTATGGGAGATTTAAGAGCTCCATATGAACCTCTAAATTTCCAGTGAAAAAAAGAGTCAGTTTTCAAGCCATGAGAAATACCTCATGTATTTTTCCTATGTTTTCAAAGAAAGCAAATATTTAGAAATGAAATAAAACTCTAGTTCTAGTTTTACCCATAAATAATCTTAGACAGGACTGAAAAAACCAACTCACCTGCCTGGCGCACTGGGAATTCCACATGCTCAGACACTATAATCCGAAGTAGACTGGGGGCAAAATTGATAATCTTGTAAGACTGAAATTACAAAGAAATATTTTATTAAAAATAGGGTAATACAAGTGAATAACTGTCAGCACTTATGAATACATTCCTGTCCAAACAAAAGAAAAACTTTTAAAGGAAAAGAAACTCACCAAAGCAAAATAAAGATTACTACAATACAAAAAAAAATTACTTAGAATAAATCGATGAATAAAAGAGTAAGAACACTTTCATGTTTTTTTAGATATATATTGTCAAAATGTTCTCCAGAAAGGGTGTGGCAATTTATGCTTCCCACAGTAGATTATATGTGTGCCCATCTATCTAATATAGAGATTAGTTAGCATTATCATTCCTTCAAAATTTTTCATCCTTATTCATATTTTAAATTACACTTATTCTAGCTTGAATTTTTTTTCCTGTCGGTTGGCTATTTGTTTTCTTCCACAAAATCTTTATTCCCCTCACTCTTCTGTAAAAGGAATATTTGTTTTATTCTTAATAAATTCTAGGAGCTATTTTATGAATTCAAAACTTCAAATTTTTATTTGACTCATACATTGTGCTCAGTCGCTAAGACATGTCTGACTCTTTGCAACCCCATAGACTGTAGCCTGCCAGGCTCCTCTGTTAATGCAGTTTTCCAGGCGAGTGACTTATACAAGTGTTTCTTTCCAGCTTATTTGTGCTTCAATTTTGTTAGTACTTTTGATGAAAAGAAAACATGGGCTACAGAAAATGGAAGGTCCAACAGAGAAAATGAACAATGGCTCTGCATATGCCAGTCCAGATTGCAACAGTGTATGTACCTCAAGAGACAGGGTTGAGAGCTCTTTCACCAGCTGCCCTCTGCTGCCAGAGCATCTTTTAAACTTAGCAGTGTCCAAGTGAGCCTGCACTGATGAAGTGCCTACTGCCTGGGCCATTTCTCCCCATAGACATGTTTTACTCTGACCTACTCCTGAGTGTGGCCATGGATGACTATAGATGCAAAAAAAAACAGAGAGAGCAAGCAGCCTATTCCTTCTGACCATATTCCCTCCAGATGTCCAGTACCTGGACCACATTACAGGCCTGCCACATTCCCAGAGCTTACGCTTGGCCATGCCTGCTGACATTCCCAGAAAAGACTCATAAACTCTCAGTGAGACTAAGCCAGACGATGTCACAAGGAGTCTGTTCTGCTTACTTCCTCCCTAGAACCTGGATCTATGGTGGCATCCCTTTCGGTGCACCACTAGGTTTATGCACACTACTCCTTTTTTTAAATTTATCACCTTTCCTATTATTTATGATAACATTCACTGAGATAAAATGTTTAACCAAAAAAATGGAGAAAATTGACATCTTTAAAATATTGACTCTTTTCATATTCATTGGAAGGACTGAAGCTGAAGCTCCAATACTTTGGCCACCTGATGAGAAGAGCCTCAAGAGACTCACTGGAAAAGACTGAAGAAGGTAAAAGGAGAAGAGGGTGGCAGAGAATGAGATGGTCAGACGGTATCACTGACTCAATGGACATGAATTTGGGCAACTCTGGGAAACAGTGAAGGACAGGAAGCCTGGCATGCTGCAGTCCTTGGGGTCACAAAGAGTCAGACACAACTCAGTGGTTTCAATTATAGATAAAGAATTTACTTCATATACAAAAATTTAAGATTCTGCAGTTTATAGAGAATGAAAGGAACAACAATTACAAGATAATTCAAAAATTACGCTTGTTGTTCAGTCACTAAAATAAATGAGGGACCCTAATCCCTGTGGTAGGTTACCCACTGGTTTATCCAACAAAGAAGGATGTTACAGTGGTGGTAAAGGATAAAGCATACAAAACGCGACATTAAAACCATATTTATTAGAAGGTTATGCGACATTATACTTTGGTCTTCTACTTACAATTCAAAAGAATACTTAGAGCATATTACAATCCAAAGCATTATATTATACTAAATATAAATGCTAAATGAGTGACACAGCAATAACCTACTTTTAGAAGTTGCAGACATAGTTGTTGTCTGTAATGAGTTGGGTGGATATGAGGCAGGGCAGAGTTAGGTTGGTATGGATTTGGATTGAAATATCAGGAACAAAGGGGCTTCCCAGGCGGCACTAGTGGTGAAGAACCGACCTGCCAATGCAGGAGACCTAAGAGACACTGTTTTGATCCCTGGGAAGATCCCCTGGAGGAGGGCATGGCAACCCATTCCAGTATTCTTGCCTGGAGAATCCCATGGACAGAGGAGCCTGGTGGGTTACAGTCCATTGGGTGGCAAAGAGTTGGACAGGACTGAGCCAACTAAGCATGCACACGCCACGAAGAAAAGGGGATGGGGTCCTAAATATCTCTCCCAGGTGTGCAGGTTTTCCACCTTCCCTTTCCACTTCTATAAAGTCAGCTGCACTTAACATACTGATGACTCAGAAACAACACAAGCATAGGCTAACAGAGGCAGAGCAGTACAACAAGAGAGAAAAGATACGATCCCTGTCCACACTATCAAAATAACATCTGGCCACATTGTGAAGAGAAGGGGGTCATCAACAGGCCAACTCCCCTGTTCATACTAGCAGAATGCAAGTTCAGCTCTTGCTTTGTTCCTCCTAACCAACGCCTGGATTACTACTCTTCCAACTAAGCAACACGCAGTACTTTTACTCTGCAAAGCCTGAGACAGGTACTGACCTTAACTTTCCCCTATTCTGAGAGAGAGTCCTTTTCTCTTTGAAGCACTAATACACTCCCTTTAGGCGTCAGTTGAACTCAACCTTCTCTCCAGAGTCAGTTATTTTCACTCTCTCATCCTGGATTCACACTTAACTCCACCCAGATTTCCCATTAAAACAATCCCTTTCAAAGATTCACAAGAGATATCTGCACTTCAAAGTCAATTCCATCCATGGACATTTACTTAAGACAGTCATTCTCACACTTTAGGAAGCACAGAATCACCTAGCTAGTTAATTAAAACACAACTGGGCCCCATCCCCAGAAGTTCTAACTCCTTAAGTCTAGAGTGAAGCCCCATAATTTGCATTTCCATCAAGTTCCCAAACGATGTTGACGTTGCCCATTCTGGGCAGCACTTTGAGAACCACTAATTCAGGTATATTCCTTTACATTTTAAGGATTACTGCAACCTCAAACCTGTCACTCTATCCTAGGGGCAGACCTTAATTCATACTTTGTAGTGATCAGTTTATGATTCATTCTTACAGGTGAGGAAGAAAATACAATCTAGAGTTTGGGATCATTAAATCTGCCAATGTCGGTGACATCTCTGGAACAAGGTCAAAGCTAGTTGGCAAGAATAAAGGAAAGGGGATAAAAGAAAGTCTCACACATTTTACCGTTTTTTAAAAAACCTCTACCAACTCTTACTATTCGGCGTGGCTTTCGCAAAGAACTACCACCATAAAAACTGCCTATTCTTCCCAAAGCACTCTTCCGGCAGCATTTCCCCAGCGCTCCAACAAACTCTGCCACTCAGTGTAATCGGTCCTGCCAAACCCCACAGAAGCAGGCGAATGGACAGGGTTTCCTACAGCAACACCTAAAAAGGTCTGGGTCTGCAGAAAAAAAGAAATCAGATTTGCATTTTAAGTCAATTTTCCCACCAACTCGGCGTACTTAAGGAAAAGAAATCACGTCCCGAAAACACTAGCAAAGCTTGCTAAAGCTTCTTTCTGCGGACCAGGCGAGCCGAACAAACTGCACCGGGAAGAAAAACGACAGAAAAGATGCAAAGGCGGCCAACAGGTGCGTGAGCCGTTGAGAAAAGATCCGGGGAGTACGGTACCACCGGACCCGGGGGCGGGGGCGGGGACGGAACCGGCCGAGAGACACGTTGAGGTCCGCGGTCCGGGGTCCCGGGTCGGGGCCCGGGTGGGGGTGGAGATCAGGGGCGCTGAAGAGGGAGAGCCCGGCGAGGCGGCGGAGGGCCCGCTCCTCACCTGGTTGAGTTCATTCTCGGCCGCAATCCGCAGCTTCGGGTCGATGGTGCCCTTCAGCGCCTGGATGATCCGGTTGAGGTCCATCTCCCCAGGTGGGGGCTCCGCGGCCCCCGGACCAGTAGGCCAGACTGCCGCTTTAGTTATTCTTTTGACCCTCTCAGCTTCCTCCTCCGCGACCCCTGAACTACCTCACTCCTCACCCCCCGCCACCGTCGCCACCTGCAGCCACTTGCTGCGCCACTCTGACTCCGCGCCCCTTGTCCTCCCTTTCTACCCCCCACAACTCGCTCTCCATTCACCCTTTTACGACACCGGTGGGAGGCGGGAGAAGTAAGAAGAGGAAACGGCGCCTCCTTTACGGCGGCCTCTTCCCCCGGGCATGCTGCTATGGCCGCTCCCTCTGGCGGCCACCATGCTGCTGTACGGAAAGTGGTCTCGGCTTCTTTCCAGAAGGGAAACCTGCTCACTAGCTCCAACAGGCGGTCGTCGTGCTGCCCTACGGAAAAGAACTTCCTGCCATTTTCCTTTGGGAGAATCAAGCTCGCAAGGTGTCTCTTTACAGTTGCTTCCAAATTAAGCATATATGGGTGGAATGGCACTTTTTATTAGTCTGAAAATTCTTTGGGTATTACAACTGAGATGATCTGCGTGCGTGCTAAGTCGCTTCAGTCGTGTCCGACTCTGTGCGACGCTATGGACTGTACCCACAAGGCTCCTCTGTCCATTGGTTTTCTCCAGGCAAGAATACTGGCGTGGGTTGCCACGCCCTCCTCCAAGGGAATCTTCCCTTCCCAGGGACTGACCCCTCATCTGTGTCTCCTATATTGGCAGGCGGGTGCTTTACCACTAGCGCAAAGCTGTCTCTGTGGGAGCCATCGTTCGTTCATTCAGTTACTCACTCATATCCTGAATGTTTTTTAAACATGTATTTTTCAGCTAGAGTACCGAGATACTTAGGTACCACATTATAACAAAATTAATTCAATGCAGGTTACTAAGAAGGAACTCACAGTGTGATAGAAGAGACAAATATAAACAAAAATATATAAAGTAACTGTTCCAGATCAGAGAAACTATAGGCCTAAAGTTTCTGAAAAATTTCCAAATCGTCTCAGAAAAGTAGTGAAAGGCAAGAAAGGGCATGCTGTCTCCACCCATTGTGGCCATATCCGGCCCCTAAATTTCAATGGCATAAAAATATTAAGGAGCTAGTTGTCCCTGAGGTTACTCTGAAAAAGTTTAATTACACTTGTAAAGATTGTGGGCAAAATACATGTGAAGAGGTGTGATCTTTCCCAGAGCAGATAATTGAAACAATGGTTCAGTTAACTGGGTTCAATCAAGAAGGTAGAAATTTTGTGGTAGAAAACTTAGCAGCCTGATCACTCTCCCCTCTACAGGGGCTGTAAATGGGATCACGTCCTTCAGCTAGGTGCAAAAGTGCCTAATATGTCTCTGGTTGCTTCCAGTTTTGCCCATTCTCTGAATTTCCATAGAGTAGTGTTTCTTACAGATTAATACTGTCATGTTCCTTCCTTGATGATTTCTCATCAATTATCAAGATAAAATACAAACTACAAACTCCTTACTAACTCAAGGTTTTATGAAACATGGTGCCTTTCATCTTCACACTATTTCCTTATCCTACTTTCTTGGACTTCATGAATCTAAAACTCCTTGACCTCTGGAATCTTAACTCCAATATCTTCTTTTCAGTTTAAGACCTTGTCTTCCGTCTCTGTCTCCCTTAATTACTTTACACCTATTTTCCAACTCAATCACTTTTCAGTCCTTTCTCAAGTCTACCCTTGACCCAATGTGAAAACTGATACCGTTACAAATGTGTGTTCTTTCCTTAGGCCCCAAAATCCTGTTCCTTTCCTTTGCTCAGCATCACTTCAGCAACTGTTCCAACCCTCAAGACTCTTTTCAAATTCCCTCTCTTTCCACAGAGTCCTGCAAAGATGAACAAAATCAGCAGGCTTAATCACTGAAACAAAAATTAATCTGTTTACTCTGCTTTAAGCCTGTTTACCAGGCTTCCCTGGTAGCTAAAACAGTTAAGAGTCTGCCTGCAGTGCAGGAGACCCAGGTTCAGTCCCTGGATGGGGAAGGTCCCCTGGAGAAGGAAATGGCAACCCACTCCAGTATTCTTGCCTGGAAAATGCCATGGACGGAGGAGCCTGGCAGGGTACAGTCCATGGGATCGCAGTCAGAGATGACTGAGCAACTTCACTTTCACTTTACCCTGCTTTACACCTCCTTGCCTCCAGTCTGAACCTAATCTCCCATTCCCCTGGGACCTTGCTCCACAAATCTCTGTATTTTTCATTAAAATGAATTGAGTATTATTACACTTATGGTTGACAATTTGTGAAACATTTTCCCTCTATTTTCAACCTGTTTCTCTCCACTGATTCAACCTCAGCCTAAAAATATTTCCCCCAGTTAAAAATAGTCTTTTTGCAGTAATACTCTGTTGTTCATCCTTTTCCAAAGAATGGTATTCATTCCTCGTCTCTGCTTCCTTACTTTGCTTCAATCAGTTATTCCAAGGCTTCTGCCTTCATTTCTACCACTAAAACTGCCAACAAAAAATGAACACTAATCCCTTAGTTACTAAGGTATGTGCACTTGATATATGCAAGAGACAGTTTTAGTTCTCATCTTAAAACCTCACTGGTATCCAACACTCTACTGTATATATATATTATATATATATATATATACACACACACATATATACACACATATATACATATATATATACGGTATCTTTGTATAACACAACTAAATGCTACTGAGGATACAGAGAAACTGGATCACTAATATATTATTGGCTGGAGTTTAAAATGGTACAGCCTCTCTGGAAAACAGTGGTTAAACAATCTGGCACATTTATACCATGGAATTCTACTGAGCAGTAGAAAGGAACAATACAGGCAACAACATACTCGATGGATCCTAGATCAGAATTATGCCAAGTGACAAAAAGCCAATCCCAAAAGGTTACATACTATTTGATATTTATATATTTTTTAAATACCAGTTCAATTCAGTTTAGTCCTTCAGTAGTGCCCGACTCCTTGGGACCCCATGGACTACAGCACGTCAGGCTTTACTATCACCAACTCCCGGAGCTTGCTCAAACTCATGTCCATCAAGTTGGTGATGCATCCAATCATCTCATCCTCTGTCATCCCCTTCTCCTCCTGCCTTCAATCTTTCCCAGCTTCAGGGTCTTTACAAATGAGTCAGTTCTTCACAGCAGGTGACCCAAGTAGTGGAGTTTCAGCTTTAGCATGAGTCCTTACAATGAACACCCAGGACTGATCTCCTTTAGGATGGACTAGTTGGATCTCTTTGCAATCCAAGGGAACCTCAAGAGTCTTCTCCAACACTACAGTTCAAAAGCATCAATTCTTTAGTGCTCAGTGTTCTTTATACTCCAACTCTCACATCCATATATGATGACTGGAAAAACCATAGCTTTGACTAGATGGACTTTGGCTGGCAAAGTAACGTCTCTGCTTTTTAATATGCTCTCTAGGTTGGTCATAGCTTTTCTTCCAAGGAGCAAGCATCTTTTAATTTCATGGCTGCAGTCACCATCTGCCGTGATTTTGGAGCCCAAGAAAATAAAATCTCTCACTGTTTCCATTATTTGCCATGAAGTGATGGGACCAGATGCCATGATCTTCATTTTCTGAATGTTGAGTTTTAAGCCAACTTTTTCACTCTCCTCTTTCACTATCATCAAAAGGCTCTTTAGTTCTTCTTCCCTTTCTGCCATAAGGGTGGTGTTCTCTGCATATCTGAGGTTATTGGTATTTCTCCCAGCAATCTTAATTCCAGCATGTGCTTCCTCCAGCCTGGCATTTCACATGATGTACTCTGCACAGAAGTTAAATAAGCAGGGTGACAATATACAGCCTTGACATACTCCTTTCCATATTTGGAACCAGTCTGTTGTTCCACATCCAGTTCTAACTATTGCTTCTTGACCTATGTACAGATTTCTCAGGAGGCAGGTCAGGTGGTCTGGTATTCCCATCTCTTTCAGAATTTTCCACAGTTTGTCATGATCTACACAGTCAAAAGCTTTGGCATAGTCAATAAAGCAGAAGTGGATGTTTTTCTGGAACTCTCCTGCTCTTTCAAAGATCCAACGGATGCTGACAATTTGATCTCTGGTTCCTCTGTCTTTTCTAAATCCAGCTTGAACATCTGGAAGTTCATGAGTCAAGTACCGTTGAAGCCTGTCTTGGAGAATTTTGAGCATTTCTTTGCTAGCATATGAGATGAGTGCAATTGTGCGGTAGTTTGAGTATTCTTTGGCATTGCTTTTCTTTGGGATTGGAATGAAAACTGACCTTTTCCACACCTGTGGCCATTGCTGAGTTTTCCAAATTTGCTGACACATTGAGTGCAACACTTTCACAGCATCATCTATTAGGATTTGAAATAGCTCAACTGGAATTCCATCACCTCCACTAGCTTTGTTCGTAGTAATGCTTCCTACAGCCTACTTGACATCACATTCCAGTATCTGTGGCTCTAAGTGGGTGATCACGCCATCGTGGTGATCTGGATCATGAAGATCTTTTTTGTATATTTCTTCTGTCTATTCTTGCCATGTCTTCTTAATATCTTGTTTCTATTAGGTCCATACCATTTCTGTTCTTTATTGTGCCCATCTTTGCATGAAATGCTGCTTTGTTATCTCTAATTTTCTTGAAGAGATCTTTAGTCTTTCCTTTTCTATTGTTTTCTTCTATTTCTTTGCACTGATCACTAAGGAAGGCTTTTTTATCTCTCCTTACTGTTCTTTGGAACTCTGCATTCAAATAGGTATATCTTTCTTTTCTCCTTTGCCCTTAGCTTCTCTTCTTTTCTCAACTATTTGTAAGGCCTCCTCAGACAACCATTTTGCCTATTTGAATTTCTTTTTCTTGGGGATTGTCTTGATTGCTGCCCATACATGTAACGAACCCCAGTCCATAGTTCTTCAGACACTATCACATCTAATCCCTTGAATTTATTTGCCACTTCCACTGTATAATCATAAGGGATATGATTTAGGTCATACCTGAGTGCTCTACTGGTTTTCCCTACTTTCTTCAATTTAAGTCTGAATTTGGCAATAAGGAGTTCATGATCTGAGCCACAGTCAGCTCCTGATCTTGTTTTTGCTGACTGTATAGAGCTTCTCCATCTTTGGCTGCAAAGAATATAATCAATCTGATTTCAGTATTGACCATCTAGTGATGTCCATGTGTAGAGTCTTCTCTTGTGTTGTTGGAAGAGGGTGTTTGCTATCACCAGTGCATTCTCTTGGCAAAAGTCTATTAGCCTTTGACTTGTTCATTTTGTACTCCAAGGCCAAATTTGCCTGTTACTCCAGGTATCTCTTGACTTCCTACTTTTGCATTCTAGTCCCCTGTGATGAAAAGGACATCTTTTTTGGGTTTAGTTCTAGAAGGTCCTGTAGGTCTCTATAGAACCATTCAACTTCAGCTTCTTCAGCATTACTGGTTGGGCATAGACTTGGATTACTGTGATATTGAATGGTTTGCCTTGCAAACAGACAGAGATCATTCTGTAGTTTTTGAGATTGCACCCAAGAACTGCATTTCAGACTCTTCTGTTGATTATGAGCACTACTCCATTTCTTCCAAGGGATTCTTGCCCACAGTAGTAGATATCATGGTCATCTGAGTTAAATTCACCCATTCCAGTCATTTTAGTTCACTGATTCCTAAAATGTCAATGTTCACTCTTTCTATCTCCTATTTGACCACTTCCATTTACCTTGATTCATGGACCTAACATTCCAGATTCCTATGCAATGTTCTTTATAACATCAGACTTTACTTCCATCACCACTCACATCAACAACTGGGCATTGTTTTTGCTTTGGCTCTGTCTCTTCATTGGTTTTGGAGTTATTTCTCTACTCTTCTCTAGAAGCATATTGGGCACCTACTGACCTGGGGAGTTCATCTTTCAGTTTTGTATCTTTTTGCCTTTTCATACTGTTCATGAGGTTCTCAAGGCAAGAATACTGAAGTGGGTTGCCATTCCATCCTCCAATGGACCACATTTTGTCAGATGTCTCCACCATGATCCATACGTCTTGGATGGCCCTACACAGCATGGCTCCTAGTTTCATTAAGACAAGGCTATGGTCCATGTGATCAGTTTGATTAGTTTTCTGTGATTGTGGTTTTCATTCTGTCTGTCCTCATAAGGATAAGGGCCTTATGGACAAGAGACTGTCTGTGGGGGAAACTGGGTCTTGTTCTGATGCTGGGGGGAGGGGCATGCTCAGTAAATCTTTAATCCAATTTTCTTTGATCGGCAGGGCTGTGTTCCCTCCCTATTGTTTGACCTAAGACCAAACTATGGTGGAGGTAATGAAGAAAATGGTGATCTCCTTCAAAAGGTCCCATGCAGGCACTTGCTGCACTCAGTGCCTCCAACCCTGCAGCAGGGCACTGCCGACCCATGACTCTGCAGGAGACGCCTGGACACTCACAGGCAAGTCTGGGTCAGTCTCTTGTGGGGTCACTGCTCCTTTCTCCTAGTGCACACACACATTCATAAAATAATTAAGAACAGATCGGGGCTTCTGACGGATTCAAGTGGGGATGGCTACAAGAGAGAAGTGTATGTTATGGAAGGGCAATAAGAGGGATTGTTGTGCAAATGGAAATAATCTGTGTCTTAACTGCATCAACCTCATTATCCTAGTTGTGATACTGCATCACAGTTTTGCAACACGTTACTTTTTAAGGAAACTGAATAAAGGGTACATAGGATCCATCTGTATTATTTCTTACAACTACATGAGAATCTACAATTATCTCAAAATAATTTTAAGTTACAAAATATGTCATTAAAGAAAGAGATGATGTTCCCATGAAAACTGGGTATGCTTTGAAAAGACGCAGTGAAGACAAGTTACTAAAAAATAATGCTGTCAAATTCTGAGACAACAAAAATAAAAGACACACAAAAAAAAACCCACAAACACCTATTTCTTTACAAGAGTTTTAAAGTAGCTTTCCCTAAACTCTATCTTTAGCTTATAAATCGTTTGTTGTTTACAAGTTCCCTCTTTTTTACTACCATGTACAATATGAGAGCATATCTGTATAAATTAACACATTCACCTTAAGATAGAGTTTGAGTGAGCTGTATTCTCTCACTGTAGTTTGCATATTGCCTCACCTTTCTGGGCCTGTTTGCTCATCTGTTTCCAAAAGCTATTGTGAAGACTGAATGAGGTAAATACATTGCCCATGCTAATGCTCGGTATTATTATCATTGTATTCTATTAAGGAGAGGAGAGACCTTATTCAACCTTTGATAAATGAGACATAGTCCCATACTATGCCTGACACATAATAAGCAATTAGTAAATATTGGTTGAATTAATAAATGAGTGAATGTTTGAGAGAGAAGGCATCTGAAACAGGAAATACACAGTAAGAAAAAAGAAGATAGGACAGACACGAGACATTTCACAGAAACAACAGAAATTTGTGACTTCATTGAAGCAACAGAAATTTGAGACTGATTAGATCCACAAAGTGACAAAAAGGAAGTAAAAAATGATTATAGAGCATCAAGATTTGATGACCTTTGGGAAAATGGGAAGAGTACTATATTTTGGAGGAAAGATGAATTTGTCTCTGGACATGTTGAATTAGAGGTTCTTATGGGTTATACAGGCAGAGATTTCCAGTGACATCTGGAAATTGACATCTGGCTTGCACAGAATAGCTGGGTGAGAAAGAGGAAGTTATGGCGGGGGCGGGGGGTGGGGGGAGGAAGGTGGTTACAGGAAGGAGTAAAGAGAACCATGAGTCATCTGTGTAGAAGTAGATGACATCATCCTAGAAATAGAGCTATAGAGGATAACTGGCATGATTACAGCTTGAGTTATAGAAAGCAATTTTCACTCCAAGCACTACCACTGTGGCCTTTTTTTAAGATTTAACATTTCAGTCATCTAAATGGGATATCATACAGCTGTCCTACCCATCTGTTGGCAGCAGCTCATCTGCTATGTTAGCAGCAAGTCTATGTTAGCAGGATTGAATCTCGTCCATATGGTGAAGACAAAAATGGGAGTTAAAACCCAATGCACAAAAATCTCTATCTGTAAGTTACATGATCCCTTAAATAATCTTAAATCATTCAAATGATCTGTGAGTATGATAAATTTTTTGACTAAATGCCTCTACTTCAAAAGAGTCTCTATTGGCTGAACTCTACATCATAGCACCTGAAATACAGGCAGTAGTACATACATACGTCTCATAAATGTAAGATCTTCAGTATTGTTAGTATAATAAAGTCAGTGGCATGGTACTCTCCTTTGAACTGTCACATATAACCAAAAGCCCTGAGCAGAGTTTCTTAGAAGAATCTGACAGACCTCTCAGTTAAAGAAGAATTTTTTTTAAACAAAATTTTTTAAAACATAAAAATCTATTGTTGGTTTTTAATCACTTAGTCACGTCTGACTCTGCTACTCCTGGACAACACGCCAGGCTTCCCAGTCCTTCACCATCCCCTGGCGTTTGGATATGTCCATTGAGTCGATGATGCCATCCAAGCTGATACTGATAATACTGATAAGAAATCAATATTTATAGGCTAAAGTAATAGAGGGTTAGGAAGTTTTGGATCAGAAGCCAGAAATTTCCATCTCCAAGAAACTAAAATGATAGTAGTGGTGGGAGGCATAGAAACTAAAAGAGTGGTATTAGCAAAGGCTGAAGATGAAATTTGTACTTTCAAATCAGTTTTTTTCCTCAAAATCTTCTGTTTCTTCATTTCCTCAGACTTTCCACATTTTGCATTGGAAATAGAGTCATCCTGTTCAAATTCAGGACATATGAAAAATGATAACTTATGACAGCCTCAACCAGGGTCAGTGTATCCAGTTCACAGTATTTAGTCTGCCCTAGTAAAAGCTGAGTAGTACCTCTAAAATAACTGTGTGCAAAAAGAAAAGAAAAAGAAAAGCAATGGAAAATATAGTGGAGGAGACCACACATGTGAACTAAAGAAGAGCAACACGAACAATAGGAAGGGCCGCCATTGTACCTGGACTCAAAGCCTGGCTGGGGCACTTCTGCTAGTGGCCTTAGAAAGTCAATCTCCAACTGTCCCAATTTTCTTATCTCCTAAAAAAGTATCTGCCTCACCAGGACCACTATGAAGATCAAATGAGATTACACAAATGAGAGTACTATAAATCATGAAATGAAATAAAAATATTAGTGAAAGGTGAAAGGTTTTTATAGTCAAACTCTTCCATGTGTTATCCCAGGCTTAATGATAATTAAAGCAGACCCTCAAGCTCTATCCAAGCAAACACAAGACAGGGTAAATACCATAGCAATTAACAGTTTATCTTTATAGTTTTTAACAAAAAAAGTGACATGTACATTTAAAGTTCTATAGGGAGAGGGAGAGGGTGGGATGATTTGGGAGAATGGCATTGAAACATGTATAATATCATATAAGAAATGAATCACCAGTCTAGGTTCGATGCAGGATACAGGATGCTTCGGGCTGGTGCACTGGGATGACCCAGAGGGATGGTATGGGGAGGGAGATGGGAGGGGGGTTCAGGATTGGGAACACGTGTACAACCGTGGCAGATTCATGTTGATGTATGGCAAAACCAATACAATAAAGTAATTAGCCTCCAATAAAAAAAGTTCTATAGTAATATGCAGAATGAAAAATACCTACTAACCAACCCCTTTTCCTTAGAGCCAACACTATCACATTTTGTACATACTACTGGGAAAAAACAATTCAACCACATATACTTTCTTTCAGAAATTTTTATGCAAATAACATTGCACACACTGCAGGATAGTCTTTTCTGACTTAACCAATTCCTACTGAATGGACATCTAGGTTGTTTCTCCAGTTTTTGCTGTTATAATTAATGCTGTATCTCAGCATAATTCCAAAACTATTTGTAAATTACTAGTAGTGGAATTACTGCATCATAAAGCATATACTTTATCTTTCTAAAAAGTACTCATTTTATTATCATCTACAGTGTGATTGCCGGGAGAAATATCAATCACCTCAGGTGCAGATGACACCACCCTTATGGCAGAAAGTGAAGAGGAACTAAAAAGCCTCTTAATGAAAGTGAAAGTGGAGAGTGATAAAGTTGGCTTAAAGCTCAACATTCAGAAAACGAAGATCATGGCATCTGGTCCCATCACTTCATGGGAAATAGATGGGGAAACAGTGGAAACAGTGTCAGACTTTATTTTGGGGGGCTCCAAAATCACTGCGGATGGTGACTGCAGCCATGAAATTAAAGGACGCTTACTCCTTGGAAGAAAAGTTATGACCAACCTAGATAGCATATTCAAAAGCAGAGACATTACTTTGCCAACAAAGGTCCGTCTAGTCAAGGCTATGGTTTTTCCAGTGGTCGTCTATGGATGTGAAAGTTGGACTGTGAAGAAAGCTGAGCGCAGAAAATTGATGCTTTTGAACTGTGGTGTTGGAGAAGACTCTTGAGAGTCCCTTGGACTGCAAGGAGATCCAACCAGTCCATTCTGAAGGAGATCAGCCCTGGGATTTCTTTGGAGGGAATGATGCTAAAGCTGAAACTCCAGTACTTTGGCCACCGCATGCAAAGAGTTGACTCATTGGAAAAGACTTTGATGCTGGGAGGGATTGGGGGCAGGAGGAGAAGGGGACGACCCAGGATGAGATGGCTGGATGGCATCACTGACTCAATGGACGTGAGTCTGAGTGAACTCTGGGAGTTGGTGATGGACAGGGAGGCCTGGTGTGCCAAGATTCATGGAGTCGCGAGGAGTCGGACACGACTGAGTGACTGAACTGAACTGAATAGTATGAGTGCCTGTTTTCCCACATGCTTGCCAAAAGATGCACTTTAAAACATTACATATGCTTACTGATTTTTTTAAAGCACCTATGAACTGAGCATTCAATTCTGTTGGCCATCTTTTTCTTGATTTTCTCCCCCTGCAGGCGGTCATTTGTCTTTTGACATTATTTTCCCTAACAGAACTTTAAGGGGAATAAATTCTACATGTCAAATTTATCCATCTTTTACAGCTTCAGTGTTAGATAGCTCCTCCCTACTTCCACACTGGTGTCCTCTCCAAAAAAATCATGCTACTATGAACTCAAAAGTCAAGAAGCCCCACCTCTGCATTCAAAGCTTCCAATCACTTTTAGGTACCACTTCTTAAATACGAATACTCAACCAATAATCACAAGATTCTCATCAAATATAATACCCCAGATAAGAGATTAGGACAAACAGAAAGTGTAGGAAACAGACTACAAAGGGAAGAAAACTTAAAGAGAAAAACTATCCTTAGAATTAGACAATAATACAATCTTAAAACGAATAGACTACACATGTAAGGAACATTCAAGATAACAGAAGTATACTTAAAAATTTAACATACCAGAAATTTAAAACTCTGTAAAAATGTCAGAAGACAAAATCAAGGAAATCTTCCAGAAGTGAAACTTAGAAACAAGAGAAAAGATGAGAAGATTAAATAGCTAGTCCAGATACAGATCAGGAAAAACAGAAGTGTGATAGAAATCAGAGAAATAACTCAGAGATTTGCTCTCAGCAGATGAAATGGATAAAACTGTTACTGGTATGTCTGAGCATTCATCTTTGTAGCCCGAGTCAGGTACAAATCAGATAAGCCAGCTGTTTGAAAGACTAAATCAATCACTTATTTCAAAGCATAAAGCCCTTGAAATAAAATAATGCTTACAAAACTTACAATTAGTGAGCCCAAGGCTTCCTGATATTGAAAATGGGTAACTATTTTATCATCTGGCATTCAGCAGCTTGCTGTGGTAGCAAGTGAGCTGTCCCTATCAGTTTGTCAACACTCGCCAAAAGCTGAAAAGTGAGGATTAAAGGTATTGACCCAATCATTGAAGTGACAATTAAAAATACCCCTGAGATACATTAGCAAGTGGAGGACCTAGAGGAACAACTCAAAAATCTTTCATCAAAATAAAGTGTTTGTCATGGGAGCAGAGTGGAATGCATGTGAAAAAACCTTTAGTCTACATGCCAAAAATTATTTCACCTTATAAAATACATAAAGTATCATCACACAGATCACAATAGAACATCAGTCAATAAGAAAGAAAACTTTGCAAACAGGGAAGATTAAAGTATAAAAACACAGTATGTAATGTCAAAGCATTGTAAAATTGTAGCTATCACAGAGTTTGTGTATGTGCACAAGCATGCTCAGTCACTCAGTCATGTCGCTCTTTGCTACCCCTTAGACTGTAGCCCAGCAGGCTTCTTTGTCCATCGAATTCTCCAGGCAAGAACACTGGAGTGGGCAGCCATTCCCCTCTCGAGGGTATCTTCCCACCCAGGGATTGAACCCACGTTTCCTACATTGCAGGCAGATTCTTTACCACTGAGCCTCCAGTGGAGCTTAGAAAGTTTCAATTTAAAAATGGAACGGTTGACAAGATACTTGGTATGGGAGGCAAGTGAACAAACCTCTCAAAAATATTTCCTGCTTTAAATACCTGCATTTACTCTCTAAATAACTTTATAGAGGAGATAGGAGTCAGTTGCTCACAATTCTTAAGGGAAAATTCATTTAACAAAAGACTAAAAGATTTAAAGTGAAAAAAAAAAAAAACTCGAGGCAAATTTATAGAAAATCTGTAGAAAAACTACCTCCCCTATCTCCATCTCCAGTAAGACAAGTAACAATCTATATATTCAGAGATATATTGTAACTTTATGGAATGCCTTTCCACCTGTCATACCCACAAGATCCTCTCAGTAAAATGTAAGTTCCTTATACAAGGTCCCTAAATGTGCTTTTGCATATCTATGGATCCCCACCATCTCTTGGAAAGGCATCTAAAATCTGCTTGCGTACATCTTTCTATAAAGACATCTGGATTTTTACTAAAAGATTCCACAAGAACTATATCTTCAAAAGTTACAGTGCTTCAGAATGAAAGGTCTTGTTCATTCATTCCTTAAGTCTAAGAATTGTTAATTTTCCAGTTATCTTTACACTTAGAAAAATAGTATTTCATTTAAAATACTCTCCTAAAACATAAGTTTCATGAGGGGATATCCTAGGTAATGAATTTCTTCTTGTTGGACACTTATCTTAAAAAATATAAAGTCACTCACAATGTTTTAAATAAACATTGATTGGGTGCAGGATAAAAGACTAAACTGAAGACCCTAATGCAGCAGGAAATTGTGGCTAAAAAGGACTGAGAAAGGCCTCGCTGAACTTGATCAACAACTGTTATTAAACATCAAGTTTTCCACTCAATCATTTAATCATATTTCTGCTTTCCTATACAGGGGCTTCCCTCATAGCTCAGTTGGTAAAGAATCCGCTTGCAATGCAGAAGACCTCGGTTCAATTCCTGGGTTGGGAAGATCCACTGGAGAAGGAATAGGCTACCCACTCCAGTATTCTTGGGCTTTCCTGTATACTTTTCAGTTTGTGTTCTGGACATAAAGGCCATGAACTAACTGGAATACTGATATCTCTAACTCACAAAGTACATCATGTGTTGAAAAGTTCTGTTAAATAGTGAATCACATTACATCCTCTATCTTGAGAGCACTATACTACCATTTAACACTATATAGGATTTAATTGCTAAACCCACACCTAGCTCAAATATTAACCATAATGATTTAATGCTCTTACACTGTCTTTCTGAGATTTAACAACAGAGTGAGTGGAGGATCAGAACAAGAACTTTCTACCTCAGCAAGTGACTTGCTTGGTTGCAGACTAAGAATGCCCTTTCTCTGACCTAATAAACCCTAGCATATGCAATCAAAATGTTTAAAAAATTATTCTTTAAAGTTACTAAGAAACATTATCAAGTTCCTATTAGTGAGAAGCATTTACAAACAAATCAAGATCTGCGATGATGTATGCCCAGATGGACACTAAACTCTGGCTATACTGCATGCAAGACAGTATATACACACGCAGAACCCGAAAATTTTCAGAATGAGAAAAACACAATTACAGCATCTAGCGTTTATTAAATGCTTAAGTGTCAGTTACTGTGTTAAGTCTTTTAGATGCATTTAAACTAGATGCACTAAGCTGTTTAGCTGAACTTCACAACTGCCCTATGAGGCTGATCTATCATGCCCATTTTACATCTGGGAAAATGGTCTTTTAAAAAATCTTAAGATGTGCAACTTGCTCAAGATCAGTTACTAAGTGGCAAAAGCAGCACTCCAACACAGTACTGCCTGACCATAGACCTATGTGTGCTTTTTGTTGACTAAATATTTTACCTACTCAAATTAAGAATCCACTAAAAAGCATAAGCCTTATTGACAGTGGACCAGTAGTATTATCTATGTATCTCCTGCTCTATTTTGTATTCATATGGTAGGAACTTGAAGACAGCTAAATAAAGGATAACACACTCTACTACAAAATAGCTTCAAGGAGAATATGTGATTTGGGCAGTGGAAAACAGATGAAATACTTTGATGAATGATATGTATAACAACAGAAAAGTAACTCAAAGGAGCTCTCATAAATAAAAGGCTTATTTTAAAATAAACAGTATGAACCCATGAAGATTCCCATCCAAGAGTTATCAGTGATGAACACTAAAAACTAAACATCTTACCTCTTAACTAAATATTTAATCAAATAAGAACACTGAAGATGCAGGTAACTTTTTTATTGAGGCACAACAAGGCATTATAATTTGCCTGAACGTGAGGCAGTTAGTTTAGTAAGCTGAACATTAATACAGTTAAGGATTAAGTGCAAACAATATACATTCACAGCTTGACTAGCGAGGCTACATCACAATTTATAAAGTGCCAGATTAGTGCTAATTGTCATTCAGCTTGAAATTTTTCACCATGAGGAGGAAAACAAAAAGTAAGGACCTCCTCCTCCTTCTAGGAATGAAAACATTTTCCTTAACCAATCAGTCAAAAGGGCAAGAACTACTTTTCCTTATTCCCACTAATTAGAACACCATATCCTTTCACTGTCGATTCTGTACTGACTTTCAATCTTGGTAAAGCAGATAGCCTGAAAATGTAGAATATTTCCAGCTACTTCCATAAATTGCTCCTCTGTGCAAACGTAACCATATCTGGTCTCCCTGGAAGAGCTGAAGAATTGCGTGATTGCTAGCAGTTTCGTGGTCTGGAGCACCATCATTGGCATAGGCAGATACCAAGACCTCTTCATTCTTCATGAGGTTGACATACAGTGGCACATTCACTGCCAGCTTTAGCATATGAAAAATGAAAACATAAGTGCCATTCACTGGACAATTAAATCTACCAAGCTGAAGATCAAAAGTTTCTCCCAAGTTGTTCAGAAGAAGATCAAACACAATAGGTTGGTCTAAAGTCCCAGGGGCGAGATTAGAGGTTCTGGCTGCAGAGAAGGCAACGCGCATCTGCTGAGGCAGGGGGTACACGTGTACTGGCAGTATGGTGGCTGCTGGGTTTGTCACTGGCACATCCACAGGGGTCATGCTACGGGAGTCTCCTTGTCCAGAGTCACCACTGTTAAAGGTTTCGTTGTCTCTTTCTGGGCTGCTCACCTGAGAAGAATCACTCCACCCTGCTGTTTTATTAGCAACAGTGAGTTTCTCATAATGAAGCAGTTAGCTTTGAACACAATATGTAACATTAGTCGGCTACTGAAACACAGATAAAAATGCATTTTATAGTAAGTTTTTTAAAAAGCAATAAAGTAGAGCTACAGTATACTTTTCTAGATTTCTCTGACAATAGGTTTGTATACTACTATTCTAAAGCCAGAAAGGACCTAGATGATTTTGTCCAGTAGCTTTACTTTTTAACATTAAGAAAATGAGGCCCCCAAAAGGTTGGATAACTTAACACTAGTTACAGCTGGCAAAGTGTAAAACCCAGATGTGAATGAACACTCTATTCTTTATCTTTTGCCCATATTTCTGAGTTATTAATTCCTCAGTGATTCCAAGTTATCTAACAGAGAAGGACTCAAGAAAACTGAGATTACATAAAAGAAGCAACTTTTGGAACTAGACATTCAAACATTTTGTTATGGTACTAAGTTCCATAATAAATGCTTATTCTTTATTTCTAAGTTAATGTGATTTCATAAAATTTTCATGTTTTCAGTAGTAAACAAAAACACTGCTCAGACAGAAGGCAAAGATAATGTGAATAGTGGCTACTTTCTTAAAAGAAAAAGCTGCTTTTTTCTTGTGACAAAGTTAATCTTCATTCTTGATTTTCTCAGTTACACTGAATCTTTTAATTGTACCTTCACATTTTAAGAAGTATTAAAATATCTTGCTTTTGTTCAAGTCATGGTGTCTTAATCATTGTTTATTCCAATCTATCAATGTACTAAGGGGCACTAGAGTATCTAGGAGTGCCCATTTTTCCACAACCACCATCCTGAAACATCACCCAAAACTATACCAAGTCGGTATAGTGAATATGCACCTAAGGTTAAATTATGCTCTGGTGTCAAGCAAATTTATAACATACACAATACCCACATACACTTAAAAGTGACAAATGATCTCCACAGCCTTTCTAGTAGTCCAATATATCTCCCTTGGGTCTTCAGTACTGCATTTAAGCAAACCAAAAACCTCAAAAGATAAATGTTGAAAACAACATGCTTTGGGGAGAACTTGACAAAGAATAAAGAAAGATCTAGAGGTATGTTTTGGGTAAATAAATTCCTCGGTTAATTATCCTTACCTCTCGAATTTGCCCGAGGACCACCAGATGTCCCTCCTCGCTTGTAACACTGCTGGAAATTATCCTAAAATGAACACATAATATTTACCTCAGCACAAAAAATGCAAAATAGTTATTACTAGCAAATAAATCTGTAAGACTAAGTCCTCTGAGCCTTTGAGCTGGCATTCTCCACCAACCAACCAAAGGGGCTCAGATGATACCAAGAAAAACAAAAACAAGGGTCACAGTAACATATATCTTCATCTGTTAATTAACCTGACAGGTTAGATATGTTAACACTTGCAAAAACAAGAAAGTATTTAGATAACACTACATAAATGACACAATGCTAGGTTATGAGGGAAATTCAGAAATATGGCCTGGTCCTCTGTGCTTCATCTCAATACAAAAGGACATAATAAAGCTAAAATACAGACGAATTCAGCCTCTCTATTTATAAACCAAAGGGTGATGACAACTATTAACTGTGTTAAGGGTTTTGACAGGGAAACTGGTAAGAATTATAACACATGAACATATTATTTCTTGGAATCCCTACCAAAAAATGTCCAAAAGACAACATTTCAAACTGACTCCCAAGTATGGTAAAAGCCCCCGTACAAGTCATGAAAAGAATAGTTAACAGTGTCATTAATTATTAACATGTAATAAAAAGTTTCAATAGGACAAGAAAATATATAATAAAAATAATAATACTCCTACCCCAAACCCTCATCCTCTTCCCAAGAACACTACTATCATTGATATCTTATGTTTCCTCAATAAGAAACTGAAAACAGCACCAAAAAATACTAGAATATTGGTAGTGAGAACAGATGTGCTATTATTGAAGTTTGTCTTAGTCAACATATTCTCTTCACACCCAGTATTGACAATCAAGTAATAATAGTTGGTATTTGAATCCTTGATACATGCCTGGCATTTTCATACAAAGCACTTATGTCTATCACTTCATTTAATCCTCAGACTCTCTCAGAGTAATCCTCAACACTTCAGATATAAGTAACTCAAACTGATGAGTCTCCATCTAAAAGATAAGGAACTATGGAGAAGGAAATGGCAACCCACTCCAGTACTCTTGCCTGGAAAATCCCACGGACGGAGAAGCCTGGTAGGCTACAGTCCATGGGGTCGCAAAGAGTCGGACGTGACTAAGTGACTTAAAAAAAAAAAAAGATAAGGAACTAGAGCTCAAAAAGTTTATATAACATGTCAAAGGTCATACAACGAGGGGAGTTGTTGAGATCCAGGGTCAAACCCAAGTCATCCAGGTGACATGGTGTGTTCTCCAAAGTGTGTTCTTCAATACTGCCTCTGTACAGACATCTATCTTACCTCATGTAACTGCAAGCGCTTCAAGTAGAGATCCTTTGTATATTAACAACAGAACTCAGTAAAATACCACATATATAACTGAAGGCTTGTAAAGCTTCAAAACTTAAAATGCTAATGTAGTATAAATTCATATCCAGATATGCTCAGAGACAGGGAGTTTCCAAGGACTGTTAAAGTGGAAAGTCTAACATCTTCCTATCAATCTTCTACCACATACAGTAAAGAATATCTGAACTATTCAAATAAAGAATTAACCAAAAAATTAACCTTTTAATAAAAAGGACTTTCCTATACTTGAAAAGGAGTACATCAAGGCTGTATATTGTCACCCTGCTTATTTAACTTATATGCAGAGTACATCGTGAGAAACGCTGGACTGGAAGAAACACAAGCTGGAATCAAGATTGCCAGGAGAAATATCAATAACCTCAGATATGCAGATGACACCACCCTTATGGCGGAAAGTGAAGAGGAACTAAAAAGCCTCTTGATGAAAGTGAAAGAGGAGAGTGAAAAAGTTGGCTTTAAACTGAAGGCAATATAGTAAAGCCGATTCCCTGGTGGCACAGAGGTTAAAGCGTCTGCCTGCAATGCGGGAGACCTGGGTTCGATCCCTGGGTCGGGAAGATCCCCTGGAGAAGGAAATGGCAACCCACTCCAGTACTCTTGCCTGGAAAATCCCATGGGCGGAGGAGCCTGGTGGGCTACAGTTCACGGGGTCGCAAAGAGTCGGACACGACTGAGCGACTAACACACTTAAGACCTCCTAAAGTTCCATGTGACAGACAACTGTCATGTATCCTACTTGGGTTATTAGAAAAGCTCCCAACTCAACTCTCCATAGTAATAAAAGTGCCATTACAAAACAAATTATGACTCTGCTATAGGTTAATCACTAGCTTCACATGAACTGTACTTCACATCAATTGTTCAATTATGACAATTATTCTTACCCTTTGGGAATAAGGTGTTCCAGGATACTCTCTAGCTTGGAACTGTAGCTGGCTATAATTTCCATTGGAAATTGAAGGAGGTCCTCTATAAGTATCAAAACCTAGTAAATAAACAACTTACATTAGAATTATGGGCAAAATTACACTAAACTTTTAAATAGTCTGTTCTATACCACTTAAAAATTTAAACTGATCTTATAAAGCCATCACTAGATTTATGCCTTCTTTAAGCAAACTCTTTAATATTATTTCCACAATAAAACACACATTTATAAAAATATTACAGACTTCAAATAAGCCAACCGTAGAATTTTACTATTGCTCGGATACAGAGGGGGTTGGGAAAGGATGGTGGTTGAAGCCTTGATCTAGCATACTTTTGCAAATATCATGCAGTGACTAGAATATTTGGAACCATGTCTAACTTAAAAGAGTATCACTATTATACTCTCAAAGTTACCATCTGTGGTATACTCTGACAAAAAACTAAGAAATGGGTATTATCTTAACTATAACATGTTTTGAGCCAGCCAGGTCAATTAGCAAAATAAAGAAATTATTCAAATATGAAAACCAAAATTAATTCCTGGAAAAAACAAAATGTTCAACCTTTTACTTCAGTAAGTCACAGGATCAGTTTTTCATACAAAAAGTTCCTCCGTTATAGACAAAAGATATATTAGAAATACTCTATTTTGTAGAAATAGGGAATTCTCTACTACATTATAGACAGAAATAACAAATAGGAACAAGGTAAAGTAAAAACAGCTTGAGTCAAGTAAATATATAGACAAAATAATTCAGTATAATTAAATTTTATTCAGAGCATACCTTTATAACCACCAGGGGACCGATACGAATTGGTTAGTAATCTCCCACCACGAGTACATCCTCTAACAGATCCCCGGCTATTGACAAATGGCTGAGAGGGTCTGGGAAATACATTCGTCTGTGCTGGGTAAAAGGCAAGGCTACCATTGCTTACTTGAATAGTTCCATCGGGAAAACTTGCTGCTTAAGGAAACAGTTTTAGAGTCCAAGAGTTAAACGGTAATAAAAATTTAACATTCTTTATACTAAGAAGTCAGTGTAGAGCAAACCTTTAATACAACTTTCTCCCTTTTAAAAAAAAAAATAGGTGCCATAGATATTCATGTGTATATATAGAGATGTTTAAGTAATAAAATATTATTCAGCCATAGAAAGAAAATTCTGACACACTCTATAATATAACATGGATAAATCTTGAAGACATTATGGTAAATGGAATAGGTCAGTTACAAAAGAACAGATATTGTATGATTCCATTTATATAAGATAAGTACTCAGAGCGAATTCATAGAGTAGAATGCTGGCTGCCAGGGGCTGGAAGGAAAGGGAAATGGGGAGTTAGTGTTAAATAGAGAAGATGAAAAATTTCTAGAGATGAATGGTGGTGTTGGCCACACAACAACTTGGATTGTTTAATGCCATAAAACCTATACACTTAAAAAATGTTTAAAATGATGAATTTTATGTTATGTATATTTTTACCACAAAGGAAAAAGAAAGGCTAAATATTTCACCTCATGGAGAATAAGAAAGTGAACTTTTATTAATACTTTAATTGAAAAGGCATGTAACAAACAATATCCTTTATGTACATCGCCCATCCTATGTTTTCACAGCACAGGTGAGAAGAGAAGGAGGTCATTTGTGGCTAGGTCCAGAGATTTACATTTACCACCTCTTGCAATTAACCAAGTACTCAGAATGCTCAATTTGTTTGCTCAGGGTTAAGTTTTAGAAAACCCAACAGGGGTCTGAAATACCAACATTAAAAATCTACAAATGCTTCTTATGATTGATGATTACATAGTTGCCTGCTCTTTCATGTACCTATTATAATAGCATGAAAGACCAAAAGGGCCTCCCATCTCTAAGCAAAGAGTGGAATAAGCATAATAAGTTAAATATATATCTTCACATTAATCAATGCTCTATTTCAACAGAGAAGAAAAGAGAAATGGTCAGACAGCCATCTGTCTGTGATAACACAGAGTTAACAATGATTTCAAAACCTTCATAAAAGCAGCTGGATAGTGTCTTATGCACCTCTACCACTGCTGATGGTAATCAAAGCAATCCGATTTTAAAAAAGCCTACTCCAGGGTTACATCAGCCATCTAAGTTCTACCTCTACAAACGTTAAAACTAACAGGTGAACTTAACTAAAGAGAGGAAAAGGCATTAAGCATTTCTCAGCACTTGAACAGGAGAAAAGATCATGCTTACTAGTCAGGAAAGAACCTCTCAAATGTCACTACAGACTTGCTTTCCATTTAATTAGCTCTCATCTAAGTCTTCAAAATATACACAAAGATCTTACCAGTCTCTTGAGAAAGGACAGTTTGTTCTACGTGTATAGCTGGCAGTTGGCACTGGGGTGGTGTTTGTGTACTTGCTGTAGTGAAACTTTGATTGTAGCCAGGTGAATAAGGGGATTCTTTTATTTCTTGTTCTTTCCGTGGAGGCAGAGGTGCATTAACATTAAATACCTTAAAAGACAGAGTACACTGAGTCATTTGCAAAGTTTCATAGAAAATAATGAGGGATGACATTCGGCAAAACTCTGCAACATTCAAAAACTTCTGTCTGATTGGTGAAGGACTTGAACAGACATTTCTTCAAAGACAATAAATGGCCAATAAGCACATGAAAAGATGCCCAACATCATTAGTCCCTAGACAAAAAAATAAATCAAAACCACAATAAGATACCACTTCATACCCATTAGGACAATGATTGCTTAAACACAAACAAAACAAAAAAACAGAAAATCTAAGTATAACTGAGGGTGGAGTAAAATTACAATCCTCATGCAATGCTGATGGGAACGTCAAGTGGTACAGCCGACTGTAGAGAACAGTATGGTGGTTCTTCAAAGAGCTAAATGTAGAATTAACGTATGATCCAGCAATTCCATTTGTAGGCATACACCCAAAGAAATGAAAGCAGAGATTCAAAGAGAGATGTGTACACCTATGTGCACAGTATTATTCATAAGCGCTAAAAGGTGGAAACAGCCAAGTGTCCATCAGCAGATGAAGGGTAAACAGAATGTGATACATGCATACAATGGAATGTTATTTCATCATAAAAAAGAATGAAATTCTGATCCATGCTACAACATGGATGGAAGAACCTTGAAAATACTATGCTAAAATAAGCCAGGTAGAAAAAGGACAAATATCATGAGTCCACTTATATGAGGTACCTAAGAATAGGCAACTCATAGAGACAGAGTAGAATACAAGTTACCAGGGGCTAGGGAGAAGAAGGGGATAATGAAGTTCTGGAAAAAACAGAGGTGATGGCTGTACAACACTGTGGATGTACTTAATGCCACTGAATTATACATTTTAAAATGGTTAAAACAGTAAATTTTATGCACATTTTAACACAGTAAAAAAAAAAAATTCCTATTTGATTTCTGACAGAAGTTAAATCAAGTACAAGAACTAACTCTCCTGATATTACATTATCATAATGCTGCTTATTGAGAGTAAAAACTTCATAGGGCAAGAGGGTACTTTTTCAGAAACCGAGGATGAATGAAAAAACCTGCAAATTCAGTACTGAATTTCTACCACGTGGCAGGACAACGATTTGACCAGACTCTGGTCACTGAGTATAATAAAGCCCTTTTGTTACTCTCAAGCCCCCTCATCCTGCTCCGTTTTTCCCCAACACACATATGATATTATATATATATATATATGAATGAGTATTTTTCTCTCTAGCCCTCCCACCTCCATAATAAAGTATAAGCTTCTTAAGCACAAAGACCCATCTATTCTCCATTGGTACAACCCAGGCATTGTTGAACAGTGCCTGGCTTTGAACTACCTGTTTGTTGAATAAATGAGTAAATGAACAAATAAGAACCAGTTTGTACTATTGAATAGGAACCAAACAGATAGAACAGACAGACCAGCATGAGCAAAAGAGGTATTTGTGATAAGAATGTATAGGGCAAGTCCAGGGGACTAGTCTGGCAAGTTACACCAGGCTTCAAAAGTTACTGAGTGTCAGGTAAAGACATTCAATTTCATTTAATAATGGACCAATATTTGCTTTTAATTAGGAATAAGAAAAACTTAATAAAACCAATGTAGCTTGGTTTTTTGGTTTTTTTACTAAAAAAAACAATACTGTGTAGGATGGATTGACAGGCATAGAGGGAAAGCAAGGATACTGAGCTTTTTCTAGGTGGCCAAGCAGGGAGTAATAAGATTAGTGAATTAATGTGTCTGAATTCACCAGCCCATCTCCCCGCCTTGTGTCTGCTTCCCACTGCCATTCCACTGGCCTCATCTCACTACTGTCACTCAAAAGGACGTGAAGTGGGACATGAAGCATCATCAGGAAGAGTATTTATTGGCTAAGACGTTGCGTTCTTCTAAAGAAAAGTTTTATATTTATTCTAGGTTTAGAGAATAAATATACAAACTTAGTTGTAATATAATCTTAAAAAGTTTTAAACTACAACTTGTAGAAAGAAAGAAAGTGAAGTCGCTCAGTTATGTCTGACTCTTTGCAACCCCATGGACAGTAGCCTGCACCAGGCTCCTCTGTCCATGGGATTTTCTAGGCAAGAGTACTGGAGTGGGGTGCCATTTTCTTCTCCAGGGAATCTTCCTGACCCAGGGATTGAACCCAGGTCTCCCACATTGTAGACAGACGCTTTACCATCTGAGCCACCAGGGAAGTAGATTGTAATTCAAAATACCATACAAATCTTGAACAATTCTCCAAAACCCAGCATGAGATGAATGAAGATGAAATCAAATGAAAGTTTCAACAGTAATAGAACACACGAGTATGTGTCCTCTATTTCAGGGTATTGATGCCGTGGAATACCAGAACTGTGATATTAGTAACTGTTAGTATTATTAAGCTATTTACAGAAAATTATGTTTCCCACTTACATTTCATTTCTTTAATATGGGTCTCCTCAGCTTTGCCTATCACTAATTTTCAGAAGGGTAAATGCCCTGACAAAATATTCATTCAAAATTATTGAGGCTTTGAATTGAACACTCTTCCCTCCACAAACAATATTTCCATTGAACAAACTCAAATTCTATCAGTCCAAGTAAGAGTAATAGAAAAGGCAAACTTTTTCACATAGTACCCCATATTAAAGAAACAGTAGCTTTTTAAATGGAATAATGAACTGCAATCATCATTCATGTTTTATACTCACTGTCTGCATGGCTTGAAAGGGTGCTGTGTTAATAGTTACTGAACTACTACTTGCTGGAGGTGACTGGAAGCCCTGTTCAGAGCCCTTTGACATGGGAGGATTTGGAGAAGCTAGTGAAGACGGTTGCTTGCTTGGGGAAACTGCTGCCTAGGGAGGAGAAATGCAGTATCAGCCAATCACCTGCCATACAACAAGCAGTTAACTTACACTAAACCCCAGGATGGCATAAGTCAGCAAGTCCTATAGGATGACATTTGGACACAGGAATGCAAAAGAACAGCTTCTGCTTACAATTTCAAATCTCAATTGCTGAGCATGCACACTAGTATTTGCTTTGCACAGCTTGCTGACTAAGTGAGAATCTTACTATTAATCAATCTAAGAGATGAGGGGTTGAACTTTTTATGAGGACCTAGTCCCTTTCAAACCCTGTAATGATATTTTCTAGTTCAGAATCTAATATTATTCCAAACTTATACAGAAGAATTAGGCTTAAGAAAAACCCTGGGTGAGTTGCTTAGTCAGTGCTAACTTTTTTCTGTTTCAAAGTCTTACTAGTGGATTCCTTAGTCAGCTGCCTTTAAAAAGAAAACCAAACCTGAGCTAAAATAAATAACTCTTAACTAAGGGAATTAGCAACTCCCCGATACAACAGATAATAAAGCCAAATACTTAAAAGATAGGAGAAAAACAATCCCAATGAGGTAATGAAGCAGACAGGTGTGACTCATTAGGTGGCAAACACTTAATTTAAATTTAGACCAAATCAACATCATAAAAACTATATTATATAATGAATACACATTCTTATATAATAGTTAACCAAGAAATAATAATAAAACCTGAGTTGCTAAATTAATTTTAAAAATCTACCTATCATGCTATATCTATCTCAAGGATTTGCTCAAATATAATAAAAACTATCAAAAGCACACACACAATACTGTCAAAATGCTTTGACAAAATTAGCCGAAAAGAGAATGGAACTCATTCTGACTGAGTCAGTGCTAATATTAACACTATAAAGTTATTGAGTCTTCAGTTATATGTATAAAAGATTTTTCTCCTAAGGTGTCCTTCAGTATAAATATAATGAGAAACTTGAACTTATCGCTAATCCTACCCCTACCTAGAAATTTTCATCCTTTTGACATTAGCATTTCGGATATAATTTATTGTATCTGAAAAGGCAATACACTTGCCTTTTCAGTCTATTTAATACACTATTAAGTCTATTTATATGGTAAAGTCACAATAAAGTTAAAGTTACCTGTATAAGTTCCAGGACTACAATATCAACAGAAAGCAAACATTATTAAAGTATAAATGTTCAGTCATTAAGTTGATCATGCCTGTAATTCACATGTTAAGCTGGTTCTGCTGTTCTTTAAGTCAGAAATGAAATTAAGACAATTGGTCTCTTATTACCTCAGGAGTCTCTGAGGTCATAAACTCTGTTTCAGATCCCGAAGAAGCCTGATCAGTAGTAACCAAGCAAGCATTTGAGCTACAAGTAACTGGAGAAGAAGCAGCCTAGATACAGGAAGATATAAAACATTGTAAAAGGCACAATTTGTTCACTTTATATTACGTGGGCCCTGACCTTCCCAACACATTACTCTCACTGAACACTCGGCAGTGCCAATTGCTATGCTTAACACTTTAATACATATTAATATATTTACTCCTAACAATAACCCTGAGCAATAGATACAACTATTCCCATTTTATTCATAATCAGGCAAAAGCAAAGAAAGTTAAATAATTTACCCAAGATCACTCTAAAATTAAGGGGTAGAGCTGAGATTCAAATCCAAGCAGGCAGCTACACTGCCTTTCCAGGCCTAGTCACCAAAGCTACACATCTAATCCCATCCTCATTTATCAAGATTCTTGGCCCTGGAAATCTGGGGCCAGATTTTCCATCAGGCACTCAACAGCAAGCTCCCTGGGCAATGAGCCCAGGGTACATTAACGCTCCGAGCACAGGTCTGCCAGAATCATGACAACTATCTTTTACTCTAAGTGCTCTCAGTGTCTTAAAGGAGTAGGAAGAAGTATAAATAAAATACATAAATCACAATGGCACCAATATCCTAACAAAAATTAAAGCTAATATGTATAAAATAAAAATTGGGAGAAGGCATATAGGAACTAAGTCTGACAACTATAACTGATAAAAAAACTATGAAAGCAACTAAGAAGGAATTCTATGGCATAACAGGTATTAGAATATAACAGAAATCCATAAAATTCTAGCAATCACAAGGTGCGAAGTGTCAATGAATCCACTCCTTTTATCTAAATGCTTCAGTTCAGTTCTCAGAAGCCCAAGTAATAAATGGGTTAGCCAATGCTAACGAGCAGTTACGTTTCAGTCATCTTCTCCAAGAGTTCATCATGATATGCTGCTTCTTGGGAAGGAGATGGGACCAGGTTTAAAAAGTCTCATGGAAAAGGGCTTATGAAAAATATTTTTAAATCCTTTAGAGCATTTTATATATTTAAATAGGTATAATTAGATCTGACCAAACTATTATAAAACAGGAGTGTTTTAAACCTAGGCCTTGCTTCTGGCCTCCTTTTTAAAACAATGAGACAACCACCCAAAATAAATGCTATTGGCTGTTGTGGGAACACAACTAAGTCAACTGCCAAAAAATTCACAGATACTAAATTAAGGCAATTTGGCACACCTGATAGTTAAGCTTTAAGAGACTTTGAATTTTAGTTAAGAGGTTAACAAAAAAGATAAACATTCTTTACATTAGTATTTATTGCGAAGTTATGGCAGTCTTTGCTTCCAAGTTATTGCTCTTAAGGAGACCAGCTAGAGTTCGTTTTAAGTATTTCTGAGTAAGCATGATGATGGAGGCCAGTGGTTCCAAAAAATCAACATGCAGATTCACCCAAGGAGCAGACTAAAAACACAGATGAACAGACAACACCCCTGGAAATGCCAAACATACAGGTCTAAGGTGGTAACTAACAATATAGTCCTCTCTCAGTATCCACAGGGACTGGTTCCAGGACTCGCTGTGCTACCAAAATTCAGAGATGCTCAGACCCTACAGTCGACCCTCCATACCTGTGGTCCCACACCTTCAGATTAAACCAACCTCGGATATGTAGTACTGTATGGATTTAGTGGGAGAAAAAAACACATATAAGAGGACCTGAGCAGGTCAAACTCATATTGTTCAAGGGTCAACTCTACGTATTTTTATTAAAGTGACCAAATGATTCTGATACAGCCACCCCAGAGGCATGCCTGTGAGAACAATTAGACTAGACTACTGGTTTATCCAAGAAAAACTTAACTTGTTGATTGAAAGCCTCATACAGAATCTAATAGCTAGAACAGATAACGTGGAATTCTTTAGCTAAAGCAGGGAATGGGGTTAGGGACTAACCATGAATTAAGAATTCGTTTCTTTCTTTAGACTCTTTACTAGCCAATATGCTAAGTGACTTAGGTAACTTAAATAGCAAAGTAAGATTCCCAGAGTACCTCTGAATTCTTCAGGCTTGCTCTTTCCTCACTAAAATTTCCTTCTTTGTTGTAACAGATGACTTGCCCATGTTCATTAGGGAATTTTTGAGGACCAGTTTTACTTGATCTAAAAAACTAGATATCCTTAAAACATTTTCAATAATTTATAGTTAGGAATATTAGAATCAGTGAGTCTGACCATTCATACCAACGCAAGAGTTTCTCCTAAAAGAGTAAATGAAAGATGAATCTGGAGAAGTTACCTGTAATGGCTCTTGAAGAAAATCATTTTGATTGGATAGATTCTGTTCTGTAGATGCTGTAGAGAGTGAAATCAACAGTAAACTACTGAGGGAAGAGAAAAGTTTATGCATACCAACTGGATGGAAACTAAAGTTTATATTTTATAAAACCAAGCAGTATCTAGAAGAACTGGGTCTCAAGTCCTTTCTATTAGAGCTTTAAAAAGTCAGGATTATAGAGAAAAAGCATCCTAGTTCCATCTGTGATATTTAATAATGTTTTATGGTTAAATGGACAAAAGCAGCATTTCAAGTCTTCCAAAAGAAAAGAACTGTGACTTTTTAAAAACCAGCGACTGTAATCTGGAAGATAAAATCTGAGCTATCATGAGCAATAATTAGCTGATATACTTTAAATTACAAGTTTCAAAATAAGTCCTTGCGGGGGTCATCTGTCTCTTCTTTTTTTTTTCTCTTTGATCATGTAAATTAAACATACTTTTCAATTACACAGTTTCAGTTTGATTTAGTCTTATTAATGTCTATCACTTATTAATTACTCTCTCTTCCTTCTCCTTATCCAAACCGGGAATTACTGCACCAGTCTTCTGGTTGGTATATACTGCTTACTACAGCTGAACTATGGCTTTGATTATGTCATTCCACTCCTAAGATAAACTAATGCAGAATAAAAAGCCTGAAGTGTCAGACCGGATTCAGATTAACCAGTGTTGGTGCAGTGTTAATCAGTTCAGTCAGTTCAGTTCAGTCACTCAGTTGTGTCTGACTCTTTGCAACCCCATGGACTACAGCATACCAGGCCTCCCTGTTCATCACCAACTCCCAGAGTTTACTCAAACTCATATCCATTAAGTTGGTGATGCCATCCAACCATCTCATCCTCTGTTGTCCTCTTCTCCTCCCACCTTCAATCTTTCCCAGCAAAAGGGTCTTTTCCAATGAATCAGTTCTTCACATCAGGTGGCCTAAGTATTGAAGTTTCAGCTTCAACACCAGTCCTTCCAATGAATATTCAGGACTGATTCCTTTTAGGATGGACTGGTTGGATCTCCTTGAAGCCCAAGGGACTCTCAAGAGTCTTTTCCAACACCACAGTTCAAAAGCATCAATTCTGCTGTGCTCAGCTTTCTTTATAGTCCAACTCTCACATCCATACATGACTACTGGAAAAACCATTGCCTTGACTAGACGGACCTTTGTGGGCAAAGTAATGTCTCTGCTTTTTAATATGCTGTCTCGCTTGGTCATAACTTTTCTTCCAAGGAGCAAGCGTCTTTTAATTTCATGGCTGCAATCACCATCTCGATTGTGGAGCCCAAAATAACAATGTCTGTCACTGTTTCCATTGTTTCCCCATCTATTTCCCATGAAGTGATGGGACCAGATGCCATGATCTAAGTTTCCTGAAAGGTGAGCTTTAAGCCAACTTTTTCACTCTCCTCTTTCATTTTTATCAAGAGGCTCTTTAGCTCTTCACTTTCTGCCGTAATGGTGGTGTCATCTGCATATCTGAGGTTATTGATATTTCTTCCGGCAATCTTGATTCCAGCTTGTGCTTCTTCCAGCCCAGTGTTTCTCATGATGTACTCTGCATATAAGTTAAATAAGCAGGGTGACAATATACAGCCTTGACATACTCCTTTCCCTATTTGGAACCAGTCTGTTGTTCCATGTCCAGTTCTAACTGTTGCTTCCTGACCTGCATATAGGTTTCTCAAGAGGCAGGTCAGGTGGTCTGGTATTCCCATCTCTAAGAATTTTCCACAGTTTGTGGTGATCCACACAGTCAAAGGCTTTGGCATAGTCAATAAAGCAGAAATAGATGTTTTTCTGGAACTCTCTTGCTTTTTCAATGATCCAACGGATGCTGGCAATTTGATCTCTGGTTCCTCTGGTTCCTCTGCCTTTTCTAAATTCAGCTTGAACATCTGGAAGTTCACAGTTCACATATTGTTGAAGCCTGGCTTGGAGAATTTTGAGCATTACTTTACTAATATGTGAGATGAGTGCAACTGTGCGGTAGTTTGAGCATTCTTCGGCATTGCCTTTCTTTGGGATTGGAATGAAAACTGACCTTTTCCAGTCCTGTGTTAATCAGTGTTAAGCAGTGCACTAAATACCACTGATATAATTTCACTCACAGGATGCAAAAGCCTCAACACTAGATGTACAGAGTTGAAAAGAGTCAAGCAAGTAAAGAGTAAAATTATTTATAAAAGAAACAACTGGAACAAACAGCTGTAGGTATAACAATTCTTAAGAATGAGGACATACCTACTGGGCTACCTGGAGTAGCTGAAGGCGGCTGTGACGATGGAATTGCACTTGAAGGTTTGTCAAAATCCAGAATAGATTCCTAAAGATAAGATTTTAAATAATGAGTGGAAACAAAGATCACCATTTGTTGGTAAACCTATTACCATTAAATTATTTATGATGTTGTCATAAACCTCTGCTTATTAGCTATAGGAATTTATCTAATAACTATCTTAAGATGTTAATAACTTAAGTCTTTTAGGAGAAGAAATTAAAAGTAAATCTAAAGTAACTGTCAAACCTTAAGACTATCAAGTATTAAAATTCTAATAGTAATTCTAAGGCCAAGTTAGGAAAACTCCTCACTTGAAGGTTTAAACATAAACATTAATCCTAGCATAGACTGAGCCTTCATTTTTATTATAACCAATGAGAAGTTCTAATTATTTTATCTCAACCACTAAACTAACTCATGCTCTTAGATACTTTCATGACAACATGCCATTCTCTTCCATGTGCCTATCTTGGTTATCCTGGAAATATTTCCAACGTTTTGAGAACTTACACACTTGTAGTGATCATTTTAGGTCATTTATTTATCATCAAATAATCTGAAGAAGTAAGCAATTCCCTCACTTAATAAAAAAGTAGAAGGTTGGGAGTTTGTCAGATTATATAACTGGTAATTGGCAGAAGTAGATTTAAATGCAGGTCTAACTCCAAAGCAAGATCTTTTTACTATTAAGACACAAAAATCTCTATTTGCCTACTTCCTAGCTCAATAATATCACAATATTTTGAAATTCTGCACGTGTTTGTATAACACAATTTAACATTTAACTATTGAGTTAACTCATCTTATACAAATGAAATATAAACTCTTTGAGGGCAATGAATGTCATGATTATTTACACACAATGGCATCTATCAAATACCAAGCATAGTACAGGTTCTCACAGTCTGAGCAGAAACTACTAATGAGCTACAGCACCAATATCACTTGAGCACTTTAAGCTTCTTACATATTTAATTCATTTCATTACTCACAACAAACAGGACCAGGAACTATTATCCTCATTTTTTTTTTCAAAAAAGAAACTGAGGCATAAAGTTAAGTAACTTGCCTAAACTCTCAGAGCGAGCAAGTGGCAGAGCCGAGATTTGTACTCATTCTGAAACCAGAATATATGCTCTTAACAACTTCATTTAATGCTTCAGACCAGAAGCTAGTAGCCCCATAACTAGCATTTAAGATTCACTTAATAATGACTCATACTTGCATAAAGTTACAAGTTCCTTGAATCTGGGTCATCAGATCCTGCAGTTTTTCTTTCCTCAATACTGGATCCTTTGGAAGGGTAGAGGAAGAACCTACAGGCTGATGCATAGGCTTAGGCACCTACAAGATAAACCCATAATGTGTAAGAGTGAAGTTCAAATTCAACAGCTTGATTCAGGAAACTTAGCTTATCACTGCATCTTAATATAATCAAAGCACATAGCAGTGTTCACTTATAGGTTTATCTCAGGTAAAGAATTTCCACATAAATGCCTCTTCTAAGTAATTTAAACAAAGTTTAAATGTTTCCCCCTTCAGTACAACTTTAATGGGAACTGTTGCTAATCATCTTTTTTAAAAGGAAGGCCAATAACAGCAGAACTTCTGTGATAAAGTTCTTTCATTGTGGACATAGGTTACCTTACGTCCTCCACAAGATGCCACTGCCTACAATATAAAACACCTCAATGACCTTTTTCCAAGGAAAAAAGTTACTATCACATTAATTATATATCCCATTTTTAATATATATCTGATTTCAGAAACCTTAAGGTATAAAAATGTATACACATATACCCTAGAGTTTAGGAAATACAATGTTACATTTTGTTATAAAGTAAGCATACTTTGTCGGGGCTACTGATGTTTAGAATGTGGTCCCCCTCCAGCTAAATTTCTTAAGATTGCTGAAACAGACCTCATGTTTATGGTTATTTCTTACAGGTATCAGCAAACTGACCCCTGCCAGCTCCTCCTCTCCACCTTCTAATTCACTAAGAAATCACACAGCTAAGCTACGTCAACAGCGTCATAAAATAATAGTTAATAGACCCTAAGGAAATATATGAAAGGCTCTTTTAGGAGCAAAGTATGAACTTTGGTGATTTATTTCATGTATCTAGTCTTTTGGCTTTGAACTCTTTTTTGCCCTTGACTGTACCTAGTCATATTAAAGACAGTGGAGACTGCAATACAGATAGAGGCAAATACTGTGTTTATACAGACACACCCCCGCAGTCACTGAGAGACCCTGTAACTTCAATATGATGATGTCTGTGCCATAAGGTACAATAAATGAGTTCTGACATTTACAATTAAACACTCTTGATTTTAAATACTATTCAACAAACAGCAGGGTATCAATATTTCCTATGGTCAAGGCTCAGCACTGTTATACCTACTGGAATTTTTAACTGTGTTCTTTGAGCAACTTTATTGAAGTATTAAATTTGATTTATAAATTTCCCAAAATATTGATAGCTATCATGTTAAAATTACTGTCATATGATATCTAGTTAATGAAATAAGGCTATCAATCTTCTGCAGGGTCAGGATGAAGCTAAAATTACATTACCACTTAAAGAGGAAGAAAGGAAAATAAAAGGAGACAAGTAACTCTAAAATTCTCTTCCAAAAAGGTAGAATTGCAGCAGGTGTAATTTATAAAATGCAATGATCTGAATTCCCTAAACAAAATGTTTTCTGCCCCCTCACTTTTTAATTGACGTATAGTTGATTTATGATATACAATATCATGTTAGTTTCAGGTGTACATCACAGTGATTCAATTTTATATATATGTATGTGTGTGCCTTCTTTTTCAGAGTCTTTTCCTTTATAGGTTATTAAAAACTATTGAGTACAGTTCCCTGTGCAACATAGAAAAATATTCTTCAAACTGTTCAAGGACCAAAGATATATGGTCCTCAATACATCTGGGTTCGATCCCTGGATTAGAAAGATCCCCTGGAGAAGGAAACTGCAATCCACTCCAGCATTCTTGCCATGGACAGAGGAGCCTTAGTGGGCTAGTCCATTGGGTTGCAAGGAGTTGGACACGACTGAGCAACTAACACTTTCACTTCTGGCTAAACTGGCATGGAAGTTCAGGAACACTACGAGATGGACATGGAGAACACTGGGAGGGTAGTGAGTTCACACTTCTTAGCAAACAAGGTGATAATAAGTCTTCAACAAGTTTGCAATGAAATAGTGGTAAATAACTTCTAATAAAAGACAAGACTAACTAGCACTGTATCTATGGATTATTCATTATAAGCCTTATATTACTGGCATGGGTTATTTACTATTAACAGAATGAGGCCTCATATTTGAACCAAATCTCATACTTCAAAACCTAATTATAGAATGATAAACACCTATACTTTTCATCTGCAGAAAATTTTTATTTTGAAACAGAAACAGACAACTAATCCAGCTCCCTCCCCAACTATTAATCTTCAGAAACAGGACATGAAAGATTCCTGTTTCTTCTCCTGTCCATTTGTTCCTTATTCAAAGAGGACAGGCTAATTGAATGACTATAAGTCAGTGAAAGAGAAGGAAGAGAATACAGAAAAATGTAACTTGCATCAGAAAAAGGTCTCCCACCTTTTGATATGCATTTACATATCTCACTTCACATTATAGTCTTCTCTATCATTATTTTAATACCATATCATGTCATTAAAACATTATTTCTAGTTGCAGAAATTTCACTTCAGGTTAGGCACAAAAGACAGACTGTCTGCTTCCAATTTTCTAGGAAAAACAAACTATGCATTAAAGGGTTAAGTGAAATACTTTATATATTAACATGGGTTTTACTGATTTTTTTCTAATGAGAAATTTTAAATTATCACTATCACAAATCTCTATTTATGCCTACAATGACAGGAACAGACTGATACAAATCAACTCACATCTTTGGGTTCTGTATTAAACTTCCTGGGAAGGAGCTGGTCATTTGGTATGAGGCTTGCTGCAGCTACTCCCCAGGACTTTGGAGAAATCTGTGACTGTGGTGTTAAAGGGTGTTTCTGACTCTCAACATTGTTTTCCCAGGATTTTGGAGTCTCTGGATGTCTTGAATCCTGTTCTTCACACGTGGGAGAGGTCCATGACTTGCTGATGTCCTGGTCACTCTGCACAGATGGTGTCCAAGACTTTGGCGTTTGCTTCTTTGGCTCCTGTTCTTTCTGTGGCTGAACTGGCCAAGGCTTCAGTGTTTCCTGCTTCTTCTGTTCCTCTTGAATGTATCCTGCTTTGGATTTGGAAGCTTCCTGCTTCCACTGGCCAGGAGTTGGTTTGGTTTTGGAGACGTCCTGCTTCTTCTGCTCTTCCTGCAGAGTGGACCTGAGTTTTGGAATCTCTTGTTTCCTCTGTTCTAAGGAAACCGCAGGCTTTGAAACCTCCTGGTGCTTTACAGAAGACTCCCAGGACTTGAAGGTTTCCTGTTTCTTCTCCTGCCCATCTGGTTCAGTAAGCATATCCCAACATTTGGGGAGATTTGGTTTTCTAGCATAATCTGCTTCCCAAGATTGCTCTTCATCTTGTTTACTTGAATAATCTACTTCTGTCATGTAGCGTCTGTTAAGAAACTAAATCAGAGGGAAAATGTGTTCAAGTCAGTCTGTAGACTCGGGGGCAGTACTAAACTCCTATGTCCACTGGTCTGAACCACTGTGCTAACAGGAAATTTCTGTCCTTAACCTACTCGAAGAGAGTCTCCTCCTTTTTTTTAGTCCATTCCTTTCCCCTCAATTAATAGAAAGACAAACTTCAAAAGCAGTGACCCACATGTGACTCACCTAAGACTGGTAGGCAGTGCACACCACGGTGCCCATTTGCTTGGCTCAGGCTCTTTTACCAAGGTTACTCTGCCTCTGCCACCTCTGGGACCACCTGACTCCCTCAAATGTTAAGGCATAGGATAGTTCAACTACACAAAGTTATTCTCTTTATACTGAAGCCTTATGCTCCCTGAATTACCAGCCTTTTCTTTATTTCTGTTATGTATCAATCATGTTATGATTCTGCTTCTTCCATTATTTTCAGCCTCCATGAATTAAAATGTCACTTCAGAAAGAGAACAAATACCCTTTTCTGTTACCAATATGAGTAAACTGGCAAGAGCAAAATCCTACTCATCTTTAAATTCCAGTACAGCCGCCAAAAACAGCAACAGCTAACACTTGTAACTTGTATGCCAGGCCAAAGTGTAAGTAACTTAGAATTTAAGTGAACTCCTTCAAACCTCACAATAAATATGTAAGGCAGGCATTATCATTATCCTCATTTTATGCAGGAGAATAACAGACACAGCTGAGCTAGGTATCTCGCCCAAAGTCACTAAAAAGCTAATAAGTTGCAAGGCCAGGATTCAAGCTTATGCAGTCTAAATCCAGAGCCTCAGTTTCTAACCACAACACTATCCGAAAGTCTCAAAACCCAAAGTTGACTGAAAATTGCGTTTTAGTACCTTACCTCTTGTGGTTGTATCTCTGGTTGTGCCAGTTCCATAAGAGACTCTGAGAAAATAAAAGAAATATTAAATACCAGGTAAACCATAAGTTTTTAGACTGATTACTCTATAATTAAGAAACAAATTTCAGAAGGGTAATAGAAAAAGGATGGTGCAATTAAGTATATTTATGGAAGAAGTAATTCTCACAACTGGGTGTTAGTCAAAAAGCATGTGGGCTGAGGCTAGTTGGAGCTAGTTGCTCTCCTTATGCAAGACAGTTTTCTGAATTCAAGCTGCAGTTACAAACTGATTTCTGACTGAAAATAGGACCATCTCCCCTTACCCACAAACACCTGCTTCTTTCAAGATAGAGTTATAGCTCTGGTGTCATGGGGTATAAATGAGAAACACTTGAATCTTGCTAGCGGCTAACATAAAGCTGCTTGGACTACCTCCTTAGAAGTAATAATTCTTTCCAGCCTCCACAATCATTAGTAAACGTGTTACTTAAAGTATTTCTTCTCCAAGAAAAGTAGAATTTTGAAAAACATATTTAACTGATTTTGGCATTTTTTTCCTTTGATCAGTATGTTAACCTTAGATTATTTATATTCTTGGCCTACAGTAGAGTACTGAACTCTACTATAACTTACATTTAAACAGTTTTAAATGGAATGATCCTAATAGTTTAACGAAGAGATTCATTAAAATGCCTCATTTTAACAGTATACTCTCTTGAAACAAAGTATAACCTAAAATTTCTTTTTTTTTCCCCCCCTCTGAGGCATTTTATTTGTACGTATTACATCCCTAGAAAAACAATCCAAGGATTTTCCCTCCTGTATGTTTTTGTCTTGCTTCTTCATGGTCCATGATGCCAGCTGAGGTTCAGTACAATGAAACCAAACTCGATGGGATGGGAGTAGGTTATTCTGCCATTTTTCTAGATCTTTGAGTTAAATCTGGGGCTGATCACTCCACACTTATTTAGCCTACCTGTGAGGTTCACAACAATTTTCCCAGCCCCATGATCATCAATGATTTCAAATTCGCCAATGTAACCATGCTTCATCATCACTGTTAGAAACCTGATGACAACTTTGGAGCATGGCCTGATAAGGACCTGACCGTTGCCTCTCTTTTCAGCATTGTTGATACTCTTGAGAGCATCAGCCAGGGCATTCATGCACACCATTCTGGTGGCACAGAAAGATGGCAGAAAGAGCTAAAATTTCTATTGAGATTCATTCTGCCAATCATAGTAGTAAAGCCTAGAGATGTTTCCTAAACCTAGGCTTATCCTGGGACTAGTAAAGATTTCTATGCATGCAGAAAATAAAATTAAAACAAAGCAATCATTTTACAATGATTTGATTCATTTGGTTAAGTGTTAAAAATGCAACCACTATAAAGAATTTCAGAGATCACAACAAACCTGACTCTTTAACAGATTCAGTCTTCAATAACTGTTTTTTCTTCTCCGATTTTATTAGCATTTCTTCCTCCAATGATACCTCTTTTTCCTTGGCATTTTTTGGAACTGGGATACTTTCAAAATAGCCTGAGTTCAGCAATTTAGAGAGTAGATCTTTCATGTGTTTGTCTAACAAAAAGTGACTAAGAGTTAGTTATCACATAGCTGAAGAGTTCACGGGAAATTATTTGAAATAGAAATCTTAATGTAATTTTATCCTAGTTGTATGTCATTATAACATTCTACACTGGGGATACTTAAAGAACTGGTCATACTATAAAAAGGAAATATGCAATCCATCATTACCTCATACTGAATGAATATAAATTTTAAAAGTCAGAATCCCAAAGTTTTAGCAAGTCACTTAAGTTTCTCTGGACCTCCATTTCCACCATTTGGAAAATGACTAAAAATCAGAGATGCCAATTGAAGACTCTAGTATGTCATAAAAAGCACATATTTATTCCCTGAGCTGGGAGAAAATAGAATTTTCCCATCCACCCCCAAGACATCACAATAAGCAATTACTCTACCTTCCCCAAATAACTACGGCTTTGGAGAAGTAAAATAACATAATTCCTCAAACATAATCTTTAGAAAAACCTATCTCAGACAATCTCTAAAGAATGTTTACAGTACAAAATTCCATGATTAAGATTTTACTCTTGAATTATGCTGTATTTCACTCCTACCACATCACCATTTGATAATCAAGAAAAACCTTAAAATGACGTTAAAGATCATAAACAGATCTAAAGTCTACTTCACTTTTGATAGGCAGTAAAAATATAATTCCCAAATAAAGCAGAGTTCTCAAACTTGATTTGGGTCTACTATTCTTTTCAGAGGAATACTATGACACAGATTACCTTTCTTTTAAAATCAACTTTGAGGTAAAATTTATAAGATACAAAATTCACATTTTAAGTGTACAGTTTTAGCAGGTATGTAATAGTCATGTTACTTCCACCATAACCACAATATAGACTATTTTAATCAACTCAAAAAGTTCCCTTATTTCCCTTTTATAAACAATTTCTTCCCCCTACTCCCTAACAACCACTGACCCGCTATCATTCACGTTATGTCTTTTCTAGAATTTCATATAAATGAAATCATACATTATGCACTCATTTTTTATCTGGCTTCTTTCATTCAGCATAATTTATTTTGAGATTCACACAAACTGCTACAGTATCAATAATTCATTCCTTTTTTTACTGCTGAAATGATTTCACTGTATGGATATATCACATTTTGTTTATTAATTATCAGCTGATGTACATCTGGACTGGGTTCAATTTGGGACTGTTCTGAATAAGCTGGTATGAACATTCAGGTACAAGTACTTAAATGAATGTATGTTTTCAATTCTCTTGGGTACTAGAAGTGTAACTGCTTGGTGATATAGTAAGTATACATAATTTTATTAAAAAAACTGACAAACTAGTTTCCAAAGTATTTGTATCACTTTGAATTCTAACCAAGCAATAAATATCTGTGATTTAAATTTGAAAGGACTTAAGAAATTGAGATAGTTATTCATACTCAAATATTTTTAAAAAGGAAGTAACAAAAATGTTCACCAGCTTCCAGTGAGTTTTCATTATCCTAAACTAGTACACAAAATTACGTACTTCATGTCCAGACATTTATACTTGGTCATCTGGTCAAAGCCTACTTACAAAGCCAAAAGACTCTTTCTCTCCAAATCAATTCCAGATCGGTAGACAACAATGTTTCCAAAGACTATGGAGCCAAACCATTCCTATTTTCTTAAGCAGGTCTGGTAAATAAGCTTTGATATTAACAATGTGTGGATTTAGGTTTCCTAAACAGAATGGGTACTACCACGCACAACAGAGAACTGAACCCCAAAATGGTCAAGCACCAGTCTATAGCTCTGTTCCCAAATCATAGTGAATTGCCACCTCAAAACTCACCATAGGTTCCATTTTAGTGAGTACAATTAAACAAGAGCTGCTTCTAACAGAACAAAACAAAGCTATCATTCTGCCAATGAATCCAGTATTGTCAGACATGTAAGTTCTGATGGACTGACACAGTTTTGGCCCTTGATATCATACTAAACTCCTAGACATAAAGTTTAGTATTTACTGCATAAGTCCAGAGTAGAGAAAACTCACATGTTGTTCCTACCACTGCTTTCTCACTACCTTCCAAAAGGTCCCAAAAGTACAAGGATGACTGCTCCATCTGGTCTTCAACACTGACAAGGAAAAGCAGCAGTAGAAAAAGTGGTTTTAGAGGCACATGGAGCAGAACAATTTATACAATATCAACAATTAAGACATTCAATGCTCATTTTGTGTTTTACTCTCTGGAAATAAAAAAATTGAAATTTTATAAAAGATGACTAAATGCCCATTTATGGACTTCATATATAAGCATTTTTCCTTAACACAACTAAAATAAAGATTTTACCAAATACAGCCACTAAGGAATAGACTCAAAAAGAGTTTAAATCAATCAACATGGTATCATTCATTACCAAGTATACATCCTAGATAAAAGAACAGTGGATTGGAAATATTAAGAGCTACATCAGACTTTAAAGAGAGTGGCTCGTTTTTCAAATTAGGTTTCATTTACATTTCAAATATTAAAGAAAGCTTTATTCCCTGGATCTACCAAAGTGAAGCATTAAAAGGAAGCAACCAAATAGATGATGATGGTGGAGTAGATTATCAGGTAGGAATAAGTAAATAAATAAATATATGGCTATATATAGGTAATTAGAGTTTTATAAGGTTTCTTCCTGAACTGATAGGGTAATTTCTAATAACAGTTGAAACTAACTCTGCTTTTGCATGGCTAACAAACACAGCATTGAAACGACCTGAATCTAACAAATCAAAAGCAAAGAGCTCTGCTCAACAGCTGATTTACTCCATGTTCCATTTAAGCAAAAACAGCAAATAGATAGCTGTAGAAGAAAAAAAATTGAGATGCCTCAATTTGCTGGGTTTTTTAAATTATCAAATTTATTCCTCAGTATTTATTCACAGCAAAAGAAGAACACTAAATAATTCTAACTTTGACAGCTGAGTGATATGGATCAAGTTAAATTTCATTTACTTCCACTTAGGTACAGTAGTAAGGAGGCAAAGACTCTCAGTCATACAACAGTCTGACATAATTACAAAAAAAAATGTTTAAGAGTATACATAATTAGTATTATGGTTAATACCAGTATAAGGCTAAACTATCAGACATTTTAAAGATCAGTGTTACAATAAAGAAGCAGGTTAATGATACCATTCAAATTCACTTTCCTACTAGACAGTCTATCAACCTTGTGAGAGCATGGACAGCCGATGTTTCCAATGCTGAATATATACACTGAAAAGCTAAAGTGTCATGTGTCTTGTTTTAGGAAAACATTTTTATTAACTTACCTCAGACTTTCATTTCTTTCAGGACAGGTCAGTTTTGAAAATTTAATGAGGTAGTCAAGTTCTTTTAAAGGCAAATACACTGCACCATTCAAGCCCCCTTTGAAGTCTTTCTGGACATGTTCCTGCATCAAGTTCTGTAATACATACTGAACTTGAAGTATAGTGCGAAGCTTTTTCTTCTCAGCCTCAAGTTTTAGCATGTGCTCCCTTCTCTGGGCTTTCTTCTGCGCTTTAAGTAGCTGTTAAAACAAATGTTAATTAAAGTAAGCAACTCTCCACAATCCATATTAGCAATCTAGTCTGTGCTGTGTGTGTGCTGCTCAGTCGCTTCAGTCATGTCCAGCCCTTTGCAACCCACAGACTGTGGCCCACCAGGCTCCTCGGTCCACGGTATTTTCCCAGGAAGAAGACTAGAGTGGGTTGCCATTTCCTATTCCAGCAAATCTTCCTAACCCAGGGATTGAACCCCCATCTCTTGCATCTCCTGCATTGGCAGGTGGATTCTTTACCACTATGCTACCTGGAAAGCCTTCCATTAGTCTTCAGAAGTCTAATCCCAAAGAGTTGAGACTGGATGATAAATCTCTAACACTGACTGTGAAACTGACAAGATCACCAGGTACTAAGCTAGTTTGTCCCAGTGCAACAGAGCTGCTGCTGCTGCTAAGTTACTTCAGTCATGTCCAACTCTGTATGACCCCATAGAGGGCAACCCACCAGGCTCCCCAATCCCTGGGATTCTCAAAGCAAGAACACTGGAGTGGGTTGCCATTTCCTTCTCCAATGCATGAAAGTGAAAAGTGAAAGGGAAGTCACTCAGTCGTGTCTAACTCTTAGCGAGAGCTGAGGAAGTCCAAATATGTGACTGCCAACTCCAGGCTGAATCCAGTACCTCTATTATCATGATGAGAAGCAAAATATCTATCATTAATGTCCATATAATCCCAAGGTTTTACTTTTCCATATCATGTATACCAAGCCTTTTTAGGCTAAGTATTTTAAGAAAATGCTTCAGTTTAATTTTGGGGTTGTTTTTTTGATCTCATTTTCTAGGGGAAGTATATTTAAACTAAAGTGGCTAATTTTCAACCAACCAAAAATGACTGGCTAAAACATGAAGAATTGAAAACCAAACAGAAATGTCTTACAAATGCCAGAAAAACAGCCACAGCACATAGGGATTTTTTAAGCAAAATTGAGATATTTTCAAATGTTGTCAGTCTGGATAGAGCTGTATCTTCCAATATTTAGTTGACAAAATACATATGGAAAGTTAGCAGAATGTAAGTTTTCCCTCAAATGAATATGTGTGTATGTACAGACTGAGTAGCTTAGAGTCTACTCGAAAGCTCACAACTATAATACTTTAAAGTCTGACATAATATGTGGGTCCCAAAAGTGACTGCTCATTTATAAAACACCAATAATAAAAAGTACCATCTATTTCCTCTGAGAAACCTAAATGGTTTTTTCTCCCCAAAATTGTTTTTCTGTCTGTAATGTTTCCATCATACTGGATATTCTCCAAGGTATGAAAATTAAGGGAACAGAAAAAAAAAAATCTTTTCGATTTTTCCTATAAATGAATTAAAGTACTTTGATTCAGCATCAATATTCAAAACTCTACAAAAAAAGATGTTCATAAATCCTAATCAACTAAGATGGTGGTACAAAAAAAAAAAAAAAAACCCTCATGAAAAAGATCCATTATGGCATTATCAATTCCTTTCTACAGGGTATGAACACCAACTATGACTTGTACTGCTACCAGGGATAAGAAACAATGGGTGAAGATAAAATGTTGAGAGTGAGAAACAGACTGGTTGCGGGTTATGTGAACAAAGGAATTTTCTCCAGCCTTTGCAAAGGCTCAGCAAAGCTTTTTCCAAGACCTCAATATGGACCTCAATAGCACTTATCAAACTGTTTCTGCTTGAGAGGGGGAAAGACAAAAGAGGTGGTAATTCTAGCTTCCCAAGACAGCGGGATTCCCTTGGACACAAACTCATGGTGGTGTAAGAAAACACAAAGGTGCTGAGGACACTTTGGGACTGTATCACATGATTACCTCACATCTCTCTTTAGCCATCTCCCAGGGTTGGATTAGGTGTTCTTATCGCTCAGGTCATACTGAACCTCCCCTATCAAAGTATCTATTGCATTAAATGTTTATCTTTCTCTTGAACTGCATCCCCCTTAGGCTTCAGCTCCATGATGACAGGGACTCTATCTCTGTTGTTCACCAGTATATCACTAGGACCCAACATAGACTCTGACATGTGACAGGACCTCAAATATTTATTGATTTAATCAAGTAAGAAATATGTTTTTTTCCAGATCTCCGAGAAGAAAAGCTGTGACAAATCTAGACAGCATATTAAAAAAAAACAGAAATAGAACTTTGCCAACAAAGGTCCATATAGTCAAAGGTATGGTTTTTCCAGTAGTCATGTACAGATGTGGGAGAAGGAAATGGCAACCCACTTCAGTACTCTCGCCCGGAGAATCCCCATGGACAGAGGAGCCTGGGAGGCTACAGTCCATGAGGTCACAAGAGTCAGACACAACTTAGTGAGTAAACTACCACCATGTACAGATGTGAGAGTTGGACCGTAAAGAAGGCTGAGCATCAAAGAATTGATGCTTTTGAACTGTGGTGCTGGAGAAGACTCTTGAGATTCCCTTGGACAGCAAGATCCAACCAGTCAATCCTAAAGAAAATCAACCCTGAATACTCTTTGGAAGGACTGATGATGAACCTGAAGTTCCAATACTCTGGCCATCTGATGTGAAGAGCTGACTCACTGGAAAAGACCCTGGTGCTGGGAAAGACTGAGGACAAGAGAAACGGATGACAGAGAACGAGATGGTTGGATGGCATCGACTCAATGGACATGAGTTTGAACAAATTCTGGAAGACAGTGAAGTACAGGAGAGCCTGGCATGCTGTAGTCCACAGGGTCACAAAGAGTCAGAATGACTTAGTAGCTGAATGACAACCAGGTTATAATCAGATATCATGCAAACCACTAACAGCAGCCTATTTCTCCTTATTTATGTGGAAACTAGTAAGTCAGGTTACTTATCTTCTTTCAGTTGCTGCTGCTGCTGCTAAGTCACGTCAGTCGTGTCCGACTCTGTGTGACCCCATAGACAGCAGCCCACCAGGCTTCCCCGTCCCTGGGATTCTCCAGGCAAGAACACTGGAGTGGGTTGCCATTTCCTTCTCCAATGCATGAAAGTGAAAAGTGAAAGTGAAGTCGCTCAGTCATGTCCGACTCTTCACGATCCCATGGACTGCAGCCTACCAGGCTCCTCTGTCTACGGGATTTTCCAGGCAAGAGTACTGGAGTGGGTTGCCATTGCCTTCTCCATTCTTTCAGTTGAGGACTGGTTAAAAAGAAATGAGGTAGATTATTATCAACCAATAGTACCAAACCATAAAATTTATTTTCTGAACCATGACTCTGAATGATAAATCCCTATCAAAGGACAAAGCTCATATCAAAAAAACAAAGAGATGTGGACTGAATAGGAAGGCTCCCAACTCTAATTTGAAGGGAAAGAAGAAAATGTTACACAAACTACAAACAGGCTATCTCACAGCAGAGGTCTAACAAAAGAAAGCCTTCATTAAAAAAAAAAAAAAATTCCCCAATAGGCTGAAAGATGAAAATAAAAACAGTGAAACTCCATAGTGCCTGGCACATGGATGATGTTTAAAACAAGATTTAAATCTAAAAAGAACATCGTATACTGAAAAAAACACCTGGGTAGAAAATTAAAATTTGATAGGGTTAAATAGAAATATATTTCAAACCTCCAACCAGAAGGTAAACATAAAGATCTTTCTTTTAGAACAATGGACCAAAACTAAATCAACTCAACATATTGGGAGAGGGATAAATCAATCACATGTATCAGAAAAAAAAAAAAAACTTAAAAACACTTAAAAACTTTTAATTCCTCTAGTACTGAAAATAGCCTAGAGGAATTAAAAAGTTTTTAAAACAATAAAATAGTCTAGAGGAACTTCCCTGGCAGCCGAGTGGTTAAGACTCCACCCTTCCAAAGCAGGGGGCATGGGTTTCACCCCTTATTAGGGAACTAAGATCCCACACGCCACGTGGTATAGCCAAAAAATAAATATAATAAAATAGCCTAGAAATACTTAACAGATGAGGAGCCAACAGAAAGTACTAAAATTAAATAATGAAAAGTGAACGTGAGTTAAAGTGCCCTATGGATAACAAAGCTAATATCATCTCAGTTCAGTCACTCAGTCGTGTCCGACTCTTTGCGACCCCATGGACTGCAGCACGCCAGGCTTCCCTGTCCTTCATCAACTCCCAGATTCACTCAAACTCACATCCATCAAGTCAGTGATGCCATCCAGCCATCTCATCCTCTGTCATCCCCTTCTACTCCTGCCCCCAATCTCTCCCAGCATCAGAGTCTTTTCCAATGAGTCAACTCTTCGCATGAGGTGGCCAAAGTATTGGAGTTTCAGCTTTAGCATCAGTCCTTCCAAAGAACACCCAGGGCTGATCTCCTTTAGAATGGACTGGTTGGATCTCCTTGCAGTCCAAGGGACTCTCAAGAAGCTTCTCCAACACCACAGTTCAAAAGCATCAGTTCTTCGGTGCTCAGCGATCTTAACAGTCCAACTCTCACATCCATACGTGACCACTGGAAAAACCATAGCCTTGACTAGATGGACCTTTGTTGGCAAAGTAATGTCTCTGTTTTTTAATATGCTATCTAGGTTGGTCATAACTTTCCTTCCAAGGAGTAAGTGTCTTTTAATTTCATGGCTGCAATCACCATCTGCAGTGATTTTGGAGCCCAAAAAATAAAGTCTGACACTGTTTCCACTGTTTCCCCATCTATCTCCCATGAAGTGATGGGACCAGATGCCATGATCTTCGTTTTCTGAATGTTGAGCTTTCAGCCAACTTTTTCACTCTCCTCTTTCACTTTCATCAAGAGGCTTTTTAGTTCCTCTTCACTTTCTGCCATAAGGGTGGTATCATCTGCATATCTGAGGTTATTGAGATTTCTCCTGGCAATCTTGATTCCAGCTTGTGCTTCTTCCAGCCCAGTGTTTCTCATGATGTACTCTGCATATAAGTTAAATAAGCAGGGTGACAGTATAGAGCCTTTATGTACTCCTTTTCCTATCTGGAACCAGTCTGTTGTTCCATGTCCAGTTCTAACTGTTGCTTCCTGACCTGCATACAGGTTTCTCAAGAGGCAGGTCAGGTGGTCTGGTATGCCCATTTCTTTCAGAATTGTCCACAGTTTATTGTGATCCACACAGTCAAAGGCTTTGGCATAGTCAATAAAGCAGAAATAGATGTTTTTCTGGAACTCTCTTGCTTTTTTGATGATCCAGCGGATGTTGGCAATTTGATCTCTGGTTCCTCTGCCTTTTCTAAAACCAGCTGGAACATCTGGAAGTTCACGGTTCACATAGTGCTGAAGCCTGGCTTGGAGAATTTGGAGCATTACTTTACTAGCATGTGAGATGAGTGCAACTGTGCCGTAGTTTGAGCATTCTTTGGCATTGCGTTTCTTTGGGATTGGAATGAAAACTGACCTTTTCCAGGCCTGTGGCCACTGCTGAGTCTTCCATATTTCCTGGCATATTGAGTGCAGCACTTTCACAGCATCATCTTTCAGGATTTGAAAGAGCTCAATGGGGATTCCATCACTCCACTAGCTTTGTTCATAGTGAGGCTTTCTAAGGCCCACTTGACTTCACATTCCAGGATGTCTGGCTCTAGGTGAGTGATCACACCATCGTGATTATCTGGGTTGTGAAGATCTTCTTTGCACAGTTCTTCTGTGTATTCTTGCCACCTCTTCTTAATATCTTCTGCTTCTGTTAGGTCCATACCATTTCTGTCCTTTATCAAGGCCATCTTTGCAAATATCATCTTAGACTTGCATTAACAGAAGTATTCAGAAACAGAAGGAAGTATCTCTCTATACTAGGCTATTTTAGATTTCACACTACCTTTTAAAAGTCAGACATCCAGAAGAGAGCAACTCAGAATTACATAATACAAAGATTAAGATGGTAGATGTCATCAACTTCAGAATATTTTGTGGTATTTTGTTTTTGATCCCAGAGGAATGGAGAAGAGAATTTTAATTCACTGTACAAGAAAGTATCCAAAAAGTAGAAAGGCCTTTGAGACATTCTCCCTACCCCAGAATGAATTCACCAAAATATTTCCTCAGTTGTTAGAACAAGATCTCTAAAGGTCCATCTTTCTAAAACTAAGACTCTAAAACAACAAAGAATACCTATTAATGAAAGCTTAAGACTTCATATTAATTAATGGTTAAATTTATAGAGAAAAAAAATTGAATTGCCAAATAGAGTAATTCACACTACATCAGTGAGACCACATGTAAGTCTATTTAAATTATGAACCATAAATTTTCCTAGTAATTACTGTCATGCTCTCAAGAAGGATCTACCAATTCTATGTTTCATTATATGTCAAATAATGCTAAACACACAAGCCAATATTATATAAATTTTCAAGCCCACATTCACAGTGTCTCATATTCAGATAACATTTGTATTGAGTTCTTCAGTAGCTATCCTCCACCCCACCTGCCAGAATAAAAAATTGGCAGGAATTAGATGAACAATAACCAAGCACCACTATCAGACACTAACATTTTCCTCAAGATCAGTAATTAAGCTGGTTTTAAGGAAAGCCAAAAAAAAAAAAAATATATATATATATATATATATATACACACACATATACTTACATCTTGGCTCAGTCCAGAAAAGGTTTTCTGAAGCTCCTTGGCAAATTCTAAGTTATGTAACACTTCTTCATATTTCTCAACTGCTTCCTACCAAACCAAATAAGAAAACATCAATTCTGTGAATTTCCAAGTACAATATGTCAAAATAAGTGCTCCTTGATAACAGTAGAAGAGATTTAACACTTTAGGAACTAGCCATTTACTACACATGGGCTTCCCAGGTGCCACAGTAGTGAAGAATCTGCCTGCCAATGCAGGAGACACAAGAGATGCAGGTTTAATCCCTGGATCAGGAAGATTCCCTGGAGAAGGAAATGGCAACCCACTCCAGAATTCTTGCCTGGAAAGTTCCATGGACAGAGGAGCCACGCAGACTTCAGCCCATGAGGTTGCAAAGAGTCAGACACGACTAAGTACACATTTACTATACATACTCAAAAAAGTGAGGAGAAAGTATTTAGTAGAAGTTACATAAAGTTAAATTCAAAAATTCAACTTTTATGCTAGAAATCTGAACCATAATAATAATAATGAAGTTGACTATCCATAAAAGTCTAAGGTCAGAGAGGCCTAAGGGTTTCAAGAACACTGAACCTACAGGATTCCTCTGTCAATATTCATTCAGTACACAAATATATTACCCAAGTAGCACAGTGAGAGTCACAGATGAAGCAACCTCAAGAAATGTACACTATGATAGGAAAAACTTGTAAATAATTACCTATAACAACAAAATAAGTATTATAACAGAAATATTGCAAATTTGGAGGGTATGCCATGTGGCTTGCCAGATCTCAGTTCCCTGACCAGGGACTGAACCTGCGTCCCTGGCAGTGAAAGCAGAGTCACAAACACTGGAACATTAGGGAATTCCCTGTAAATTTAAAGAGGCAAATTTTTCTTTGCAATTTCACAGATGAAGAAAGTAAATAATTAGAGAAGGGGCAGGTGTCTATGGACTTTACTTCAAATCTACATGGAGGAACAAAGGGCCAATACAAAACAGCATAAGATGGAGAACTCATCTAATCAGATAAAGACATATTACAAAGCCTCTACAGTTAAAATAGTGTAATATTCCATTTCTGAATATCTACCCAAAAGAAATGAAAGCATATACCCACCTAAAGACTTGTAGACAAACTTATACAGCACATTATTTATTACAGCCCCAAATAAAAGCAATCCAAATATCCAGCAACTCTGGACAGATACAAAGCAATCTATCAGAATCATTATTTTATAAGATGAGTACTGAACAGAGGAAGGACAGGGTGAAAGAAAAAACATCTTTTTTAACATTTCCTAATTTCTAAACTATGTGAATTACTTCCAATTTTAAAAAACTAAACTTAAGGGCTTTTTAATTAAGTACTATAGTACTGACAGCAGGTCTCTGAGGGCTCAGATTATAGATTTTTTTTTCTTCTGACTTATCTGCATTTTCTAAATTTCTACCTGAAGTATATATTCCTTGTACGAGATGTTATTTCTCAAAAGTACTGCTAACTATAGAATCACATCGAAAAACCTAATATTCAATCATTTTATATGTAGTAAATCTGTATGTAATATTTAAATACCTACCATATGCAATAAACCATTCTAGTAATAGGAAAACAGCAGTAAGCAGACAAAATCTCTACTTTAACAGAACTTACACTGCAAGGGAAGAAGAGATAAAACTTTAGTTTGTCAGAGAAGCACTTTTATTTAAAAAAATTAAAGCAAGGAAAGGAGCAAAGGAGTGTTATCAGGACAGGCCTTACTGAGATGACCTTCAAAGAAAAAGCTGAAGGAGGTTGGGAACGGAGCCATTTAGACATCTGGGGGAAAAGCACCCCAGGCAGTAAGAAGAGCACGGCAAAACCCTTAAGTAGCAGTGCGGCTGCGATATGTGAGGATCAGAAGAAGGCCTGTGTTGCTGGGATGAAGCCAGGAAGAGAGAAGTGTTGGAAATGCAATGAAAATGCAAAAGGAAATAGGCAGCATAATTTATTTGTAGGGCCTTACAGGCCATTCTGAGGTTCACTGGTGGCTCAGATGGTAAAGAATCCGCCTGCAATACAGGAGACTCAGGTTCAATCCCTGGGTTGGGAAGATCTCCTGGAGAAGGGGATGGCTACCCACTCCAGTATTCTTGCCTGGAGAATTCCACGGACAGAGGAGCCTGGCAGGCTACAGTCCATGCAGTCCCACAAAGTCGGACATGAATGAGCGACTAACACTTTACTATATATCACAGGACATTCTGCACATGATGAGAACCAATAGGGGGGGACTTCTGAGCAGAGGACTGATATCTGACTTGTTTTTGAATAGGACTACAGAGGCTACTGGGGTTTCCCAGGTTGGAACCTGGGAAAAATAAACCTGCCTGCCAATGCAGCATATATGAGTTTGATCCCTGGGTCAGGAAGATCCCCTGGAGAAGGAAATGGCAACCTGCTCCAGTTTTTTTGCCTGAAGAACCCCAGGGACAGAGGCGCCTGGCTGGCAAGAAACCATGGGGTCGCCAAGAGTCAGACATGACTGAGTGAACACGGAGGCACACACACACTAAGGCTACTATGTTAAGAACAGACTTGGAGGGAGAGCAGAAATAGAAAACCCTGTAAGGAAGCTGTTACAGTAATGCAGACGAAAGGTGATGTGGTGTGGAACAGGAAGGCAGAGGCAGAATTTATGAGAAATGGTCTGTTTCTGAATTTATTTTGAAGGAGGAATTGACCACACACTTGCTGATGGGCTAGATACAAGGTGTGAAGAGAAAAATGAGAAATTCTCCAAGGTTTTGAGTGATACCATCCTTCTAGGAAATCAGGCTGTTACAGTGACGGTTAAAGGAGAACAAGTTTTGTGGAGCAAAATGAAGTAAAAGGCAACTGGACATAGGAATCAGCAGTTCAGAGAACTGCTCTATTGACAATATAAATTTGGAGTCTGTCAGGTATCGCTCAAGCAATCAAAGTTAATACTATAGAAGCAACATATAGTAGCTTGTGTATCTCAGACTAGTGAGATTAAAGTTCACCTGGCTAGAGCTCCTCAACATTTCTTAGAGAGCTACCATGAGAATCACCAGCCTCCCCATTCCCATCCCCTATGTTTCCCCAAAGACAAAAACACGTAACAGAACACTTTCTCCAAGGGTGTTTAGACAGAGGTTTCATCACTTTAAAAGTTAGTGAACACACCATGACTACTTAAAAACAAAACCATGTTGAAATGCTGAATGTCCAGCTAAGTCCTTTCACCAGCCATCTGAGCACATCATTCTCAGAACTCGACAATTCAAATCTGTGTCTCAGCAAAACAGTAATTCACTACATCACAAAAATTCTAGGTCAGTGAAGAAGAGCCAACATGGCAAGGAAAAAGTCCTTGAATACCAGTACCGGCAATTCACAACCAAACACTTTAAATAACATAAAAGACAATAGATCCACATGCTAGATCAAATAACTTTTAGATTAATTTTGTGCTCTTAGCCAGGAAGTGTGATCAGATCAAAAAGGCAAACATCAATAAAGCGTTTTTAAATTTTTCCATACTGTAAAAACTATCCTTCATGCTATTAGATAAAACTTGCAATTACTGGGTATACCAGGGGCAACGTAAAGAGTATTTTTAACTGTCATAAACAGTAAATATTTAAAGGCCCGGTATCCATCAGATAAACATGACTCCTAAGAAGGAACACACCAATACAAGATAAAAAAGCAGGGATATACCATCAGAGGAATTAAGGAGAAGCAACTAGAGAAAACTAAGGCAAGCTGTAGTAGTTACCCTTTTACATTTTAGAGCAGAGAGATGTCAGGTTTAGAATATGTGAGTAAATAGTAGAAAGCTAGGTGATTCCCTGCTCTTCTCCTTCAGTCCACTCTAGAGAAAGTTTAATTAAATCCATACATTATTGCTTTGTGATTATCTACATCTTCACTCTTATTTGACAACACACACCCCCATCCATGTACTATCTACTAGTGCAAAAGTAAAGTCAAAAATATAAGACCTGATAGGTAAAGACAAAGTCTTTGGAAAAACCCAGTGGACTCTCACTCTTCCTTTTTAGCCTATCAAATCTTTCAGTTCAGTTCAGTCACTCAGTCATGTCCGACTCTTTGCAACCCCATGAACCGCAGCACGCCAGGCCTCCCTGTCCTTCCCCAACTCCCGGAGTCCACCAAAACCCATGTCCATTGAGTCGGTGATGCCATCCAACCATCTTACCCTCTGTCATCCCATTCTCCTCCTGTTCTTTGATCTCCCCCAAATTCATCTAGTCTTACAAGAAAATAAATCTGACCAAAGGATCAGAAACCACTTACCAACTGGTCTGGATTAAGATGCTCTCCATTTTTCAGGCGATCTTTGTAATCTTCCAGTTTGAGCTACAAAAGAGAAAACTTGTATCTACCACAATCTGATACAAAGTTCTGAAACAAACTAAATAGAGACTGTTTCTCAGGAAAACAAAGTTCTTGCAGTAAACTACCAATCTATAAGAATAACATTTTAGTACAAGGTAAGAGGCAATTGTAGATGAATTCCAGTCAGAAAAAAATATATATATATTACACACAATCAACACTAGTCTGGAATTACAAGAGTTAAGCGGTAATAAACCCTTTTTCTCTTAATGGCCTCTGTAACTAGATTACATGACACATCAGAATTTAACAAATAAATCATATGCCCCTAACCCAGTGGTGCTCAATCAGGGGCAGTTTTGTCCCCCAAGGACACATGACAATGTCTGGAGGTATCTCTGGCTATCACCACTCGGGGGATAGGGAGGAAGTGGGTGCCACTGGAATCCTGAGGGTAGAGGCCAGGCCACTATAGAATGCTACAGTGCATCCTACAGTGCAAAGGACAGCCCCCCACAACAAGGAACTATCCAGCACAAAACGGCAAGAGCATTTGTGAGGCTGACAAGTCCTGCTTAAATGGTTACCTGTTGAATTATGTGAGCATTTGTCCAATGAAACTTCATAATGGAAGTACAGAAATGTAATATTTTTTTTTCTAGAATTACAGTAGCCTCAACTTGAAGCCATTTTTCATTTTAAAAAATCTGATATTTAGGTAAATAAATGACAAATAAATTGCATTTATTGTCCAAATAATGACATGACCCTTTATGGTATTCTAAAAGCAATTTTAGGCACCTTCTATGTTTGCTTTATAGCTTTAAAATACTTTCTTAGAAGCTTGAAACAAAAGTATGAGTACTGACAAGATTGGTATTCAAAATTAAAGGGGTACTATAGTTCAGTTGAAGAGTATAATTATACATATATTACACATATATATGTAGTTCCTCCACCTGGGTAAGACATTTATGAGTCTAACAAAAGATCCCGCTTAGAACAGATCCTGCTTTGACTCTAACTTCCCACAGTGGCAGGGGATTTGTGCTGACCCAGGCACACTCACCTTATCATGCTCATGATCAACTGCATGCATGCAAAAGACAACTGGTGAGAACTAAGGCTACAGAGAAGCTACCAGTAACTGGCCCTTTTTCACTATCTTCCTAGAGTGTGTGAGGGTAGTGGGGTGGGGAATGGGAACAGAAAGGAACAGGGTCAACCAAACTCTTGAAAATCTCTTCACCCTCCTCCATCAAAAGCAACTTTCCTAGATTTAACTAGGTCTTGGCATAGAAATATTCACAAGTTCCTCGGTCCAGATAGTAACTCACCTATCACAAGCAAAAGAGAATCATGACACAACAAAGCTATGTGCAGTACCATTTCACAGGCTACATGACTCAGGAAATGAGGAATGATCTGGATCTTTACATCAGCATTTACTGTCACATCAGGCTGGTTACAACCTGCGTATCTTTACAAGGCTCTCTACAATGCTTTCACCAACCAATCTGAAACAATCACCTAGCAACACAAAAATTAGTGCTAAAACATCTTCTGGCTCTGCCATCGTTAAAGCTTCCAATGACTGCAGCAGTTATACTGCAATATCAAATGCTGCAGAAAGTCACAAGGAAAACAAGCTTAAAAAAAAAAGGACCACTATTCATTTATGAAAAGAAATATTAATACTACATGCAAGGAATTAACGACCTAAAGTAGCTACCTCTTCAAATATTTCAACAGTAGCATGCATAATAATTTTACTATGAAGAATATTTTTATTCAGTTATTCTGGCAAATCAAATATAAAGTGTTTAATACAGTCAGTATTTAGCCCACTTGTACATTTTCAGCCAGCTAAATCTCAAGGTTACTTAAATCTTCAGGAAAGAAATCTTTAGGAAGAATACCTATGAGCCCCTGATAGAAAGTAAAAATGCAAGTTCCTTAACTCTAATTTAACATGGCGTATATACGGGGCTGGGTGGGGAAAAAAAGTTACCTTCTTTTTCTCGATGTTTCTGATTTTGTGTTTAAGACATATGAGTCCATTATCAATATATGTCTCATATGCTTGGGAAGGAGAGGCAGCAGAGCTGAGAGCAGACTGCAAGGGGCTCATCGCCCGCTGGCTTTCCCCATGCTGACTGTGGTTCACTTGGGGCTTGGCTGACTTCATTGTCCTCTGTTTTCCCTCCTCTGAATGGCCTGAAGGTGACTGGTAACCAAAAGGAGATGAAGAGAGTTGCACCATTGAAACAGATGAGGCTGAAAGAGGGAAGGGAAAAAAAAAAAGTTAGGAATAAAACTAAATTATGACTAGAGGCTTTAAATTCCCTGAAAAGTCTAGACCCACGTCCCCCAAAATTCTCTTCCACAGAAGTGAGCTCAAAACTTAATGTTGTTTTAAATACTGTACTTTCATTTCACTACCTTGACGGCAGTTCGTGCCAAGTACTGGCGCCTATGGGGGATGTTTCCAGAAATTCAATTTCCCACATAGGAAGAACTGCTAATCAAACAGTGGCTTCAGAGCTGAGGGCGACCCACATTCTGAATAATTTCTATGGTCAAGTGATGACACACACAAAAAACAAGCCTTCCCCATCCGGACAAGGCAGCCAGCCATTCGAAACTCTTCACATTATCTCTCACCACCAGCCCCAACCCCAATCACTAACAACCACATTTAAAAGAAAATCCCAAACACACACAATTCTTTCAGAGCTCTCTTTCACTAAGTGCGGAGAAACTTCTTGAACAAGAATGCTAACTTCCCTTTGATTGCTCTGGGGCCTACAAGGCAAGCTCGTCACTACTGGACACTGGAGCGAGGTACTCTCAAGCTGCGACCTCTTCGAGTTGGTGTTCAGTTTTGTTTAAACTAACCCATAACCACTCACAAGTCAACCGGTTTAAGGGCGCATCCTGGCGAGCCTTACACCGCACGACCGTGGCCCTTGCTCCCCCTCCAGCCCCGCGCATCAGCGCTTATCTCCCCACTCCCCTTGAGGAGCATCCCCAGAGCAAGGACAAAACAGGCCCCAGGCACCCGCAAGGCCCGCGCCAGAGGCGCTTCTACGAGGCGGGCCCTAGGCCCCCCGAGGGCAGCGACCCCCGCCCTCCCACAGTCGTCCGGTCGCCGAAGCAGCGGGCCGGGGCCACTTCTGCAGGTGCCTCTAGGAGGCCGATCTGCGTAAGACGCACGGGCCACCTGCCCGCCAGGGCCGCGCCCCAAGGATGCCGAGCCGTCCTGCACTCCGGGCAGCGGTCGCCCAACCCGGCCCACCCTCGCCGGCCGGCCACTTGCCCCCGCCGCGCCGACTCAGGCAGCCGCAGCCTGGCTTCACCTCCGCAGGCCCGCCGAGGCCGCTGCCGCCGCCGCCGCCGCTGCCGCAGCCCGGGCCCGCCTTCGAAAGCCGGCGGGAGCCAGGAGAGCTGCGGAGGTGGACCGGCGCCACCCCGCACTCGTGTCTCCTCCTCCCGCCTTCCCCCTCTCCCCTCCCTGTCCTCGCAGGCGGCGTCTGCGGCACCAGACACACCGCCGACTCAGCCGCTCCTGCCCAGGCCCGCCCGCGACGCCGTGGGGGGGGGGCCTATATAGGTGCGCCCCGCCCCCACGCGAGCGCACCTCCTCCTTCCGGTGCCGGGCCCCACCGCCGCGGGCCTCCGCCCGGGGCGGGGGGCGCTTGCGCCAGGCCCAGCTGCGGCGAGAAGTCGTCGCGAGAGGGCGCGTTCTCCCCGCGATTGCGCAGATTGCGGGTCACCAGGTGGGCCCGCTGAGTTGTAGAGAGCCGGCTGGCCGCGAACTCCGCAGCTCTACGCGACCTTGCTGATTGCTGCCAGTAACTCTTGGCGTGACCTTGAGCAGGTGATTTGGATCACTCGAAAAGCACAGAGAGCCCTTTGTGGACTTGCCAGTTAAACCGAACTTGAGCCTTTGGTGGTTTAGGTGGGCAGTCTTCAAGTGCAGGCTTGCCTCTGCCCCTCACCTCCAGATTCCATCCTTCACTGTCCGATGGAGAGAAATCACCGTTTCCGCCGAAAGAACTCATAGGGGCAGAATACTCCAAACCGGCATTGCCATAAAAACGATCTGGGTGACTCCGCAGCCTTCAGTAATAAGATTTAGTTTATTTAGGCTGTGTCATTTGTTACTTTGAAACATTAATTCGTTGGCACTCAGAGAAAAAGCTAATAAAAATCTTGGTACAGTTGCATCAAATTAAGAGAAAAGGTTGGAATACATCACTGTTTCTGAAGGAAGGGATGGTATTTCTCATACCAAAAGAGGAAAAGAAAGAGAAAAAAACCAGATATACCTACCATGTGTCTAGCTATTACACCAAAAAGAAATGTTTTAGGTCCTGTACCTGGGACTCTGATAAAAATTATTTAGGCTAGCAAGAGAAGAACACTGAAAAATCAGTATAATCAAGGAAACAAAACTCCAACTTAAAAAATGTTGGGGAAACAACACAAAAATTATCATGATGTTTAACATTTCTTGATACAGGATTTTGCCATTTGTGGCATTCTTTTCAGTTTGTGTTGCGTTTTAGCTTTGAATCTCTGAATCCCACATGCGACCTTGAGGGTCAGACAAATAATAGGTTGTCCATTTGTTTCATCGTTTATAACGAGAGATAAAACAAAGCTGTTGAAGGTCAGGGGAGGAAGACTACGCCTTCATCCTTAAGAGAGCAAAAAAACAATGAACAAAGGTAAAAACATGTGAAGGACACACTTTTGTATCATTGAGTAGAAACAAAGTTACAGCTCATTTTTATGCCTGTGGTAGCCTGAGCTAATAGTGAATCTAAGAATGAACAGTATTTCTGACATATTAATCATTATATGTTTGCCTTCTAACTGACCAAGAATAAACTATCCTTTGGGTCATATAGATCTGGCCACGGATCCTAAATATTCCACTAAATGTAATAATTCTGAATAAATCTATACTGTTGTATTTGCAAACATGATTCAGAAAATCAATAAAGAATGCAAAAGCAAAAATAATTAAATTTCAAGTCTGGTAAGGTATAAGCAGAGCATAACATTTGTAGGAGATTGTACCTAATAGATAATGTTGTGGTGATATTTTCTGGGAAAAAAAGGAAAAAATTATTCAGAAAAAAACCTTTTCTGCTAGAAAAGATCTTTAAACCCAGTGAGTCCGGTTTATTTTGAAAGTACATGCCCCCTCGATTTTTATTTGTTAGTGATTTTCTTTGTTTTCCCCTCCCCATTCCCTATTTTCTACACCTTTATTTGCCTTGCAAACAGTGAGGAGTATTTTTGGAAAGCCACCTCCAAGATCAGCAATGAATTACTGTTTCAAATATGATTTTTAAAGTTGTTTCAAATCAGTGAGGGAAGAACACATCCATTCAACAAATACATATCCTTATGTTAGCTAAACCAAGTATTTATTGTCCAATATGTCTTGGGTTGTGTTAGGGATACATTGATGAGCGAGAGATATAGCCACTGACCTCATGAATCTGCGTGGGAATTCAATAAAAGCTGCAGGAATAAGTAGCAAAAACAATCAACTCAAAATAGATTAACAAAAATATTAAAGACTTATAATGGATCATTTGATTTCTGTAAAAATTGGTCAACTTTACATCCCTTGAAAATGTGAAGATTTTAAATATGCATTGTCTGGTAAACACATGGTTCCTGCAGGAATGGTTATGCTGTGCCTGCGTGCTCAGTCGCTCAGTCGCGTCCAGCTCTTTGCAACCCCGTGGACTGTAGCCCATGGGGCTCTTTTGTCCATGGGATTCTCCAGGCAAGAATACTGGAGTGGGTTGCCATTTCCTCCTCCAGGGGATCTTCCCACCCCAGGGATCAAACCTTAATCTTCTATGTCTCCTACATTGGCCAGCAGATTTATCACTGAGCCATCTGAGGTTATGCTGTAGTCTCTTAAAATGTATGTAGCTTCGTGTTGTTGAAACTGGAAAGATTAATTCACTGAAGGATGTTGAAACTCCTAGCATATGAGTGGAGATAGAAGAAATTATCCTAGATTTTTTTGTTATGGGTGATAGAAATCTGCCTCTCTGTGGTTCTATAAGGCTTTCTAGAGTGTTGCCACAAAGAGAACGAGAGAATAAATAAATAAATGGCTAAGAAAGATTCTCATGGAACAGATAGCAAATAAAGTTGTTTTAAAGTATTGTACTTTCACATATCAATATATCATCAAAGGAATTTATTGAACAAGACATCCTAAATAGTCATATCTTTTGACACAGTAACCCCTTACTTTAGAAATCTCCCCTACGGAAATAATCAGACATGCAGACAATAATTTATCTATCAAAATGCTAATCACAGCTTTTTTTAAGTGATGAAACACTGTGAACAAAAACCAAGGCATTCACTAGTTCAGTTCACTCGCTCAGTTGTGTCCGACTCCCTGCGACTCCATGAACCGCAGCACGCCAGGCCTCCCTGTCCATCACCAACTCCTGGAGTCCACCCAAACCGATGTCCACTGAGTCGGTGATGCCATCCAACCATCTCATCCTCTGTCATCCCCTTCTCCTCCTGCCCTCAATCAGGGACCTTTCCAATGACTCAGCTCTTCTCACCAGGTGGCCAAAGTACTGGAGTTTCAGCCTCAATATCAGTCTTTCCAATGAACAACCAGGACTGATCTTTGGTATGGACTGGTTGGATTTCCTTGCAGTCCAAGGAACTTTCAAGAGTCTTCTCCAACACCACAATTCAAAAGCATCAATTCTTTGGCACTCAGCTTTCTTCACAGTCCAACTCTCACATCCATACATGACCACTGGAAAAACCATAGCTTTGACTAGACGGACCTTTGTTGGCAAAGTAATGTCTCTGCTTTTTAATATGCTGTCTCACTGGGTCATAACTTTCCTTCCAAGGAGTAAACTTTTAATTTCATTGCTGCAATTGCTATCTGCAGTGATTTTGGAGCCCAGAAAAATAAAGTCAGCCACTGTTTCCACTCTTTCCCCATCTATTTCCCATGAAGTGATGGGACCAGATGCCATGATCTTCGTTTTCTGAATGTTGAGCTGTAAGCCAACTTTTTCACTCTCCTCTTTCACTTTCATCAAGAGGCTTTTTAGTTCCTCTTCACTTTCTGCCATAAGGGTGGTATCATCTGCATATCTGAGGTTATTGATATTTCTCCCAGCAATCTTGATTCCAGCTTGTGCTTCTTCCAGCCCAGTGTTTCTCATGAGGTACTCTGCATATAAGTTAAATAAGCAGGGTGACAATATACAGGCTTGACATACTCCTTTTCCTATTTGGAACCGGTCTGTTGTTCCATGTCCAGTTCTAACTGTTGCTTCCTGACCTGCATACAGGTTTCTCAAGAGGCAGGTCAGGTGGTCTAGTATGCCCATCTCTTTCAGAATTTTCCACAGTTTATTGTGATCCACACAGTCAAAGGCTTTGGCATAGTCAATAAAGCAGAAATAGATGTTTTTCTGGAACTCTCTTGCTTCTTCCATGATCCAGCGGATGTTAGCAATGTGATCTCTGGTTCCTTTGCCTTTTCTAAAACCAGCTGGAATATCTGGAAGTTCATGGTTCACGTATTGCTGAAGCCTGGCTTGGAGAATTTTGAGCATTACTTTACTAGAGTGTGAGATGAGTGCAATTGTGCAGTAGTTTGAGCATTCTTTGGCATTGCCTTTCATTGGGATTTGAATGAAAACTGACCTTTTCCAGTCTTGTGGCCACTGCTGAGTTTTCCAAATTTGCTGGCATACTGAGTGCAGCACTTTCACAGCATCATCTTTCAAGATTTGAAATAGCTCCACTGGAATTCCATCACCTCCACTAGCTTTGTTCATAGTGATGCTTCCTAAGGCCCACTTGACTTCATATTCCAGGATGTCTGGCTCTAGGTGAGTGATCACAATATCATGATTATCTGGGTCATGAACATCTTTTTTGTACAGTACTTCTGTGTATTCTTGTCACTTCTTAATATCTTCTGCTTCTGTTAGGACCCTGCCATTTCTGTCCTTTATTGAGCCCATCTTTGCATGAAATGTTCCCTTGGTATCTCTAATTTTCTTGAAAAGATCTCTAGTCTTTCCCATTTTATCAGCCCAGTTCAGTCACTCAGTCGTGTCTGACTCTTTGCAACCCAATGTACTGCAGAATGCCAGGCTTTCCTGTCCATCACCAACTTCCATTCTATTATTTTCCTGTATTTCTTTGCATTGATTACTGAGGAAGGCTTTCTTATCTCTCCTTGCTATTCTTTGGAACTCTGCATTCAAATGGGTATATCTTTTCTTTTCTCCTTTGCTTTTCACTTCCTATCTTTTCACAGCTATTCGTAAGGCCTCTTCAGACAGCCATTTTGCTTTTTTGCATTTCTTTTTCTTTGGGATGGCCTTGATTCCTGTTTCCTATACAATGTCACGAACCTCCATCCATAGTTCATCAGGCACTCTGTCTATCAGATCTAGTCCCTTATATCTCTTTCTCACTTCCACTGTATAGTCATAAGGGATTTGATTTAGGTCATACCTGAATGGTCTAGTGCTTTTCTCCACTTTCTTTAACTTCAGTCTGAATTTGGCAATAAGGAGTTCATGATCCAAGCCACAGTCAGCCCCTGGTCTTGTTTTTGCTGACTGTATAGAGCTTCTCCATCTTTGGCCGCAAAGAATATCATCAATCTGATTTCGGTGTCGACCATCTGGTGATGTCCATGCGTGGAGTCTTCTCTTGTGTTGTTGGAAAAGGGTATTTGGTATGACCAGTGTGTTCTCTTGGCAGAACTCTATAAGCCTTTCCCCTGCTTCATTCTGTACTCCAGGGCCAAATTTGCCTGTTACTCCAGGTATCTCTTGACTTCCTACTTTTGCATTCCAGTCCTCTATAATGAAAAGGACATCTTTTTTGGGTGTTAGTTCTAGAAGGTCTTGTAGGTGTTCATAGAACTGTTCAACTTCAGCTACTTCAGTGTTACTGGTCGGGGCATAGACTTGAATTACTGTAATATTGAATGGTTTGCCTTGGAAACAAACAGAGATCATTCTGTCAACTAGGGAAATAGCTAAATATAGAGACTCTGACCCATGAATTATAATTCAAGCAGTACAAATACTCATTGGCATATTATACAAAGTAAACAAAAGCAGGGTAATGATATAAGACCTCTGGCCTTTTCAGGTGGCACAGTGATAAAAGACCCACCTGCCAATGCAGGAGATGCAAGAGACTCTGGTTTGATCCCTGGGTGGGGAAGATCCACTGGAGGAGGAAATGGCCACCCACTCCAGTATTCTTGCTTGGGAAATTCCATGGACAGAGGAGCCTGGCAGTCTACAGTCCATGGAGTTGCAAAGAGTCAGACACAACTGAGCAACTGAGCACATACACAAGACATTATTGAATACAGTTGTAATTTTGTAAAACATTTAATTTTAAATATGCATGGGAAAGGCTAGATGATATTTTCCTCTTTATTTTTATAGCATATGTTTATTTTAGAGATCAAAGTAGACCAAAAAATTTCCCCAAAACATGAAAACTATGACTATTAATTTTCTTCTTACATCCATCTAGACTTTATTTCCAAGCAAATATCTATATAATCTTTTTACAAAAAGGGAAATGTACTAAACATATTTGGCAGTTCTATCATTTTCACTTAAAACATGTTACACATCTTTTTATTAAAACAAATGTTCAACTTCCTTGGTGGTGCAGTGGTTAAGAATCTGCCTTACAATGCAAGGGCCACTGGTTTGATTGCTGGTCCAGGAAGATCCCACATGCCATGGAGCACTGAGCCCATGCAACACAGCTACTAAAGCTGCTCTCTAGAGCTCATGAGGCCCAACTACTGAAGCCCACACACTGAGACCCCATGCTCTGCAGCAAGAGAAGCCACCACAATGAGAAGCCCAAGCACCACAACAAGAGAGAAGTCCCCACTCCCCACAACCAGAGAAAGCCCCGTGAAACAACAAAGACCCACCACAGCCAGATGAAATAATAATATGATTATTAAAAAACAATTAAATGACATAATTATAACGAATAAATAAATCTTAAATTTTAATTTTGAGTTAGGTTTGGGTACTATAATTTTGTATGTCAATTATCTTCTTTTTACTTTCCTGTGAACAAATAAGAAGTTAGAAAAACAATAAATGACACAAAGTATCATTTAGATAATTTAACAGAAATGTTAATTGTCCAAATGGGAACCACAAAAATAATATACAATAGTAAATATTTGAATAAATGGTAATTCGTATAATTCTTCTCCCCCATAAAAGGGCAAGAATCCTAAATGAAACATGAAAAAATTACCCTAAAAGAAAGCCTAAAATAGTACAAATTATTTTGTCACTTGAAAAACTACTTTTTATCCACGATCATATTACCTCAGAATTTTTCACATAAATTTACTCATTTTTAATAAGAAATACATCTTAAAAGAGTTGTATTTTTTAAACAAGACATAGAGAACACATGGAGAGCAAAAAAAAGAAAAAATTAAATTGGACTTCATCAAAACTGAAAACTTTTGTGCTTTAAAGGGCACCATCAAAAAAAGTAAAAAGTTCTCAGAACTGGAGAAAAAATTTTCAAATCACATACTTGATAAGGTACTTATATCATCAATATATGTTTTACTATATACATCAATGTTATACATTTTTATATGAGAATATACAAAGATGTATACAACTAAATATTTTTTAATCTAAAAATGGGTAAAGAATCTGATTTGGCATTTCTGTAATAAAAACAGCCAATAAGTACGTGAAAAGCTACCCAAGATTATTAGTCATCAAAGAAATGCAAATCAAAATACAGTAAGATACCACTTCACACCAACTAAAATGATTATAACCAAAATAACAGATAATAAGAAATGTTGATGAAGATGTGGAGAAATTGATTGGAATTCCTTGTGCACTGCTGGTGGAAATCTAAAATGGTGTACCCTCTTCAGAAAACAGTTTGGCAGTTCCTCAAACAGTTAAACATACAATTTCCATATGAGCCAACAATTCCAAGTATATGCTTTCCAAGTATATACTCATATGTATACACTCAGGAGAAATAAAAAGATATCTCCACACGAAAATTTGAGCACATGTTTTCACAACAGCATTATTCACATAACCACAAAGGAGAAATAACCCAATGTTCATCAATTGATGAGTAGGTAAATAAGATGCGGCATGCCCGTACAAAGGAATATTATTGAAGCATAAAAAGGAATGAAGTGCTGATACATGCAAAAGCATGGATGAGTCTTGAGAACATTATGCTACAAGAAAAGAATCAGGTATAAAAGATATAAAATTTGCTGTTCCTCACCCCAGCAAATGCCACGCCACAGCCTTGAACTAGGTCTGGGAAAAACACAACAGAGAAAGGGTGCAACTTTCAGCTGCTTTGGGGCAGAACTGCAGGCACTTGCAGAGGGAACACGTAGGTTTGCTATGACCACAGAGGCCTCACTTGCTTCAACAGTCATCTCCTTTGAGGCAGGGCATGCTCTCAAGGGCAACAATGTCTGATAGAACCCAACCCTCAGGGCTTATAGTCCAACAATTGGGAGAAGACCCCATCCCTACTAGGGCCGTGACAGCAGCAGAGCAGAGGAAGCTCTGCCCACACATCCAGCACAGGCTCTGGACACCACAGTACAAATCATATCCCCTGTCAAGGGGATAGCAACTGGCACACTCAGAAAAAAGACATGGCTGGTATGCAGAAAAAAGGAGAACTTTCACCAAAAATGTTGCACTCACAGAAGTCTAGACAGGGATGCTATCACATTAAAACACTGCTTCAAGACCACAGTAGAGAAATTCATGTAAAATGAAAAAACAAAGGAAATACTTCCAATCAAAGGAATGAGAGAAATCCCCTGAAAGAATAATGAAACAGACCTCATTACTGTACTAGACCCAGAGTTCAAAAAGGAGATAATAGAAATGATGAAAAGATTAAGAAAGATTATTGAAAGAAAAGCAGATCATAGTAAAAAGGAAATAGAAACTATGAACTAATCAAAATTAGACAATTCAATTGCTGAAATAAAAACCAACCAAGAAACAATGAGGAGCAGAATAAATAACACAATAGCAGGCTAAATAATAATTACAAAGGAAAAATGAATAAGCGAGCTGGAAGACAGATAGTAGACAGAAAGACAAGTGAAAAACAAAGGAAAGAAACATAACACATGTTGTTCTTCAGTCACTCAGTCGTGTCTGACTCTGCAACTCCATGAACTGCAGCACACCAGGCTTCCCTGTCTTCACCATCTCACAGAGCTTGCTGAAATTCATGTCCATTGAGTCAGTGATGCCATCCAACCATCTCGTCCTCTGTCATCCCCATCTCCTCCTGCCTTCAGCCTTTCCCAGCTTCAGGGTCTTTTCAGTGAGTCAGCTCTTCGCAAAAGTATTGAAGCTTCAGCTTAGTCATCAGTCCTTCCAATGAATATTCAGGACTGATTTCCTTTAGGATTGACTGAGTTGATCTCCTTGCAGTCCAAGGGACTCACAAGAGTCTTCTCCAGCACCACAGTTTGAAAGCATCAATTCTTTGGCACTCAGTCTTCTTTATGGTCCAACTCTCACATCTATATATTACTACCGAAAAAATCATAGCTTTGACTATACGGACATTTGTCGACAAAGTAATGTCTCTGATTTTTAATACACTGTCTAGGGTTGTCATAGCTTTTCTTCCAAGGAGCAAGCGTCTTTTCCTTTCATGGCTGGGGTCACCATCTGCAGTGATTTTGGAGCCCAAGAAAATAAGTCTGTCACTGCACTGCTTCTATTGTTTCCCCATTTATTTTGCCCTATGAAGTGATGGGACTGAATGCCATGATCTTAGTGTTTTGAATGTTGCATCCTCAGTCACTCAGTCATATCTGACTCTTTGTGAACCCCTAGACAATAGCCCACCAGGCTCCTCTGTCCATGGAATTTTCCAGACAAGAATACTGAAATGGGTTGCCATTTCCTCTTTCAATGGATCTTCCTGATCCACGGATTGAACCCACATCTGCTCTGTCTCCTGCATTGGCAGGCAGATTCTTTACCATTGTGTCACCTGGGAAGCGCAATTGAATGTTGAGTTTAAGCCAATTTTTTCACGTTCCTCTTTCACCTTCATCAAGAGGCTCTTCAGCTCCTCTTCACTTTCTGTCTTAAGAGTGGCATCATCTGCATATCTAAGGTTATTGATATTTCTCCTGGGAATCTTGATTCCAGCTTGTGCTTCATCCAGCCCAGCATTTTGCATGATGTACTCTGCATATAAGTTAAATAAGTACAGTGACAATATACAGCCTGACATACTGCTCTCCAAATTTTGAGCCAGTCTGTTGTTCCATGTCTGGTTCTAACTGTTGCTTCTTGATCTGCATACAGGTTTCTCAGGAGGCAGGTAAGGTGGTCTGATATTCCCATCTCTTTTAGAATTTTCCACAGTTTGTTGTGATCCACACAGTCAAAGACTTTAGTGTAGTCAATGAAGCAGATGTTTCTCTGGAATTCAGTAGCTTTTTCCATGATCCAACAGATA